>NC_092070.1:2420625-3046250 GCF_039877785.1 Chaetodon trifascialis
CAGGATCAGATATGGCAGAGTGTTACAAGGAATTTAAATATGAGTTAATTCATGTTATACTTCTTGCACTGAACTAAGTTCTAAATAAGGCACAGCTGGGTTGGGCATGGTCACCACTACTCTTCGTATTATAGTTAGAGCCACTACCCCAATTCCTGAGAAAAAAATTAAGATATCAGGGGAATTACTATTACAGGGACAGAGTTACGCAGATTATATTTTCGATACATTTAGGACAACCAAATTCCTCTTTACGTAAATTGATGCAATGATTTGAACAATGTGGTCAGTTATCAGGATACAAGATCGACATAGGTAAAACTAAATGACTCGCCCACCAAGAAAAATTTAAATCAGATACTCCTTGACATGGCAATTAGAATTAAGTATTTGAGCATCGACATACCAAAAGATTTAGCAAAGATTTGCCTATACATTAAAAATGAGCATGAAATTTAATTCCTTTCTTTAGTCTGAGCTCAAGGACCAAATGTATAAAAATAAACATATTGCTGAGACTGTTACTCACATTACTATTTTGCAGCACAGATGAAAGCTGTGATATTTTGGTGCAACCAATATACGCTCAATGGAAGAACATTGAAGAAAAAAATACCTCCCTTTCTAATACAGACAATCTTAGCTGATAACAATTTACAAAATTACATTAATATTATCAATAATACATGGGTGAAATCTACTAAATATGACAAATTATCATAAAATAATATAGATTAGAGGGAGATATTGGAATTCTTAAATGGAGTGCATATTCTTTTGGATACTTGATTAAAGGGCTGAACACCTAAAGGGATAATGCTTCTATCCAAAACAGTTAAAGAAGGAACACTGCTTAGTTTTGAAATGCTGAAAGAGAAGCACTTATTAGAAAAACAAGATTTCAATCAATATTTGCAGACAACATTATGTTGTATGAAAAATGTAACTGACCTCAGTACGTCACATAGAAAGGTTGAAAACAGATGCTTATTCAACGAATATACTGCTGGTGGCTGGTAAGAAAAATTTTACTGGGAAATGGTTATCACAAGAGTCCTACCTTTACTGCATCAATTGAAATGACAATGGACATTCATAAAATGGAGAGATAATGGCATTTGTCAATCACAACAAGATGGAGCCACAAGAGTTGCAGCTAGTTACAGCAGCTCTGACAGTTTTTCTTTGTTTTAGTGTGTTTTTATGATTTTTTTTTTTTTGAGTTTCTTCCAAAATTAGTCTTGGTTGATCATGCGCACCTTTGGATGTGCAACTGGTGAGACTAGCGATTTGCTTTTTACTCTTACTTGGATTGCTTAAAACAACATCAGGAGATCCATTTAGCCACGGCTCTATTGTTTACTCTGAAACAGCTGTTAACACTGTGCAACACAAACATATTAACTTCCAGCGCCGTATGAGTGGCAGCCTTTTACAGCAGCTCTCTAGACTCTTAGGAGTTTTTCTTATCTTTTTCTGTTTTCTAGCACGTCTGTTACGCTCGGTGCTGAAAAACAGGACTCAGATGCAGAGAGCCGGAGTAACAGTTTATTAGAACCCAGAGAGCAAAATAATAATCAGCCCGATGGCGATATCGGAACGGAGGTAGCAGTCTCAGCTGGAGGACCCTCGACAGCTTCTGATAAGGAGAACAAAAAACACTGTTAACGGGAGAGCACTCAGGCAAAAGGAACAACAGGTGCTGGGGGGAAGTTTCTTGTCTCCTAGGAGATGCTGGAGCAGGAGAGAGCCAGTCAGCGCGGGAAACGCAAGACTCCTCTCGGGGAAAAAACGCTCACAGTCAACCAAAAACAACAAGTGCTGGAGAAACTCGACAGACTCAAAAAGGTAACAGAAATCTCTGTCAGCGAAAAATGCTCTCAGGCAGAAACAAAAACTCACAGGAAAAACGGCAGCACAACGTGCGGGTGAAAGAACTGCAGGGCACGTGGCAGGGGCCGAGAGATCTGCTCTGTGGTGAGGCAAGAATGCAAGAACAAAGGATCATCTGGCACCAGAGTATGGGAGAAGCATGCTTAAGAAGGCGGACCCTAATGAGGGAGATTAGAGACAGGTGTGTCGGATTGCCGCTCACCACGGAGGAGATCAGCTCCGCCCCTGCCAGATAGCTAACTTTACTGTGTTACCTGTATAGCTATATCAAGTTAAATGTTTCAAATACAATAAATTAGCTTCCACAATAAAACACCTCCACCGTGGCCATCAACAGATACATTGTCATCTATTAGTTTGCCCATGAAATCACTATTTAGCACAGTCTACAATTTATAGGCACCATGGATGCCATAGCAATAATCAAATCAAATCAAATCAAATCAAATCAAATCAAATCAAATCAAATTATACTATGATCAAAACTGTAATTAATCAAATCTTTCCAGAACATATTCAGTATATACAGTATTTGGTTGGCAATATGCAATCAATGCAACAATTGGAGAGCACAACACAACATAACTCACCATTTAATAACACACTCACTCATCACTCGACGACTGAATGGTAATTCCTCCAATGAAATGATGGAGTTGCAGTTGCTAGCCATGTCACATGCGTGCTGTATCTTTTTTTTTTCTTTTTTTTGTGTGCTGTCTGTATAGTCCGAGCACGCATCAGTGTGTATGAGTAGTCTGCTCCGAAATGTTTAAATCCGGACAGTCGGGTCCCAAATCCTTCACTCTATTCTTGTCCACAACTGACCAACGAAAAAATTTTTCACATAGAGAAACAATCAAAAGGAGTTGCAGCAATTTCTGGGATTCGCAAACTACTATCTGAGATTTATCTGGGACTATAGCAAAATTGCTGCCCTACAACTAAGCTAACTTTTACCAAAGTGAAGTTTAGCTGGTCAGACAAGACAGACGGGGCTTTCATTAACCTGGAAGAGGGCTTAAAACTTTCCTTTTTGATAAAGCTTATAGTTAGGGCTGGCTCAGGCTTGTCCTGGACCAGCCCCTAGTTATGCTGCTATAGGATTAGACTGTCAGGGGACATCCAAAGATACACCGAGCTCCTCTGTCCTTCTGTCCCTCTCCATCTGCACGCTTTCATGTCCTACCACGGTGTGTTACTAACTTAGCTCCTTCCCCGGAGTCTCTGTGCTTTGTCGTCTTGCAGGTTCCCATGGACAGTGGCTGAATCTGGATTGTGGATTTCAGCTGCGTCTCCTGCCTTGGCCCTGCCTGACATCCACTGCAACTGCTACTGCTGTTATTACATCCACTGTCACTGTTACTGTGACTGCATGTCTGTCTCTCTGTCTCTGTCTCTCTCTCTCTCTGACTGCATTTCTGTCTGTCTGTCTGTCTGTCTGTCTGTCTGTCTGTCTGTCTGTCTGTCTGTCTGTCTGTCTGTCTGTCTGTCTCACTCTCCCTCTCTTGCTCTTCCTCTCTCACCCAACCAGTCGAGGCAGATGGCCGCCCACCCAGAGTCTGGTTCTGCCCGAGGTTTCTGCCTGTTAAAAGGAAGTTTTTCCTCGTCACTGTCGCCAAGTGCTTGCTCATGGGGGAATTGTTGGTTTCTTTGTAGATAAAAGAGCTTGGTCTGTACCAGCTCTATATGGAAAGTGTCCTGAGACAACTTCTGTTGTGATTTGGCGCTATACAAATAAAATTGAATTGAATTTAATTGAATAAGAACATCTCGTGCTGAATAGGTTCTCAGTCTGTGTGTCCTTGTTCATGTACCATGATTTCAGTTTCTTTTTTTCTTAGAGACACCTATATCTCACTACAATTATTACTTTCAATAGCCAATGCGCTTCAAATAATAAAACTATTGTAAAATTCAATCCACAAGAACAATAAATCATGTCAAACAGGTTCTCAACAATTTGTTTGCAACCTTGCCTTCAGTGTCCATCTTTCATGAGCTATGATTATGTGCAATAGAGAGCCAGTGAAAGAAAAGGCCTGGAACTGCATAAAAGAGACAACTAGAGTTAACAATACTGAATTTAATAGACCATAATACTGAGACTTGTTACCTTGAAATTACATGACTACATTACATCTGGTTGCAGTGTGGGCTATTCCTTTGTGAAAGTGAGGTCCTACATGGAGATGTGTTGTGGCCTAAAGCCCCAATCAGTCCATGAGGTTTTTTTTTTTTTTACAAGGTCAGCCATTTAACCTCCTGACTACCAGGAAAAAAAAACATTGTCCAATCACAATTGTTTTTTAAATTCCCCAATCTTTGTAAGGTAATTAAATTACTGAAAACATTTTTTATGACACTTTTTAAACACTTAGATACTATGCTTAAATACAGTTAAAATAATTCAGACAATGTTTTAATGTGTTGTTAAGAGACTTCACATTTGGTATCAGTGAAAAGCACTAAATGTTCTCTGTAGATAGCAAAAGGAGTTGATTCAGTAGTATGCTGTGGGTGGGAGATATTTAGGTTTACAAATGTTCTCCATGGAGGACAAATTTGATAAACTGGTAGTCAGGAGGATATAGATCAACACTTGCTTCTTGGATACCACTGTTCCCTCGCTGACCTTTTTTCCTCTCTTGGTGTTGATATCAATGAAACACCTGAATGTGTAGTAACAGAGAAAGCATATTTTATGTATTAAAAAAGTAAAATTGTCTTGCTTCCTCCTCAAGTCCAAAGTCATCTCCAGGTTGTTGTGACCATACCAGAGGGGCAACTGTTCAACTTCCCCTCTGTATGTTTGTATATAGACTCGCCACCATCCTAGATGGGGCATTTTATTTCATATAAACCAGTCGTATCCAGGCTATACTGAAGGATTAAATCACCTATCAAGGCTTTGCGAGACAATAATCTGAGATTTATAAAGCCAACAGTCTTGTTGGGGTGGCAGTATGCAGGTAAGTCCCTTATGTCAAACTTGACTTACACCTATACACCTATCTTTATTCCTAGATTGAGTGTGCTAATGAGTGTGCTCATTCTGGTAGGGTTAAGGCTGTCTGCTTTCAGCAGGCCAGAGGGAAGGCCAGTTATTGACAAAACTGAATCACTGCTCACTACAATGTCAAGCCAGCCATCATTACCCCTCCTGGTAAGGGACTAGAGACAATTGACTGAAACTATCAGGGGTACCCATGAGATCAAAAGTAACCTTAGTGGAGATGAGCTGTTCTAAATGACAGATGTGTCTCTCTTGAAGAGACATCCTATCTGCAACAACAGAACAGTCAGCACAAACCATCATAAAACACTGAACAAGTTTGCGTTAGCTATGGATGATTAGGCAAAGTTAGTAGGCTAGGCTAAGAGCTAAACTAACAGGGCAGCTACAAAGGATACACCGCTAAGATCAAGAGAGAGTAATAATGACGAAGAGTGAAGATTAGAAAATGATGAGAATAACGCAGACATCAAGGAATGAGAGCAAACAGCACTTGCTGATCTCACAGAGTTTGTGATGTGCGTCATAGGAAACCAGCGCTGGAGGAGGATGTTGATAGTTTGTGCTGGTATTAAGTGAAAGTAAGAAAATTTAAAATTATTTATACACACAGTGGTGTGCATTATGGGCCGCTTGTTATACACAGTATTTACGTCACAATTGTAATACACTAAGTAGATTATTATTATTATTTTATGTCGCTCATGTCACCAATCTGCACTGTGGTCTAACAGGGAGCACCACGGTGCTGAGAGCCAGTGTTGAACAGACACACTTTAGGGGTTGGCCCTTTGGTGTCAGTAACAGACGAGGTGTTATGAACATGCTGGAAAGCAGGACTCAGATGCAGAGAGAAAGTCTCACAGTTTATTAACAAAAGTGCCAACGGAAAATATCAACAGCCGGACGGCGTAATTGGAAACGGAGATGTAGTCTCTGCTGGAGGACACTCGACAGCTTCTAAAGAAGAGAACACAAAACTCCGTTAACGGGAAAGCGCACAGGCAAAAAGGAAAACAGGTGCTGGAGGGAAACTCAACAGACACCGTCACAGTCACCAGTCTCCACCGGAGATTCACTTGGGCTGACTTGGGCTGATCCGCAAGGCCAGTGATGTTGTGGGAATGGAGTGTGACTCTCTGACTGAAGAGTACTTTAAATGAGAGACTGAACCCACCAAAATGCATGACTGAACACCACAGGAAATCATTCCTGCCTGTGTCCATCAAACTGTACAGCTCCTCCCTTTGAATGGCCCTTGGACTTTTTTCACTCCCTGTCAGATCATTCATATCTATACTGCAATTCACTACTGACTTAACATAATAATCATGCGCAATAATCAACAGTGTAATATCAAATGTCATACATTTATTCTCTCGTGCATTTATGTATTTTTTTACACTGATATGTAACTTATTTTTGTAAATACATGTAAATCTCTGGGCTGCACTGTGGTGCAGCAGGTAGTGCGCGTGCCGCACAGCAACAATTGTGAATTCCTGGGTTGGGCCTTTCTGTGTGAAGTTTGCATGTTCTTCATGTGCATGTGTGGGTTCTCTCCGGGTACTCCGGCTTCCTCCCACAGACCAAAAACATGCTCATTAGGTTAATTGGTGACTGTAAAATTGCCCTTAGGTGTGAGTGTGAATGGTTGTGTGTTTGTGCCCTGCGATCGACTGGCGACTGGTCCAGGGTGTACCCCGCCTCTCGCCTGTTGACGGCTGGGATAGGCTCCAGCACCCCCCGCAACCCCAAAAGGGATACGCGGTATAGAAAATGGATGTATGTAAATCTCTCTATCTTTTCTATTCTTTTAAGGAGCACCTGTAACAAAAATAATTTCCCCTCGGAGATCAATAAAGTATTTCTGATTCTGAATCTGTTTCATGGACACACTGTGTTTTTTAACAGTGAGGACCACACAAGAATCTAAACAGACTCAAGTGGCATTGCAGGTATGTTTTATGTGCTGTTTTATGCTGGAGTCCAAAGAAAGAAAGAAAAATTTGAGTTGTTCAGATAATACCACCACTTAACACTTTGCTTCGGGTTAAACTACTGTAAATCCAATGGTAGTCAGTCTGGTACAGGCTGAGTGTGGGCTGAGTGTGGCTGAGTTTTGTATGCAGGAAACATGCTGGACATAGTTGCATCTCCCAAAATCAGTCTTTATTATACACTTTCCATTAAAATAAAGAAAAGACATCCATGAAACTGCTTATTTGGATCACACGTGAATTTTGGCTTACATTCTTTCTGACCAAGGAGGCCCTAGATCGTGTCATCTGTGTGGACCATGGAGCCTGTTCATCTCTTGGAGATGGAATGCCTGCATTCAGCTGGACTTGGTGGGCCCAAATTTCTCAGGATAAAGGAAATTGCTTCTCTCTTGACTCTGACAGTCATGCTTAAAATTGTATTCCTATTGTTTTAGTCCCTGGCTGGTCTTGATTTTAAGTCATTTTTTCCTAGCACTGCTTCACCAGGCTTGATTTTCTGTTTATGTGAGATGTCACATGTCATCATCTGACTCAAAAAAACAAACAAACAAAAAAAAAAACTATTGGCTTGCACTGACTTGGATTCCTCAATATACTTGCTCCCTACCACATCACAATCATGTTTCCTTCAGCCACTCTTTTGTTTTTATTGACTGTACTGTATGCATGAAAGGCGTGGACAACAAAATGTGCCTCAACTGGGAATCTTTCAGGAGCTCTCCAAAATGGATCACACAAATTACTGAAGCTATTATGACTTTTTTTTTTTAACACTACTTTAATAAGCTATTCAGCCCATATGGTTGTTTTCATTTTACTCTTATCCCCCAAATAGACCAGGGTTCAGAATAGTCAACCTGCTTTTTAAAATGTCAGTACAATTCAATTCAATTCAATTTTTTTTTGTTTGTTTGTTTGTTTTTTAATGTACAGCACTTTGGAAACCTTGAGTTTATTTAAACTGTGCTTTATAAATAAAGATGGATTGGATTGGATTGGATTGGATTGGATTGGAATTCAATATTCCTTTATTCGTCCCTCGAGGGGAATTTCCGAATTTCACAGCAGCATCAATAAGAGAATAGAATATTAAAAGACAAAGTGCATGCAGTTAACACAAAGTATATTCAGTTCAGTTATTGCACAGAATGTTATGCAGATTATTGTACCGCCTACTTGGAGCAGTTTCTATTGTAAAGTCTGATGGCTGCAGGAAGGAAAGACCTGATGCTTCCTCAAACCTGCAGAAGTAGCTGTTCTGTAGCTCAGTAGCTCATCTGCCCACTTTGAATCCCCGGCTGCCTGAGAGTTTGGCTTCTGGTGGCCTGAAATGGTTTTCAGGCCTCTCCATACTCCTCTGGTGTTGTTCTCCTGCAGCTGTTCCTCCATTCTCCTCCTGTATTTGTCCTTCCCCTCCCTGATTTTCCTTCTGAGCTCCCTCTGAACAGTTTTCAGCTCCTCTTTGTTTCCTGACTTGACCATGGTATCCTATTGCAGAGACTGGAGCACTTCATTGGCATTAAGGGAACTGCGCTAAGCTGGATTAAATCCTACTTTTCAGATCGCTCTCAGTTTATACATGTTAATGACGACTTCTCTGTGCTCGCTAAAGTCAGCTATGGAGTTCCGCAGGGTTCTGTGCTTGGACCAATTCTATTCACCTTATATATGCTTCCTTTAGAGAAGATTATCAGGAAGCACTCAATAAATTTTCATTGCTATGCAGATGATACCCAGCTATACTTACCAATGAAGCCAGAAGAAACCAGTCAGTTAACTAGACTACAAGCATGTCTTCATGACATAAAGACCTGGATGACCTGCAATTTTCTGATGCTAAACTCAGACAAAACTGATGTTACAGTAGTAGGCTCTAAACATCTTAGAAACTCACTTTCTGCCTCTGCCTCTGGCCTCTGCCTCTGGCCTCCAGCACCACTTTAAAGAATCTTTGATTAGGATATTTCCTTTCACTCCCATGTAAAACAAATTTCAAGGACTGCCTTTTTTCACCTATGTAACATTGCAAAAATACGGCATATTTTGTCTCAAAATGATGCAGAAAAACTAATTTGTAACTTCCAGGCTGGATTATTGCAAGTTCTTACTATCAGGCTGCCCAAATTTGTTGCTGAATATTCTCCAGTTGATCTAGAATGCTAAAGCATGTGTTCTGACAAAAATGAGGAAGAGAGATCATATTTGTCCAATATTAGCCACTCTGCACTTGCTCCCTGTAGTTTCAAATATAATTTAAAATTCTCCTCCTAACTTACAGAGCCATAAATGTCCAGACACCTTCTTATCTTAAAGAGCTCATAGTTCCTTATTACCCCTGTAGCAGAACCGGCCTTTAACTGACCCCTTCTTTCCCTCCTTTTCTGGTGATACTCAAGGGAAATGGAGGTGTAAACCCGCCAACTGATTGAATTATAGACCATCTGGTTTACCTATAATGCAATCTGATTTCGAAGAGAGACAAGATGTCTGGACAAGAGACATCTCCTCCATGTTTTCTTTTCAGGGAAGCCAGGGACACATACACCTCAACATCAAAGATGGCCTTCTCCTCACCTTCTCCTCACTATGTTTCTCATGGCAATGCTAATTCTCTCCTGATAGCCCAAGAGAGATCAAGACAATAAAACCGTCTGGAGAGACAAACGCCAGGCTCCAGAGGAACGTCCACAAACATCAGCAAATGCTGATGGGTCGTAAACCGGACATCCATTGAAGCAACTTGTGTATGCTTGTGTGATTTTCTTCAACACTCCAAGATAACCAGATTTTATGTGAAACTTAACTTTTCATGTTTTCAACTTACAGGACTCGTTGTACGCATAATATTGATGTTTTCCCAGTATCTCTGACCTGAAGTATGACCAAGTTGTGATTTTAACGGTTTTATAAAAGTTTGTCTGAATTGTGACCACAAAACCATACTGCCATCCAGAGTTTCCTAACCATCAGATTGAATATGCTTGACTTGGCACATTTATTGATAAGTAACTGTAATTGTGATAATCATTTTTGGCAAATATAGCCTACCTTCTTTATTCCTGTATCTTTATTTGTGCATTAGTTATACATTGAATCATTATACATGTTGGGATGAAACTGTACCATGATTACCATTTAATGTTGTCACCCAACCATAGTAAGTGTCTAATGCATGCTGTGAACAATATTGAAATGTCATTGAAATTTTGTCATTGAAATTATATGTGATTGACCATAGTGAGAAGCAGATGAGCCCCTCGTATGAATCGTTGATTAGTTCAGCTCCTTGAGGCAATCGCGCATCACAGACCATCTCACGTGATTCGATGGCCTGCCCTTTCGACACGCCCCGGAGCGACCTTTAAAAAACTGCGTGTAGTGCGCGTTAGTCAGTTAGTTAGTTAGTGAGTTTTGTTTTTGTAGTTCTTTGTTTTCTTTTCCACGTCTAGTTACTCTCAGCTGAGTTCTTTTCCTTACTTCTTTGTCTTAAGTTTTGCACAGTCGTTTTGCTCCTTAAGTTTTCGTCGTCGAGCTACTCCAAGCCATTCCGAGTATCGTAAATTATCTTCAGAAGACGTATTCTTATAATTTGCCGTAAGCTTCAAAGTTAACTTTCTCTTTAGCCAAACGTTTTGTTTTTAACATCAGTAAATCTAGGCAAGTAATACTAATTTTGTAGCCTTCTTCGACCGGCCATCAAAGAGACTCTTAATTTGTACTATCAGTCTAAATTAATCCGTCACGGACTCAACCGAACCAAACCCTGCGGCAAGCTGTTGATCCTTGGTCCGGTTCACAACCATCCGGAGCAGTCCCTCATCTGTAACCGACACCGCCGAATCAGTTCCAGAGACGCCCCGTTCAGCACCAGCTCGTCATCTTGGGGGCCTGGGCCTTCCACCAGAACGCCAAGCAGATCGAGCCACGGACGAACATCTGGAACGTCTTCGAGCCAGTTCGGAGCAGAGCACAACGGGACGCCAGCAACCAAGTAGGCACGCTAAGCGGGTTTGAATAAGAGTTGGTCCGTGAGGTTAAGAGTAGGTCAATTCGTCCAAATTCTCTCCATTAATCGTTCATTCCCTTAACTCTGCGTTCGCGTCCCCATTATTCCCTTTCGACTGCCTCTTACTATCGTCAATTTATTTACCATTGTTTTGCCATAAGTTTCTTGTGTGTTCTGTCATATCACCTCCCATCTTCTGTGTTATTATTCATGGTACATTACCCATTATCCACAATTCTGCTTAATAAATGATATTTTGATTTAAGTCCTGGTTAGACGGTGTCCTTTTGAACTGAATATCTACGATCCCTGTATCCAGAATTTACACTTCAGGTTATGAGACTGATTTACAGTTAGTCCATTCGTTAGTATTTATCAGCGTTATAGCAGTTAATTTCTGCAGTCCTTCTTAGCTGAGGAAGGTGGTGCCCCGACATTTTATCAACGAATGCAACATCAAATTAAGGTAATACACACTACACCCCACTCGAACACTGCGTCCCCAGAATGCAGGCCTACTTATAGTTCCTAAAGTCTCCAAAAGCAGAACAGGAGCCAGAGCATTTAGCTATCAAGCTCCTCTCCTCTGGAACCATCCTCCAGTCTTTGTCCGGGAGGCAGACACTGTCTCTACATTTAAGAGTAGGCTTAAAACTTTCCTTTTTGAGAAAGCTTATAGTTAGGGTTGGCTCAGACTTGTCCTGGACCAGCCCCTAGTTATGTTGCTATAGCATTAGACTGTTGGGGGACCTCCAAAGATACACCAAGCTCCTCTGTCCTTCTCTCCCTCTCCATCTGCACATTTTCATGTCCTACCACGGCATATTACTAATTTGGCTCCTTCCCCGGAGTTTCTGTGCTTTGTCGTCTCGCAGGTTCCCATGGATAGTGGCATGGAAAGTGCCCTGAGACAACTTTTGTTGTGATTTGGCGCTATCCAAATAAAATTGAATTGAATTGAATTGATTTGACAGATTGGACTCCAGCTCCTTCCACCTAGCTATATATGTTTCATTCAACCAGTATCACAGGGGAGCTATTTGTGCAGCACTAATAATAATTCCTTGGTTTTCACTCACCTCTATAGGCAAGTTTCTTAAGAGGTAAAGTAGTCGGGGGAGCACATTCATTTTAACTGCACTTATCCTAGAACTAAGACTCAGGATGGGGACCAGATTCCAGCTGTGTAAATCAGCTTTTATACTTGAGGATATTGGCTCATAGTTTGCCCGGAAGAGCCCTGAGAGGTCCCCATTCAGATGTATCCCCAAATATTTAATATTTTAATTTTCCCAGTTTATCTTAAATTTATTTCGTAAAGTTGCAGGGGTTGCATAATTCAGTGTCATCACCCGAGTTTTTAAAACGTTGACTTTGTAGCCAGATAACTTCCCTAAATCAATCAAAAATAGACGTTACGTTTAGATTTGACAGAAGAGGGCAATACATACTTAAAACCCTTTCTTTTCAGCCTCAAGTGATCCACTTGGTTCATGTGCGTCTCCTGAAGTAAGGGAATCTGGGCTTTTTCTTTCTTTAGTTTAGACATTATCTTACTCATCTTAATCACATTCAAGACCACATTTACATTAAAAGAAATGATTTTCATCGGCTCATTTTGCATGAAGTCGTATTAACTGATCACACAGCGTAACCCAGACAGTAGCAGGCAAACCACCCTTAGAAACACAACAAATGAAGTAAGTAAAGAGTGAATAGAAAAATTTGGTGTATGACTGAAGCATGAATGCTCCTGACCACACTTTCAGGAGTGAGTCACTTCCACTGCTTCCCTTAGCCCTTGAAAGATACCCCTATTCACTCCCTGAGTTAGGGAGCCTTCCACTGTGATGGCACCCTCAGTAAAGAAAATCCCCACCCATTTTAAATCGACAAAAAGTATATTTCACCATGTCGTCCATATCATACACATAACATTATATCAGTTCTCTTCCCGTCTGGAGTCCCCGGCTCGCCAGATCCACTGTCGCTTCCTCCACCATGTTGTAGGTTATCGCTCCTTCTTCATAAAACACCTTCAGGCGAGCTGGATAGAGGATCCAGAACCGCAAATTCTTGTCTTTCAGGATCCTCTGCACCTCTGCATACTCCTTCCTCATGGCCATGATCTCCGGAGGATAGTTGTGGTTGAGGTTTATCGTTTTGTTATTCTACATGAAGCCTTTCTTCTGCCATGCCAGCCTAAACACTTCTTTAACCGTGAAGCACAGGAACTTTACCAGGATCGATATAGTGTTGTTGATGAAGGGATGTTTAGTTTCTCCCGAAGTAGCTTCTCCACAAAATGGATCAAAGATTGTGATCCTGATTCCGCTACCTCCAGGACCCTGTACAGTGTGAGCGTCTCCCTCCTCGAGTAGGCCTCCAACGATGTCAGTTTTGATTGAAGCTTTTCCTTCATTATTATCATCTCAGATAATATCTCATCTGTATTTTGGAGCTTATCTTCATGTCCAGCGACCCTGGTTTCCACTTTGTTGAGCCTCATGTTGGTTTTGTCCAGCTCTCCTCTGATGTCCCGTGGTTGTATTTTCGTGTCTTTTCAAAATTCTTTCACCTCTTTCCCAATGCCTCTCCATTCTTCCAGTATCAACATCAAGCTTACCGGTTTGTCCTCATTCGTGTACTTCACTGGTTAAGTAATTCACTTTGGGCCGTTTTAATAAATTCTTGTCCAGAGCTTTCTTCCTAAGTTGCCATCCCCTCTAGACCCAGGTCTTGACAATCTTATCACTTCATTTTAGCTGTAGAATCATAATACAGCCTCTCTCACATTTTTCATCTACCTAACATAAGTTCTCCTTCTGCTGAAAGAAAGGGATCCCTCAGTTGTTAATAACTAAAGACCGATCTCTAAAATTAGGTGTTTTAGCCAAAGTCCTTGAAAGAACGCAGTACAATAACTACCTGCTACTACTATTAAAATTATGAGTGACAATTTTGAGGTGCTGGACTGCAAAAAAATATTATGCAACTCTTTTTATTGACTGTCAAAAGCTTTTGAAACAACATTGGTGGATAGCCTATACAATGTTGACTACAATGTTGACATGCTGTAAGCTGGTTTTCAAATAACTTGCCAGCTAGAACACAATGGGCTCTATTTTCATCCCCGCTGCTGGCGGGGTGCAGGGTGCACACCCTGCGCAGTGGTATTTTCGTGCAGCGCAGGCAGGCGCACAGTGCACTTGGTATTTTGGTAAACCGGGGCGCACAGAGGTACGCCAGGATGGGCGTTGCAGCGCAGTAGGGGGAGGTGTTGGCATAATCAGCCGGCGGATTTGGATTTTGGGTCCATTTCGGTCCACGCTGGCGGCGTAAAAGTGTGCTGAAAGCTCACCATCCCAGACCTGGTTAAATCTGTGCGCCAACGGCACACCGCTGGGCAAGTGGATTTTCGGAAACCGGCGGAGCCCACTTCACCAATACCTTACTGGCAGGTTTCCACAGTGTCTGGCATTTCACTGCGATCAATAATTGGCAACATTCAATGCAACTATCTGAGTCAGCACATACAGTCAGACCTAAATTTATATATTTTGATCAGTATCTCATCTGACCACATCACAAGCACATTTGGCACGCATAATGGTCACTCAACCTGACCGAATGCACTCAGGTGAGACAGGGATGTCTGGTGATCTGTGACACAAATTGCCCCTTGATAAACATGTATGCCAATTTCCCCGGGTCGGCACATGACTAATCCTGGCAAATTCTAGCATCCCTACAGTCTTTCAGGGGACACCCCTCTGGATTGGTGGCTGCTAGGTGAAAACGGCTATCCACTGAAAACGTGGTTGATGACGCCATACATCACACCTTCAACAAGACGGCAGCGTGGTTTTAACGGTGTTTTCAGCAGTGCTCAGTCAGTCATCGAACGCACATTTGGGGTTCTCAAAATTTCAATTCAATTCAATTCAATTTATTTGTATAGCGCCAAATCACAACAGTTGTCCCAGGACACTTTCCATATAGAGCTGGTACAGACCAAGCTCTTTTATCTACAGAGAACCAACAATTCCCCCATGAGCAAGCACTTGGCGACAGTGGCGAGGAAAAACTTCCTTTTAACAGGCAGAAACCTCGGGCAGAACCAGACTCTGGGTGGGCGGCCATCTGCCTTGACCGGTTGGGTGAGAGAGGGAGAGCAAGAGAGGGAGAGTGAGACAGACAGACAGACAGATGCGTTTTAGACGTCTGGACCAGACAGATGGTTCATTAACATACAGCCCTCAGAGTGTCGGTGCATTCTTTGTGGCATGTTGCGTTTTACACAACATGGCTGTACGACGTGGATGTCACTATGAACTCATGGAGGACACATTAAGGGACTTAAGACAGAGAGAGGCCGAACTGCATATGCCGTGTCAACTGGGAGAGCAGCAGAGCGCACAGGAGAGGAGGGAGCGCCTCGCCACCCAGCTTTGTCATTAAGTGGGTATTTGCAATTACATCAGTTCAAAAAACATCTGATGATCAATAACTTTCCACACTAAACAGATAGACAGTATTGAAATAAATTTCGCGAGGCGGTAGATACGGCCACTGCGAGCCTGGACCTCCCAGACCAGAACGTCAGTCTCCTCCTGGGAGAAGTTTAGGTGTCAGACAGTGTCCTGCATGGTCTCAGTCATCCTCGAAACTTGCCATGCGCCTAGCCAGCGCCGTTCTTAAAGGTGAGGCGAGGAGCTGGTGTGATTGGTGAAGATTGAACTCGGCTGTGTCAAACCCACAACCCATCCACGCCTTCTCCCCTCCCTCCTTCTGAGGTGCGCCGCTGGGTGGGACTGAGTCGAGAAGGGGGAGGAGTTGCGCCAGCGGCACAGTGCACGAGAATACCAATGTCTGCGCTGCCACACCCCATCAGCGTATCAGACCTGAGTTTGCGCCGCACCGACGGCTGAATCGAAAATAGAGCCCATTGTATCTAGTTGTTGGGTCTTCCCTTTCCTTCCTTCCGTACTCAGGCCACTGCTGTTCTCCACATACGTTGATGATCTTTGTGAAAATTTGTCAAATGCAAATGTATGGAATTCTGTCTCCCTCTGATGTTGTTCGGTCCCATTTAACTCAATGCAACAAATGCAGGCAAATCCAAATTTATGATATTTTCAGTTGTATCTAGTTGTTGGGTCTTCCCTTTCCTTCCTTCCATACTCAGGCCACTGCTGTTCTCCACATACGTTGATGATCTTTGTGAAAATTTGTCAAATGTAAATGTATAGAATTCTGTCTCCCTGTGATGTTGTTCGGTCCCATTTAACTCAATGCAACAAATGCAGGCAAATCCAAATTTATGATATTTTCAAATGGCAAAAAGTTAACATCTAATCTTCCTGAGATCTCAAATGCTCAAGGAATTGAAATTGACATTACATACATTCACAAAACACAAAATTGCACTGCTCTCTCACACTACAGTATTCTACAGATGTGGGTTTGTGATGACAAGGACCTGAAATTGTCGAAGCTGATTACTGTGGGGGACTTTAAGTGACTTTTCAGGCAGGTCACTCTTCAAGAAAAGATTTGAATTTCAATAAGACTTTTGCCTGGTTAAATAAAGGACATCTAATGTACTGTAGATGCTAATTGGCTATCTTGACTGCAAAGTGATGTCAGCAGTGCACTTTTCCCCAAATGACATTTCTTTGATTGTGTGTTCAACAAGCTGACACTGACATTACTGCTCTATGCAAGGCTTGACTGACTGTCGAAATAAGGTTTCTGCTTTACCTAACGTTATTCCATTGAATCAATACAAAACAATGGTTCACAGAGCAGATATGTATATAATCTACAGTTGACCTTAGCTGAAGATGAAGATGATGAAGAATATGACGAAGAGTAGTAGTAGTGATGGTGGCGCGTGTGGGCACAGCGGCTCCTCTCTGTCCCGATAATGTGGTGTCTACATGTTTGTCTTCACCGGTGTGTTCGAGTGATTTTATGTTTTCATCGCGCTTGTTTGTCCCAATGCACACATACAGCCATGGGACTCTTTTTGACATCGGCAACACAGCAATCTGCAAATGAAATCCAGCACGCTAAGGAGTTACTTGACCTTGGCCTACTCTGGCGGCCTGTTTCAACACCGATCCCCACTACTGCAGCGCACCCACAGAGGAAGCACTGCAGGCAGTGCGAGACAAGGCGGAAGTGGGGAAAGCACGGGGGTATCTGGGCCAGGCTATCTATCTTACTCGCTTTTTATGGAAACATGGCTCAATAACAGCATACCGGACTCCGCCATCCAGCTGGACCGGCTAACATGCTACTGAGCAGACATACCCGCGGTGGTGGGGTCTGTGTTTATATCAGGGATGCTTGGTGTCAAGACGCTGCGGTGATTTGTTTATGATCATCAAGTGCCGGCCTCTGTTAATGTCCTGTACATATAGCAGCATTGACAATAAAGTTGACTTGACTTGACTTGACTCATTCAGCTACAGGCTGAGTCATCCCACTGCACCACAGAGTGACAGAATTTATTTTATTTTATTTAATATTAGAAATAAGTATCTACATTTGCTCCTTCTAACTCTTAAGTATATTATCTTTCTTGTTTTTCATTTTTATTCAGGGGCTTTTTGTAACAAAAGAGTTTCCATTTCCATTTGATAACCATTGTTCAAACTACTACAATAATGTCTGTCGTGTGGGCTAGCAGATACCGGATGTGACTGATAGCTAGACCAGTAGGGGGTTGGCCTTATGTAAATAAGATGCAATGAGCAGCACTGTGTTACCTGGCTCCCCTAGGTGAGAATCTTTCAGGCTGGATTTCTCACTAAACTACTCTGTGGATTGCCTACATTCAAATGGCCACATCTTCTTCAAATATTTTCAGATTTCCATGTGTTAGACATCGTTGGAAAGCTTAGAAACTACACTTTCAGAATCTGTAAATAACTCAAAATGCCCCCGGAGACTTGTTGCTGGTTTTCTCGTGGCTCTTTTTTTAAAATAATCCACAGAGAGCATTTCACAGACTGGGAGCAGCTGTGCAAAAGGCGCGGTTGCCCACAGTTCAAAGCCTTGTCCTCTGAGGCTGGAGGAGGTTGGCCTGTCCAGAGCGAAGATGGCGTGAGGAGGATTGGGGGGTGAGGAGTTCTTAAATGTAGGGGGAAGCAGTGCCATGGAGGCACTGGTGGGTCAGCAGGGAAATTTTGAATTCAATCCTGTCCTGAACAGGAAGCCAGTGGAGAGACTTAAGGACAGGTGTAATTTGGTCATATATTCGCACCCTCATCAGGATCCTGGCCGCACAGTTCTGAATGTACTGCAACTGCTTGATGTTCTTGCTGGGGATCCTGATGAGGAGTGCATTGCAGTAGTCCAGCCTGGAGGAGACAAAGGCATGGACAAGTTTTTTGGCATTGGAGAGAGTGAGTGAGGGGCAGAGTTTTGCAATATTCCTGAGGTGGAAGAAGGCGGTCTTGTAAAGGTGCTTGATGTGGACCTCAAATGTCAGATGAGGGTCCATTCTGACACTGAGGTTAGTGTCTGAAGATGAAAGGTGGATGTCATGACCAGAGAAGGTGATGCTGGTGACAGTGGATGACCAGGGCTGGTGTGGGGTGCCAATGAGGATGGCTTCTGTTTTTGAGCTGTTGAGTTGCAGGAAGTTAGCCATCAGCCATGTCTTTATCTCCTCCAGGCAGGTGGAAAGTGTGGATAGGGCTACAGAGGGGGTTGGATTTATTCTGATGTAGAGGTGGGTGTCATCAGCATAGCAATGGAAAGATATTCCATGCTGGCTGATGACATGACCGAGGGGTAGCATGTACAGAGTGAAGAGGAAGGGGTCAGGGACTGATCCTTGAGGGACACCACAGGTGACAGAGTGCATGTCTGATTTAGCACCTTCCAGGGACACATATTCCATTCTGTCTGTGAGATAGGATGTGAACCAGGCCAGAGTAGAGTCAGAGAGTCTGATGGTGGAGTGAAGACAGTGTAGAAGGATGTGGTGGTCTACGGTGTCGAATGCTGCAGAGGTCGAGAAGGATGAGCAGTGATGGAGAGCCAGCATCAACCGTCATCAGTAGGTCATTGGTGACCCTCTCCAAAGCATCAAAGAATTTGATAATTAAGAAATGTTAGCAAGCTGACATGCCAAACTAAGATGGTGAAAATGGTAGACATTATCTGCTAAACATCATCATTTTAGCATTGTCTCTGTGATTATGTTAGCTTGCTAATGTTTGGATAGTTCAAAGTACAGCCTCACAGTAGTGATGTGCGGATCAATACTGAAATATCGATACCTTCAGTACCAGATCTGTATGCTCTAAAATCGATTCTCACATCGAAATATCGATACTTTTGATACTTCAGTCATTTGAGGTAATGTATATCAACAACAGGAACACAGTGGAAAGTAACTAAACTATTGAGATTTTGTCTAAATGACACGCGATTGGTGGGAACTACTTTTTCTTCTGCCTGGGTAAGTGCGTAATGGGGAAGCGCAGCGGCACGCTGTTCAGTCAGTCAGTCACTCAGTCTCAGGCTGTAGACACGATGGCTCAGTGGAAACGCAGTCATGTGTGGAGTTATTTCAGCTCCACCGACAGCCATCGCGGTTTGCGATATCTGTGGAAAAACAGTCAGGAGTTGTGTCAACACAACAAACCTTGTGAAAAACCTCAGGTTAAACCACAACACAGAATACGAGGCATTTCTGGTGAGGCGGACAGAGGAGGAGAGCACAGTGTCAGGTGCTGCTGCTAGGGCAAGACAGACGTCTCTGGCGGAGTCCTTCGGTGCTGCAGGCAGGCACTATCCAGGTACAGAGGGAGAAAATGTGGAGCTTTAAGTGGCGCTAAGCACTGTTGCTGTTGGAGTTGTTCATATTAATAAATATGGTTATGAAATAAGTAACAAAATAAATACATGCTTCAACAAATAACTGTATGAGTTCAGCTTGGAGTAATAACATGTTTATCACTGAGATAATCTCACATATGCAAAAAAGCCTAGATTTATTCAGGTAAGATTTCCTAAAGAATTGATCATTTAAAGTGAATTACATAGACTAGATGTCATTAAATTATACAGAGCAATTGCAACAAAACAGCCATGGTGAACTTAGAAAAATATATACCAGAAAAAATAAAAAAAAATAATATTTTATCTGAAAAATATCTGTTAATATTCACAGTCTAATTTGCTTTAACTGTTCAATGAATATTTTAAAATGTAGGTATTGACAAACTTGTGCAATTATTGTGGCATTTATTTATTTATTCAATTAAATTTTTCACTGGCAATTTCTATTTGAGTCACCCAGTATTGTAAAACAGCAAGTTTTTTGTATCCCCTTATTGTAGGCTATTTGGAGAGACTACATACATAGTTGAATCTAAATATGATTAAGCATTAAGTGCAGAATAGCCCCATCATTTGCATAAAGTATTGGTATCGGATCGGTATCGCCGATACCAGCCTGAATTTTACTCAGTATTGGATTGGAAAGGAAATTGGTGGTATCCAACATCACTACCTTACAGAGCCGTGCAACACTATAGACTCTTCAGCAGTCAATAAAAACAGCATTTCTGTTCAAAGGAGCAAGTCGGAGTGGCAGAGAGAGTATGACAAGACTATGTTGTTCTGATGGAATATCTGCTGTGCAGATGTACAAAATATTCAATTTATTAAGACAACAAGTAAATGTGGAGAATGCAGCAAGAACTCCAATTGCAGTGGAGCTGAAAGGGACAGTTGTCAAAGTTTGACAGCCGAGATTCTTGATATTCCATTTGATCCCACCCTTGCTTTTGATCAATATAATAAGAAATCTCCAAGACTGCCTTTTTCACCTACAGCAACGTAAACTTAAACTTAAATTAGGTCTTTTCTGTCCACTGCTGATGCAGACATCTTAATTGACACCTTTATTTCACCCAGGCTTATGTTGTCAAGCTTGTGCTAAAAGTCTCTGAATGGCTCAGAATGCTGTTGCTTGAAACTTTGACCATATTACATCGACCGGAATAACCTCCATGATGACATGACATCTTACTCAGTTGATGCCATTCA
This sequence comes from Chaetodon trifascialis, assembly GCF_039877785.1. Taxonomy (NCBI): domain Eukaryota; kingdom Metazoa; phylum Chordata; class Actinopteri; order Chaetodontiformes; family Chaetodontidae; genus Chaetodon; species Chaetodon trifascialis. Next base: position 2,441,618 of record NC_092070.1, read on the forward strand.
GTCCAAACTTAGAACTCATATTTTTGCATCAACTCTCAGTTAGTTGCTGATTCTTTGATTGCTTCAGAACATCTAACTATTACAATCATCCTTCCAGCAGGCTGATTTCAGTGAGTGTATTAAGCCGAGTTCTTATTGTCCATCTTTGCCCTGCCAACAAGAATACGGTGAACTTTTTGAAAACCACTGCATTTCTAACTTTTTCTTTTATTGCTCCATAAGCATCAATGTTCAAGCTCCCGCTCTCTCTCTCTCTCTCTAGTTCCTCCTCCTTATCCTTTCTTTTCACTCAGACTTGTCTGTGCTGGACCATCAGCTGTTCCTCCCTGAGATTCAGCCTCTCATCTTTTTCCTCTCCTTGTTTGCATGTCATCCTTCTCTCTCCCTCTCTGTCTCTATTTCTTTTTTTCCAGTCTGTGTCAATAGTGTGCTTGAGCTTTGCCTCATGCGTGTTTGTATAGTCTGCTTTCCAAGTCTCCATGGTGGAAAGCAGGTTGTGTGTCTGTCTGACAACATCTGCAGGTGTTCAAAGACAGACCACAACAGAGGGTGCTGTACGTTGTACAGATTGTAAAGCCCCTTGAGACAATTTTGTGTTTGTAACATTCTCATACAACAGAGAAATTAGAAATAATGGCCCGTCTCCAATATAAAATCTTTTCCATATAACTACCTGATTCTCTCCACTGTTTTTTTATGGGAATCAGAGTCCCTTGAGCTTAATGAAAGCTCTGTCTGTCTTGTCTGACCAGCTAAACTTCACTTTGGTAAAAGTTAGCTTAGTCGTACGGCAGCAATTTTGCTATAGTCCCGGATAAATCTCCGCTAGGAGTTCGCGAATCCCAGAAATCGCTGCAACTCCTTTTGGGTCTCTGGGACGGGCCACTGCTCCACCGCTCTCACCTTCTCCGGGTAGGCTCTCAGGTTTCCCTCCTGAATATTAAAACCAAGAAATGAAACCACACATGGACATGGAACTCACATTTCTCTGCTTTCATGAATAGCTTGTTGTCCAGCGGGCGAGTGAGCACCTGCTGGACTTGAGTCTCAGGTTCCTTGGCTGAACAGGAGAAAATCAGGATGTCATCCAGATATACAAAGACACATCTGTTAATAAAGTCTCTGAGAATGTCATTAATGAGAGCCTGAAAAACGGCTGGGGCATTGGTGAGGCCAAAAGGCATTACCAGATACTCGAAGTGGCCTAAAGGAGTGTTGAACACTGTCTTCCACTCGTCCCCCTCCTTTATCTGCACCAGGTGGTAGGAATTCCTAAGATCCAGCTTCGTGAAAACAGCAGCTTCCTGGAGAGACTCAAGGGCAGAATACATTAATGACAGAGGATATTTACTCTTAGCAATGATTTAATTAAGCCCACGGAAGTCAATACAAGGTCGGAGTGTCTTATCTTTCTTTGCAACAAAGAAGAATCCTGCCCCCAGAGGTGAGGAGGAGGACCTGATGATACCTGCTGCCAAGGAGTCTGTGAGGTATTGTTCCATTGCCTCCTTCTCAGGGCATGACAGGTTGTATAGGTTGTATAGCCGACTAGAGGGGAAGGGGGGCCCAGGAGGTAGAGACAGAGCATGCCTCTTGCGAAATACCTCCCGGAGGTCATGATAATTAACGGGAATGCAAGAGAGATCTGGAGGTTCGGGGATTGCTGTGACAGGACTGGAAACTTTGCCAGACGGTGGAATGGCAGAACGGGCACAGAGTGAATGGCAGTGAGAACTCCGGCCCAGAATCTTTCCCTGGAACCAGTCAATGTGAGGGTTGTGGAGTTGCAGCCATGGATGTACAAGAACCAGTGGAGAGCGAAGAGTCTGTCTTATTAGAAAGGATATCTCCTTGTGGTGGTTCTGGAAATCTGCATCCGGACAGGAGTGGTGCAGTGCGTTACCTCAGAGAGAATCTTGCCATTGAGCGCACACACCCTAATCGACTTCTCCAGTGTCTCCAACTTGCACCCAGCTTGCTTCGTTGTCCATTCATCCAGCAGGTTGTCCTCCACTCCGAAATCTATCAGGGCGAGTAGAGAAAAAAACCTCCTCTCCCACAGTTAATGAAGCTTTAACATGGAATCTTCGTGGTTCGGCTGAACAGGGATTTTGAGAGATACTGCTCGTCAGCGCCCCCATGCTTACTGACGAGCCTCGTCTTTTGGCCACAGTGGACACTGGGCAGGAAGTAGCCCATCTGGCCGCAGTAGATAGTAGATACACTCACATTCACTCACCTGAGAGACAGTTCCACTTGACTGGATGACTCAGGGGGTGATGAATGGTTGTAACTGAGCTGATAGGAGGAATGGGCAGATCTCTCCAACCATCTCTCCCTGAGGCGGTTGTCAATCTTGATTGTGAGGTTGATCAGGGTCTGTAAGTCTGTCGGCTCATCTTGGGAGTCTAGTTCAATTTTAAACTGTCCAATGAGCCCCTGGATGAACGCACTGCGTAAGGTGGTGTCATTCCACCCCGTGTCTGTGGCCAGCACCTGGAAATTCACAGCATAATCGCCAGCAGGGTGGGAGCCCTGTCTGAGAGTCAGTAGTCGACTGGAAGCATTGCCCGATTGATTAAACACCAGTCTAAGGCTGAATCCCATTTCACCCCTTGGCCCTCCCCCTTGGCCCTACCCCTCCGTTTTGCGCGTTCATGTGGAGGGGTAGGGGCGTCCCAATTCCCATTATGACGGAGGGGTAGGGGGAAGTGGTAGGGCTATGTACCCCTCCAAATGGAGATTTTTCCGAGGCACACTCCAAATGGAGGGGTACGACAGAATGCCTTGCAAGACCGACAAGATGGCTGCTTCCGCAATTAAAGAAGGCCACAAATGTAAGTATTTTCTCCATGAATAAAGTTTTAAAATGTACAAAAAACACTTTATTGTCTATTTTAAAGTTGTTTCAATGTGTAGTTGTCATTTTCCTCGTAAAAAATCCCCTGAAAAAAAACGATAGTAGTCGAAGCTTCAGTTACGTGGTTACCGTTGCCAGGCTGAATGGCACTAGCGGTGCTCTGTGGGCAGCCCTGATGATAATCTACAGTGATAACGTTATCAATAATAACTTCGGCAACCTCGCTGCTGGTATTCAGTTACATTGATAGCGTTATGGGATACAACATGCAGGAATGTCATACACAAATCGAATGTGACGGTAGCATTAGCCTGTAACTCCATTGAAGTTGTGTACGAATTGCGCCAATCCGTGCTAACATGTTATATGCATGTTGTAACCCAAGTAACGTTAATATCACTGGTTTATATGAGATCAGAGATCATGAGATCACAGTTATCCACGTGTGTTATCTATGCAGGGACTCCAGAAGAAACCAGACGCCTCATAAAATTCAAGGCTGAAAATGAGCAGCATTTTCTCAAATCCAAAGCTGCTGCCAAACAACTTTGGGAGTGAGTAATTTTTTTTAGCTTGCTTGACAGCATACATACTTATGTTGTTTTATTTTTTTCTTGCTTTTCATTGTTTTTACATTACTCCTCATATGTGTTGTGATACAGGACGTTTATCAAAGAGCTTGGGTTTGAGGGTAAAATCACCTGCCAACAAGCATTGAAAAAATGGGAAAATCTTAAAAAGATATCTAAGGTAAGCAAGAAGCACTTTAATTGAAATTTAAGGTGATGCCTAAACTGTAATCTTTTAAAGTAATCTGTAATCTCTCAGTTAGTGCTGCAATGATGAACTTCATATTTATAATTTATAACATTGTTTTGTTTTTTTGAGAACTCCCAGGATGGGTTCAGGAACTGATGCCGGGGAAACCACAGCCTCTACCTGGCAGTTTTTTGAGGACATGCATGAGGTGCTGGGAGCCAGGCCGTCTATGGACCCTCCCATTGTGGTTGCCTCATATGATGATCCTGTCACACTGCTTATGGTAAAGATACAGCCACATCATGTATTGTTATTGATTACTGATCTATATTGTTGATTATAACCCAGCATTTTAAGAAATATATTTTCTACGTAGTTATGTATTGTAGATACATACATATGGCCATATGACCTACTTCAGGAATATAATACCTTCTCATTTGTTTTGTTCTTAGGAGACTTTCGAGCCCACTCCTTCCACCTCAGCCACAGCTTCTTCTGAGGCAGCCGCATCTGAAGCCCCTACCACTGCCGCTGCTACTGTGGACATGCCCCCAACCCCTTCACCCAAAAAAAAGAAGAGGAAGCTAAACCACATCTTGGATTTTCTGGCACAGGAGAGTGAGAAGGAGCAGAAGAGACACGAGGAAAGTGAGAGGAAAACAGAGCATTTTTTAAGCCTGTTTGAGAAACTCGTTGACAAAATTTAACAGTTTCTTTTATGCAATATGGTCCCTTATCACACTAGTTCCTGTGTGTATGTTTGCACTGTTCGATGTTTACATCTGAAAAGTTGTTCTCAGGACCAATTTAAGAAATAATTTGCTGTGCTGTGCTGTGTGTGTATTCTAATGTCTACCTCAAAGGCACAGCTGGCTGTTGTTGTTTTTTGTTTTAATATAGTTCTTAAATGTTTTTTAGACAAGTGCATAAATGCATCTGAATGTGATGCCATTTAAAGTGCAATATTGTTTTCTACTACAAGTTTGTGAGCCAGCTAAACATTAACAACACCTGAAACAGATATTAGCATGAAAATAGATTTATTCAGAAAAAAACATTGACACATGCCTGATGTATGATAACAAAAAAAAACCTATATATATTGTCCATTTCTGGATCAGTCAGATATTCAAACACACATCCCTGAGGCAGCATAACAAAAAAACTATATACATTGTCCATTTCTGGATCAGTCAGCATCCTCATGGGGCCTGCACATTACCTGAGATCAGAGCAGCCAGGTGGTCTCTTGTTGCATTGCCAGACCTCTCACTAGCAGTCAGGGGTTCCCGAGGAGGTTGGGGGTCTAGCATATCCTGTGCAGCATCTTCATCTGGCTCCAGCACGTCCCCATTGTCCAGACACACATTGTGCAGAAAGGCACAGGACGCAATAACCTGAGGTGCAAATGTTGGTTTTACCTCCAAGGCTTTGAAAAGTGTACACCTCCACCTGGTCTTCATCATTCCAAAAGCCCTTTCAATTATGCTGCGGCCTTTGGAGTGATGATAATTGAAGCGCCCCTGTAATGGTCCATTAACTGGCTCCTTGTACGGTGTCATCAGGCAGACTGGTGTGTCCAAACTCAGATAGCCACCATCTCCTAGAAGAATGTAGCCTTTGGGAGGGTACCGTCTTGCTCTGTAAAAGCTGCTGTTCTTCATTACACGCGTGTCATGAACTGACCCCGGGTAACCAACAAAAATGTCTAGGAATCTTCCACTGGAATCACATATTGCCTGCATGTTTACTGAATAGAATCCCTTGTAATTTAAATAGTCTATTCAGTACCGTGCTGGTGGTTTTATCCTAATGTGGCTTCCATCTATTGCACCCACAACATTGTTGAATGCAGGGGTCCCTGATAGGTGGGCAAATCCTTGTCCAACTGCATGAAGCATGAAGCACCTATCTGGGGGAAAGAGATGACACGCTTCAGGTTGATCCATATATCATTTGCTATTTTGTGGATGATGCGGTGGACTGTGGATTTGGGCACATTAAAAACACGAGATACAACGCAATAAGACAGTCCATGAGCCAGCCCGAAAACATAGATGAGCACTTCTAGCTGACTTCCCCAGCCATGGTCCTGCTCACTCTGCAGTAGCCTCTGCAGACTGTTCATTGCTCTTCTGCTGAGGTGAAGGTCCTGCTTCAACTCTGCCTCCACATTAAACCACAACCGCAGGACAGGCATGTTGTGGTTAAGTTTGCAGTATGTTGTAGGGTGACCAGTCTGGAAACAGAAATATGTTCATATCATTAGTCTCAGTTAGAAGGATTTAACTATAGTTTTATATGGGGGACATTTGGCTTTTCCCCAGCCCAAAAATCTGACGCATTAATAGCATTTACAATGCAGTCATGCTACATATTATCAGATCTGCACACTGATCAGTGAGCAAACGGTAGAATGCAAAGTAACAAATGCTATCGCTAGGTTACCAAGCTTTTGAGCACAACCTACTAATGTTACCGATGTTAGCATGCTAACGTTGGCATGCTAACGTCGGTAGCAACACAGTTATTTTTATTGCACAAAAACGTTCTCCATTAAATTCTACATACCATAAAACGAACCACCAGCATTCCCAGGCGTCGAAGGCGTCTCTTGTTTCTTTTATTCCTCCGACTAGCAGCAGACAACCGTAAAAAAAATCCAAATAGCCCACGCAACAGAGATTACCACAGCGCCAGACGGCATGATTCCCCGAGATCTCTGGCAAACGCTTGTCGCATCTGCCTATGTAAGAGGCAGCGGCGACTACTGATGACGTACGCGTTTGTCGAAGGGGTGTCCCAATTCGGAGGGGTTGACTTTCGGCCCCACCCCTTGGCACTCCGTTTCAAGGGGCAAGGGACAAGGGGTAGGGCTAAGGGGTAGGGGTAGAAAAGAGAAATGGGATTCAACCTAAGTTGCTTCTTCAAAATCAGATAAAAAAAGGTAAGTGTGCTTACGCTAACATTAGCGCTAAATGCCTCAGCCCAGGCCATGAGCCCAGCGCTTTGGACCTTGGCCTGGTTAGAAGAAAAGGAACTGGGACGCTGCTTAAAAACTAAACTGCACTGAAGTAGGTGATTACTTGCAGCTGCAGGTGGTGGAACAAACGAGTGGAACAAACAATTCTGGGCACAGAGTGCGCACCACGCGCAGTGGTATTTTTGTACAGCGCAGGTGGGCGCGCAGCGCACTTGGTATTTTGGTAAACCAAGGTGCACAGAGGTACGCCAGGATGGGCGTTGCGGCGCAGTAGGGGGAGGTGTTGGCATAATCAGCTGGCGGATTTGGATTTTCGGTCCATTTCGGTCCACGCCGGTGGCGTAAAAGTGCATGCATACACACACACACATAGACATTCTCACCACACCTCACAGTAGCAGGGGTAACGAGACATGGCAAGGCACTGAGGATTGAGGAAAATGCCACCTTTGGGGTCGTCCACACCGAGAGGAGTCATCAGGGACTGTGAGCACAGGGGGCGCCAGCCACCCGGGCCCACCTGACCCTGACAGACCGGCGGACCCCCACACCAAGGTAGGGAGTCCCCCCATCAGCCGGGCCAAAGGGGCCCGAGGACAGTACCCCCGGCAACAGATCAGACACATCTCTCAGTGTGGAGGACCCCCCGAGGAAACCACTGAAAACATGGTTGATGAGGCCATGTATCACACCTTCAACAAGACAGCAGTGTGGTTTTAACAGTGTTTTCAGTAGTGCTCGGTCAGTCATCGAACGCACATTTGGGGTTCTCAAAATGCGTTTTAGACGTCTTGACCGGACAGGTGGTTCATTAACATACAGCCCTCAGAGTGTCAGTGCATTCTTCGTGGCATGTTGTGTTTTACACCAGCAGTCCCCAACCACCGGGCCACAGACCGGTACCGGTCCGTGGGCCACTTGGTGCCGGGCCACACAGAGACTGAACAAAAAATATTTTATTGATCATCAGAGTCTGAAAGAAGTTTTATTTTAAAACCAGGTGCATCCGCCTGTGCCTCTGTACACATGTCAAACCGCTCGTCTCGGTCACGTGATGCGGTAGTAAAAAAGTAAGCCCACAAGCAAAAATGAGTAAAAAACAAACGTGTTTGGAGAGCTTCTTTGGAAGCGGAAAAGGCCAAATGATGAGACAGAAGAAGAAGACCCTACAACTGCCAAGAGAAAGAAAGCTGCATTTAAGAGACAATATCAGCAGTCCTACCTAAAATACGGGTTTATCGCTTCAGGTGATCCTCACACACCGAGCCTCGCAAATGAGGCAGTGAAGCCTTCTTGTTGAAGAGAAACAGGCACAGGACTCCCACTAATTCCAACTACATTCAGGGTAATACTGAGTTGTATTTTTGATAATTAGTTTTTATTCGTTTCTATGTCGGTCCGGCAAATTATTGCTTTACGTGAAACCCGTCCGTGACGTAAAAAAGGTTGGGGACCGCTGTTTTACACAACGTGGCTGTACGACGTGGATGTCACTATGAACTCACGGAGGACACATTAAGGGACTTAAGACGGAGAGAGGCCGAACTGCATGTGCCGTGTCAACTGGGAGAGCAGAAGAGCGCATGGGAGAGGAGGGAGCGCCTCGCCACCCAGCTTTGTCATTAAGTGAGTATTTGCGGTTACATCAGTTCAAAAAACATCTGACGATCAATAACTTTCCACACTAAACAGATAGACAGTATTGAAATAAATTTTGCGAGGCAGTAGATATGGCCACTGCGAGGCATCAGAAAGTTTCCTGCGCAGGCTCAGTCATCCTCGAAACTTGCCATGAGCCTCGCCAGCAGCGTTTTTATAGGTGAGGCGAGGAGCTGGTGTGATTGGTGAAGATTGGACTCGGCTGTGTCAAACACCACTCCACGCCTACTCCTGTGAGTAGTAGTCCTCCCTCCTTCTGAGTTGCACCACTGGGTGGGACTGAGATGAAAAGGGGGAGGAGTTGCGCCGGCAGCGCAGTGCACAAAAATACCAAAGTCTGCGCCGCCACACCCCATCAGCAAAGCAGACCTGAAATTTTATGTTTCTGGATGTTTAGCTGTTGGTCAAGTTCTCTTTATCTCTTTAACATCAATGGGTTTACTTCACGTGCAATGTTGCAAAGTATTAGTGTGTCAGTGTTGACTAACTGAAACTTGCACATTAAATTGCAAATTAAATAACATTACTGTTACAACTCGGCTTGAAACTTCAGCTCTCCCTTTGTTTCCTTCACCTAGGGGCTTATTAACTGACTTGCCCACAAGACATCAAGCAGTGATAACCCTTGCCCTGCAGCCACAATACACACACGCACACACACACACACACACACACACACACACACACACACACACACACACACACACACACACACACACACACACAAAACCACACACACACACACAAAACCACACACACACACACACACACACACACACACACACACACACACACACACACACACACACACACACACACACGTTGTGTTTTTATCACTTGTGGGGACATTACATAGACTTACATTCATTTCCTGGAGCCTTACCCTAACCACCAACGTAACACATACCAAGGTGTGCATATACTCTCATGTATTCTCCCATGTTAGTTACACAGAAACACAGCACAATTTCCATCCATCACTGTCAGCTCCAATGGGGAAATGAGGTGTCAGAAATATGGTGCTTCAGAACTGATGGTGTGATTACACTTGCACTTAAAATGCATATAGGAGGGGAAGAAGACAAATGCACTGTATCATGAGAGACACCTTTTACACTTTCAGGTTTTTCTCTTTGCATTTATATGACATTATAGTCACACATGCTCATCAGTTGTTCACTAATTTACCCTAATACCGGGAGAGTTTTGGTCTGGTGTTCACTCATGGCCAGTCTATTTTTGAGTAGAAGTAACAACATTTAGTAACAAAGTAATTTTTTTTCTGTACTTGTAATTTTACTTGTGCTTAATTTTTTATCTCAAGTATTGCACTTTGCTAGATTTCAAGTTGCATCCATTATCAGGTAAGAACCGTGTGAGAATGAAACAAAAGAAAGGTGTCAAAGCAGTAGCTGCAACGAAGAAGGAGCTGCTGGTGTGTCTGCAGCTGCAGGAGGGCAGAGCTCCAGAGAGATCCATGTACAGAGAAGTGACACTCTGCACTCATCTAATACTCTGAAAAAGGTACATCTTCTACATACAGACAGATTAGACTGTCAGCCATCTGAGAATTCACATTTTAGGGGTGTGCAGAATGACAGGTTAAATCAATTAACATACAAGATGGATGCCTTATTCCTTTAACTAAAACGCCAATGTTATGTACTGAACATGTGCTGAACATTCATTAAAGAGACCATTACTTGCAGTTAAGGTTTGGACAGTGTTCATCTTTAGATATGATTAATTCTTTTTATTCTTTTTATTTTTTTATTGTTATCATTATTTTTTGAGGGGTGAGAGAAGAAAGGAAATGAGGGGAGAGAGATGTGAACCAGGGACCTTGAAGTTCATTGTTCACACTGTAACCTGTAGCAGTGCCCGGGTATGATCCTGTAATGTGTCCTTCTTAAGTAAAAGAAATTGTGATTTAGGTGGAAAGTGTGACATGTATATGCCTCAGGGATTGCAGGCAGTTGTGAAATTCACATGGCTACAAAAAATGTCAAATCACTGGCAATTTGCATAATACATTGTAATTATGTAACAGATTAAGTCACTGACCTCAGGTCAACATTGAAAGTGTTATGGCATTGACTTGTAGCTGCAGCACTTGTTAGTGGTATATGTATGTTTGAGTGTGTGTGTGTGTGTGTGTGTGTTTGTGTGTGTGTGTGTGTGTGTGTGTGTGTGTGTGTGTGTGTGTGTGTGTGTCTCTCTCCATGCATGTGTGTATGTCTGTGTAATCTCTTACATTTGGCAACAAAACCTGAAACCAAGCTAAAGATGTTGAATGAATGCAAACTCTACTGAGCATAAGCTGCTCACAGGAGTACAGGGACTGCTGGGAAAAGACCAGGACTTGCAGACTTATGCAAGGCACAAACGCTTGAAAATGAATGAGAAATTCTAGCATCGACTGAACCAAGGAGTTAGGTTTAATATATCAATGATAATGAAATAATTATTAGGAACAGCTAAGGCAGGAGGAGAAAACAAGAGGGACATCTCGTGGTCTGACTGAGAAAGACAAAATTAGGAGGGACTAGTGTGTGCGTGACATCGTTCATAGGTTTCTGAGCGGACATTTAAGGCACATTTGTTGCCCTTTTATTCTGAGAGATTAGCTTGACTTTCCAAATTCTACTGGACCAAAGGAATCTAATTCCGATCATGCAAATATTAATTTTTCTGTGTTTGTGACAAATTGAAAATTAATTTACAATTACAATAATTACAATTACATTCAATCCTCCTTGAACCGACACCTTATCATGGTGGATGAGTTTGAGCACCCGAATGATCCTAGAGGCTATGTTGTCTGGGGCTTAATGCCCCTGGTAGGGTCTCCCAAGGCAAACAGGTTCTAGGTGACGGGTCAGACTAAGAGCGGTTCAAAAGCCCCTTATGAAAGAGATAAAATCAAGGAAGTGTACGTCGCCCAGATTAGCATCACCGGGGCCCCACCTTGGAGCCAGGCCTGGGGTTGGGGCTCGCCGGCGAGCGCCTGGTGGCATAGGCACGGGACCCGGCCGGGCACAGCCGGAAGGAGCGACGTGGGCCCGTAGGCCCACCACCCGCAGGAAGGATCAGAAGGGGCCGGTGCTATGTGATACGGGTGGCAGTCGTGGGCGGGGGCCCCGACGACCCAAACCCTGGACAACGACTCTGGCTATGGGGACATGGAATGTCACCTCACTGTGGGGGAAAGAGCCTGAGCTAGTGCGGGAGGTTGAACGGTACTGGCTAGAGATAGTCGGGCTCACCTCCACGCACAGTCTGGGCTCTGGAACCCAACTCCTTGAGAGAGGTTGGACTCTCTTCTTCTCTGGAGTTGCCTGCAGTGAGAGGCGGCGAGCTGGTGTGGGCTTGCTTATAGCCCCCCAGCTCAGCCACCATGTGTTGGAGTTCTTCCCGCTGAGCGAGAGGGTCGCTTCCCTGCGCCTTCGGGTTGGGGATAGGTCTCTCACTGTTGTTTCGGCCTATGGGCCAAACAGCACTGCAGAGTACCCGGCCTTCTTGGAGTCCCTGGGAGGGGTACTGGAAAGTGCTCCAACCGGGGACTCCATTGTTCTGCTGGGGGACTTCAATGCTCACGTCGGTAGTGACAGTGATACCTGGAGGGGTGTGATTGGGAGGAACAGCCTCCCAGATCTGAACCCGAGTGGTGTTCTGTTATTGGATTTCTGTGCTAGTCACAGTTTGTCCATAACGAACACCATGTTCAAGCATAAGGGTGTCCATCAGTGCACGTGGCACCAGGACACCCTAGGCAGGAGGTCAATGATCGACTTTGTGGTCGTATCATCTGACCTTCGGCGGTATGTCTTGGACACTCGGGTAAAGAGAGGGGCTGAGCTGTCAACTGATCACCACCTGGTGGTGAGTTGGATTCGCTGGCAGGGGAGGAAGCGGGACAGACTTGGAAGACCCAAACGTACCGTTGGGTCTGTTGGGAACATCTGGCGGAACCCGCTGTCGGGGAGGTTTTCAACTCCCACCTCCGGGAGAGCTTCGACCAGATTCCGAGGGAGGTTGGAGACATTGAGTCTGAATGGACCATGTTCTCCACTTCCATTGTTGATGCAGCCGTCCGTAGCTGTGGCCGTAAAGTCGGCGGTGCCTGTCGTGGCGGCAACCCCTGAACCTGGTGGTGGACACCGGAAGTAAGGGATTACGTCAAGCTGAAGAAGGAGTCCTGTCGGGCCTGACTGGGTCATAGGACTCCTGAGGCAGCTGACAGGTACCAGCAGGCCAAGTGCGCGGCAGCTCGGGTGGTTGTAGAAGCAAAAACTCGGGTCTGGGAGGAGTTCGGAGAGGCCATGGAGGAGGACTACCGGTCGGCCTCGAGCAAATTCTGGCAAACCATTCGGCGCCTCAGGAAGGGGAAGCAGCTTTCTGTCAACACGTCAGTCACAGTGGCGATGGGGAGCTGTTGACCTCGACTGGGGATATTGTCGGGCGGTGGAAGGAATACTTCGAGGATCTCCTCAATCCCACTGTCATGTCTTCCGTAGAGGAAGCAGAGACTCAGGACTTGGAGAGGTTTTTGAAAATGACAGCATGATCTCAACCACAGCTAGCTATTCTACTGGAGGTAAAAAAGTCATAGCTAGGGGGACATAATTCCAGCAACCGTGCCTGTGTTTAGAGACAAACAAGGACCTGCAAGCTAGAAGGAAGAACCGGTCTGTTTGAGGATGAAGGCATGGGGCAGGCGGCATCAGGAATTATTGCAGTTTCTTGGTGACCAGAGGTGGCCAGCGTTCCATCTGGGAATGAGGACTTTGGTAGTAAGGGTGTGAAACTGAGAAAAATATATTGTTAGTTAAGGCATGTATGCTTAGAATGGTGGGATGAATGCCACCATCCCTATGAAAGGAAGGACCATTCCAAAGGAGATTAAAATTGTGAATGAAAAACATGTTGTGGACTGGGCAGGCTGATTAAAGACAGGTGTGGTGGCTGAGGATCTGGCTAAAGTAATCCCGTTTCCTATATTCATCAAGAAAATCAAGGAGCATGCTAAAGTCACATTTCAAAATCTTGAATCTCCGTTTGGACAAAGGAGGATAAGGATGTGGACATTGCTTTATCTAAGAGGCCAGGGCATTTCTCCAGGATATCTCCTATCTTAGCACCAGGAAAACAATCTTCACAGATCTTCCTTTGATATGTCTTACAATGGAGTCTTCAATGACAATTGAGTGGGAGAGAGATGGATATGAGGGCAGCCAGGAATGACATCGCGGTACTGTAGTGAAATATGACTTGGATGTGGACATAATCCAATGAATGGTGGAAGCAACAGCTCTTCAGGTGGGGTTGATGAGCTGAGAGGTTGGTCGAATGACTGGGAGGTTCTGCTACAGCTGAAGGCATCAGTGTGCAGCCACAACTGGATGGTTGAGCTGAGGAGAGATGAGGGACCACAGTCCATGGAAAGAAGCCCTGCAGGTCCAGGATGTCGTACCTGTCAGGTCAAGTTCACCAGGATGAGAGTGACCAGGGACTGACTGGGACTGCTGGGCTATTATGATGGCAAACCAAGCCAATTAAGAATCCTTTTTTGTTTGTTTGTTTGTTTGTTTTTGTGGCATTTTTGGCACATTTCAGGCGCTCCATGAATTGTGATTGTGATCTAGAAGAGAGAAGAGATCTTTTGCAGCTGGGCCAAAGCTGAAGGAAGTGTCACACCAACGGAGAGGTGAGTGGAGGCATAGTGCAATAGAATCTCGTGCGGTCCCGGAGATAACAAAACACAACCTCGTCAAACTTGTTTCTCGCTGGCAAACCTGGAGCTGAAAGGTTCAAGAAAGAAAGAAAGAAAGAAGGTCATGGTTAAAAACAGGACACCTACTGCATATGTGCATGTGTGTAAATTCTATACAAAAGGAAATTAAGAATAAAACTTGTTAGTGGAAAAAGTTTTGAAATTTTCACATGGCAAGGTATTTATAATTAAGTACTGTAGGGGAATTAGGTCATTAAACCTTTGAGTGTAATGTTTGCACTCGTTAATATAGAAAGGGAAACCAACCTTCATCAGATCAGAAGGATTTATTTTATTCTTTTATTTTTAATAAAATGAATTAATTGTAGATCAGTCTCATCATCTGAAGTGTAAGGTCTGGATTTTTAACAGTGTCCTACATACTCCAAAGGATCTCAGTCTTCTTAGCAAATGGAGACAACTTTGGCCCTTCTTGTACAGGACATCTGTGTTTTTTGTCCAGTCCAGTTTGTTGTTGAGGTGAACACCCAGGTATTTGTACTCCCCCACAATCTCAGTGTCCAAAGTATATATGCTTGTTTTGAATTTGCATTGCACTTGTTCTAAAACTTTATACACTTTATTGATGCTGCTGTATATTGGAATTTCCCCTCGTGGGACTAATAAAGGAATATTGAATTGAATTGTTGTTGGGAGTTGCTGGTGTCAGGGATTCTAACACAGTCTGGTCGGAACTCTGGTAGGTGGGGGAAAGAACAAAGATAGAATCAAATCTGTTGAAAAACAGATTCAGCTCATTTTGCACATTCTTGATGTCCAGATTCTGGGTCCCTCCTGCTGTCACTGCTGTGGCCTGAGATAGTATTCAGGTCTCTCCAGACCTCTCTGCCATAGTTCCCCGGAAGGTGCCTCCAGCTTCCTCCTGTAGCTGTCTTTGCCACTCCTTATCTCCTTTCCCAGCACCCTCCTCAGCTCATTTTGTCCCCAGATCTAAAACCCTCTTCTTCCCTAGGGTTTGTTGTTTGGAAGACACTGTACCTTCCAGTGTTAGTGTTAGATCCTGCAACTCTGTCTTATCCTTGTGTTTCCTCTTTACCTTTCTCCAGTGTAGATTTTGTCTGTTTGTTTCTCCTGTCTGTGTAACTGGGTGTGTCTCTACATCTGGGGGGTATTCCAGAAAGCGCGTTATGTGAAAACTCCGAGTAAGTTAAGCCTGAGATGAGGGAAACTCTGAGTTTTCCGTTCCATAAAGAGAGGTAACTGAAACTCTGAGTCAGTCACCATGGTAACAGACTCTGTGAATATAACCTGCTCGAAGCCCAACTGATTCGAGATGCTTTACGTCTCGAGAGAATCTTCCGACCGAGATTAGATGTCCTGTCATTTCCAGAGGAATATCTGTTCAAACGCTACCGCTTTTCATCAAACGGTAGAATTTATCTCGATGACATTCTCCGGCCATACATCAACCAACCTCACACACCGTGGACGTGCTCTCACATCACAGCAAAATTTGTGCATAGCGCTACATTTTTCTTTTTGCAAACGGTAGTTTTTTGTACAATATTGAGGATGCAGTGCACTTCGGAAAGGCAACAGTGTGTAGAGCTGTGAGGAAAGTGATCCTCGCACTGAAACGCCTGTTACCAATGATGGTAGTGAATAGTGACTGATGTAGAAATCATATATTCTTTTATTTTAAATTATGATATACATTCTGCTGCGACCTCAGAGTGGGTTCAGTAGCTTAATTAGCTGTCATTTTGCAGGGCTTCCAAATGTGATAGGATGCATAGATGGGACACAAATTCCTGTTACTGCGCCTGCAGAAAACGAAGGGGACTATGCGAATAGAAAATCCTTTCAGAGCATCAATGTCCAGGTTTATGACCTACCATCTTAAAAATTATGTACATGAAAATGCATATATTACAATACACTGTAACTCATGTCATTCTCTGCACTGTGAAGATCATATGTGATGCTTACATCATTACAAATGTAGAAGCCAGGTGGCCTGGCTCTATACATGACTCCCAGATGTACTGGGAGTGTAGTCTGAACAACAGATTTGCACATGCAAGGAAGCTAAAACTTTGTACAAATGTTCTTTGTCTCCCTTTTTAATGCACTCAAATGTGTCCTCTATAATTACAGGAGTGCTTGATGTTCTACCTACTGGGGGGTCGAGGCTATCCATGTCAGCCCACTCTGTTGACCCCTTACCCTGACCCTGAGCCCCAACAACGTTTTAATGTGGCCCACTGCAGGACTGGAGCCCAGGTTGAGATGGCCATAAGCATACTCAAATCCTGGTTCCAGTGCCTGCATAAGCTCAGGGTCACCCCAGAGAGGGCATGTAACATCATTGTTGCATGTGTTGTTCTCCATAATATTGCAACTATTAGAGGAGAGCAACACCCTGCTGTACAAATTAATGACCCTGAGGATGACCATCCTATCCACCCTGCAGACATGCAGGATGGAAGGGCTGTAAGGGACCTAAACAGCAGAAACTACTTTTGATTAAAACAGTCAAATAAAGACAAATTCACATGTGATTTGGTTTTCTTTATTCCCTAAAAGTACAAAAGCAGCAGTTAGGATTTGTAATATAGTTCCATCCATTAACATATTTCACCTGTGAAGTGCACCCACCTCAACTGGCATCCCAGTAATAGAATTTCAAGGTCTGTTTTTCTAATCTGGCGATCCAGATGGACCATTTCCTTTTCACTTTTCTCTATACTCTTCATGAAGTGGACTATATACAACTCCTTCACTGGTAACTGGGAAACTTATGGACGATATTTAAATCCTACAGTTCTACATACAGATTTAACATGGTATTGACTAAAAATCTGACTGTATCAAGCTGCGCTGTGGAAGTCGATCGACCTTCCTCCTGGCGATGGCCAGTTGTTCTGTTGAAGGACAAGAATGTGCTAGCTGTTTGTACATTATCTATGCTCATCAGTGTACATGTCAAACTCCAAATTCCACTCCAGAATGTAAAGGAATATGAATGGGCAGAGCACTGCCAGTAGTTATACATAATATTAAGACACACTTCAGTAGGCCTCTCTGGATTGCTCCCTGTGGTAGCAGACAGTGTTTCATCATCATCATCATCATCCTCCTGTGATGAAGGAAAATATACTGTTTCAGAATACTTTGATGGTGGATGTGGCCCTCCACCCGATTTTCGGGCCTCTGCCATCTCTCTGTTGGCTGAGCAGAACTCAAATGTTAAACTTTTTTAAATTAGTATTTTATTGAGTGTTCGTGGACACATCGTCCCATTTTAAATGACCTCAATACCTATAAAATAAAAATGTGTAAACATTGTATCAAGTGTTAATCTACTAAGTGGGATATTGAGATGACATGTTAAAACAACATCTTGTTAGGGGTTTAAATTACTACTTGAAGTCGCCACTGAATTAATATTCACTTTGTTTAATAGCCTAAGTCAATTAAAAAATAAAATTAAAATCAAAGTGAGGTACAATCATAGCCTAGCAAAATATGCCTTACCTTTTTGAATGATGTTTTTATATTTCATTTTTAGCTGCTTCTTTCTCCCCTGTAGGATTGCACCTAAATGAAAATCAGATTTTATTCCTACTTACATTCATAACTGTATGCTACGATCTTAAGTACGGTTAAATGTTAAGTCAATGAAATAGTACATTCAAACTTACCCGTTGACTCTTGTAGCAGTTTTCTCCTATGCCGTTTCTCTCTCCTTTGCTGCTGCAGCGGTGATATATTTACGCCGAAATATGTGCTCATACTCCACATAGGCCTGCAATAAGACCTCCAACTCCATCGGGGTAAAATAACTTGATCTTTCTTTCTTTTTTTTTTTTTTTTCAGTTGTCATGGTGACTTGTGGTATCGGGGCTCTATTGATGATAGCTTTTTATAGTGGTTGTGCACACGTGCAACTCAAGGTTAACATACTCAGAGTTGATTGAACTAACTCAGATCAGCTGTTCTGGAACCGGATACTCAGAGTTTCCCATCTCAGAGTAAGTCAACTCAGAGTTCAGAGATAAACTCAGAGTTTGTTGAACCTCTTACCTGGAATACCCCCCTGGCCAGCTCCACCTTCCCCGGAGCGCACCTGATGCACATGACGCTGATTAGGCACAGGTTAAAAGGCAAGGCAAGGCAAATTTATTTGTAGAGCACAATTCATCCATCCATTTTCTATACCCGACTATCCCTTGCGGGGGGGCTGGAGCCTATCCCAGCTGTCAACGGGCAAGAGGCGGGCTACACCCTGAACCGTCGCCAGTCGATTGTAGGGCAACATACAAAGACAGACAACCAGTCACACTCACACTCACACCTAAGGACAATTTCAGAGTCACCAATTAACCTAATGAGCATGTTTTTGGTCTGTGGGAGGAAGCCGGAGTGCCCGGAGAGAACCCACGCATGCACAGGAAGAACATGCAAACGTCACACAGAAAGGCCCTGCCCGACCCGGGGATCGAACTGGCGACCTTCTTGGTGTGAGGCACGCGCACTACCTGCTGCGCCACCGTGCCGCCCCTTAGCACAATTCATACACAAGGCAATTCAAAGTGCTTTACAGAAGCATAAAAATACGTTAAAATCATACATTTCAAAGAAAGAAATTAGAAGAGAATAGAAAAATAAAATTAAAATAAAATACATTTAAAGGAAAGTTAAAAACAGAAACCAGTAAAAGACAATAATTTAGCATTTAGAATGATGAAAATCATTGAGCTTATATATTTACTTTAAGTAAAAGCTGTAACAAATAGTAATGTTTTCAACCCTGATTTAAATGAGCTGACAGTTGGTGCAGACCTCAGGTGTGCAGGGAGAATGTTCCACAGGTGAGGAGCATAATAACTGAAAGCTGCTTCACTTTGTTTGGTTCTGATTCTGGGAACACACAATAGACCTGTCCCTGATGACCTGAGAGGTCTGGATACTTCATATGGGGTTAATAAATCTAGAATATATTTTGGTCCTAGACCGTTTAATGCTTTGTAGACCAACAGTAAGATTTTAAAGTCTATTCTTTGACTCACAGGAAGCCACTGTAGTGATCTGAGGACTGGTGTGATATGGTCCATTTTTCTGGTGTTTGTAAGGACTCATTCAGCAGCATTTTGAATCAGCTGTAGTTGCCTAATTGTTTTTTTGTTTAGGCCAGTAAAGACTCCATTGCAATAGTCCAACCTACTGAAAATGAATGCATGAACAAGTTTTTCTATGTCTTCTTTGGACAGATGTCCCTTAATTCTGGTTATATTTTTCAGGTGGTAGTAGGCTGATTTGGTAATGAGCTTTAAATGGTTCAGATACATGCTCACCAATTGACACAAAGTAGTCTCTTCCACCAACTTCTGCAGTCTTTCAAGAAGTATGTCATGATCAACTGTATCAAAGACTGAGGTTTTGGAAGCATCATTATTCAGATGTATGCCATTTAAAACTTTGATAAGTACAGTCTCAGTGCTGTGATGTGGACGAAATCCAGAATGAAATACATTAAAAAGATTGTTCTGCATCATGAAAGCATGTGTTTGGCCTGTAGTTACTAATTACTGAAGCATCCAGATTAGTCTTTTTTAGGAGCAGTTTTATTGCTGCAGTTTTCAAGGCCTGGGGAAACTGACCAGACTGAAGAGAATTATTTATTATCTGCAACACATCTGGAGCTATGCAATTAAAAACATTTTTAAAAAAGTTTGTTGGCAGAGTATCAAGGCAGCATGTTGTGGATTTTAACTGTGATACAGTTTCTGTCAGCCTTGTATGATCTAGAAGGTTAAAATGTGTGTGTGCAGGCATTATTACAGTTTCTGTTGATAATCTCTGAGAAGAATGCTTGCCTTGCCTTCTTTAGTTCATAGTTATAGGTGTGGAGACTGTGAGGACAGAGGACAAAACATCATGCAGGCAGGGAGTTATGCTGAAAAATTTAGGCAAACTTTTGTTATCAGTCTCTAACAAAAGAAAGAAAGAAAGAAAGAAAGAAAGAAAGAAAGAAAGAAAGAAAGAAAGAAAGAAACCAAAACTTAACAATACACTTTTAGCTCCCATTACTAGGCTTAGAACAAATCTGGTGCTGCTCTTACTGTAGTTCAAACTGACCTATCAGGTCAGCACTGCAGGAAAGAGGGTTGACAAGGTTAACCACATATACACAATGTCTTTCTTAGCTTGCTCATACAACAAAGCCTCATTTCATTCTTCAATGTGTTATCATAAATACCATACATTCAAAATGAGCAAATCATTCAAATATCACAGTATTTGCCTTAATTACCTGTCATTTCATCACTCATTCTTTGACCAATCAAATCCGAGAATCTGCCTACTCCTACAGCACATAAAAGGGCTATTGTTCAGGCGTGCTTCCTCTTTGAACACCAGCACAAGATGGCCTCCACAAGGACTCACACTCTGACAGGTTAAAACTTTGATTACCACATGAGATTAATAGATTCTTAAGAAACGTGCTAATGCTGAGTACAATTATACAAAGTTTGTATTTCTCAATTAATTTACTGAACTAAGATTTAATAAAGAAAACAAAGAAATTGTGTGAGAATATCTGTTCACCTTACTACAAAAACAGGGGTTTAACAAATAGTGAGGGAGTTGAGGATTACTCACAAACCTGGAGTTTGGTTTTTCGCCACCTGCGCTCTGCCTGTCTGCAGACTCTTTTCTGGACTTTGACCAGTGTGGTGTTTCTCCAAGGTGCCTTTTTCCTTCCTGACAAAACTTTGGTCTTAATTGGGGCGATGGCGTCAATAATAATCATAACTTTGGAACTGAAACTATTTACAAAGTCATCAGTTGAAGCTGAGGGCAGTGTTGGTGATGGTGAAAAGACTGAGTGAAGACTGCACAGGTGTTATCATTAATATAACGCTTACCTCTGTTCCACTTTTGTTAAGAATAGCAGGTGTAGCCATTTGACATGACACACAGTAATGATCAGAAAGAGCAACATCCGTCACCACAACCTCAGAGATATTAAGCCCTTTGGAAACTTTTGCTCCAGAACGCTGCAGCACGTGTTCTGACAAAAACCAGGAAGCGAGATCATATTTCTCCAATACTCGCCACTTTGCACTGGCTCCCTGTAAAGTCTAGAATAGAGTTTAAAATTCTCCTCCTTACTTACAAAGCCATAAGTGGCCAGGCACCTTCTTATCTTAAAGAGCTCATAGTACCTTATTGCCCTACTCGAACACTGCGTTCCCAGAATGCAGGTCTACTTATGGTTCCTAAAGTCTCAAAAAGCAGAACAGGAGTCAGAGCATTTAGCTATCAAGCTCCTCTCCTGTGGAACCATCTTCCAGTCTTTGTCCGGGAGGCAGACACTGTCTCTACATTTAAGAGTAGGCTTAAAACTTTCCTTTTTGATAAAGCTTATAGTTAGGGCTGGCTCAGGCTGGTCCTGGACCAGCCCCTAGTTATGCTGCTATAGAATTAGACTGTTGGGGGACATCCAAAGATACACCGAGCTCCTCCGTCCTTCTGTCCCTCTCCATCCGCACGCTCTCATGTCCTACCACGGCGTGTTACTAACTTAGCTCCTTCCCCGGAGTCTCTGTGCTTTGTCGTCTTGCAGGTTCCCATGGACAGTGGCTGAATCTGGATTGTGGATTTCAGCTGCGTCTCCTGCCTTGGCCCTGCCTGACATCCACTGCAACTGCTACTGCTGTTATTACATCCACTGTCACTGTTACTGTGACTGCATGTCTGTCTCTCTGTCTCTGTCTCTCTCTCTCTCTCTCTCTCTCTCTCTCTGACTGCTTTTCTTTCTGTCTGTCTGTCTGTCTGTCTGTCTGTCTGTCTGTCTGTCTGTGTCTCTGTCTGTGTCTCTGTCTGTCTGTCTGTCTCACTCTCCCTCTCTTGCTCTTCCTCTCTCACCCAACCGGTCGAGGCAGATGGCCGCCCACCCAGAGTCTGGTTCTGCTCGAGGTTTCTGCCTGTTAAAAGGAAGTTTTTCCTCGCCACTGTCGCCAAGTGCTTGCTCATGGGGGAATTGTTGGTTTCTTTGTAGATAAAAGAGCTTGGTCTGTACCAGCTCTATATGGAAAGTGTCCTGAGACAACTTCTGTTGTGATTTGGCGCTATACAAATAAAATTGAATTGAATTGAATTGAAACAACCAAATCTAATATATCCATCCATCCATCCATCCATCCATCCATCCATCCATCCATCCATCCATCCATCCATCCATTTTCTATACCCGACTATCCCTTTTCAGGGTTTCGGGGGGGCTGGAGCCTATCCCAGCTGTCATTGGGCGAGAGGCGGGCTACACCCTGAACTGGTCGCTAGTCAGTCACAGGGCAACATATACAGACAGACAACCATTCACACTCACACTCACACCTAAGGACAAATTTAGAGTCACCAATTAATCTAATGAGCATGTTTTTGGTCTGTGGGAGGAAGCCAGAGTGCCCGGAGAGAACCCATGCATGCACGGGAAGAACATGCAAACTTCACACAGAAAGGCCCTGCCCGACCCGGGGATCGAACCAGTGACCTTCTTGCTGTGGCGCGCACTACCTGCTGCCCCACTGTGCCACCCCAAATCTAATATATGCCCTTTGTTATGTGTTGAATGTGTTACGTGGTGAGATAGGCCAAAATGATCCAGAATGAGGAGAGCTCTCTCCTACCTGTTGCCGGATTGTTCCAGACTCCTTCCTCCAGAGTCCTGGCTCCTGGCGTGATCATGTGTTCAGTAGTGTGAGTACTAACTGTCTTTCTCCTCCGCTCATGAGTGTGCTAATGTTCCTCTTATGTACCACCACTCAAGGTGTGTTTCTCTGTTTCAATTGCCTGCCTGCCGCGTCTGCATGTGCCTTGCCTTAGACCCATCGCAACGGAGCTCCCTTACTTTTCTCCATACCATTTGAGTTCTTCTTCATAACATCCAGGTAGACATAGTGTTGTCCACACAGAAGTTTATGTAGTCTGTGATGCAGGTTGTCGAACTGTCAATGTTCTCCCTGTCCTCATGCAGCGTTGCTCCTTTATAGTGATGTGCCCTCGGTTACACCATCTGTTGTTCACAAACATTCCTATGTCCCCACCCTTCCTCTTACCACTCTCTGCCTCTCTCCTGTCCACTCTCAGCAGTTGAAATCCTCTCAAAGCAATATGCAAGTCTGGTGTGAGTTCATTCAGGCACACCTTCATGAGGCACATCATGCAACACTTCTGGTACTCCCTCTGCAGTCTAATTGGTCCTGTTAGCTCTTGTATCTTATTAGGGAGAGAGAGATCTCACATTCCCCATAATAACAGGTATGGATGGCTTGTACTGTCTTTTCTTGTCACAGCACTTTGCTCCAGCACTGCATTCCCTCCTCCTTCTTTTTTTCGCAGGGACCTCCAGTCTTTCCACTGGGAGTACCTTCGTTACACAGCGCTAACAGCTGTTCCAGAGTGTAAACAATAGAGCCGTGGCTGAAAGGATCTCCCCATGTTGTTTTAGATAAATGGTTGTAGCTGTCATAATTTGCTGGCACACTTGCGGTGTCATCTTGTCTTGCGTATTGCCTGTTGTTAAGTTACTGTCAATTAAAATAATTTCCTGTCCACAAACTCCTGTTTTACTGCAGGAGCCTCTCAGTGACTCAATGGGATAATCCCTCCCATTTTTCTTAGGCTTTTACTTTGAAACATCTGTCTGAAGTTTGTACATAGTTTAATTTACAGTAACTCAGCTCCAATGGAAAAAAAAAACTCCTAATAAAGTAGAAATAATTGTTCGTGAACGTAAAACACATTTCTGTCAAAAAGAGAAATCCAGTATGAGAGAGTGTCGAATATGAAGCAGTAATTTTTCTGATGGAATGAGTTCTGTAGAAATTATGCCGAATTTATTATGTGACTGTTTAGACTCCAGGCTCATGTACAAATACCACATTTTTTTCTGGGAATTAATTGTAATTTCTTCTTCTTCTGTGAAAAATATATATGAAATTTTAGTTCAAATTTTTGGTTTAATTTTCCAGCTTTTAGAAAATTATTTTTATTAAACATTGTCATTGTGATGGGGAATTATTTAGTAGTTGAGAAGGTGTTTATGTGGATAAGAGCTCTGCCCGTTGCTCTATAGGCTTGGCTGATGGCATTTGTGTGTGGTAGCAAAACAAAGATGCGTTCAAAGGATGGAGGTGGAAGAGAGTGAAAGCAAAGAATAGAAGAAAAGGAGTGTGTCTTTACTTGAACAGAGAGATAAAAGGAAGCTCCTGGCCTGCAGCCATGCAGCTGCAGTGTTCTGCTTCATCCCATAATATACTTGTTTTTGCCTTTATGTTTAATCTCTCTCTCTCTCTCTCTCTCTCTCTCTCTCTCTCTCTGTCTTTCTCTTTCTCTCTCTCTCTCACACACACACACACACACACACACGCACTTGCACTTCACCATGCATCACAACAACAGCAAACTCTCACACCAATACATGAAAACATGCACATACTGTATTTATATTCATACCTGTTAGCCAGGGCTACACTGATATTTTAGTTTGCTCTTTGCAAATATAAGAGGATCATATTTCCCCTTTAAAGGGTCAATTCACCCAAATGCCAAAAAAACTAATTTTCTCAGGGTAGATGATGCAGTGTTATATATCTTGCATCAGACTGTAATCTTGGTTCCAAGAATGAGTGAGTCTCATGCAGATCACTGCCCGTCTGCTTAGAGCAAATCAACAGCTCAGGGCACTTGTATAATATTTTGGTTGCTTTAGTTTAGTGAAGGCACACCTCTTTTACTGATGGTTTGCAAGTCTTTCTGCTTTCATTCTGTTTTTCAACCAGCTGAGATCACACAGAAAAATAACAAAGAAACCCAAAAAAAATGGCATTAATGCCAGCAAGAACGAGTAAACGATTACAGTTTACTGAGTGATTCTTACCATCTCTGTAATTCACAAGTTAGTATCCAGTACTTTGGTGACTGAAATTTGAGTCATGTTGCATACAGGTGACCACAATTACACAGGCAGCTGTTTAAATTTTGCGCAACAATCCCATGTTGCAAAAAGACCATAGACCTCTGTGCTTATGTGCATATCAAACTTGTCAGCCTGATTAATTACAGGTGTGTTAGAGACAGTCACATTGAAAACAGTTCACATAGTCTGATGAAAAATTATAGATCAATTAAAACTTTGTTGTCAGCTACTCCCTCAGTACTATCCGTTCCTACCAATCCTCCCTCAGTGTCTTTATCAACACAGGGTAACCATGGTAACAGCTGTCATCTTCTTTTTAACGAATCTAGCCAAAGCACTGCCTGGAGCTCTGCATTTTTAATTACAATACAGATACCCTGTGTTTGGAGATCAAAATGATGAATGTGATTGGCTATTATTTTCATCACCTCTAACATATCCAAGTATCCCTGTGTGCCACAGGTGCAAAAGGTGAACAAGTGTGCTTGGCACACCCCTGATGCACCAGGCAGGGTGATGGGGCTGTGATCTGGGTTTGTAAAATAAGAGTACTTAGTCTAAGTACTTTAAATCTGAGTAAAAAAGATTGCTATGTCCAAATCATTACGACATCAGGTAACGTATAAATTCTTTCTGAGAAACAAGTCAGTGCTTTCCTTGGAAGCGAGTTAGGAGTAGATGCATTTTGGCTGGAATGATTAATTGTTAATTGTAAAATCACAATTTAAGTGCAATTTTCAAATAACAAAGGTTCAAATTTAACTAGAACTTATCTACAGTGCATACAGAAAGATCCTTTCAAGTTCAAGTTGTTGAGGCTCATCCTGAAATATATTCAGTCCACACACAATACTCCTCAATGACAAAGCAAAAAACTGGTATTCAAAGTGTTGAATTCCATTTACACTGGACCCTTTGTTTTGACACTTGCAAATCAACTCTGGTGCATCCAACATATATCAGAGGTCACTGAGATGATAACTACTTGATTGGAGTCCATCTGTGCCTAATTAAATTCACTGGATGTAACTGGGAAAGGCACAGGCCTATCTATATAAGATCTCACAGTTGATGGAATACGTCACAGTGAAAAACAAATCATGAGGTCAAGAGATTTGCCCGTAAACCTCAAACCTGAGACAGAATTGTGTCAAAGCACAGATCTGAAGGAAGGATGCAAGAAAAATTCTGCTGCATCAAAACGACCAAAACCCTGATATTCTCCATCATTCTCAAATGGAAAAAAATTGGAACCAATCGCAGTGTTCCTAGATCTAACCACCCAGCCTAACTGAACAATCGGGAATGAAGGGCCTTGGTAAGACAGGTAACCAAGAACTCAATGATCACTATGAATGAAAACCTGTGTTGCTTTGTGAAGGTGGGTGAACCGTCTGCAACAGGAACCTGGAAACTAGTCAGGATAAAGGGAAAGATGGATGCAGGAAAATCCTGAATTAAACCTTAGTCCTGAACCAAATGGAGCAACTCTGGAGAAATCTGAAAATGGCTGTGCACCAACACTCCACATCCATTCTGGGAATGGGAGAAACAAAGTCCAGATCTTGGTCTGCAACTGGACCAAATCAATCTGGACCGAGCCCTCAGTGACCATTAAAAGGCAGCCCACAGTAAATTTAACAGGGAGGCCATGGCCCTAACAGTGCCCTACACAATACAGCAAGATGATGCATGGGATTATTAAGATCTGGCTGTATGGGGTGAGTACCAAACCACCTCATGGTCCTCACTTTAGTACCTGACTAAAAACAGTTATGTCCCTGTTTGTAACAAAAAGCCCATTTGTTAATTAATTTTTATTTTTACTGTGAGATGGGAAATAAAGCTGTCTGTCACTTCTGAGTGTTCTAATTATTTTTGGAAAATAAAGACTAATAATGCACCATTAATACTGAATGTGTACTAAGCTGGTCAACTGTTTTTATAAAGCCAGCTTCACCTTGACTCCAGAACAACAATCTGCAACATTTTTTCTGAATCTTTTCATGTAAAAACAAGATGTGTCTTACAAAATTATCAGCCCTCTGGAGTCTGCCTACTCATCAATGACAACAATGAGCAGGTTATATTTATAATAACCTAATTTTATTTATATATAATATATTCATTTATAATGTAGAGACAAGCTGAGTGTTTCTTTTTGGTATTTTGCATGACTCGAAAAGTTTGCCAGCAAATGATGGCAGTTCTGAGAGAGAGAGAAAGGAGGGAAGAAGGGAGGGAGAGTTGCATTGTGGCTGCAGTCAGCATCCTTGATCGCCTCCAGTAACACATGTCAGAGAACTTCAATTCATCAAAAGAATGAGAGAGAGAGAGAGAGAGAGAGAGAGAGAGAGAGAGAGAGAGAGAGAGAGAGAGAAAGAGAGAGTGATCAGCATTTTTTTTTTCAAAAAAACAACACATGCACATACACATAGCTGGACTCACTTGCTCTGTATCTCTCTCTCTCTCTCTCTCTCTCTCTCACACACACACACACACACACACACACACACACACACACACACACACACACACACACACACACACACACACACACACACCACATATTAAAAACACACACAGACCATATTCTGCCTCCCTCATGCTCCAGCGATCGCAGTCACACTGACTGCTGGCTTGCCTCCACATATGCGCGCGTGCGCGTATGTGGAGGCACACACACACACACACACACACACACACACACACACACACACACACACACACACACACACACACACAATCTGAGTCAGGCTCACACACTGACTCTCATACTCTGAGTCACACACACTGCAGCAGAGCTCCCTCTCTCTCTCTCTCTCTCTCTCTCTCTCTCTCTCTGCCAGCGCTCGTCCCGCCTTCTTGCGAACAGAAAACACTCGGGTCTCCATCGTACGGGACCGGCTGCTGCTTCCTTTGAAGCTCCATCTCTCTGCTCACTCTCTACCAATCATTCACTCTTTTTTTCTTTTTTCTTTTCTTTATCTCTCTGTCTTGCTCATCTTGCTGCTCTCTCTCTACCTCGCCGTTCAGAACACGGTTGTATATCGTCAGGGTTGAGGTGGTTTGTGTTGTCCGTTAGAGGAGGGAACATGCAGCATCCTGGAGGAACATGTGTGGCATTACCCAACGTGGACGCCTGTCCTCAGCTGTCCTGCGCAGCCCTCACCTT
Source organism: Chaetodon trifascialis (assembly GCF_039877785.1). Taxonomy (NCBI): domain Eukaryota; kingdom Metazoa; phylum Chordata; class Actinopteri; order Chaetodontiformes; family Chaetodontidae; genus Chaetodon; species Chaetodon trifascialis. The sequence goes on from NC_092070.1 coordinate 2,469,781, forward strand.
TATGTATTTACAGCAGGTGAGTGTGTGTGTGTGTGTGTGTGTGTGTGTGTGTGTGTGTGTGTGTGTGTGTGTGTGTGTGTGTGTGCGCGCGCGCGCGCGCGCGCGTCTCTATGTGTGTGCGTGCTTGCGTGGTGTGTGTGTGTAATTTTGAATTTACATGTTGTATATATGCCATTGTCTGCTGCTGCTGCTGCTGCTGCTGGACATGGGAAGTGGAGTGGAACAGAATATTTGCATCCTACTTACTGGACAAATAAGAGAAACAAAGAGTGCGTGGATATCTAGTATCTGTAAATGCGTGCTGTCAGTTTGTACCATTTTGAGAAGCATCAGTCATCTTTGTCTTGCTGTGTACAACTGATACTGGAGTCTCTCCTCCAGCTGTTTGAAGATGAAGCAGTGGAAGTCTACTTCTGGAAAGGTTTAGTGATGTTGACATCTGTTAGTTGGAGAGGCCATGGCTCAGGACCATCCTGCACTATATTCTAGTTTGTTTATATCCTATGAAGACCAAAAACGTTTTCTCCCACTTTAACAGCAGTGCCAGAACATCTTTTTCAGAAAAGTTTGAGCTGTGGAAATTTGTAGTTTTATAAATATGTTTTCTCCCACCTGATTATAAGTGAAAATATGCCATTTTACTGCAGTGTCAAGAGTGCAGACAAACCTTTAACTGCACAAGAAAGCATAATAAACTTAATTTGTAGATATCTAGATTGTTGTCCAAACAGTTTCATTGAAGAGTGTTCCTACAGTACGGTCCAGTCCAGTGATTGTGTATTTGGCTATTTTGCTTTGTGTAAGGTTAGATTAAAATTTTAAGGTTAATATTTGAGTTAGGGTCTAACTAACTTTTATGTTCATGTATGGAAGTCTGTGGCTGCCAATATTATCTTTCAATTCAAAGCACAATCAAGCACAATGTTTTAATATCTAGAAGGGAAAGCCAATTACTGCCATAACTTCAAAAGAAAAACATAATAATAACACATAAATAAATAAAAATGAAAAGTGCCCTTTTCATGATCCTCTTCCTTAAAGTTAAGTTAATAATTGCTGGACTTTGACAGAATTTGCAAAAGAAGAAGAGAGAATCTTGCCATTATTATTTTCTTGTTTTTAATTAAATTCAGTTGGGCCTCTACAGTTATGTACATACTAGATTTAGATTATATTTATGTTGTACATAATATGTATGGAGTTCAATACAAATGTATATCACAGATATTATTCTGTCATAGTTTAATTATTTATTTATTGTTATTTTATTATAGCTTACTTCACTCCAATTTATTATAATTGCATTATATACTATTATGATATCACTGTCATGCTACAAACTGCCTTACTGGCTTTTTTTTCTCATAAATATCACAGCAATTTTCATAAAAAAACATTTTTCTTTAACATTACAGCAATAGGTTATTGCAGCATTCTATTGTCAGATCACTGTACAGTACAGACATATTATTTCCTCTAATTATTCTATCTGTATAATAGCTTTCTAAATTTGATGTAAAACTGTGTATCAGTTGCATTGTGTCAGCTTGCTTACATTTTTGTTCTATACGATACAAATTTCGCTATCCTCCACCTTAATGCTTTACTTTTCACTTTTGATTTTGCTACTTGTTGTTGATCATCATCATGTGATGATCTACAGTTATCTCTGGGAGGGTCATATCATAAACTTATATACAAACACACCAATTTACAAAATGTGTGCAAAGCAAAACAATGGTGATTTACAGAAAAAAAAAACAACCTAAAACCACCTACTGTACCATATTTGATACATTTATTTGTAATGATCACATGTTGCTTCAATCAACCAAAAGTTCATCTTGAAATAGTAAAAATACAATTTTTAACCTTACTCTTACTATAAAAAGTAGCAAAAAGACTAGCTTGTTAAATCATGTAAGTCACAGTAATGAGGCAGCCATCTTGAATTTGGTGTTCACAGGATCTCCACATCCTGCATTGCACTGATAATCCACTCTGAGGCAGTTAATATGAGCTAACATTTATAGAAGTTTATAAGTTTGTCAGGTATTTATTTATGCTGTTGATTATGTCCCAGTATCAGAACTTCATGCATCAAATTTGATACAAATGGCATTACATGATGGAAGGATTTTATTCAAACACTGACATGCATAAACTTCCATACATACCATGCTGTTCTGCACTCCCATGCATATAGTGAGAAAAACATTGTAATTGCTTAATGCAAGCATGAATTTCTTGTCAGATCAGACTTCTTCACAGCAGCCACATGTACAGAAGCATGCAACACAATTTTAGAGACATGTCAATAAGTCAGACATTTTCTTACATTTTGTGAAGTAGTCCCTACCTCTGTCAGAGAAAAGAAAACATTGCCATTGTTTTTTTTTTTCTTTTTATCTATTGGCAGTAAACAGTAGTTTATTTACTGTCTCTCCCTCAAGTAAATAAGGTTTAGGTTAACATTTTAAGTATTTGTGTGTGTATTTGTGTGTAGAAGAATGAATATCCAAGCAGCATTTATCAGAATATAGAAGCTGTAGAATGAAACATGATTATGTTTGTGGGAGTAATGTTTACTCCTTGCAGGTTGCTCCTGCTGCTGTACATTTGCCTCATGTTCCTCCATCATTACACAACCCACAAATCAATAAAGAGCTGTGATGAGTCCCAGTAGATGGCGCTACACTGTTACACATCCATCACTGTGTATTCTATATGGTATCAGACTTTTAGCAGGGACTCTGTCCTTTTCCATAAAAACACCTGCAGAAAATGATATGATATGATATTGCAGAGCCTGGGCAGGGGTTATAGCTAGTACAGTAACACACACACACACACACACACACACACACACACACACACACACACACACACACACACACACACACACATATAAATAATTTATTTACTTATATTTAGACCAAAAAAAATGAAACAAAAACTGTAGAACCAATCATTTCTGAGTGATAACGTCATAATATGACATATACCACTCTTTTTAATTGACGATTGGACAGGTTTAAATGATGAGCTAAAGCAGTAATTGGGGTCATAATTTAAACTTAATGACTCCTCCATTGTTATTGTATTCTTTTCCATTTCTTTATTGGTTTGTGGTTTAGTCTTGTAAACGACATATGCTTTCACATGGGTTTTTTGTTGCAAAAGAGTTACTGTGGGTGTATTCATGTATGCATGTCAGTGTAATGTAGCAAAACAGGTTTGAGTGTGGATTAGGCTTCTTATTGTTTCTTCTTCATTCATTCATGCAAAATAAATAAAAATAAAGAAATCACCCAATATTAAGAAGATTTTCAGACTTGTCAATACCAGTAAATTGGTAACTAAATGTTACCATTTGGAGTGCTTTTGTGGAAACAAACGCTGGGTCACTTTCTGACTGTGGCCACACATTTGCCTCTGGCTGAGGCTGCATGATTGTACAACAGTGCAGCAATGGTTTTGTGCTCTTACACATGTTTACAGCTGTTTGGTACTTGCGTCTTTTGAGTGACAGCATCACACTGTGAGGTGAAGTAGAGTTGGCACCGTGTCTTAAAGCTGTGGTTGAATTCAGTTATAAGTTTTGATATTGGGGAGTTTGTTCCCAGTTTAGTGGTTACACCACAAGTTTGGGTACAACATGCAAACTGTTATTCTTGTGATCCTGTCTGAATAACTAACCACATGACCTAATAACTTGTTTACTACAGGAGATATTGGTAAAAGAATGTTAGCTATGAAAGTCCTCTCACATTCCCTACGTTAATATGTGAGCTCTCAATGCATCATGAGCTATCTAATAAAGTTAAACAGAAGACAAACCGTCATTGTCCTATCACTCAGAGAAACTGAAATTACTTAAAGTATCAAGGGGAGCAATCTTAGAAATCGGACTCATTGCATTAGCACAGAGGAAGACTCTGCGACAGAGAGCCATCAACGCCATCAACACACACACACATACACACACACACACGTGTGTGTGTATGTGTATATAAGACATAATTCAACACTTTCATACAAACTTTTGTTTATTTATAGGGGATTTTGCATAGGCAATGATATATCACCTTTAATTATTATGTCAGTAGTTACATCATAAATTCACATTCAGGCATATGTGCTTTAAATCACATTTCACATGTAGTGAATTGAAAGCAAACCAAAGGATTTCTCGGATATTTCATATGTGAAAACATGCACTATATACTGTATAGGTGCACTTTTCATAAGTGCAGCATTTGAATTTTTATATTTTATCAAAATTTGATTCAACTCTGTAGTAAGTGCAGACAAGCAGAAAATTGTAGTGCCATTAAAGGAGTATGCGGAACATATTTGTCACTGCATTAATTTAATATTATTTCCCTCTCACACGTGTGCAAATGCAACCCCCATGAATAAATGATGATAAAACAATAATTGGAGCTTCCTCACATGCAAACAGTAAAGTGAAATACATCTTATATGCTGCTTTAAACACCACATTTGCTTCATTATTTGTTTGCAATGAATTAAAGTTTTTATTTGAATTATACCGTGTTTGCTGTCAGAATGTAAGGATTTGGGGAGCATGTAGTGTGGTTTTATGACCCAGTTTGAGCACATCGGCATTGTGGGCCTTCTGCCGCCACGTTTGGAAAGCAGAGGCAGAGAGAGAAAGAGAATGTAAGCGAGAAAGTAAGGAGAAATGAGAGTGTGACTGAGCAAAAGCCTGAAGCAGAGGAATATTTTAACGGCACTCCTGGATGAAAGAGCTAAATGACGACCAGAGAAAATGGCTTCTGCTATCTGACAATTTGTCATTAAGCAACTTTCCTCCAATAGTCTCATTCCTTTATCCAGCTCTTTCATCCCTTGCTACACACTGTGAGACTGTGTGTATATGTGTGAGAGAGCTTTCCAGATTTCGCTGTTTGGGTATTCCAGATCCTGCTAATGCCATGTTATGCTAAAGCATTGTCTGTGTGTGTCTCTGCATGTATGTGGTCGTGTGTGTGTGTGTGTGTGTGTGTGTGTGTGTGTGTGTGTGTGTGTGTGTTGCCTACATGGGGAATCTGGGTCTTTGAAGCTATATATAGTTGAGCCATGTAAGACATTTTGAATACATCTGAAGGCATTTGGGGATTCTCTCTGTCTCTCGCTGTGTATGTGTGTAGGTGCATGTGTGTGCGCGTGTAGTTTGAGACAGCACTGAACATCAATTATTTTTGGTGTACGACTTGATTCACCCTTTGATGATTTCTCGATTTACTTAAACACATGCATTACATGTTTTTTTCTGTCTAAAGAGCGCAACAGTCTACCACAGAAATGTGTGAAGGAGTGGTTCATTATGAACACAGAGTCAATCTTTAATGATGTACACACCGTGTTCCCCTGCTCATGTGTTTGTGTGCATGAATGTTGTTGGGGGAAATCAATTGTGGATATGTGCTCACAGAAACAGCAGAGAAAATACCAAAAGACTCCATGAGAACTGTGACGTATCTGAAAAATTAGTGATGTTCTCACAACAATAGATGCACTGTTATTGTTCCACATTATGATCTCAACACTTGTGAACTTGTGAAGGATGATGGGAAGAATTTTAGTATTGAAATATGACTAAGTTTCAAATAAATGAGGGCCAAAAGAAACGAAATAAAGATTGCTGTATAATAATGGCATGATAAAAAAAAAATAATGAGGGGGGTAAAATTACCTGTATTATAATAGCTCACATGTTACTTTCATTATTATTTCATTTGTCTTTGGAGCAGAAATGATGTTTTGCTTCACTGAGCTACTGTCAGTGAAACCCAACACTTCCTGCAGAGGTTTCACATTAACAGCCTTTTAGAAATCTAAGATGGCAACAAGGATGGGTGTCCTTTTCATTTGGAGTCTCTACTGCGTTTTAAATTAAACCTTGTCTATTTTTAAATCAGAGACATGATGTTGTGTTGTCATTCGTCATCAGTTCTGCTGGGCAAGCAGTGACACTGTACACGTCATTCCACTGCTCTGAATGGATATTATTACGATTTCTTTAAGGTATTGTTGTAGCTCACCTGGCAGAGTGTGTGCCATGTATCAAGGCTGATATATGGCCTGGGTTTCATTCCAACCTGGCCGTTTTGCTCTTGGCTGAACTCAGGTGATGTAGTATAAAGAGCAAGAAAGTCAGCATATAGAGGAAGGAGAGGTGGATGGCTGGGACAAACAACCACAGGACTTTGACCCAGGAGACCGCTTTTCAGACACACTAAGGGCAAGCTTCGTCTAAAAACACTGTGAACTGTTTTCTCTAAACTCTAAAATTCTGAAACCTTAATGAAAGCCAGTGTGACCATGGTTCATTATGGTGCATTAGCTATGTTGAGTAAGTCTCTGTGGGTTTCTTTTAGTTTAACATGATCTGAAGTGAGTTGGGCCCTTGGTATTGTTAGAAAAAGTTGTTGTCAGTATTGGAAGTTGAAAGGACCACATGGGCTGCTATGGTCCTTTAAGATGACATCTCCATTATCACCTTCTCTTGTAGAGGGGGCTGCTTTTAAATCTTGATATTATCTTATTTCTGCTCCAGTTTCCTTTAATCTTGTTCTCTTGTTTTCAAAACAAGTTGAGTCTGTAATATTATGGTATTTTAGTAGATGCACAGTTGAATGATGTGTGGATGTGTGGCGCTCCCAGGTAGCTGAGGCATCCCTGGTTCAGATCTGGTCGGGGGCTCTTTCTACATCTCGTTTTCCCTTGTTTCCTTTCATTGCTCAACGAGTTTGCTTCTGTGTTTTTGTTGTATGTTGATGTCGCATCTAACTGAGGCACTTTTTCATCTTTTTTTTTTTTTTCCCCCTGCTTAAACTATTCAACACAGCATGCCAGCCGGTTCAGGAACAAGTGGCTTTTCAACCAGTCTCTCCACTGCAAGTGGGCTGTGTATGCTTTTCACAGAGCTGCGTGTTGTAGGGGAAAGTGAGCCCTTGTTGAGAAGCAGCTCTTGTTCAAAGAGCGGATTAAAAGTACTATCGTCAGACCTGCACAGAGACAGAGCCAGAGCACGAGGTAAGAGAGGGGAAGATAGTGTCTGTTACAATTTGCAGCAAAGGTAGAAAGAAGCTCTGTGCCCATTTTTGCTCTCTTTTTAGGATTCTTTTCTTTAGCTGAATTCCAACCATACAGAATACACTTAATGGATATACATCCTCTCAACCCAACACCTTAAATATAATGCGATCCTTAAAGGGAGGGATAAGTTACAGTATGGCTGTTTACAACTATAATTGTTACTCATTAAAGCATAAAGCTGTCAATATTTTACATGTGTCTTCTCATCAACATTCCCATGAGACAATCCAGACCAACAAAAAGTTGTGTTATATCTTATTCCCCTGCATCATAGAGGTCCGTAATTGTCTCTAAAAAAGATAATAGGCACCTGTTTTAGGAAATGAATGAAGATAGACTGGGGATGCAGGCTGCACACAGCTTTCTCCCTCCCTTCAGCATGTCAGCATAATTTCCTTATGATAATTAACGTGTTTTCATTTTCAACCATATATTCTTTTAACAGCAGCCTGGAGCTGGAGCTCAAACAAATCAGTTTACAACATGATCACGTCAAGTTCATTTTCATTTTTATTATTTGCATTCGAGGGGCTGGGTGAAAATATTATGGTACTTAGTAGAGATCGACTGATATGGATTTTTCAGGGCCGATACCGATAGCCGATATTTAGAACCGATATTCGCTTGCAGCAAAAATTTCAATTTTGGTGTCAAAATTTAGAGTAACACACCTGGGATTAGAATGGATACAGTATACTGTTTGTTTGTTTTGTGTACACTAAAAAAAGACCTTAACTTTTTGTAAAATAACACAAACACAAAATCTTCATTGAAATGCCTTTAAGTTTAATTATTAATAAAAAGTGCAGGGGCCTTCCAGCAACATTTCTTAAAACTCACTCAAATAAATAAATAAATAAAATAGTTCCCTGAATTTTTGAAACATCAACAAAATGAATGAACTGAACTGTTCTGAAATTTGGGTCTGAGTTAGTACTCCCAGTTCAGTAGCAGGAGGCATGCCAGCACCACAGTTTCATTTTCATTTCGTTTCATTACACACGTGAGCTGTAGACGTGATGGTAAATTAACTGATTGAAAATAAAACACACTAAGAATAATCTCCTCGACGTGTGCTCTCTGCCTGACTCATATCCCTGGACTTTACGAGTGACGGGCAAAAAGACGATCATTTAACACCAGTAGGTTGCTGCATCATAGTTTCATAGTCATAGGCGACTGTAAACAAACAAGGACACGTTAGCATGTAGTACTGTTAAACTTATCGGCTATAATCACCTCCAGTGTTGTTTATTGATAAACCAGGAGCCGCCCCACGGGCTGAGACACGTTGGGGGATTTATTATTCCCCCAAAGTAACGGTAACCAAAAGGGCCTATATTATTATTGTGCGTCTGACCACAGCTATAAAGCGGTTGCGGCAGGTATAAGGAGGTGTCCATTATCAGAATGGACAACACTGAGGCGTGAACCGTCCGACGTGAAGCGTAATTTAGAACAATCAGGCTATTTGACCGGAACTTTTTTTTTTAAGTGTCCTACAACAGTTTTTAACGGACACCCTGCAGCCATTCAGAATCAAGTATTCACCCAGACCATGCTATAAGCCTTGTTGAAGTTGTGAACAGTTTCATCTCCAGAGCCAAACAGCGGAATTCAGCAGGTTTTCCTCCCTTATACTTGCTATAGTCTACCTACCGGTATGTCGTTATGTCTTTTTTTAAATTTTTTTTTTCAGGTCATGTTCACTTGGTTATGTCTTTTTTTTTTTCGTCATATGCTTGATGTGATTATACAAGTAGGTCGGTGAAATGACAACTCTGGTCTTGCATGTTATCACTGAAATTTATCATAAGGTTGTAGTATTTTTAAAACTTCATCATAGAGGGTTTTTATTGCAGACTGACTCTGTTGCCTTATCTCCGCTGCATCACCGGAGCAGTTGTCTGCTTCTCCTTGTCTGTGGCGCTGCATGTAGAGACTTCAGTGTCGATTGGCTGTCACTGACTCACTTGTGCCATGTAGCCAATCAGTGAGGGCTGTGGGCGGGACATTGTTACACAGCCAAGAACGGTGACTTCAAGCGGAGAGACGGCTGCATCAGAGCCAACGGAGCGCGTTTTAAAATACATTAATTAATTTGATCAGTTATCGGTGGAAAAAACGGGCGATGCCGATGATCGAAAAAATGCCGAATATCGGCCGATATTATCAGCCAGGCAGATAATTGGTTGATTCCTAGTCCACCAGCAGTGGATGCCTGTGCTGCAGTTCTCCACCTTCTTTATCATCTTTATTGAAAGATAGAGACTTTGTGGAATCTTCATCATTTTGTTAAATATCATTGACGTTTTAATTAGGATACGCAATCTTAAAATCTTGTTATGAAAACAAATAGTACATACTGTATTTTCCTTTAAGCACAATACCTGCTTTCATACACTGAATGAAATAATGACAAGATTTTTGTACAGGGAAATGTGAAATGGCAGGTAGCCATTTTAGATTTAATTAGAGATGCACAGTATTCTTCCAAATGAAACTGTGTAGCAATTACTGCATGTGTGTATGTGACTTTCATCAGACCAGGGTTGGTGTCCTGTGTGAAACCAAAAGTGAAGGTCAATTTCATTTGTAACCAGAGTAACATAACCTAATTTATGTAACATGATACGTAATGTACATGAGTAACATACGCAGGTATGCCTAAACCTGATCAAAGTGCAACAGTTTCACATTAAGCAAGTCTTTATTATTGTTCTCAGCAAATGTTATTTGAAAGTCTAACTAAATTTTGCTTTTAAGTGGTTAACTGGGGAACCCAAGGGCAGACACACAGAGATTGGGATGGTATTTGAGGATTTGAATGCAAAAGAATGGGTAGCAGAGCTTGCAGAGTCTATGATCTGATAGGTGGATGTGGCAGAGCTGAATTTTTGTAGGATGCTTGATTGCAGAATGGGATGCAGCTGGAGGTGCTTTGCTCTGCCTTCAGCAGACCTCTCTCCATTCAAACAATCACACAGACACACAGGGAAACAGGAAGAAAGAGAGACAGACAAGAACACAGGAGACATAGGGGATATCCCAAGTCTCTTAAAATGCATCCATGTTTCTCTCTCTTGAGTTTTTTCCTTGGTCTTAGTCCCTCCCACCAGGGATGCATGGAGAGACACAAAGAAAACCATGCGAGGAGAGAAGGAGGAAATATGTTTTTAGATAAATGAGATGTCCTTTCCTCTGAAGCATTACATGAAGCCACATCCATTTCTGATGAAGGCGACAGCTGATCACAGCTGGATCACCTGTCAGTCGGCTGTAAAATCTTTGGAAACTTTTAATGAATTTGTGTCTGCACACATGTCTACTATACCAATAGGCACCCAGTTATCACTGCTACCTGTTAAATTAACATTTGCACATGAAAAGCAACATGCATTCTGTATTTATCCTGTGAACTGTGTTCAGCTCAGAGGCACAGGAATAATTTCTATTGAAGAATATGATTTTGGTGTCTTTTGAACACTGGAAATCATTTATTAGCCTAGATGTTGCAGGGATATTGCAATTATGTAACCCACATCCCCGATGTTCAGCAGCCTCAAATGTGGCTGAATGGAAATGATGATAAATGGTGTAAAAAGTGTTACTTGCAGACTGACAAACTTACCTAGTCTGTCTGACTTATTTGCATCCATAATAAAAGTTAATGGGAGGGAATCATGAATTTTCAGATCATGAATTTTATTTATTTTTTTATTTTTTTATTATTATTATTTTTTTAATTAAGAAAGATGTTTGTGGTCTTTTTGTCTTTCTGACTTTCAATTAACGCACAGTAAATAGTAAATTAATAAATTAGAGGAAGTTTTCAGAAACCTTTAAACTGTAGACTGTAGTGTGGACGTAGCCATCGAGGCAGTTTTTTCTATGATCCCTGACTTGCTTTGTTCTTGTAGCTGTTTTGATTCTGACTTGCATCAGTCTTGGCCACCGGTCCGGCCTATCACAGTGTCACTCGGTACCACTCACACTCACTTTTTCTTTTTTCTATAACCAGCAATCCAGAGGACTCTGCAGACTGAAGTTACAGTATATCACAACACTCAACTCTTACTGTGACCAGCAGTATTAAGAATACTGAACAGTTTGTTTGTTATTAGTCTTGTGCCTTATTGGAAACATTCATTTAAAAGCTAAACATGTAAAAGCCATTAAAACTAAACCTGTTTTGTGGCTATAAATGATAAGAACACACCAAGTGAGGCCAATGTTTTGTCCATGGAACACACCGAGATTCTTTTACATATTTAAAATGAGTAGACTTTGTTAATGGAGAGTAGAGCAATTGCAGCAATTGTAACTTTAATTGATTTGCTGGCTGTAAAGGACAAAAACTAATACTGAATATCCTTCAGGAAAGTGTATCATTCTCAACATTTCAGGTCAAACTGTCAGAACTAAATAAATGATATTGTTTTGTCTACTACATTTAAATCGAATAGGGTAAGCTAAATAACAAAAAAGCCTCTCTGTAAAATGTATAAAATATATTCCAACAGCGTCACAAACTGCATTCTCCAAAATGATCATACAGTTGAATCAACACCTCTAAAACAGTTTTAAAACATTTCAACATCACAGCCTTAATGGAGGGATGATTCCTTGCAGGGGTGCTGTATCAGACAGAGGGGATTTTCCTCCTGATGTGACAACATCTCCTGTGTGCGTGTGCATGTGTGCTACATTGCGATGTTTCCTTCCTGTACTGACAGTGAAACAGATTAAAACTGGATTGGAATAAACAAACAGTTGTAACATGTAGATTGCTTCTACGTTGTAGTTTGCTTTCCATATAATGCAGAATGAAGTTTAAAATTAAATGTATTACTATTATTTCTATTACATAAAGCCAGGTCTCCATCCAGTGCAACATGTGCAGTCAGTGACATGAAGTTGGCATATTCGCATTCCTGCTGAGCAAAGCGCTTTGGATTTCATGTTTCCTGATTTGCATTCAATCACTTGAAAACCTAAAACATGTTTGAGTTAGGTGGTCACAGCCACTGGTGTCTGTAGAGATGAAATCATGTGAACATGCTAATAGCTTTTGAGCAGCTTTTCGCAGCAACCTTTAAAGGCTGAGATGGTCACTCCTTCTATAACCACAACACTTTGTTTTTCTTTAATGTTTATATGTTTGTAGGAAGAAGGAAAGGACAGGAAACTGGAAACCCTCTTTTTATTGTTTTATCACTCTTGTTGTTATTATTATTTGTATTATGTTAAGCACTTTGTATTGCATTTTCTGTATGAATTGTGCTAGATAAATAAACTTTGTTATTATCATTATTATTGTTATTATTATTATTATTAGTAGTAGTAGTAATAATAATAATAATAAAATAACTATTAGGTTGGTAGTTGTGTAGCTGAGGCTTCTTCTACTCCTACTCTCTCTCACTCACACACACACACACACACACACACACGCACACACACACACACACACACACACACACACACACACACACACACACACACACACACACACACCAGCTGTTATGCTCTTGCTGACCTTATTATCTTGTTTTTTGACCATCTTCCTCCTTTTATTTATTTATTTTTTTCTTTGAGGTGTGTGTGTGTGTGTGGGGGGGGGGGGGGGTGCAGGGGTGCAGACTGAGGCTACAAGGAAAGAGATTGTCACATGTAGTACAATAATAACAGCAGTAGACTTGACTTGCACGTGTCAAAATCAGAAAGCAAAAAGCAAAAAATTACAGCCATACGTGTCTTGAGCAGGAGGAAGAATATACTCTATATAGCTTGACTTTGTTGTAACCAAAAAATAAATGAAAAACTCGACTCATGAGTATGGGATTGTCTGCTTCAGTCATGTCCCACTGTGAGCCAGCAGGAGGCCATGGGAAACAGAAAATGAAAGTCTTGAAAAACTAGAATTACCACCAGTTGCAGTTTAAATTCATGTCTGTCCAGACTCATGCAATATATGCAGTGAAGACTGAAGAATTTAATACATTTCAGTGTATTTTTTTTTTTATTATTAACGTATCACCATATTGACACGTATGATTCTAGTGAATCATTTCCAGTCAGAAACATGCTGTCTTCACTTAGAGACCATTTTTCCAGAGGAGTCCAGAGGACTGACAGAGAGCTTCATCACACTGAGCAACAACAATCACCTGAAGCTCAGTATCAGGAGAACCAATGAGCTTGAGGTGAACTACAATGCTTTAAATACGGATGTGGAAAGTAGCTACAAACTCTAAACATGGCTCCTTCACACACATCTTCACCTCAGCAGCACAGATTATCTCTACGATCAGCACAGTTTCAAAGGGGACCTCCAAGATTAGTGTCACCAATTCAGGATCTGAGCAAATGGTAAATATAGTCACAGTCTCCCCGTCTGTTCCTGAGTTATCGTGTTGAATAATGGCCAGAAAAGTGTTTCTGCACAGCATTATGACATTATTATGTGAAGCTGACGTTTGACCTTTTGGATATAAAATGTAATCGCTTCATTTTATCCTATGAGACATTTATGTGAAATTTTGTCATAATTAGATTATGAATTCTTTAAAAAAAAATATATTTTGTGTTGTGTTTGACCACAAAAATCTAATCAGTCAATAAATATAAGTCAATATTTGCACCAAATTTAAAAAAAAATCCCTCAAGGCATTTGTGAGATATGGTGTTCGCGAGGATGAGACAAATGTAGGTTCATACAGAGGGATGGACGGACAGCCTGGAAACATGATAACATAATGACATGCGCTTATATTGCTGCTCTTTTGTCTTGTGTTGTTCTTGTGCTGAATGTGCTGCTCCTGTAAGCTGACCTCATATGCGTCTTTTCATTTGATGTAGTGCTCATTACGGCTAACACTGAAGTCTTTCATTGTCTCATTTAATACTAACCAAAACAGTTTAATTGCTGTTGAATAAAGCTTCTCTCTTCTCATCTTCTGTAAAAATTTCCCTTCTCCCCTCCCATGTTTTGGGCCTCTAAATAGAAACCCTTCAAAACAACTCCTGCAGACAGAAATGAACAGAACACTACATATGTACTTTGAGACAATTACAATCACAAAGACAGTTCTAAGACTGACGAAACCAAAGGTGAGGCTGTTGCATAGGTTAAGAAGATGGAAAAGGCTCTTCTTTTTGTCTATTTTTTTCTTTTTTTAAATAAAGGAAAACAACCAGTGTTTAACAGTCCAAAACTTTGAAAATAACAAATCCTGACTATAGCAGTGTAATTCCTCAGTAAAGATCCCTCAGATTTATTTTTGAAAAAAGGCTCAGTAATTTTTTAGATGAAAATAGCTGGCCACAGTTTTTATCAAACAGTACTCAAACAGGAGGGCATGGTGCATGTGTTGGAGACTATTTTCAGTGGAGGAGTAATCCACATTTTGTGGTTAAGAGAATGTTTGAGGCAGCAATATGGTGTATGCAGGATTGAGGGACTGATGTTGACTACTCTTTCTTCAGTTAGTCCCAGCTTTCTAATAGTAATATCATTTGAAGCCTGTAGTGTCCCTCTAATAACTTTCAGTCAACAATGGATCTATCATAATACTTTTCAATTTTTGAGTATGCAGATGGGATTTTACTTAAAATAAGAAAATGTGGAATATCACCAGACTTACACTTCAACCTTCTACACCACCTACTATTGAAAGAGGGAATGCAAGAAGAGAAGTCAGAAAGAGAGCAGAGGAGTGGAGCAGGATAGAGATGAAGGAAAGGGGTGTGGGTAGTGGTAGACTCCACAACCTCATTATGTCTGTTGGCATTTTAACTCCTTTTGATGATTTAGTAAGAGGAGAGGAAGGAGGAGGAGGGGAGGAGGAGATGTGTTCTCCCCTCCATCCATGACACCATTTCAATCCTCCACTCACACATCCCTCGCCCTGCTCTCCTCATGACAGAGAGGAGAGAGAAGAAAGAGAAGTGAGTGTCTTTAATTTAGAGGGATCCCAAATGCGTGAAATCCTTTATGCTATCTGGGTCACAGTGTGCCTTACAGGCTGAAGAAATACACACACACACACACACACACACACACACACACACACACACACACACACACACACACACACACACACACACACACACACACACACACATTGCCAGCCTGCTGGTTTGTTTGTTAATTCATTTTGTGAGTGTCTCTCTCTGTTACTTGCGGGGTATGTATTGTGTAGGTAGCAGTGTTGTCCTCATACACCAGGCGCTATGGTATGAGTCAACCCAGGCACTCAGCACTGCAGTGTCAACCCCTTAACGTGCTGTTTTCCCCTTAAGTAGCTTTAAGGTTACAAAAACTCTACGCTGTCTGACAGTATCATATACACTACAGGGCCTAAAGCATGAGAACTGAAAGAAACTATATGGGCACCCGAAAGCTACACCCACGCTTTCTGAACATGCCATTCCAGAACTGTGGGCATTACTCCACTGCCATAACAGTCTCTGCTCAGCTGGTAAGGCTTTCCAAGACATGTTAGAGCGTAGCTCCAGGAATTTGCTCCCATTGACAGATTCAGAGAGGAATTTCAGTTTCTTTGTATCTTATTTTATTTTACTTTTTACATCGGCTTCCAACAACTGTAATTGATGTTCCAGTTAGGGAAAGATTGCTGTACTGATTAATGAAAAGACAATTGTTAATCTCAGGTCTGTGACCAGCAGGGACAGAAACAATCTGTTGGCACAAAATAAGAAAGATACTAGTCGCTTTTTCTCTTTCATTCTTCCTGACAGTCAGAGATGGGAGAAATCCAGGTATTACATGCTGTTTGTGGCAGTCATTCAGACTTCATATAACCGCAGTTACATGTGTAACTCTCCATTCGAATTCATTTAATGGCCACTATGAAAACTTTAATTTAAAAAAATCTCATTAAAATTCCAAATTTTGTCTTCATTGGAGTAACACAATACTCAATAATGTCCTATTAAACTTGAAAGGAGGGAAAGAGAAGGTTTAAAAAAGAATTCTTAGACCTAATGTAAAGAAATTTGAAATCATTTTCTGACTCTTTTCTCTCTCACACACACACTAAGACAGGTACCAGTGCAGTCATCTCCACCCTCCTTGATCAGATTATTTTCAAGTGTTGCTCACTGCATATTTAAATGGGTGGTCCAGCTCCACCTCTCTTAGGGGATGGGGCTAGACCTGAGCTGGGGTGTGGGGCTGGTTGTAGAAGTGGAGCTAGACAAAGTGGGCTCTGCCATGGTCAGCTTCTCATTATATTTGCAGTTGTGATTACATCATGTAATGCTTTTTGATGAACGTGTGCAGTTTACATTACTGTGAGTCAATCAAGCACTGATGCTTCTTAATTTAAAGGCTCCAAACGATCTGTTCCACAGCTATACTGGTCAAACTTAATTGCTCTGATCATGGCAACACAAAGTTTAGTGCAAATTTCATATATTCATTGTCAGTGCAGTTTGCATGGAGCAAAGCTAAGAGAAGTTTTATTCAAATGTGGCACTGCACAGCTGTATTTTGGTAAGGAGTGGCTGCTGGATAGTGTGTCAGGAGTACACATACATCTATTGAGAGTACACTCTGTTCCAAATATAGGCTATTTTGACACTGCTTTAAAGCCTGGTTTCTGCTCCAAAACACTGAATTCTATCTTAAGAACATAAAGCTTACTTAACCTGCATAATCAGTTGTTTTTGCCATTTTTGCTTGCATTTTTAAGTGGCTCCTAACTTTAACTGAAACAAATTGGTCAGTGGAAAATCACATTGGCATGTTTTGCGAAAGTCGGAGCAGCTAAGTGGGGAGCGTGATGTGACAGATGGAGTTAGTGCTGCCAAAATGAACATTATACTGAATTTTTCAGGACAATAGTTAAACATGGAGGAAGTGTAGCGTTCGCATTAAGTAGGTAGCAGGTGAAATTAGAAATTATTGTCTTGACCATAAACCTGTTCCAAATAAATGGTTGGTTATCCCTGTCAGTGAGGTAAGTATTTGACTTTATGAGATTTTACAGTATGTTTTTTACATTTCAACAAATCTACACCTACAACTGTTACTGTTTTTACTGAAGTTTATATTGAAGTTAACCTCAATGGACATGGGACATCTTTGACAAGAACAAATTGCAAAAGGCAAAAACAAATATGATCGCACAAATTGGAATTGTTGGCATCTGTGCAGTGAACATTATCTGGTCATACAGTATCAAAATATTGTGCTCAGGCAAGATGTTGCATCCCCCTTGGCTTCAGGGTGCTGTTTTCAAGCTCAGTCTGACCTTTGACCTCCCTGTGAAGACAGAAAAATAAAAATCAATGAAGCATCACATCATTTCTTGATATTCTTTAAAGGAATTCAGAGCTCTGAAGCATGCTTGCAATTGAATTCCTGTGTTTCACAATCGATCAATGCACATCACAGAGTTTCACTCATCCCTTTTTATACACACACACACACACACACACACACACACACACACAAACAAACAACTTACAGCAGGGTACACACAGTATCAGTGTGTGTGTGTGTGTGTGTGTGTGTGTGTGTGTGTGTCAGGCGACACTCGATACTTGACATTCAGTCATGGAACTGCACTTAAAACAATAATTGGAAATGTTCTTAGAGACAGAGTAGAGTAGTTGTAATGTGATTTGAGAGTACAGTGTTTCTACTGTATGAGTTGGTGCACGTATGAGTGTGTGTGGCGCAGCTCCATCCAAAAGAGATGGGGAGAGAGAGACAGAGAGAGAGAGATCTATAGAGTGAGAATTCTGAGTGAGCTGATACACACAGACAGACACACATACACACTGGGGGAAATCACAGAGACGGATGACCCTCATGGGTGTATTGATATCTCTCATGGCTGAACAAATGGAGCAGTTGAGTTGCGTTCACTGACATCGATCTGAAAACTGTTTAATATTCCATCTGTGGCCTCACCTGGGTAAGCCATAGAGTACAGAGATATTCTCTCTCACACACACACACACACACACACACACACACACACACACACACACACACACACACACACACACACACACACACACACAGACACTCTGGTTCATTGCATTTTAGCTGTTAAACAATAGTCTGCTGCTGTTTTTGTTGACAATCTTTTTGTGACAGTGCTGAGATTATGATGTTAATGGTTAGTTGATTATGTTTATGTTCCGCTGATAGTGATAATGCTTATATCTCTGTAGGTGTTACTGATGACTGTGATGGTGGTGATGATAAGGTAGTCAAACATGGATAGTATTACACTAATCCTTCTACAGGGCTGGAAAATGGAAGAGATTGTAGCTGCCATGTACTGTGTGTGTATGAAAGTGTTACATTTCTTATTCCTATGTGCCAGATATTAAAAACACATCTGTGAGCCACACTTTTGCTCTTCTGACATGTTCCTTCATTTCCAAGAAAAAGCTATGGTTTATTTTGACTCAATTGCACATACACTGTACACTACACACTGCATTCACAGAACTGGAGTTAACTGCGATTTTGCATGATGAAATGGCCACAGTTTTAAACATGTGGTTTACATTGTGAAATGGTCACAGCATGGTTAGGTTCAGGCACTAAAAGTCATTGGTTAGCTTTAGGCAACAAAATATTTGGTTAGGTTTAGGGAAAGATCATGCTGTGGGTTAAAATAAGTATGCATGTTAGGTAACTTAAGTTACGTATGTTACGTTAAATTAAAACAAATCAAGGTTTACCTTTGATTTAACACAGGACATGAGTACTGTGCTTTTTTGACCCTTGCATTCACCCCCTTTCCTCCATACACTGACTTTATTACTACTAGTATTAGTATGTCCACTAGAGTTGGCCCCCTAACAATACATTTAAATATGGGTTGGCTTGAACAAACAACCTATACACCCATTTTTTACATTTATTTTACTTTTATTTTTTCTGGGGCAGAGGGGGATCAGGAAGCTGATGACTCATTGCAAATGTGGCAAGGACCTGTAGTTGGCTGTTCTACAAGCCGTATGGAGATGCAAGACATATCCATAGGGAAACTTACAGACAGAGGGATGGCACAGAGAGAATTGTGGATTACAATGAAGTGTGCTATTTCAGTCCCAGAACAAAATGTACAATCATTTTGTGTATTAAAAAGGTCAAAATATGTAATTACAAAATTTGATTAGAGACTAAAATCAGCGGCTGAAAGAAAAACTCTGTCACTGAACTTTTACTCTTAACAGGTTTTTTTATCCAGATGTAACAGAATGAATTAAATCTTTACTGCTATATCATTACAATGTATAAAAATCACGAATTCATGCCGGAACAGGCAAGCCACCCCAAGTTATATGTGTATGAGTATGCAAGGTTAGGTATCCAGTTAAGGTACTCTAAATGAATCTGTGGAATTTCTTGTGCAATACCACATTAGTGTGGTGGATCCAGTTCTGGTCAATTGGTTGGTTCACCACTTTGTTCAAGACTGAATTATCTGAACAACTATTGCTGTGCAGTTTGCCACAGATATCGAGGGTACCCACAGTATGAACTGTTATAACTCGGATCCTATGACTTTTCATCAAGCATCAAGTCACAATTTTAATTTGTTCAATATTTAATCTAATACCTGCAGAGCTAATGCCATTCCCATCAGCGTCAGCTGTGCTTTGTGTTCAATGCTACTTAGCAAATGTTAGCATGCTAACACAGCAGGTTTAGATCCTCCAGTTGCACAATGAAGTGTCCTTGGGCAAACACTTTGAGTGGTCAGAAAACTAGAAAAGAGCTACATGAACGGAGTCCATTTAACATGCTAACATAATCATGGTGAACATGTTAAACATCCATCCATCCATTCATCCATCCATCCATCCATCCATCCATTTTCTCCCGCTTATCCGGGGCCGGGTCGTGGGGGAAGCAGTCTGAGCAGGGACGCCCAGACTTCCCTCTCCCCAGACACTTCCCCCAGCTCTTCCGGGGGGATCTCGAGGCATTCCCAGGCCAGCCGTAACATGTTTAATAATGTTAAACATTATTCCTGCTAAACATTAGCCTGTTAGCATTGTCACTGTGAGCATGCCAGCATGCTGACAATAACATTTAGCGTACCTAAGAAAAGCCTCCCAGAGCCTATGTTTACATAGTTTTTCACTGATATGTTGATATTTCCTTGAATTAATACAACATTATTTCATTCAGCCTTATTTTAGTTCTAATTCTTCATATGAACATATAGTTGTGGCTTCTCAACAGCAGGTTTATCATCTTATTAAATCAATACATAGGATCTATATGTCTGTGTGTCCCATCCAGTGTCTCTGTTACTGCTATGAAGCTAGAGACCACAGTTTATGTTTGTATATTCAGCACCACCATTGGCAGGCAGTTCAAAAGTATACATTCAGCAATGATTTTAAGTCAAAATACACCATGAGGAAGGTGGAAGCTAATGACTTCATACTCACTAAATATATTTTATATCTGTTCATGTGCTTTTGTCTCTTCTCTTCTCTTCTCTTCTCTTCTCTTCTCTTCTCTTCTCTTCTCTTCTCTTCTCTTCTCTTCTCTCTCTCTCTCTCTCTCTCTCTCTCTCTCTCTCTCTCTCTCACACACACACACACACACACACACACACAAACACACACACACACACACACACACCAGCAGGTAATTACCAATATCTGCCAAATCTGCTGACATGGCAACATGCAAATTTGATGTTGTTATGGTCTTTGAATAATGACTGTGAAGCTGCCATACATTTTCTGCTGCTTTCTTACAGCTTCCTTTGATTTTAATTAATTTCTTTCTTCATCTATCACTTTCTTTCTTTCCTTTGTTTATTTCATCTGAACATTGCCTCTTTTGTTTCCTTTGGTTTTATTCCGTTTCCTTTTCCTTTCCTTTTTCATTCTTTTATCTTCCCTTCCTTTACCTAACTATACCTTCCATTTCCTTTTCTATCATTTCATTTTTTTTCTTTTCTTTATCAAGGAAAGAAACACACCACACCACAGAGTCTTAATTTAACTCTTTTTGGAGTGTTGGCACCTTTACACTAATTTAGTGTACTTTTTGACTCTTTTTGAAGTTAAAATTTAACACTTCTTAACACCAACTGTGTTAGTTTTTCTAAACACTTTAACGTAGTGTTAGAAATTAACACTCTCAGAGGACCATTTCTTCACTAGTGTTAATACTATAACACTTAAAAAGTGTAAATATACAGTAGCTCTTATATATTCCTAAAAATTACTGTTTACTTAATTACTGTTTAATTACTGTTTACTAAAATAAAGGTGGTCATGTTTGGTGTTTTAAAACATTTATTTTAAAACTTGCACCACATTTAAATAACATTAAAACATGTAACAGTAAGGCACAATGTATGTCCTCTCATTCTCATTAGAGTATTGCTTATCAAAGGGTCTATAGTAAATGTTCCTAATTTTGCTCCTCTATACAGTATGCATGAAAGTGTTCATCTAAGTACAGTGTGTCAACAGTACAGCCTACTATGAAAGCATGCTGCTCATGTATTATGATATTACAGATTTTCTTGAATACAGGTCATGGGATGTTCCAGTGCATATAAACAAATCTATCTGGTAATCTGTGCCATAATTTCTTACCCAACTTGTAGTTGAGACATCTGAGCATGGATCTAAATGTAAGGTTTGACAGAGTAATTCTCCACCTTCAAAACCACTTTTAAAATTTTTTACAGACTTTTTTTAAAAAAAATTGTGTTTTGCTTCAAATCACATACACCACATATGTATAAGAGCACCAATTTTTTAAATACACCTTGGATAATGAATCATTAAGTGGTGTTTGGGAATCAATTTATTATCAGGAAACAAGTTTTTGAATATGTTATGGTGGTCACAGATCAAATGTTTTAGGTAACATATCATGCCATCAGTAAGGACAGGGGAGAAGACTATATTAACAATTTGTATCAAGCGGAGCACGAAGTTCCAGTGATTATTGTCTCTTTCAACCACATCACCAAAGTTTCACTACACCTGTAGTTCTGTCTCTACGTGTATCCATTCTTACACCAAGGACAAATTCTTTAGGGTCAACTATTTCCCATTTTTCATCATAATATTTTTGTCTCTTTGTCTCTGTGTTAAATGTTGAAAAAGGATTATTTAATTGATTTAAACTGTGCTCTGTTCTCTTATAAATTTCTGACTCAGTTGCAGAAGAAACTGCTTCTCGTGCTTTACTTTGAACATCGCAAATAACTTCCTCCATTGAACAAACTGTTGTTTGGACAGCGTTTTGAGAAATGCCAGAGGTTTGTAAATGTGACACAATTGATCCGCATATACTTTCAAGCAAGTTCTGTGTGATAACAGGGAAACCTGTAACATTGATACAGCAGAAGTTGTTGGCTGATCACTTGAATGTTCAAACTGGAAATGTCTTTGTGGGGCCACTTATTGGTTAGTAACCGGTTCATCATTGTACTTATGAACCGTGTTAAGGTGCTTTCTGAAGCCATTGTATGTACAAAAAGATTTAGGACACCCTTGCTCTCCACATTTCAAACGCAAATTTTTAGCTGGATAGAATCCATGCTGAAATTTTAAATGTCGACAAAGAACTGAACAATTTTTGTGGTGTATTTTACAAACAAAACATGTGAACATTCTTAGACAGTTTTTAAAACTGTGCTCTGACCTTTGTGAACTGGTGCCATTTTAATGATCTTGCAGTAGTTTTGCTCTCAGTTCCTTGACTCGTGGGGTTTCCTTTGTGTTTCCAACATCGATATTGTACATCGTCGTTTGGATGAAAGTGTAGAACACAGAAAGCGCTTCATCATACCGATGTATGAGCGTTGCATGGGATAGCTTTCTGGTCCACAATGATGAAGAACCTTTGGATTTTCTTCTTTTGTTCTCCAATGCAGAGGAGGAAAGGCTGTTTTGAATCAACTTTATCCAGGAATGTACTGAGGCTGGCTCCTTCCTGTAGTTTGAATGACACGTTTTGCATATACTTAGCACTAGATCATCAGAATCAGAATCAGATCTTTTTTTGTAATTTCATAACTTTTACAAGAATTTCTTGACTGCAGGAACCCTGGTGTTAGTACAAAGTGATGGTACATACCTTAACAAATCTGACAACATGGTTGGCTGCCTATGCTGAGCTCATCTTGGGTGTTTTTTTCTGGCCTCTTGATGTAGGGGGGCAGGAGATGCAATAGCAACAGGAGAGCAGATATATCACTATCCCAGCCTTGGAAACAAATATTTGAGACAACTAAACAACAACAATATAAGAAAACTTCTTGCTTATTACATGTGTCATTTAACTAAAAACAACAGCCCTGTGATAACTACTCCCTTTAATTAAGTTGAAATTATTATGTTTTTTTGGATAACAAAATTCAACTTTGTTTTCTTTATTATTAAAATGACATAGAGATGATTTCTTTTATTTCACGACATCTAATTTAGTTTTGGTTTACTGTTTCATATTGGAAATAGACGGATTGCCTGCAGCTCCTCAACATAACGACTTGAGGGAAGACTCTGGCATTCTGCAATAACTTTGTTCTTGAAATATGAAGGCCACTTTGCAAGAAACTTTCCAGATACTTGGTCCCCAAACATCATGGAAAAATCCTGGTCAATCTTTAAAGAAAGATACAATGTCCACATACAGTTTACAAAAGTGAACTCTGCATTTATCCATCCATCCATCCATTTTCTATAGGTACACCCTGGACCGGTCGCCAGGCGATCGCAGGGCACAAACACACAACCATTCACACTCACACTCACACCTAGGGGCAATTTCACCAATTAACCTAATGAGCATGTTTTTGGCCTGTGGGAGGAAGCTGGAGTGCCTGGAGAGAACCCATGCATGCACGGGAAGAACATGCAAACTTCACACAGAAAGGCCCGACCCGGGAATCGAACCTGTGCAGCCCAACTCTGCATTTAGAAGTTTCTATGATAATCTCTACATATCCTTACCAGTCCAGGTATTTTGAGGAAACGAGGGAAGACACCCAAGACTGAAGCTGCATCCTGGTCATGAACCAGCTTCTGTCTGTACTCAAAGGTGGCTCTCATCTTCTCTTTAACCACAGATTTATCTGCTGAGTGTCTCATTAGAGAGGGAGCCTCCCTGCAGTCCTCACCAAGCAGCTGTTCATCGGTTAACAGAGATTCTCGTTGTTTTGTTGGCCCGTCCTGGAAATCAGGCCTGACATGCCCACGGAAGCCATCATGGGTGTTACGTTGGACTGTCTTAAGTCTCCAGGCAAGATAGCCAGTATTGGTCTCAGGATCATAGTAGTGCTCCTGCAAAGGAATACACACACACATCACAAATATAAAGTAGGGATACATGATGCTGGATTTTTTACAGACAGTTTCTAACTCTTGTGGCTGACTGCAGATGCCAATTCTGATAATGTGTGCATTTTTTTAATCTGATTTCAGAGAACATCAAATCTCTCCTGTATTGGAATTAATATATTATGCCTACTCTTATCATGATGGCCCACTGACAGATGCGGACATAAATACAAGGTTTCTGAAAATGTAAACAATGACTGGGCAGTGTAAGAAAACTACTTCAACTTAGGTTATGGACATTGCGTTGAACATTTTGTTGAGCACTGGGACATAACTAAAGCATTATTTTATTGGCCTATCATATTGGCAGAGATGTTGGTTGTGGGCCAATGGTAATGTTTAATTTTAAAGCCATTGTCAGCTGATATCAAGGTTATGCCAATAATATTATTATAATATTATATAATAATATTATTATATTATAATAATATTATATTAAAACTTACATATCCATGTTTTGAGTAAGGATCTTGGAGATATGGAAAAAGGGTCACAATTCCCAGTGCACAACTGGCCCGCACACTGACTGGTGGAATCCTCCTTTTGAAACAAAAATATTCATTAGATTTGTGTCCAGTTGTGATTTCCTTTGTCATTTTATCAAAAGTGATTTCTTACCCATATGATTCTGTCATTTCTGCAACCAGAATGTTGACCACCTGTTTGTGTGTTGAGTCTGACAGCCTTTTAGTTTTGTCATACTCTTTGAAGATTTCTTCACCCTTTGGATTAGAGCTCAGAACAGTTTCAACCTTCTGCAAAGACATTTATTTTTCAAACCATTAGCTTCATGCTTCAAACATTTTCTTTGCAATTTTTGTAACATTTAGTTTAGTTTGACTTATTACATTAAACTGGCATGAGTTGCATGATAATTGTTCAAGTGCTGCGCATCTAATACATTTTTAGATGGTTTTAAGGTTTACCTGTCTTGCTTCATCGCGATCCAGCTCTGTCAGGGCCCTCTTGTTGTTCTTTGTGGTTTAGAGGATAATAGTAGAATCTGATGAAATAGAAGAAGCTGGTGATGCTGCTGAAAAGTCTGGCAGTGAAGCTGGTGATGCTGGGGGGATTGGCACTGATGCTGGAGATGCCGATGCATCTGGCAATACAGATGACTTTGATTCAGATTCAACCAAAGTAACAGCAATACCTAAAAACTGGTCCACAGTGGAATACATTTAAAAAAGAATAATTTATTGATTAGTAAAAAAAAAAATCATGACAACATAAATCTTACCTGCTACTGGGTACTGGCGGTATGCAACCTTGAAGTTTTGCACCCCTGACTTGATCAGCTCATCAAAGATGTCTGCATCAACCTCAGTGTCTGATGTATCAGTCAAGCTGAGCACACCATCAGTCACAAGTTGAGCCTGCAGACTAAATTTGTCTGTTACTGGGAGGAATAAAGAAGAAATTACATTAAGCTACATTATCAACCATGTCATTTAGACTTGTAAATTGACCCCCAAACCCAAATAGCAAATCTGGTGCAGCACAAAAGATGAAAAATATTGACATAATGTACACACAACAATGATGAAAACTTTGTAGACAGCAAATACTAATAAAACATTCTCTAAAAGACCAAAGGGCATTTTAGTTTAAAATATCTGGAGACAAGCCTTGGAGAAATTGCAGGAAATCAAAGTTTTCATCAGTTTGTGGAACTCTGGTGTATTTTTGGATTCCTCCATATTCCACCCTTGCAAGCATTTTCTGTATGAATTTAGTGAATTAAAGAAAGGATAGCTTTATTTACAATTAATGTGACCCACTGTTAAAATGGAAAGTCAGTGTGAGCCAATATTACGTAACTGCTAGAATAAAAGTATCTTACCACGAGAAATTCCAGAAGACATTAATGCATCTACACTTTTTAGACACAGAAAATGATTTGTCGTTGAGGGAACCTTAGAAATTGAGAAATAAATAATAAAAAACATAACTCTTAAAACTGTATGTGAACACTAAAAAACATAACATATCAATATCACATAAAACATACACAATACACTTTAAAGAACATTGTTGGTCAAACATTTAGGTCTGACCCACTAAAAAGACAACGTGCTGCCATGGTTAGCAGGAGAGAGCAACCTGCAGCAGTCTGTCGACGGCGACAAGCAAGGCAGCTGCATCACATCAACCAACCAGAAAACTAGTCGTTACTGGGTGATTCAAGCAATCAAAAACCGCATTTCAAGCATAACTGTTACTTACAAAAAGCTAAGAGAATAGTTCATCAAAACCTAACATTATGTCATTTTCGCCAAACATTGCAGAAATGAGTAACTCTTCAAGTGTAAAAGTCAGGATCAGAGTTTAGAGTAAGAAGTATTCAATTAATATTCATACAGTTACACTTACAGGTTTGATTTAGTGACACTTCCTTTTTACACTCAGTTTTGACAACAACTATTCATCAACTGAGAGTAAAATATAATGGATTTGACTCTATCCAGAGTATAATTAACTCTACTTTTACTCAAATCTCACTAACACCAAAGATTTAACTCTTCTCAGTTTGCTTTGTACATATACACATATGCTGTGTGTGTGCAAGCCTATGTTCTGTCATATTATGGGGTGGCCGATGTAGATTTGCTGCTCCATGTGGGTCAGCCTACTTATGCCTCATACACAACCACACTCACACACACTTTTCTGGACGCTTCTGATGAATTGCAGCACCTGTAAAATAAAATGTTTTTAAAAAGGCCTTATAATTATTTTTCAGCATTAACAGAAGCTTTTTAATGAAAGTACAAAATTTAACTCAATGTAAAATAGTATTTATATTAATCAAAATATTATTTATTTGTCTTCTCATCTCCTCCTTTTCTCTTCTGTGTCTCATGTTGCTTTTACACCCGTATTTATCTGACAGTCATAGTTTGTAGATGAATTTGTTGCAATAAAAATATATGACCATCTTGCAAACATAATATGCATTTTTGCAGATTAATCATCAAGCGCTACAATAAAGAAACTAGAATTAGTTCCACCTCCACAAGGACAGTACTAGTACTTATATTTTCATTAACAACCAAATAAATATGAAAATCATGTTCTTTCTTACAGTACTTTTAAATTTATTATCTAAAAGTACATTTTTGTTGATCTCCCACACTTACAAGAAAATAAACTGAATGATACTTAGGAGTATTTTTACATTTAAGTATTTCCTAAAGGATTCAATTTGCACCACTGATTGTAAGCTCCTTTACAGACAAATAAATTATTATAATTATATTATTATTATTTCACTTTTAAGACAGTTGAAAGGTTGTAGAGCCACTGGACATCAGTGCATGAACACAGCTCCATAACGTATTACTCAAAGACTTTAAACTGGACTTGAGTGTGGCTGTTTTGGGGAATTGTGATGTATTGTTTAGAACTCTGTCACAGCAAGTTGGTCCAATGTGATATTAGAACAGCTCTGAAATGTATTCTACTGAAATGAAGTCTGACTCACCCCCTGCACGGTGACAATGGTGGGATCAAGCCTTATTATTCTGCAATGGAATGAAAATCATGTAAGGCTTCAAGGGGAAGATCCAAATGTTCTGGATATCTTTAAGGGCTATTTGATACTAAGTATTGCCAAAAACAATATAAATTAGTGATGAATTGAAAGTAATTCTAGTTTAGTTTAGTGTGGTTTAAGTGTAGAATATGTCAGGGTTGGATACATGATGGGGATGATAGAACAGACACATTTTAATTTATTGTAACACAAAATTTTATTGTAGAAAAAAGAATGTTCCCATTAAAAGTAAGGTAGGTATTAATCCCAGCACTTAAAATTGAGAAGGTCGGGTGAGGAGCACACACACACACACACACACACACACACACACACACACACACACACACACACACACACACACACACACACATTTTCTAGAGCCTAACCCTAACCATAACCATAACCACTATCTGCCTATTCCTAACCCTAAACCTAACCTAACCTTACCTAACCCATAACCCTATCCTCAGTCTTCAACCTAAAATTTAATGATTTACATTCCAAGGGGACCTGCATTTTGTCCCCATAAGGCAGGTGAGTCTCCACAATGTGACTGTGTAAACAGATTTTTGTCCCCACAACGTGATAAATACCTGGGCAGCGCCCTTCTGTGTGAAGTTTGC
This sequence comes from Chaetodon trifascialis, assembly GCF_039877785.1. Taxonomy (NCBI): domain Eukaryota; kingdom Metazoa; phylum Chordata; class Actinopteri; order Chaetodontiformes; family Chaetodontidae; genus Chaetodon; species Chaetodon trifascialis. The sequence continues at coordinate 2,498,449 of NC_092070.1, forward strand.
ATGTTCTTCCCGTGCATGCGTGGGTTCTCTCCGGGTACTCCGGCTTCCTCCCACAGACCAAAAACATGCTCATTAGGTTAATTGGTGACTCTAAAATTGCCCTTAGGTGTGAGTGTGAGTGTGAATGGTTGTTTGGCAGTTGTACCCTGCCTTTCGCCCAATGACAGCTGGGATAGGCTCCAGCCCCCCCGTGACCCTGAAAGTGATAGTAGGGTATAGACAATGGATGGATGGCTGGATCTTATGGATGACCCTTTATGTCTAACTTTATCCTGGTTGTTTTTCTTTGTTGTAGATGTTAAAATATTTCATTTTCCCATGCCTTCTCAGTAGCCTTCCATTTTACAGGGGGAAGCTTGAAACTAGTTAGTTTGGATGTATTTTGTTGCAAGAAAGATAAAGGTTCTTTCAGGATGTAGTCTATAGCCCCCTATAGTATGTTGTGTGTTAGTAGGCTAAGTTGTTGAAATCCCTGCTCCATTCTGTAGCGGCAGTACTGAATATATATTTTAATAATCACACACCTGCAGGTCCATTCCCATCCCTGTCATGCTTTGCTTCACCTAGGTGTGAGAAGAAGACACTGTTATTCTGCAGTCAAGTTTAAGTCTGGTTAGACTTTCAAATCTAAACCTGCTGAGAAACATTTCAGGTGACAGTCTAGCTAGGTTTAGGCACAAAAATGACTTGGTTAAGTTTAGACACCAAAAAGGAAAATATCATGCTTTAAATAACTAATTCCTTGAAATAATCAACACTGACTATTGGAATTGAATCCTAGTTGAGTCCTGTGTACAAGCCTATGCGTGATCTATCATTTTATTCCAACCTCCACCTCTATGCACAATTTGTCTGCCTATGTTTGCCCTTCACTCCCGTCATTATCGCCTCTTGCTGGGTCAGGGAACAAAGTAACATAGACACTCCATAAAACAGACTTCAGTTACACATCACATACAGTATTTTTTCACTTCACTGTGGTGGAATATAACCATGAAGATTGTTTTGGTCTTAGTACTTAAGCTTTCGTGATATCCGCCTTTCCTTCTGCTTCCACCCCCATATCCATTCAAAATGAATGGATGACCACAAATCTTTCAAAGTGTTTGGCCTCCTCACTTATAAAAATCAAATTTCTCACCCCCTCCCTTTAATTGCTGGCAGCAGTGTGTTATTTTAAGACTTTTTTTTTTTTGCCCTGAGTTTACCTCTCAAGCGATTTACAGGCTGGCCTACCTTATTGGTTAAAGTGGTTGGGGCCTGAAAGCCCCTGCAGACACTGTTCAGGGCTGAATAAGAGCTTTACAAACTAGCTAGCTCACTACATAGAAATTAATAAAGACAAAACAGTAAAGCATAGTGCTCTTTGTAGTAAAGATGCCAATAAAACAACAACTTTACATTGTCATGGATATTTGTCTCTCATCCGTTTGTCTGTTGATATGCATCTGTCTGTCTGTGTCTATATGGAGCAGTTGGGATAGAGAACAGCGTTGCCAGCGACCTCTATGCAACTCCTCCAGTGGCTCCTTGCGTGGCTTTAGATTTGCTAAAATTCAACTTACCCCATTTGTCTGGCTAAAATATGGAATTTTCCTCTCACTGGACACAGATGCCCTCTCTAAGGCTGTGTGTGTGTGTGTGTGTGTGTGTGTGTGTGTGTGTGTGTGTGTGTGTGTGTGTGTGTGTGTGTGTGTGTGTGTTCAAAGGCGGCTGAGGTGAAGACAGATGGGGAGTGGAGCCAAGCCACTCCAGCTCTTTCATCCCTCATCAAACTATTAATTCATCCTCACTCAGTCCACAGCTACACACACACTCACACACCCACAGTTCCAGATGAATATTAATTGGGATTGTGCTGGATCTACACATTCTCCTTCCCCGCTAACCTGCTACATGGCTGAGACTGATTAAAGCCAATCATTTACATAATTAACATATGGTTCTGGCCTTTCCTTTAATGTGGTGATCATCTGCTTCACTCTCTCTCTCTCTCTCTCTCTCTCTCTCTCTCTCTCTCACACACACACACACACACACACACACACACACACACACATTAGAGGAAAGAGAAGAAAAGAGAGGTAGCCTACTGCCCAGCCAATAGCAGTACCGTTACTCTATATTATTACTTAATATTACCAGTTATCACTGGACTATTACCACTATATTATCTCTCAGGTAATAATCACTCCAACTGTTGGCTTTTACTGTGAAAAAGTCTCACACTGTATACACTGTGTGTTTGTCTGTGATATCTGCACTAAATAGGGCATTAAGTAGCCTTAAGCTAACCTCCTGAACCTTCCCCTACATTTCATCATGGTGGAGCCTGAATTTAAACTCTTGCTAACTCTTTACAATATGATACACAGCATTTAATTAGAGCAGAGAATAGTTCTCAAAGAACATTAAACAAGTGTCATTGAAAAAAATAAAATGTTAACACTTTTTTCTACTACTACTTTTGTACTACAGCAGCACTCCACTGTTTTAGTATTGCACTTCCAGTTCATGACACCTGCAAGAGACAGAATTAAAACAAAATTGATCAAATCAAAGCAACAGAGGTTGGGAAATGCTAACTTTTAGCCCTTAGTAGCTGAGACCACCCTGATGATATCACTCCAGCGAAGACATATCCCATTACAGAAATGCAAACATTACATCACATTAAACAGCTACTGTTGGCCAGCAGTTACAATCATTACTGCACCTGAATGAAAAAAAAAAACACCTCGGAAAATGATTAATGTTCCTGATTCATAAACTGATTTAGAGTTGCATAACTCCCATTAGGAGAAATTTTTTTTCTACAGATTTCTACAGTGCAATTGCAATCATCCTCACATTACAAGATCAGAAAGTAACAATGATCATTACAGCTACACAGTGTTATCATTTATAAGCTCCACTAGCTTTCCCTCGGACAAACGTATCTTTCTCTCTGTCTCTCTCACTCTATTATGAAATGTCAGAGAATCTATCACAGAGACTCTGTGTTGAATGTCAGCACTGACCAAGGCCCAAATCAGATTCCCCTCACCCTGGGGCCAGATGCATAAAACTCAAACAGTAGATTCAAAGCTAAAACTGTGTGTACACACAAAGACAGAAATATACATATGCTCATGATTTATAAAGCCATGTGTATGCCTGAATTGTTTTCAAAATCTCAATCATTTCAAAACTGGGCATATGGTCATGTGCGTTGCATCAGCAAGGTTCTCCAACAGCACTGTAACAGCTGTCATAATATGTGATGGTTAAACATGGCTGTGGCTATTTATAGTGCCCGTGCCACTAATTCATCTCATGTACCTGTAAACCATCATCATGGTATTGCGCAATATCTCAATCTCCATTATTGAATGTCAAAACAGTGATCAATGATTCATTCACAAAGCTCACATTGACACAGACTTTACAAAGTGCTTCACAAATCACAGTAATATTAAAAGATCATATTCACAGGCATTAAAAGATCATTAAATTAAATGGAAACTGCTGTATAGGCTCAAATGTAAATTAAAAAATTAATAAAATTCACACTCATAAATCATTTAAATTAAGTTCATGTGCCTCTGAAGTAACATTACACAAAACGCTGTGTAGACTGCAAAAATAATAACAGTGAAATAACCAAATAACCATAACAAAGATTTCCGATTACATTATATTAAAGATCCCATATTTTGAAAAACCCACTTTTTCTGGGATTTGGGGTTTAATTTTGTGTCCTTGGTGCTACCACACGCATACAAAGTGTGAAATAAGACCGTCCATGCTTTTTTGAGTGAGATACAGATTTCTGAAAGCACCCTTCCAAACGAGCCAATTGAATTTGGGGAGTACTATTACACAACAAGCCCCCGACCTTTGCATGCTCCCACCCACCAGCCACCACCCCCTACTCCTCTCCCTGGTGTCTCTCCACCCACCAGATACAGCGCCACCTTCTCACAGATCCGCCACTTCGCTATCGAAAGCACCATGTCAGAATTCATCATGTCGAACCGCCACACGCATTGTTCTGTTGCTGGCTGTAAATACAAGCACAAATCGCTCCATCGCCTCCCAGCCGCAGAGGACAGAAGAGCGGCATGAATTGAATTTTTGAAGGCAACGTCCCCACTACAGTTGGCAAAAACCTGTTGGTGTGTGCTAACCACTTGGAGGCTGACTGTTTCTCCAACCTCGGTCAGTATGAGGCAGGATTAGCCGGGTGACTTTCTCTAAAGGGGGGGTCACTTCCAGCTTTGCGTGGAATACGTGCAGAGGAGGGACATGTAGGTATACAAATAATTTTACATGAACTAAGCAAGAAGTGTTTTGCCACATAACACAAGCTAACGCTAACTGCTAGCTTCTAGTTAGCAATCAGCATGGTCTTCATATGCAAACCCATCGAACCGGTCGGTCAAGCGATACATACACAGACACTCCGCAGGGTCAAAGCTTTGTGAATTTGAGAAAATAATGCATTTGGAAATGTTTTCTAAACTGGAGTATGTTAGAAAAGCCCATACAACGAGTGTATGGTTGAGACTGCTACATCCCAGCACAATTTACACTCCAAGCGTTTTTTTCTGTGGAGTTTATTTATTAGTGATCCTTTTTTATGCTGCATGCAGCTGTTGGCATAGCTATACATGTAAGATAAAGTTGATGTCACTTCTCTCTTTTTATATAGGCCAGTGCATCATTACAGTTGCAGATGCATTACTGTTGCAGCCTTTAGTGCTTGAATTTACACTTTAACAGTTCTGTTATGTTTTACTCCCAAGTATGCTCTGTTATCATAAAAATATACTTTTGTTACAGCTGTCCAGGCTACTGTGTGCATTACAACAAGAATGCTGATAGAGGACAAGCCACCACATCATCAGTGCATCCTCTTTTCAAACTGAGCTTTCCACAGTTCATGAAGGGAGAGTGCAGAGCCAAACCAGTGGAGATTCAGGCCACATTCGTAAGTGTTAACTTCTTTTTTTTCCCCCCTCAAAAACCAAACATTTATATTGTACATGTCACAATACTTGTACATGTATATACTTTCAACACAATAAACCAAAAAATACACACTTAAACCTGAGAAACTACAGAATTCAAAGTGCAAAATGTCACTATATTAACAGTTGTTGAATAATAAATGATACTAATGATTCATGTTTTTCTGTGTGTCTGTGTATTGCACAGGGTATATTGATGATTTGATGGACATAATCATGGAGAAGATCTTTGTCGACCCACCATAGTACAGAGCTGAGATTCTAAAGATAAACATCCCGCTGGACGTGTCTTCACAATATGAGCATCCAGACAAGGATTTAGGTCATCGACAACTACGAGTCAAGATTCAATCGGGGGGGGGGGGGGCATATCTTCCCTGGGCATCAGGAAACTCCCAACATATCTGAAGTACTACGCATGGTGGGATGACTACACAAATCTTCTGCCCAAGGAAGCTCTAGCACCAGCTCACAAAAATCATATAGGCTAGATATCTGTAACAACTGAGAAAATTGAACATTATGTTAGTCAACAGGTTCTATAATGTCAACATTTGTATTCACATTTTTCTAATATGGATTCAGTGAATCCTTCATTTGTACTGTATTTCCATGAACAAATATTCATGTCTGCGGTCAATAAATATTTATTGTAGTCTGTAAAATGTTTCATGTGAATAAATGTGTAATATACAATATTTGCTAAGGAAAAACTTGGGACTTGAGAGAAAAATATGACTGACTTTATTTAGTTTATTATGGCGTATGAACAATGATGTTGGTTATTATAGATTAAACTCACTGCTCTGTCCCCCATAGCTGTAAAGGACCGTAGTCAACCCCGTAAGTGTTGTATGCACATTTAGGCAAACAGGTACTAAACCTGGTTGGTCAATCATGCATGGAGGCCTTTCATCCAGCTGCTGCAGCCATCTTGTAACCTGTTATGCATAACATAAGGTGAGTATCTGCAGTGGCATGTTATCTCCAATCATGCACTGTGATTATACTGTAAGTGCAGGAAAATATACTGTGACCCGTGGAACCTCCTGGCAGCATATGTTCTCAGGCTTTGACTGCATTGTTGCACAATTTCTACATGTGCACTGATACAGTCAAATAAAAAAAAAGACAATTCATGCATGTTTAAAACTAAAGAAATAAGAAACGTTGCATACCAGCATTTTCAACCAACAGCACCCCTTTTTTACATTTGAATGTGTTTACTCTAGCTAACTACTTTTTCTCAGCCTGAGGTGAATGGTCAGTAGTGCAGGTCAGCAGTGTCGTCTGTGTGCTCTGCCCCTGCATGTGTAAATGAGATGGAGCACCGAAACTAACAGCGCAGTTAGACTGGTCAATGTCTCAGCGACCCAGTGACCACTAGAAACCCCCTCCTCTTTATGTAAACAACCAGGACCTTCGGACTCTCTGCTTTCATATAATACCAGGCTTGTGTGGTTTGCGTGACGTGGTGAAATCAACAGATGCGCTGATTATGAAAATACGCTATTTCCGTGTTTTCGTCACGAGCCCATATAATTTCTTGGGGTATGAATTATGTTTCGTTTGGGTAGCAATGCTTGGTAGAGGCTTTTAGCTGAGTTTCTCCCCGTCATTCTGGTATGCTACAAGTTAGGATTGGTGCTTCCCAGCGTGAGCATTGACCGTCTGAACTGCGGGCCTCTCACACTGCCTCCTGTACAGGCGGTGCTGGTACTGAAGAGAAAAAATAGAAAGACATTTTTAGACTAACCTTTCAGAAGCATCCTGCTGAATTCCCTGAAGTTCTGTAGGAGCCTCCCCTCCTTCAGGATCCGATTCAGGTTCGAACATGTACGGTTGAACTACTGAAGAACTTGGTCTGTTTACTGCCGCCATGGCCGCTACTTTCACAGGCATAGTGCTACGTGATTCTACACTCTCTCCGTTACCACGGTAACATGGATGGGGGCTCATCACTCATCATCATCACTCAACTTCCACCACTTATCCAGAGTCGGGGGCGACAGCTCCAGCAGGGGACTCCAAACTACCCTCTCCCAGGCCACATTAACCAGCTCTGACTGGGGGATCCCGAGGCGTTCCCAGGCCAGTGTGGAGATATAATCTCTCCACCTAGTCGTGGGTCTTCCACGTGGTCTCCTCCCAGCTGGACGTCCCTGGAACACCTCCCTAGGGAGGTGCCCAGGGGGCATCCTTACCAGATGCCCGAACCACCTCAACTGGCTCCTTTCAACGCAAAAGAGCAGTGGCTGTACTCCGATTCCCTCAAGGATGACTGAGCTTCTCAGCCTATCTCTAAGGGAGACGCCAGCCACACTCCTGAGGAAACTCATTTCGGCCACTTGTACCCGCGATCTAGTTCTTTCGGTCATGATCCAACTCTCATGACCATTGGTGAGAGTTGGAGTGAAGATTGACCAGTAGATCGAGAGCTTTGCCTTCTGGCTCAGCTCTCTTTTCATCACAACGGTGCGGTAGAGCGAACGCAATACCGCCCCCGCTGCTCTGATTCTCCGACCAATCTCACGCAGAGTAGGCTCATTCCCTACCCATCGGTTTCCTGCTGAGAACCATGACCTCAGATTTAGAGGTGCTGATCCTCATCCCAGCCGCTTTGCACTCAGCAGCAAACCGATCCAGTGAGCGCTGGAGGTCACAGACGGATGATGCCCCTATAATTGGCACACACTCTATGGTCCCCTTTTTTAAACAAGGGGACCACCACCCCATTTTGCCACTCCCTAGGCACTGTCCCAGACTTCCACGCAATGTTGAAGAGACGTGTCATCCAAGACAGCCCCTCTACACCCAGAGCCTTAAGCATTTCTGGGTGGATCTCATCTGTCCCCGAGGCTTTGCCACTGCGGAGTTGTTTAACTACCTCAGTGACTTCCACCAGGGTAATTGATGATGATCCCCCATCAGCTTCCAGCTCTGCCTCTACAATAGAGGGCGTATTGGTCTGATGCAGGAGTTCCTCAAACTCCTGTCCCATCCTTACTGTACACAGCTTGGATGGTTCCGTGTTTCCCCCTCCTGAGGTTTTGGACGGTTTTCCAGAAACACCTTGGTGCTCACCGAAAGTCCTTCTCCATGACTGCTCCGAACTCCTCCAACACCCGCTGTTTTGCCTCCCCTACGGCGGAAGCTGCTGCCCGTCGGGCCTGTCGGTACCTTGCAACTGCCTCTGGAGTGCTCCTAGATAACATATCCCAGAAGGACTCCTTCTTCAGTCGGATGGCTTCCCTGACCACCGGTGTCCACCACGGTGTTCGAGGGTTACCACCCCTTGAGGCACCCAAAACCTTTAGAACACAGCTCTCCGCCACAGCTTCAGCAATAGAAGCTTTGAACATCGCCCACTCAGGTTTGATGCCCCCAACCTCCACAGGGATGCCAGAAAAGCTCCACCTGTCTGTGTAAAGTCTTCCCCCACCCTCGTACCCAACTCACCCCCAGATGGTGATCAGTTGACAGCTCCACCCCTCTCTTCACCCGGGTGTCCAAAACATGCGGCCTCCGGTCAGATGATACGATAACAAAATCGATCATCGACCTTCGGCCTAGGGTGCTCTGGTACCATGTACACTTATGAGCATCCTTATGTTTGAACGTGGTGTTCATTATGGACAGTCCATGACTAGCACAGAAGTCCAATAACAAATAATCACTTGGGTTCAGATGAGGGAGGCCATTCCTCCCAGTCCCCCAGAAGGACTATGGAGTCCCCTACCGGAGCCCCATGCAGGACTCCACTCAGGGTCTCCAAGAAGGCCGAATACTCTGAACTGCTGTTTGGTGCATATGCACAAACAACAGTCAGCGTTTTCCCCCCATAACTGGAAGGCGTAGGGAGGTGACCCTCTCGTCCACTGGGGTAAACTCAACGTAGCGGCACTCAGCCGGGGATTTGTGAGTATCCCCACACCCGCCCGGTGCCTCACACCTCGGGCATCTGCCCGTGCCTCCGCCGCTGGTACTGCACCACCACCCGGACATCGCTCTCCTCCTCTGCCGGAGATACATCCATCGTGGGTCTCGTAGGATCTTTAATCACGACAACTCCTCCATAGCAATCAAATCCTTCTGGTCCACCACTCGTCGTCCGCTCAGAAACTCCGGCAGGGTTGCGGATAGCAGTGCATTAGCTAGCCTGGCTAGGTCGGCTAATGCTAACGCTACTATCAAACACGACAACACCACTGTTCGCTTCGGTCTGCTCAACATCCGTTCTCTTACGAGCAAGGGTCATCTCCTCCAGGATCTCCTCACTGACCGTAAGCTTGATTTTCTTTGTTTAACTGAAAGTGGCAACAGCCAAATGACTTTTCCCAGCTAAATGAATCCACTCCTGCTGGATCTCATTCAGGAATTTAAAGGACATTAATGTTGACACTCTCTGCTCCAGAATTGACAGTATCTCAATCCTGGATTTTCTCTCCAACCCTGATGATCTCACAGCGCTTTACAACAATGGTTTAAACAACATCCTCAACTCTCTTGCCCCACTGAAAACTCAGTCTGTTTCCTTTTCATCATCTGCTCCCTGGTACACTCCTGAACTCCGGACAATGAAAACCAAAGGACGCCAACTGGAACAGCTCTATAAAAAAACTTGACTCACAATACACATAAATATGTACAAAACCCACATTCTTCATTACAAAGACTCCATTGCACACAGTAAATCTGCTTATTACTCTGGTCTCATCACATCCAATGAAGGAAACACCAAATCACTTTTTTCACTACTCAACAAGATCCTCCAGCCTCCCCACTCCTTACCCCCCCCCCCCACCTTTACTCTATTGACACCTGTAACTCCTTGATGCTATTCTTTAATGATAAAATCAACTCCATTCACCAGCACCTCTGTTCCCACCCTCCTTCTCTCTCCACACCTGAACTCTTCCTCTACAGTCAACCCTTTCCCTCCTTTCAACTCCCCAGTGCCTCTGAAATATCCGACCTCATCCGCAAATCTAAGCCCTCCACATGCCTGCTGGACCCTATCCCCACAACCGTGGTCAAATCCTGCCTCTCCTCTCTGCTTCCCCTCATCTCTGCCATTATCCACTCTTCACTGTCCATCGATATTGTCCCCTCTGCCTTCAAAACTGCTGCTGTCACGCCAATTCTGAAAAAACCTGGTTCAGATCCCAACAACTTCAATACTTTCATCTCCAAAATTCTTGAAAAAATAGTCTCCTCCCAACTCCACGCACATCTCACTCTGAACAGTTTGTATGAACCCTTCCAGTCTGGTTTCCGTCCACGTCACAGCACAGAAACTACACTTATCAAAATTACCAATGATCTCCTCACTGCAGCTGACACCGGTTCACTCTCCATCCTCATCCTCCTCGACCTGAGTGCAGCCTTTGACACCATCTCACACCCCATCCTCCTCAGTAGACTCTCCTCAATTGGCATCACCCACCCCCCTCTTCAATGGTTCCATTCCTACCTCACAGACCGCACTCAGTTCATACAACTCAACTCTTTCTCCTCCGACCCCTCCCCAGTCTCCACAGGTGTGCCCCAGGGCTCTGTCCTGGGGCCCCTCCTCTTCATAACCTACCTCCTCCCCCTCGGCCATATCCTCCGTAAATTTAACATTTATTTCCACTGCTTTGCGGATGACACCCAGCTCTACCTCTCCTGCAAACCAAACTCCACACTCCCACCCCCCTCCCTCACCTCCTGCCTTTCTGAAATAAAATCATGGTTCACCTCTAACTTTCTAAAATTAAATAGCAATAAAACTGAATTCCTACTCATTGGCACCAAATCCACCCTATCTAAAGTTGACACCTTCTCTCTCTCCATCGACAGCTCCTTAGTCTTCTCCTCCCCCCAGGTTAAGAGTCTGGGTGTCATCTTCGATAGTACACTCTCCTTTCAATCTCACATTAATAACACCACCCGGTCTGTTTACTTTCACCTTCGCTCCATCAATCGTCTCCGAAAAACAAAGTGCGGGCATTATTCCAGTTTCTGTTGATAATCTCTGAGAAGAATGCTTGCCTTGCCTTCTTTAGTTCATGGTTATAGGTGTGGAGACTGTTTTTGTAAATTTCATAATGAACCTGGAGTTTGGTTTTTCGCCACCTGCACTCTGCCTGTCTGCAGACTCTGGACTTTGACCAGTGTGGTGTTTCTCCAAGGTGCCTTTTCCTTTCCTGACAAAACTTTGGTCTTAATTGGGGTGATAGAGTCAATAATAGTCATAACTTTGGAACTGAAATTATTTACAAGGTCATCAGTTGAAGCTGAGGGCAGTGTTGGTGATGGTGTAAAAGACTGAGTGAAGACTGCACAGGTGTTATCATTAATCTAACGCTTTTTGATTACCTCTGTTCCACTTTTGTTATGAATAGCAGGTGTGGATATTTTAAATGACACACAGTAATGATCAGAAAGAGCATCATCCATCACCACAACCTTTAATGAATGCTATCATTAAACAAAATGGTGACTCCGCCTCCTCTCTTATGCATTCTTACTTCACTTATGAAACTGAAATTCGGAGGGGCTGACTCATTGAGAACTGCTGTGCTGTTATATTGTCCTAACCAAGTTTCAGTTAAAAACGTAAAATCAAGCTTGTGCTTGATGATAAAGTCATTGATTAAGAATAATTTGCCTGTCAAAGACCTAACATTTAAAAGAGCTAACTTAAAATGTACTAAAAGGTCTAACATCCCCATGTTTTAGAACATACTGTGGCTGACATGGAGTACATGTTAAATTCAATGATGTGATGTTTCCTACCTATTGAGACATGAATCAATGAAGCTTCCGGCACAATGGGCCCTGGCTTTTCCTTGGAAAAGTCAGGCATAACATTTGCTTTAAAAGCTGGACCCAGAACACATCAGTTACCAACACAAATAGGTGGCTGTGCTGGGCTCTTACTCAGGGACTGGAGTAGGTTCAGATCAAGCCGTGGAGGGCGCGGAGGTGGTGCCTGTCGGCGCTGTGGTGGTGGAAGGGGACAGTGTGGTTGTAGGGGGCGGGGTGGAATTTGAGGGGGACAGGATCCCAGATGGGTGAGGAGTAAGCCTGATACCAGCGCTGACAAGTTTGTTCATTTGGTCAGTAAACTCCAGCGGGGGGGAGGAGGGTGATGGGATACCCAGTGAAGATGATGAGTTGGATGGAGTTTGGGCAGTTGGGGATGGTGACCTAGGTGGAGTTTTAGTGGTTGGAGTCAGTGAATCCTCATGAGCAGTGGCCTCTGGTGGAGGACATGAGGCATCCGCTTTTTTGCTCTGGCATCCCTCATGGTTAGAGCATACAGGCGGGGGGGAGAGTTGGTTCTCCTTCATGTTTTGGTGTTTGCTGCTTTGGATTCCTCTTGTCTCTTGTCCGTGGGAGTGACAACAGTGTGATGCAGGAAGAAAGATAGGTTGGAGGCAAAAAGTTTTACTCCTGACTTGTTTAGGGAAAGTCCGTCTCCTTTGAAAAAATGTCTGCGGTCCCAGAAAAAGTTGAAATTGTAAAATGCAAATGAGTGGACATCACATGCAGTTGATGTTTACTGTCAACAATCTGCTGAATCTCTCTCCTCCTCCTCTGACTGGTGGTAAAGGCCCACTGAAGAAGACTTCATCATTCAGAGAGCTCACTGTATTTAGCAGTTTACCTAAATCTCGCTTGAGCACTTCAGATTGTCGTTTCGCAATATCATTTGCCCCCGTGTGCAGTACAAGGTATTTCAGAGTTGGAATTTCTGCAACAATACTGAGGATTTTGTCGGTCATGTTGGAGACTGTATCATCAGGAAAGCACAACGCTTTTGTGTTTCTGTTGTACATTGGAGATCCAGGGTCCTGCAGTAGTGGAGCAAACTGATTTTGTAATTGCACACTAGCTGGTTTGGGAGCTTTGTTGCTCATCTTCCCTTTAGCTTTTATCCACAGCTGTGTCTTACTCTGCACAGGTGTTGAGTAGGATGATAACGCAGGCCAGCCTGTCGCATCACAGATCTCTGGGCGCTGGGTTCTACCTGTTGGACGTCTCCCCATATCAGCTGATTTACTCTTGGGCTTTGCCCCGAGAGCATTCCAGGGAGGACTAATGCTGGCAGATTTATTACCCGGTACACAACCCTTTAGTTTCGAGGGAGCTGTATCAGAGCTAATTAGCTGGTTGTTAGCATTCTCCAGTCCGCTGTTTTGAGTCAGTGGCTGACTCAAAGTGCTGTCATTTCCACATAGTCCATTCACTTCTGCGTTTATTTCCAGATGCTGGACTTAAGTTTCCAACACTGCAACCTGCTGCAGAAGTTTGTAGAGGTCATCTGTGAAGAAAGGAGGCATCTTGGTGCTAATTAGCTTTAGCTGCCAGCAGGCTTTTTCTGTTGGTAGGCCGAGTCATCCACAACTTTTAAATGTTTGTCCATAAAATATGTCTTTAGATGTCCAATTAAAACTTTCAAGTTTAAGGAAAATTAAAATAAATATAGAAAACAAGATGGGAAATCACGAGCCCAGACAGAAACGAGCAACCAGAGGAGGAGGAGGAGAAAAAAAAACCCCAAAAACAAAAAGTGACATATCTCAGCCCATATGTCATGTCCACCTCATCACTTCACCCATTGCTATCTCTAGAAAACTGTCTGTTCAGCTGGTCTTGACGTATGTGTGAGGTGCAAGCATTCTCACCCAACATTCTTCTTTTATGGATAACATTTATGTGTGGGAAATGATTTATGATTGTTTTTTGTGTGTATGCCTCATTTATACATCTAGCCCTGGTCGTCCTGCAGTCAGAGCTTGCCTAAGGGCAAAATAAAGATGACATACAGATAAAGATAGATAGTTTGATGTTTCTGAGCCTGGACAATGAAAAAAATGACCAATGATATTTGTAATGAACATGTTGGATTTAAATAAACATTCTGACACATCACAGTCTCTGTACCCCATATATCCTCTTGCAAGGGTGGTGGCATGTGATGTCACAGGGATGGCAGTGAGGTCTCACAGGCTGTCATGTGTTACAAAACATCCTCATAAAAACTAAATGACCATTCATAAAAATCCAGTTCTAATAAATCTGACACAGCTGCTTGATTTATTAAGCTGATAGAGTACACATCTGAGACCTGGAGAGACACTCCATAGAGAAAATGCATTATTCAGTCAATGAATTGAGTCCTCCAGCTCACCACACACATCTCCATATAGTATCACATTTATTTCCATACATACATTATGCTGCATAGTAAGTGGGGTTTGCTTTGATGTTTTTTCATCATCAGAAACCTTAATTACACACTTTTATACATATTCTCAAAACAAACAAACTAAAGCACACAATTCAATCCAACATGAAATACAGGCATGTAGAAACACATCATGAACAAAATAAAACAAACAATAAATAGCAAATAAAACAAACACAATGCTATGTATGAATTTGAAGCATGGCAGAATAGAAACACAAAGTTAAAATGCTGGCCTGGCCCATTTTATGACAACACAGACTGCTGTGCCCTTGTTAACATTCCTGCCTGAAAGTTATGACTTGCACATTTAATTACAGTAGATACAACATTTGTCATTATGCAAATACAAAAATACTAAATACAGCATATTCATCGATTTCTCCTCTTCCCATAAAATGAAACAACATATTTTTACACCTGTTTTTGGAGACTGTAATAAATTTGGAGATCTCATATCACCTGGCAAGCTGTTCCAAATTTTAGACCCCACACACAGGATTAAGATCCAAACCTACCATATCTTTGAAGTTTGCCAACTGGCCATTAAGGCATCTATACAAATGAAATTGAACCATGTTAGTAATGTTAAAGCATTATAGTGATTTAAAATGTCCTATTCTTAAAGGGGTTCAATCAATTAACAGTCATGTATTTGCAGTCCTTGCTTTAAGCTCATTGAGAGGAAAGAGCGCCTGTCCATGATACTGACCTGGGTTACTGTTTGTAGTGTAAGAGGCAACTCTGTGGTCCTTGATGTGTTATCTGCTCACTCATATGTGGCAGTATACATGTGTGCATGCTTTTTGTCTTTCTCAAGGCCTTATGCTCACGGCTTCTCTCTCTTTACAAAGTGAGTTCCAGTTATATAACTGTAAAAACAGTTTGCTTCAGATTGCATAATACAACTGAAATCAAGTATTCACCACATTTACTGCTGAGTGAACTCAGCGGAAGGGTATTCTGTCAGCGTGAGTGGAGAGTGAGTGAGGACAAGAAAAAGAAAATCCAGAGCATGGTGATGGCTGCATCTCTGACTTCATCATTTAACAAAAAACATCGTAATGAACCAGTGTTGGTCTCTGTAAGGACAGGAACAGGACACTGTGATGGTGACCTCTCTGTAGAATGTCCAATTTATGAAGTAGACACAGGTTCATCTTTCAGTCTTCAAAAGTCTGTATTTTCTGACTAGAATCACAGCTTATAGCTCCATCTACACTGCCAGAAAAATAATGACACAATTCATCATTTTTGGCTTGTTTGTGTGAAGGGATGGGAAAAAGTAAATGGATTTGGTTATTTTCAATTTATATTTTAGGCAAAGACAAAACTTGGATTTTGTATTCAACACATCTGGCAAAAAAGGATTACTTTTCCAAGATCATGACATATAATAGGAACACTTGACAAGCTATTCAACACTGCCCCCACCCATCTGCAGTTCTCTGCATCAAACTGTGATCGTTGTTTTTTTACCAAAATAGCCCCAACTAGAGGCAGTGTTGGTGCTGATATAAACACAGATGACCCCAGTAAACACAGTGAAAAAGGTGTAACAATGGGAAAATTCAGCAGGCTTTGTCAATTACATCCCCAAAGTTCTAGACTTAAGTTTAGCCTTTAACTAGCTTCTTTTGCACTTTGCCTTGCCTTTATGCACTGTTGCACTTCTTTTATAATATTGCATTTTATTATCTTTCTTTCTTATCTTATGCATTTTATGTAGGTCATTTTTACTACTATTCAGTGATTTTATTTTCCATCTTTATTTTCATCTTTAGTTTAGTTTAAAATTTTTACTTTTATTATCAAGTATTATGGTTCTGTTCATTATTTTTATGGACAGAATTTCTAGGCGCAGCCAGGGGCCGGAGGGGGTTCGGTTCGGGGGCCGGCAGATTTCGTCTCTGCTTTTCGTGGATGATGTTGTCTGGTTGGCTACCTCGAGCCAGGACCTTCAGCATGCGCTGGGGCGGTTCACAGCCGAGTGTGAAGCAGCTGGGATGAGAGTCAGCACCTCCAAGTCCGAGGCCATGGTTCTGGACCGGAAATAGGTGGCTTGCTCCCTTCAGGTTGGGGGAGAGTTCCTGCCTCAAGTGGAGGAGTTTAAGTATCTTGGGATCCTGTTCACGAGTGACGGAAGGATGGAACGTGAGATTGACAGGCGGATCGGTGCAGCGGCTGCAGTAATGCGGTCGCTGTACCGGTCTGTCGTGGTGAAGAAGGAGCTGAGCCGAAAGGTGAAGCTCTCAATTTACCGGTCAATCTATGTTCCAACCCTCACCTATGGTCATGAACTTTGGGTCATGACCGAAAGAACGAGGTCCCGGATACAAGCGGCTGAAATGAGTTTCCTCCGCAGGGTGGCGGGGCGCTCCCTTAGAGATAGGGTGAGGAGCTCTGTCACCCGGGAGGAGCTCAGAGTAGAGTCGCTGCTCCTCCACATCGAGAGGAGTCAGCTGAGGTGGCTCGGGCATCTCTATCGGATGCCCCCTGGACGCCTCCCTAGGGAGGTGTTCCAGACATGTCCCACCGGGAGGAGGCCCCGGGGAAGACCCAGGACACGCTGGGGTGACTATGTCACTCGGCTGGCCTGGGAACGCCTCGGGATCCCCCCGGAAGAGCTGGAGGAAGTGTCCAGGGAGGGGGAAGTCTGGGCGTCCCTGCTCAGACTGCTCCCCCCGCAACCCGGCCCCGGATAAGCGGAAGACAATGGACAATGTATTATCAATCATTTTATTTTCTGTCGAATTTTACTTTATAAATTGTCAATCCCTGTTCTTCTGCTCTTTCAATGTCCTTTTTAAGTGAATACATAAAGGATATTACTACATGGGCCATGGAACACTTTGTAAAACTGTTGTAAAAAAAACAGTTTGTTTGCAAGTGATTTATTATGATGATGATGATGATTATTATTATTATTATTATTATTATTATTAATATTATTATTATTATTATTATTAATATCCATCCATCCATTATCTATACCGCCTATCCCTTTCGGGGTTGCGGGGGGCTGGAGCCTATCCCAGCTACAATGGGCGAGAGGCGGGGTACACCCTGAACCGGTCGCCAGCCGATTGCAGGGCCACATGCAAAGACAGACAAACATTCACACTCACACTCACACCTACGGACAATTTAGAGTCATCAATTAACCTAATGAGCATGTTTTTGGTCTGTGGGAGGAAGCCGGAGTACCCGGAGAGAACCCACGCATGCACGGGAAGAACATGCAAACTTCACACAGAAAGGCCCCGCCTGACCCGGGGATCGAACCGGCAACCTTCTTGCTGTGAGGCACGCGCACTACCTGCTGCACCACCGTGCAGCCCTATTATTAATATTATTAATAATATTATTAAAACTTAAAACTTAAAGAAGCTAATCAGACCTTTGAGATATTATGATTTTTTGTATTGTTCCATTCATAATGATTTTTATTAGTGCTGTCAAAAATATCACGTTATTAACGCGTTAACGCAAATCAATTTTGACAGCATAATTTTTTTATCGCCAAATTGGATGCGAACAAGATTTTGAATGGAAAGCTTAGTTTCAAACAGTTGCCAGATGGGTCGACTGACAAGACCAAAGTTATCTGTGTGTGTATTGTCGGTGTGAACTGAATTATCACCGTAGCACATCCAGTCTGAAATACCACTTGATGGCCAAACACACGATGAATGTGAATTCTCCGCCGCCTCCTTGTCAAAACCAGGTGACAATGGATGGCTTTCGACAGAGGCATATGGATGCTGTTATGTTCAAAGGAAACTTAAGAAAGGAAAGTTTAAGCCATGGTTTAACCGCACTATTGCCTGAGTCCTAGTTTACAATGATGTGCACTTTGTTACAAAAAAGCCCCTTCAACAACCCTTTCTAAGGAATCAAAACAGGGTGACCCTAAATAAAGTTACAAAGTATTTATTTTTTGGTCATCACTTTATTGACAGTGTTAAAATGTGTGAGATTTGATTCATTCAAATGTGAATGACTCAAAGTGAGAATGTTAGTGTGAAATATAACACTACACATTGTTGTTTTTAATTAAAAAACATTTGTATGAAGCAAGCCTGTCTACATTTCCATGTTGATAACAGTGTTAAAATGATATCTAGAATAGAAAAAATTTGCAATTAATTTACGATGAATCTCAAGTTAACTATGACAGTCATGAGATTAATCGCAATTAAATATTTTAATCGATTAACAGCACTAATTCTTATACTTTACCTACTGGCAGTAATGGGCTTCCATAGGAGTGACTCATATCTGCCAAAGCAGCTGTAATGTGAACACACAGATGAGAATTTTCAGGTCATTTGCATTCATTAGCAGGGAGACAGCAGAGAGGAGGAGAGATGTGTGTGTTTGTCAAGGTGTATGGGTGTGCACACACAGAGCAATCATTTTTTTGCAGTTGAACAATGACTGTCTCATAAGGATCTATGTATGTGTGCGGTGTGGTGCTGCTGTTGCAAAAGTGCTTGCATCGGCAGGTTCATCCTGAGAGCCTCTCAAATCAAATGACCAAGAATAATGTGGAGGAAAATGCTGAGGTTGGCATAACCACACACACACACACACACACACACACACACACACACACACACACACACTTTTATGCACTGGCACAGCTGTCTGTTTGTATTTCTATATAAATGTGTTTCAGCCACTTTTCATCTGTCCTTGGTCCTGCCTTTCCTTCTTTTCCTTCATCCTTTCTTTCTTTCCCTTCACTTTTGCATCCCTGTTTATTTGCAACTTTAGTAACTGTCCCTGCATTAAATAATCTCCATCTCTCTACTTGCAAGATTTACTTGCAGATTCATTCACTTAACCACAAAATCTATCACGAATCTTGTGTGTGCTCCAGCATCTGATCTGGTATTTATGACCAAGAACAGTAGGTTTTTTTTTTTTTTAAAGGCACTTAGCAAACTTTACTCAGTGCAGAAACAGATTTAATGATTCAGCAAAAATTGATGGAAAAATATGAAAACAGGTTTCAACTTGTTCGCTACACTTTTATTGAAATATTTTTTTTTGACATTACAAGTTACATCAATTTAAGGTGCAATAATTCTGAAATTCTGATCTTATTGGTTCTTTGTTTTGGGGGTTGAAATGCAGCCGAATTACAACTTTTCTTTCTTTCTTTCTTTCTTTCTTTCTTTCTTTCTTTCTTTCTTTCTTTCTTTCTTTCTTTGTTTTTTTTTTTTTTTTTTTGATGAATAAATAAACCGAGACAAACTAAAATAACCAATGAGATCTAACTAGATGTTCTAATCTAGTTCTAACCAATCAGGCCATAGTCCAGCCAAGATGTCCAGAATCAAACCTATTGCAGCTTAATTAATTCACACAACATCAACATCATCATCAGCACAGCGTTACCGGGAATATTTCTCACTGCCCAACAAAATGGAGGAACTGCAACTGCTGTTGGGTAGAAACAGGGACTTTTCTTCATCTATTTTGTGCTTCATTGAGACGTGGCTCTGTGGATTAATACCGGACTCTGTGCTGCAGCTGGCTGGTTTCAAACTCCACCGCGCAGACAGAGACACGGAGCTTTCCGGCAAAACTAAAGGTGAAGGAATCTGTTTCTACATCAACAGTGGTTGGTGCAACGTGACAGTGATCCAGCAGCACTGTTCTCCTGACCTGGAATCTTTTATCATTAACTGTAAGCCTTTTTATTCACCCTGTGAGTTTGCTTCATTCATTCTGGTCGGCGTTTACATCCCGCCGCAGGCCAACGTGCAGGACGCACAGCGTATGCTCGCAGACCAGATACTGCGTGTGGAGCGGACCAACCCGGACTCTTTAGTTAATGTCCGACTTTAACAAAGGTAACCTCACCCACGAACTCCCTAAATACAGACAGTTTATTAAATGCCCGACCAGAGAGGAGAATATTCTGGATCACTGTTACACCACTGTCAGGGATACTTATCACGCCATCACCCGTGCTGCACTCGGCCACTCTGACCACTTCATGGTCCACCTGATTCCTTTCGTAGAGGCAGAAACTAAAGCTCTGCAAAACCAAAGTGAGGACATCAAGGAAGTGGACCAGTGAGGCTGTAGAGGATCTCCAGGCGTGTTTGGACTCTACTGACTGGGATGTGTTCAGGACTGCTACCAACAGTCTGGATGAGTACACAGAGGCTGTGATGTCATACATCAGCTTCTGTGAGGACTGCTGTGTTCCATCACGCACCAGGGTGAGTTACAACAATGACAAACCCTGGTTCACAGCCAAACTCAGACAGCTAAGGTTGGCAAAGGAAGAGGCCTTCAGGAGTGGCGACAAAGACAGATTCAAAGAGTCAAAGTACAAGTTTAGCAAGGCGGTGAAAGAGGCTAAATGACTGTACTCTGAGAAGCTCCAACACCACTTCTCAGCTAACGACTCTGCGTCTGTCTGGAAAGGGCTCAGGCAGATCACCAACTACAAGCCTAAAGCCCCCCACTCCATCAACGATCAACGCCTAGCCAACGACCTGAACAAGTTCTGCTGCCGCTTTGAAAGACAAAGGGACAGTCCAGCAACCATCCCCCACGACACCTCCCAACAGCTCCAGCTCCAGTCACCTCCACCAATGCCCACCTTGAAGGTGGACCCCCTCCAGTTTGCCTACAGAGCCAACAGGTCTGTAGACGACGCAGTCAACTTGGCCCTCCACTACCAGCACCTGGACTCCGCAAGAACCTACGCTAGGATCCTGTTTGTGGATTTCAGCTCTGCCTTTAACACCATCATCCCAACTCTGCTTCAGGAGAAGCTCTCCCAGCTGAGCATGCCTGACTCCACCTGCAAGTGGATTTCAGACTTCCTGTCTGACAGGAAACAATGCATGAAGCTGGGAAACACATCTCCAACGCAACGACAATCAGCACTGGATCCCCCCTGACAGGAACAATCCATATTGCATCACTTTTCTTTCAACACTGGGGGCTGTGCAATGGCAGGAAGCCAAATCAATGTAACTTATGAAATGTTTAGGTTTATCATAAATATTTCATGTTCACATGAGAAAAACATGAGAAAAACATAATGTTTTAAAAGCATTTTCTTTTAATTACCCTGAACTGAAATAGTTTCATGACTTAATAGAAAACATTTACATGTACTATGTACTGTTTATGTTTACATGAAGGAGATTCATGTCAAAAAGGACAAAGACTGAGCATATGTGTGCATTGTGTGTGTGTGTGTGTGTGTGTGTGTGTGTGTGTGTGTGTGTGTGTGTGTGTGTGTGTGTGTGTGTGTGTGTGTGTGTGATTTCCAGTGCCAGTGAATAGCCAAGTCCTGCATTCTGGAAGCAGTATGACAAATAGGACCTGTCAGCCCAAGGGGGGAAAGAGAGAGAGAGAGAGAGAAAGAGACTGCACTGATTGATTACTACAGTGCGGAGAGCAAGCGACAGAGAGAAACTGAGGAAGGAGATGCATCTGAATGCTGGATGTCCTCAGTGTGTGAAGGAAGAAAAATTAGAAGCAGCTAACAGCAACACATTAGACCACAGACACACACGAACAGGGGCAAAACAAACATGAAATGAGAGAAATACTGAAAGGGTAGGAAACAAGAGCAGAGAGGGAAGCAGAGGCTGTTCAGGCTGCACATTGGTCTCAAATTATTACAATATTTTCTGCAGTATTTCCACTAAATGAAGGGTATGAGTCATTACAGGAAAAACACACACACTTTGTGTATTCAGTATTCAATATTCAATATTCATTGTTCCTTTATTAGTCCCCCGAGGGGAAATTCCAATTTACAGCAGCATCAATAAAGCAGATAGAGTAGTGTAACAATTGCATGCACATTAAAAACAACAAGTATATACAAAAGAGTGGGATAAAAAGAAAAACGTCATCCAAAGAAATTTTAAATAGTATTTACAGACTGTTACTCACAGATTATTGCACTGATTACTTGGAGCAGTGTTTGTTGTGTAGTCTGACAGCTGCAGGAAGGAATGACCTGCGATACTGCTCCTTCACTACTTTGGATGTAGCATCCTGTCACTGATGGAGCTCCTTAGTGCAGTGAGTGTGTGTTGGAGAGGGTGGGAGTCATTGACTGTCATGTCCTCTCCCCCACCTCCTCCACCTGTTCCAGAGGGCATCCCAGGACAGAGCTGGCCTTCTTGATGAGTTTGTCCAGCCTCTTCCTGTCAGCTGCTGTGATGCTGCTCCCCCAGCAGACTACACCATAGAACAAGGCAGATGCCACAACAGAGTCATAGAAGGTCTTCAGGAGTGCCCCCCGCACCCCAAAAGACCTCAGCCTCCTGAGCAGGTAGAGTCTGCTCTGTCCTTTTTTGTAAAGTGCAGTGGTGTTATGAGTCCAGTCCAGTTTGTTGTTCAGATGAACACCCAGGTACTTAAAAGATGTCACCATCTCAATGTCCCTTCCCTGGATGTTCACTGGTGATGGGGGAGAGTGTGGGCACCGACGGAAGTCCACAACCAGCTCCTTGGTTTACCTGCATTAATCAGGAGGTGGTTCTGCTGGCATCAGTCCACAAAATCCTGGATGAGTCCTATGTATGACCTATCGTCCCCATCTGTGATGAGGCCGACAATGGCAGAGTCATCAGAGAACTTCTGCAGGTGGCAGGTGGGTGACAGGTGGGAAAAGTCTGCTGTATAAAGGGTGAAGAGGAACGGTGCCAGCACCGTTCCCTGGGGGGCCCCCACACTGCAGAGGACAGTCCCTGACACACAGTCCCGTGTCCTCACATACTGTGGGTGGTTGGAGAGGTAATCCACTATCCAGCATGTGAGGTGTTGGTCCACTCCTGAAAGCTCCAGCTTGTTTCTCAGGATGGCTGGCCTGATGGTGTTAAAAGCACTGCTGAGGTCCAGGAAAAGGACCCGAACAAAGCTCCCAGCCGACTCTCGATGGAGGAGGAAGATGAGGGCATCGTCCACTCTGATGCCCCGCTGAAATGTGAACTGCAGCGGGTCCATGGACGAGCTCACCAGGGGGTGAAGGTGGGCAAGACCAGCTGCTCCAGGGCCTTCATGAGGTGTGATGTTAGGGCCACCGGCCTGTAGAAGCTAGGGTCCTTGGGATGTGGGGTCTTTGGTACAGGTACCATGCAGGACGTTTTCCAGAGGCGTAGCACCCTTCCCAGTCTCAGGCTCAGGTTGAACAGATGTCCAATGATCCCACTCAGCTGATCAGAGCAGGATCTGAGGAGTCTGGGACTGTGGTCTTTAACCTCCTCAGCTGATTTCTCACCTGGAGAGGTGTGAGGGACAAGTTGGAGCATTGGGGCTGAGTGGGGGGGGGGGGGTACTTGGGCAGAATGCTGGCAGATCGAAGGAGGGCTGCTGCAGTGCTGATGATGCAGCTGGGGGAGGGGCAGATGCTTCCTCAAACATGCAGAAGTAGGTGTTCAGCTCATCTTTGGATCCCCAGCTGCCTGGGAACTTGGCTCCTCGTGGCCTGAGATGGTTTCCAGGCCTCTCCAGACTCCCCTTTCCCTCTCCTTCCCATCCCTGATTTTCCATCTTAGCTCCCTCTGAACAGTTTTCAGTTCCTTTTTTTTCCTGACTTGAAGGCCCCATTCTTCTCCTTTAAAAGAGCCTTAATGTCAGGAATAATCCAGGGTTTGTTGTTTGAGTGACGCCGTACAGTCCTGGTGGGTACAGTGTTCTCCACACTGAAGTTTATGTAGTCCATGATGCTGTCTGTCAAGCTGTCAATGTCCTCCTCATGAGAGTCAGTGAATATATCCCACATGAGCTCCATGTACTCTGTTCAGTGTATATTTACTTCTGCAGATAACTGGCCAACAGATACAGACTGCTGTGATTGCGTTAGTTGGGTAGTTGCTAGCTAACTAATGCTAACTGTAATGTTATTTTTACTGTTAGTTGAATCACTTTGCCTTTGTACCTGTCTTAAATTATTGCCAGGTATACTCAACACCTGAAGATTCACATTCACATAAATGGGTATCACCATGACACATGGTGACCAATTCATATTAACAGTGAGCACAGTTATTACGTTGTGTTATTACTACTGAAATGCGTACCAGTGCCATGAGTGTAGCATGGAAGCAAAGGGTTAATGTTCAGAAACAGTGGAAAAAGTCTTTATTTCCACAAGTATACACTATGTGTGCTAACATGTATAAACAGTACATACAAAAAAGATGCTGAAACTTTGCAAAGAATCAGTAAATAAGCAGCAATATGAAATGAATGTAAATTTATATGAAATGAGGAAAAATGTAAAATACGATCGAACATCTGCAGCAACGCCGAGCTAACAGAATCTGACTCTGTATGCAAATGTTGATGCATGGTAGATGCAAAAAGTGGGATTCTCTCTTTCCATTTCCTCTTCTTTAATTTTTTGTTTGTTTTTTTTTTTACATTTTTTTTACACCATACCTTGTGTTAAGGAAACTACATTCTCTTTCATTCCTGTGTGTGTGTGTGCATGTGTGTGTGTGTGCGTGTGCGTGTGTGTGTGTGTGTGTGTGTGTGTGTGTGTGTGTATGTGTGTGTGTGTGTGTGTGTGTGTGTGTGTGTGTGTGTGTGTGTGTGTGTGTGTGTGTTTACTTTCTTCACTCTGATTGATTGGCTTGCACAAAACCAACCCGTCATCGTCCAATATTACTAAAACACACACACACACACACACACACACACACACACACACACACACACACACACACACACACACACACACACACACACACACACACCCGATGAGGGAAATCAATCAGTGAAGGAGATAGTCCAAGTCTGTTACTCTCTCCTCTCTCTCTCTTTGTGTGTGTGTGTATGTCTGTGTCTCTCACTCTCTGCTTGCTGTGATAAGTGGGTTAAGCTCCTCTGGGTTAATTAGACTGTTTCAGATGTGACCAATTTGGTAGCTGCAGCACCACACTATGCTAAATACCCTACAAGTGTATGTATGTGTGTATGTGGGCAGGGTAGGGCATCCTTCATAATAGACACGTGTGTACAAGACAACACATTATGAAGCTGTGAGCTCTACATTATTAAATGTGCAGTATGTCTGTACCCTCATCTATCTCATTTGTGTTTATTATTGTGTTGTATCATTTTAGTTCTATTTTAACATCGCAGTGAGGAACAACTTTGCACTTTCTTACTTCATTTTAAAACCTCTGCCCTGAAGTAAAATTCACTGCTTCAACCAAGAAATCTACAGTAGTTGTCAATAAGATCCAGCAGAAGTCTGATCTGAGTACTTCACACTTCTATTCCAGTACATCTATCTGACAGTTCACTGGTTACTTTGCAGATGAAGATTTTACTTACAAAGCATTTCACCAACTTCTAAAATATGATGCATTGTTATAGACTGAACTATTCATGTTCAAACAAGTTAACATTAGATCCAGCACAACCACCTAAAACACTGAAATGTCTGAAATAAAGGACTTTAACTTTTGATAATACATTTTGCTAGTATACATAATACTTGGAACATTTATCTTAGTAAAATTGTGAATGCAGGCCTTTAACTTGTAATGGGGTGTTTTATAGTGTGGTATTGCATAAAGGTATGACAAAGTAATCCTTCTCAATCATACCCTCTGTGGCGGTGTATTTATCTGCAGAGACCCTGCCCTCTGCCTGTGGTTTGTTATTTTCTTATTCTCCTGTGATCAGGATGTTACTGGGCTGCAACCTTGGGACAGTGGGTGTGGAGCCCCTCAGCCAATAACAGCACGCAGGTGAGATCGAGACTGTAGAAAAAGGTGGTGACCAGACCCTTTAAACTATGTCATCTGTGTCTGAGGCTTGACAAGCTACGCTAAATTCCCTTGGATACAAAAACACTTAGCTAATGTTGCTTGTTGACCGCTATGTGTAACTCGAAAGATTACTGGGCATTGTAATGACATTATCATCATGATACGTAATCATTGTCAACTACTATGCCTATTAACAAGCTAGACTGAAGATGGCTAAACTTGCTGATAATTAGAGTCAGTAATCCAACTATTAGCATAGCTGTTCATTCATATACACAACACATGGTATTCACATTAATTGCTAAAAAATTTGCAACATACTCCATCACTTGTTTTCCTGCAGGTGGTCAGTTACACCACTCTCGAGCCACTGCCTTCTGCAGATATGCAATGCCTCAGGTGGTGCTCTGGGCTGTGTGTGTTTAGGGAGCTCTGGTCAAGGCCAGGGGGTATGCATTACTAGTGGGGTTGAGCCAGAAAGGAGGGCCAAGACTAAATGTGTTTATTAACAGTTGCTGACAATCCCTGTATATCATACCTTTAAGAGAAATACAGTATTCCAGAACATTTTCACCACTGTACAGCACGAGGTACCACTGAACATTTCTCCTCCATGAGGTAGTAGCTTTCCATGAAGCTTCTGTCTTGCCACTGCCACAGTTCCATTCATGTCTGTGAATTTTTACATTCAAATATTTATTGTGTTCTCCTCCTACTCATTCTTCTTTTTCCTCTAGTTCTGTGTCTGTCTCTTTCTCTCTCTGACTGAATGTCAGTAGAGGAGGCTGAGGTTAACAGTTTGCATGCATTGGTCAAACTGTGTCAGCCTGAAGGCTCTGACACACACACACAAACAGACACACACACACACACACACACACACACACACACACACACACACACACACACACACACACACACACACACACACACACACACACACACGTGATGTTTTGAGTCAGGGCACATGATCACACAATTGTACATTCAGTGGGTCAATGTAATGCTCAGGACATTAATATACACTTACGCAGACAGAGAGAGGGACTGCGAGTCCTGACACACTATAATATTAGACTAATTTCAGTTGATTTCATGCTTTAATCACTGAACAAGTTTAACACCAAACACTCTGCTGTTCAACTTCATGGTTCTTTCTTAAATTCAGTCAATGCATGTTATGTTCTAGGCCAGTTCAAGATTAAGTCAGTGATATACTACATTTCTGTTATTGCCCTATCCACATACGGAAAGTGTCCTTGAATTACTTGACAGTTGAAATGAAAGTTGCGTTGAAGAGCATATTGTTGTCAGTGGAAAACAGAATGATTAATGCTTACTATATGTATTTTTTTTTCTCCTTTTCCCACTGTCTGTCTCGCATCATGTCACCCCTGACTTATTGACTGACCCACTGGCTGATGATCACATTTTTAAAATAGTGAAATAAATTCAAAAGAAAAGTACAGTACAGTATCTTAATTTCAAAATAAAATGTACAACCTGTACAAAGACATACTGTATATATATTACACATAAAATAAAATTAAAAAGTAGAACATTTTAAAATCTGTAGCTATGAACCAAGAGGTTTTCCTAGCCATACATTCTTTCACATAATGTTTCTCTTCAATTTATCCACTTCTAATCTGCAAGAGAAAGTCAACTTCTCCATCATGTATAACATCATCCCAGTCCTCGAACTTAGGTACCTCTGTCTTGAGCCATTTCCTGGTGATAGCTTTTGCTGGTGAAATGTGAGGTACTCTTGACACCTAGACTCCTACGCCAGACAGTCACAGCACCTGGTTAGGAATGCTTTTGTTGCCAAAACCTAACCACAGACAGTAACCAGGTTGTGAGACTGAGTGACTGAGCATGAAGATGACTGAAACAAAAAGCAGGGGGCCATCTCAGAAAAGAAAATGTTTTTCCATAGGAGGGACTAGAAGTAAGAGACTGTGTGTGTGTGTGTGTGTGTGTGTGTGTGTGTGTGTGTGTGTGTGTGTGTGTGTGTGTGTGTGTGTGTGTGTGTGTGTGTTGGGGGGATCTTCTCTCTCTCTCTCTCTCTCTGTGTGTATGTGTATATGTGAGCCCTGCTCAGCATCATGTTAAACAAAATAGGAAGTGACAGATTCTCAACGGGATAATGTGGCCAGTGCAGAGGCAGATATTACTACATGCACACACACGCACGCACACACACACACACACACACACACACACACACACACACACACACACACACAGGCTTTTACAATGCGAGTCATCCATTTCCAGCAGAGATAGGCTTTATATTGATCTGTGTCACTTTCATTTGATTTTCATTTGGTCTGATGTCTAGATGGCGCCACGGACGGCTGCCTCGGTGTGTTGGTGTGCACTGTTTTGTTGTGTTTTGTGTGTTAAATCTGTTTTTTGTGACGGTACCCGGAGCTCTTTCACCAGAGATGAGCTCATGAACATCAGGGTTACAACACCAGTGGATTTATTTCCTAATTTTCTGCTCCCAACAGTGGAAATTTTGTACATTCTTGTCAAAGGTGCGCTCACCTTTGGTCACGCATTTAAATGCCGGAGGAGAGGAAAACGGGCTGGGGCGCTCGTGCATCTCCGCCAGCGCCGACTACGCGCAGTGTTACCGGGAATATTTCTCTCTCACATGCGTTCACTGCCCAACAAAATGGAGGAATTGCAACTGCTGTCGGGTAAAAACAGGGACTTTTCCTCATCTGCGGTTTTGTGCTTCATCGAAACGTGGCTCTGTGGATTAATTCCGGACTCAACTGGCTGGCTTCCAACTCCTCCGCGCAGACAGAGGTGCGGAACTTTCCGGCAAAACTAAAGGTGAAGGAATCTGTTTCTACATCAACAGTGGTTGGTGCAACAACGTGACAGTGATCCAGCAGCACTGTTCTCCTGACCTGGAATCTTTTATCATTAACTGTAAGCCTTTTTATTCACCCCGTGAGTTCGCTTCATTCATTCTGGTCGGCGTTTACATCCCGCCGCAGGCCAACGCACAGGATGCACAGCGTATGCTCGCAGACCAGATACTGCGTGTGGAGCGGACCAACCCGGACTCTTTAGTTATTGTCCGACATTAACAAAGGTAACCTCACCCACGAACCCCTAAATACAGACAGTTTATTAAATGCCTGACCAGAGAGGAGAATATTCTGGATCACTGTTACACCACAGTCAGGGATGCTTATCATGCCGTCATCTGTGCTGCACTCGGCCACTCTGACCACGTCATGGTCCACCTGATTCCTGCATACAGGCAGAAACTAAAGCTCTGCAAAACCAAAGTGAGGACATCAAGGAAGTGGACCAGTGAGGCTGTGAAGGATCTCCAGGCATGTTTGGACTCTACTGACTGGGATGTGTTCAGGCTACCAACAGTCTGGATGAGTACACGGAAAAGGCGAAGTACAAGTTTAGCAAGGCGGTGAAAGAGGCTAAATGACTGTACTATGAGAAGCTGAGAAGTAAACCAGTTCTCAGCTAACGACTCTGCGTCTGTCTGGAAAGGGCTCAGGCAGATCACCAACTACAAGCCTAAAGCCCCCCCACTCCATCAACGATCGACGCCTAGCCAACAACCTGAACGAGTTCTACTGCCGCTTTGAAAGACAAAGGGACAGTCAAGCAACCATCCCCCACGACACCTCCCAACAGCTCCAGCTCCCCCTCCCCATCCACCTCAGTGATGACTCTTTCCATTCATGAGAGGGACGTCAACAGACTCTTCAGGAGACAGAACCCCCAGAAAGCAGCTGGACCAGATTCTGTCTCCCCATCCGCCTTGAAGCACTGCATTGATCAGTTGTCTCCAGTGTTCACAGACATTTTTAACACCTCACTGGAGACATGTCACATGCCAGCCTGCTTGAAGTCTTCAACCATCATTACAGTTCCAGAGAAGCCAAGGACCACAGGACTTAATGACTTCAGACCCGTCACCCTGACCTCTGTGGTCATGAAGTCCTTTGAGCGCCTTGTGCTCTCACACATCAAAGACATCACCGACCCTCTCCTGGACCCCCTCCAGTTTGCCTACAGAGCCAACAGGTCCGTAGACGACGCAGTCAACCTGGCCCTCCACCTCATCCTCCAGAATCTGGACTCCGCAGTAACCTACGCTAGGATCCTGTTTGTGGATTTCAGCTCCTCCTTTAACACCATCATCCCAACCCTGCTTGAGGAGGAGCCGAACATCAGCTCCCTCATCAAGAAAGCACAGCAGAGGATGTACTTCCTACGGCAGCTGAAGAAATTCAATCTGCCAAAGACAATGATGGTGCACTTCTACACAGCCATCATTGAGTCCATCCTCACCTCCTCCATCACCATCTGGTACGCTGCTGCCTCCGCCAAGGACAAGGGCAGACTGCAGCGTGTCATTCAGTCTGCAGAGAAGGTGATCGGCTGCAATCTTCCATCTCTTCAAGACCTGTACACCTCCAGGACCCTGAAGCGTGCAGGAAAGATTGTGGCTGATCCCTCCCACCCCGCACACAAACTCTTTGAGACATTCCCCTCTGGCAGGAGGCTGCGGTTCATCAGGACCAAAACCTCACGCCACAAGAACAGTTTTTTCCCGTCTGCTGTCAGCCTTATCAACAAAGCCCGGAACCCCACTGACACTATTCACACTCACCTCTGACTCACTTGTCATTGACACTGCCGTAACTATATGCGTTACATTAACGCTCTGCTTGGACTTCCTTTTGAAAAAACAGACTGTGCTTCTGTAAAAAAAAAAAAAAAGAAAAAAGAAACTGACTTGTGTACATATATTTATACTGTTAGATTTTTTACTTACTGTTACAGTTTCTACTGTTATATATTTTACTTATTTTTATATTATTTACTACTGTTATATTTTTTTACTTATGTAATAGCTTTTTTTTAATAGATGTGTCATGCACCAACCTCACCAAAGCAAATTCCTCGTATGTGTAAAATCGTACTTGGCAATAAAGCTTTTTCTGATTCTGATTCTGATTCAAATCAGACTCCTGTGTTATCAAGCTGTTTGTGTGTGTTCGTGCATGTGTGACATTGCATGTATCAGTGTAGTAAGTGGTAACATTGTTAGGCTAGTGGTTCTGTTCAGTAACTATGTAGTTATGACTATAAAGCTGTTATGATATGGTGCTGTTATATTTGTGTCAATAAAACCAAGCAATGGAAACTTTGAGCATAAATACTTACATGTAGGTGAAAACAGAGGTGCAGCTGTGGCTGTGTTTGTGCTGAGTAGGCAACGCAGTACAATTTTGATGTGCATTTTACCAACACAACATTGCATTTAAACCTGCTCAGAATACCTCATTAAAAATGCAGATGCAGGGTTATTTTCAGGGCTTTTCATGTATGTTTGACCGATGGGTATGGAAGCAAACAAATTATTTGTGCAATTGAGTAAACTATTGGTCTTTTACTTTTTGTCATATCCTCCGTTTCTTTCTCACTGCTCAGACTTCTGCTCTCACCGTCAGCTTTACAGTCACGCTGCCAGCTCTCTCGTTTGCGCTCCCTGAGTTTTGGTTTGCAATTCTGACGCAAACCTCTCACGTGGCGGGCTTTTTCAGGGGTGCGCTGCTATTGGCTAGTGAGTTTTTGAGTGACAGTTCAGTGCCCGGAAGTTGTCGCAGGAGAAGGTAATCGATCGGCGATTCCTCCAACTGCGCATGCTCATGCCCCAAGTGCAAACATGCAGGGCAACGCTGCCAGCCCCAGAGAGACTTCACTAGCAAAGCTCTCAAGTCTCACCCATTGGGTGTGAGGCACACGTATTGAAAAAGCCCGCCCACGTGAGAGGTTTTTGTCAGAATTGCAAACCAAAACTCAAGGAGTGCAAACGAGAGAGCTTGCAGTGTGACTGTAAAGCTGACAGTGAGAGCAAAAGTCTGAGCAGTGAGAAAGAAACAAAGGATATGACAAAAAGTAAAAGACCAAAAGTTTACTCGATTGCACAAATAATTTGTTTGCAAGTTACAAGTTTTACTTTTGAGACATGTTTTTTTGCTTCAGTGAGTTTAATTCTCTCTCAAATTTTTATTCTTGTTTGATACTGAAGAAGTTTTGTTTGATTATTTTGACACATACTGATTCCATACACATACTGTCAGACCTGAATTTATATATTTTGATTGGTATCTCATCTGACCACATCGAAAGTGCGTTCAGCACGGATGTCTGGTGATCTGTGACTCAAATTGTCTGGTGACAAACGTATATGCCACTTTCCTCAGGTCGGCATTTGACTCGTTCATCGTGGCGAATTCTAGCATCCCTACAGTCTTCCAGGGGGACACCCCTCTGCATGGGTGGCTGCTAGGTGATAACGGCTGTCCACTGAAAACGTGGTTGATGACGCCATATATCACACCGTCAACAAGACGGCAGCGTGGTTTTAATGGTGTTTTCAGCAGTGCTTGGCCAGTTATCGAACGCACACATGTAAAAAATGTAAGGGATGATCGTTGTCCGCTATTACCCACGTCATTTCATTCCAAATACAAATGTAATCATAGTAATGCTTAACGTTATCTACAAAGATGGAGTACATCATTGCTTTGAGGAGGATGAGGAGGAGGCCGAAGATTTACCATCTAAGGCCCTCATATTTAGACATCAGAATCAGAATCAGAAATCCTTTATTTATCCCCGAGGGGAAATTGTTTTTGTTGCAGTGCTCCTTACAAGAATAGAATTAGAATAAAATTAGAAAAGAACGAAAAGAGAGAGAACTATATATATAAAAAGCAAATATAAAAACAAAATATTTATATTGAGAAAAAAAAAAAATATATATATATATATATATACACACACAAAATATAGAACAGAATATAAAACAATATATATACTGAGAAAAAATAAACATTATATACAAAAGTAATACAGTAAAAGTAGACATGAATGACGTCAGTCTCCTCCTGGGAGAAGTTTGGGCGTCAGACACTTTCCTGTGGGGTCTCATCCTCGTAATTTGTCATGCGCCTCGCCAGCGGCATTCTTAAAGGTGAGGCGAGGAGCTGCTGTGATTGGTGAAAATTTGACTCAGCTGTATCAAACCCACTCCACGCCTTCTCCCCTCGCTCTTTCGGAGTTGCACCGCTGGGTGGGACTGAATGAGAAGGGGGAGGAGATGTGCCAGCTGCGCAGTGGACGAAAATACCAAAGTCTGCGTCGCCACGGCCCATTGGCACAGCGGACCTGACTTTGCACGGCGCCTGCACTGCGTGCCAATATTAGCAGCTGGTGCACCGACATACCCTGGCTGTCTGTAAATTCTATCATTGACAGCATGTTGGTAGTGATATATATTAATATTTGGGGTGTTCATTTTATATTTTCAAGCTTCAGTGGCTTCATACAAATGAACATTTTTTTCCCACTTCTACACAAGTATTTAAGATCACCTGATTCATCCATTTTCCCTTCGACTGTCTGTGCACAACACTTGATAAACGAATATTACAGAAAATCACCCACGGACCAGGAGCTCATTTTCAACCCTTCAGACAGCAGTTTGTTCGACGATCAGCAGGCTCCTGATGTCCTCCATCTCCTAACACCCATCTCTGCCAGTGCACACAGGTTGCGCAAATCAAACCATATTTCCTGACGCTTTCGTCCCTCATCTCCCATCCATTCATCCCGCTCTCCCCTCATCCCTTCATCCCTCAACTCTCAACCTAATGTATTATCATTCATCATCTATGCTCTACTCCATCCATAGTACGCGTTAAACCATCATAAATCTGTATCTTATAGCTGTGGTCTTTGTTAGTGAACAGACCTCAGTCACTTTCCTCTTATTTTACCTGTTGCTGCCTTTAAAGAGGATCAGAGGAGGGCTCATGTGATTGGTCATGACCCAAACTTGCCCCGACTTTACCTGTTCATGCCAATTTGTATTTGCGTATGCCAGATTTCAGGATAATAGAACCCAAATTGTTTCTGACCATCAGTGTCACATCTGTGCAGAACAGATGCCCCTTAAAAAGAAAAAAAAAATCTAGCACATCTGCCAAGGCAATCAGATATACTCAGCATTGGAATGAGGAAGACAGCAGTGGTCCACCATTAATTCTATTATATGTAATACAAAAAATGGAATATATCTTTTGTTTCGATGTTTAAAAAATATTACATCGGCAAAACTTCATGCAGTTTGAAAACAGAATAGAAAGACTCAGTGACAATTAGGCCCTCTTTAAATCAGACAAGCCCAGGAAAAAGTGCAAAGTGGTAAGTATTTGGGCCACAGAGTATATGGGTGTCTCCAACCTGCTATACTGGTTCATGTTGGTGGAGCAGTGCAAACCGTAAAAGGGCCAGATGAAAGTGAATATAGATCAGAAGATGTGGTGATTAATGAATACACTGTCAGCCAATCACATCATTGGTCAGACTCATCAGCTGAGCCAATTACAGTGAAGCATGATGACAACAGTTCAACAAATGAAGATTGAGATTCTCCAAGTCATGTTGTTGCCTCTAGCCAGAGGTGGAAATAAATACAAAAAAAAAAAAAAAGTTTGGTTTTTCTGATTGCATTGATAACACTATATACACAGTCATAATTCTAAGGTATTTCTTAGTGCAACTAGTTGCATGTTATGCATGTTATGTTATGGGGGGTAGAAGCATAAGAATTAAAGTATGTTCCCCCTTCAGTCATAGCTGAAGAGAAAACTGAGTTGCTGCTGTCAGATTGTTGCCACCAAATTGGAAAACCCAGGCATTTGAAAAGGCAGGACATTGTGAAAGGACCAAACAACAGAAGACACCCCTGTGTCCAAACCCACAAATATAATACATGTAAATAGTGCAAGTGGCATGAGGTATAAACAGTATATACTGTATAAACAGGATAAACAATATGAGGTTGGTGCAGGTAATGCAAGTGATTTCTATTAAATCACAAAAACATGTGCAACACGGTATGTAAACAGGTGACGTGCAACCGCTAGCCAACGCCAACGGCGCGTTGCAGGCGCAGTGCGCAGTGCGCAGTGCAAAGTCAGGTCCGCTGTGCCGATGGGGCGTGGCGGCGCAGACTTTGGTATTTTCGTCCACTGCGCCGCTGGCGCATCTCCTCCCCCTTTTCATCTCAGTCCCACCCAGCGGCGCAACTCGGAAAGAGGGAGGGGAGAAGGCGTGGAGTGGGTTTGACACAGCCGAGTCAAATTTTCACCAATCACAGCAGCTCCTCGCCTCACCTTTAAGAATGCTGCTGGCGAGGGGCATGGCAAGTTTCGAGGATGACTGAGACCGCAAAGGAAAGTGTCTGACGCCCAAACTTCTCCAAGGAGGAGACTGACGTCACTCATGTCTTATGACATCCGTTTGTATTACTTTGCACACCCGTTTGTATATGATGTTTATATATATATATATATATATATATATATATATAATTTTATATTCTGTTCTGTATTTTGTGGAGTGTGTGTGTGTGTGTATATATATATATATATATTAGTGCTGTCAGGCGATTAAAAAAAATAATCTAATTAATTACAGGATTTGTAATTAATTAATCTAATTAATCGCATTTTAATCTCATATCTGCTAAAGGTCCCCAAATAAAGAATTTGAATTCTAGGACATTACAAAATTGTAGTGCATGACTTATCAATTGAATACACCAAGAAGAGAAGATTTGATATCCACATTTTTATTGGTGAAGTGTGCTTCATAAATGAAATTCAAAAGAAAAAAGGTCAAGCACATCAGCAAACCAATTAGGCCAGGTGCATTATTCAAAAATGCAATAAAATGGTAGCTGGAAATTAGAGTCAGATGATGCTATCTGAAACGCCTCTTTTAGGCCCTTGTCTTCCACGATTGAATTCGGCCTGCAATCAGCAGCAACCCACTTTGCAATTGAGTTTGTCAGTTTTTCTGTCGTGGCTTTGCTCATTCATTTTCCTAACTCAGCAAGTGTGGGTTGGCGGAGTGAGCTCACGGTAGCACTAGCGGCACTAGCAGCAACTACATGTTTAGCGTTTAAATGATAATTCAGGCTGGAGCTGCTACGGTGATAGGAAAATTCTCTTTTACACAAGGTACAAATCACTGCGTTCTTGTTAATAGTCCCGTCTTTGTTCTTTTTCTAAATAAACTTGCCGTTCAAAGGTCCAAGTAGGCTTGCCTCGCTCTCCGGTGTCGCATCCACGTCTGTTATCACCCTGCTTTTGACTAGTGGCGCAGGTAAGATGCGACCTGCCACTGCAGCCTATACGGGTCACTCAAAGGGCCAAATTTAAAATGCTTGCGCATTGACTTGCCACTCATGATTAATAGCGTTAATTTTTATAGCGCGTTAATTTGCAGTGTAATTAATTAATCTAATTAATGCGTTAAACTGACAGCCCTAATATATATATACTCAATATAAATATTTTGTTTTTATATTTGCTTTTTATATATATAGTTCTCTCTCTTTTCGTTCTTTTCTAATTTTATTCTAATTCTATTCTTGTAAGGAGCACTGCAACAAAAACAATTTCCCCTCGGAGATAAATAAAGGAGGGGGCTTGCACGGTGGAGCAAGCAGGTAGTGCCTCACAGCAGGAGGTTCGATCCCCAAGTTTGCATGTTCTTCCCGTGCATGCGTGAGCTCTCCCCGGGTACTCCGGCTTCCTCCCACAGACGAAAAACATGCTCATTAGGTTGATCAGTGACTCTAAATTGCCCCTAGGAATGGTTGTCTGTCTTTGCATGTTGCCCTTCAATCGGCTGGCCGCCTCTCGCCTGTCGAAGCTGGGATAGGCTCCAGCCCCCCGATCCCCGAAAGGGATCGGTAGTATAGAAAATGGATGGATGAATGGATAAATAAAGGATTTCTGATTCTGATTCTGATGTCTAAAAATGAGGTCCTTAGATGGTAAATCCTCGGCGGCCTCCTCCTCCTCCTCCTCCTCAAAGCAATGATGTACTGTAGATACTGTAGATAACGTTAAGCATTACAATGATAACATTTGTATTTGGAATGAAATGACGTGGGTAATAGCGGACAACGATCATCACTTACGTTTTTTCCATGTGTCTGTCTCTCTCTGTGCTCTGAGATAGATGCAGTATATATGCTCTGTAGGATGCCACGGCTGTTTCTGGTTGGCACAGAAACGTTAATTGATTAGTTCGCATTCCTGTTTCACCTGTGTACATTCAGTCAGGGTGAGTGACCATGACGCATGCCGGACGCGCTTTCGATGTGGTCAGATGAGATACCGATCAAAATATATAAATTCAGGTCTGACTGTATGTGCTGACACAGATAGTTGCATTGAATTGCGGCTGTCGCTAATAATTGATCGCTGTGAAATGCCAGACACTGTGGAAACCTGACTGTGAGGTGTTGGTGACGTGAGCGCACGACTCCGCCGGTTTACGAAAATC
Source organism: Chaetodon trifascialis (assembly GCF_039877785.1). Classification (NCBI taxonomy): domain Eukaryota; kingdom Metazoa; phylum Chordata; class Actinopteri; order Chaetodontiformes; family Chaetodontidae; genus Chaetodon; species Chaetodon trifascialis. The sequence goes on from NC_092070.1 coordinate 2,535,900, forward strand.
CACTTGCACCGCTGGCGCACAGAGTTGACCAGGTCTGGGATGGTGAGCTTTCAGCGCACTTTTATGCCACCGGCGCAGACTGAAATGGTCGAAAATTCCATTCTCATTACGCCGACACCTCCCCCCTACTGTGCCGCAACGCCCATCTTGGCGCACCTCTGTATGCTTCGGTTTACCAAAATACCAAGTGCGCCGTACGCCTGCCTGTGCCGCTCGAAAATACTACTGCGCCCGCAGCCTGCGCCGCGCTGGCGGCGGAGTCGAAAATAGTTGTTGTTTGCACATGATTTAATGAAGGTAAATGCATGAACATTGTGTGTAATGGAATGAACCACTCCTCCCACCTGTGCACTATGTGTTCTGTGCTGGACACCCAATACCACACAGACAGGCAAAGCAGATTTTCAACGTCAGGAGAATACCAAGCTGTCCGAGCACTGCTTGTGCTGGGCATTGCGCCGTCACAAAAATAGTCTACTGAGACTCAATGAATATCCAGGTTGCATTAAAAGCAGGGGTGGTTTGAGTTATATGGAGGCCCCAGGCAAAGAGCAGTGTTAGGCTGTCCAAGAAGGCCTGAATCTAGGACAAGTGGACTTTGTTGTTGAAATATTTCACCTTGCATCAAAGGGGATGGTGGCAAGTTCCAAATATTTAACCAATGTGGGGTTGTTATCAAGTTAATTGTTACCACCTGGGTCACTGGTGCTCCTGGCTGTGTAATGACAGTCATTTGAGTCGAAACCAATATTACATTCCTTTTATAGAGACACCTTTTGCAACCTGTGGGTACACCTGATTATTGGTGCTAATAATAGTATACAACAGTTTTCCTCTGTAAAGCCTCATTAAAATTAACCAGGAAAGAGTCAAAACTCACACAGTTAAAACACAAATCACCAACAATAAATAAACTGAGCTATGGACACCATGGCATGTGTAAGAAGCAGGAATCTAATAACTGCCACTTTAACAGAAGCATTAAATATCACAAAGGCAGACAACACAGAGATGTATAAATACAGCATGCAAAAGTCAAAGGTCAAGGTGGAATAGTCCATTAAATATTTTAATATTGTCAAATACAGACATATAATTGAATAGGCCCACATTTACAGATTGTTTTGAGTTTTCACAAGGCCATTTGGCAGATGCAGGTCGGCAAAATAAATTCTTGCATGAATTTTATGGTGATGTCAAAAAAAAAGAGATCACAATTACAACAGATAAAACCATATGAAGTACATAACTATGGTTACTTTAAGAGCTGAAAAAAGACCAAATTTTGTATTTTTCTATGTTTTATATTTAAAGTCTCATTACTGCACAAATATTTCCTTTGAAATAAGAGGCAATAATAATTATTCTATACGGCATTGTCTGCCGTATAGACTTCGGTATTCACTCATTGCCTAATGTCCACAGTATGAACTTAAATCTAAAAAACTGTTTTTTTCATGGGGTTATGTGTAATGTTTGTAGAGAAGAAAATCAATGCTGTGCTTGTACAGGAGCTGCACCCCAAACATCCCCCACTCTTTGCATACCACACAATCATTTCTACTTGTTCATCTCAGGTGCAGTGAAGTGCTGCATGACCTGCTGCCAGTCAGCACAATTTGATTTGCTTTGATTTCCCCTCATAGGTCCACTTCATAAGAACACAGTGTGAATGCAAAACATAACAGAAATAAAACACAATAACAGATCATTTATTTAACTGTTCTGGACCACATAAAATAAAACTACAGGTGTGAAAGTGACCCATGACACCAATATCAATAGAATCCAAGGGGGGAATAGCTTAGCAGCAGGGAGGGTGGAGCACTCTGTTGTCTTTTCTAGACTACAGAGTCAAGCTCCTCATAAGTATTAAAGTAAGTGTTTGCTCGCTTGCTTGGAGGTGGTCAATCTGACCATAGCTCAGTGGATCAAATGAGAAGTAATCTCTAACACAGATAGCAATGAGCAGTCTTGAAACACTTTCACACACACAGGCAAAATGCTAGTGTCTTCAGTGGAACTTAAAGATCGCTGTGCTGCCAGACAGACTGAACCCTCTCCTTTTTTAAATGTATGTACGTTTGAAATAACTATGACTCCTTGATGATGTCTCATTTTATTTCATTGATTTCAGTAAGCTTTTAAATGCCAGCATCAGTTGTTTGTTCAAACCACAGTTTGAAAAACCATATGTAGCATGGTGGTGTTGTAGAGCCATAAGCCTTCATATGGAGGAGGTCATGTTGGATGGATGTGTTTTTGAATAACTAAGTTGGAAAGCCATGGGTTGTTTCCCGCTTCCTACCAACAACATTGCTTTCTTTTAAATGATTGTTTGCCAACCACACCTATCTTTTTCAACCCAAAGTTGAGGTTAAAACTTACACCTGTATCTGTTTACGTCTGCATCATTTTCTGTTTTAAATGTATTTTCCACTGGTATTTAATCTCTTGATGTGTGTATGACTCACTACTCACACAATATACAATGCTGTAAATGTCAAAAGGCTCTGACAGTTTTTAATGTTGATCATTTTGGAAGGCAATGACAAACAGATATTTTGTCATTTAGTTTGGAGGACATGTTGATTTACTAATGTACAACAACTTTATCTCTGTGTGTGTGTGTGTGTGTGTGTGTGTGTGTGTGTGTGTGTGTGTGTGTGTGAGAGAGAGAGAGAGAGAGAGAGAGAGAGAGAGAGAGAGAGAGAGAGAGAGAGAGAGAGAGAGAGAGAGACTGATTGCTTGGGAAAGCTGGATTTAATGACAGCTAATTGAAGCAGCTGGAGAGTTCTTGATGTTGTTGTTTTTGGCTGCTTGCTTACATTGATGACTGGTTCTAATGATGATGAATGACATTTGCATTGTAAATGTGTCTATTCAGCAACAACAGCACAAAAATCATGGCGATAATAGTTGTACTAATATGATGGTCTTATTTATTCTGAGGGTAAATAGACCACCAAAATACACAGCACATGTACTGGTAATTGGGTAACTTGATTCAGCTGCTCATTAGTTAGATTTTATATCTGTAATGGCAGAGTTGAAACATACAATATAGTCATGGAGTAAAAAATGCTTGTCATTGAAAATCAGTAGAAAAATAAAGTCTATACAAATTGTATAATACAGCATTTATCAAAGACGTAGAATAGATATATGTGACGGTCAGTAATCAGAGCAACCACTTTTTCTACCTTTGGCCATCAGCTCTATCAGTTATGATAAGACTGTACTCAAAGTAAAAGCAGAAATCTCTGAATGCAGCGGCATGCTGAAATTAGGTCTGCCAAGGTACAGTAAGAAACAGGAGCAGTCAGACCCGTTTATGTTAAAGGGTGAAATAAAGTGAGCACACATGAAAATATCTCTCATTCTACTAATGTTATGTTAATTGTACGCTGATCAGTAGTGGTCAATATTATCAGCAGCTAATGCTATGTGAATTACATAATGAGACACTTCTTAATTACTTAACAGACACTACTGAATTAAAGAAAGCTTGTCCATTGAGGACTTCTCGTGTATGGATCGACCATTCTGTTTTCTCCTGCTTTCCTTGAAAAGATCCAATGCAGGCTCCTTTGTGTGTGTAGCCAAAATGTGCTGCTTAAGAACTCAAACTGTTAATACTTGAGATCCAGCTGATGAACAGCTGCATTTTAGAATTCAGGCAGCTGCCAAATTCTTGATATCCTGATGTCCAGATATACCAGCACATGAAAGCATCACAGACAGACATAGACAGACCTTTGTTTTCATCTTTATTTCAGACTCTTACAAGTAGTTCAAGAGTACAAGAACCTCCCGACACAGAACAGACTTGTATGACTTACTCTGCTCAGTTCTACTAGCCTGCTGTACAGTTATGAAATATTTAACTCATCACAAAGGTGTGATTTAATGTTGAATTCTCTACTTTTTTGTAAGCGAATATATTTAAGATTTACTTGCAAACAGCTTTACACATTTGTTCATTCCATTTAATTCTTATAAGATTAAGTAGAGTATAATTACATAAATTCAGTTTAGAAATCATAAAAAAACATGCTCCTGAAACATCAGATATTGTCTCATAATCAGGGGCGGCGCCAGAGGAATTTGATTGCAGGTGCTATGAGTGTGCTCCAACATTGACTGGGGGTGCTCCTAAAAAACACAGTATGTGCACAAGCACACACATAAACAGTAGTAACTACACAATGTTAATATAGTTTTGCAAGTATTCCAGAACTGTATTATTATGCCACTGTCTGACATTCACTTCATTCAAAAGCCAAAGGTTATGCACAGATCGAGAAACAATGGGATTTCAATTACATTATTTTTTTTATTGAAGTGCAATCTCTCGTGTGTCTCCCCTGGTGTCTCCTTCCGGTGTCACACCTAAACAGGTCTGTGTGACACGATTACTAGTGACACACTAATTAGGTAACTGTCTCAAATCAGAACTGCATGAAAGTGGAAGCATCCACATATACGCATCAAATAATGTTTAAAACCATCGTGCCATGAGAGACAAAATATCACAATGCAAACACAATAGATAACATACTTGCAAAGAGCATATCAAAACAGCAACCCATCACCATGGGAAATTAAAAAAACACTTCCCATCTGACATACAGTATCACAGAAGGACTATGCGATGGTTGTTATGGCTGAGGGCGAATGCATCGATGATCTTGTCGACGTTCAGGGCTCGTGCCCTTTTAATGGTATATTGAATTGAATTGAACTGAACTGAACTGAACTGAATTGAATTGAATTGAACTGAATTGAATTGAATATTGATAGCCAAAAGTCCAAGGTTACTGCTATGAGCATCTCTGCTACTGCTCCTCAGGTTTTCAAACGGCGGAGACAGGAGAAAGATCGTTCACAGGAAGAAGATGTAATGTCAGGGATATACAGAGGAGTTTGTACACGTCCATAAACGTGTCCTTGTATGGTGCCATGAGTGTTCAGAGTTCCAAAGTTGTGTTAACAGAGTGTCCCTGTTGTGATTTTCTTTCGAGAAGACATCAGGCTTGATGCAACACTGCACTGCATTTAAGTTATCCTCAGTGATGTCATAATTCTGTGCCATAGTCAATAAGCACCTCTGATCTAAAAAGATCTGTGCTTTGGGTTTAGAGCTGAGACCCCTGACAGCACATGATAAAAAAGCACATGAGATAAAATGTCATAAAAATCTACTTTGTTTAATGATTTTTTATTGGATTTCATGGGGGTGCTATGGGGGTGCTATGTTACCACTAGGGGGAGCTGAAGCACCAGCAAGCCCCTCCTTGGCGCCGCCTATGCTCATAATCATTATATTCAGACTTCAATATCAGACTAATCCAGGTGACAGTTGTGTGCACAGCGTGAGCAGGAACTGCCAGCAGCCAAAGCAACAGAAGTTTTCATGAAACAAATGTGCCAGAATGCAAACAAATAGGCAATATGCCAGCAGTGTACTGGGAAGGCAGTACACCATGACACAAAGGGACAGTAAACAGACAGACTGGGCTGGATGGCAACTAAAACTTCTGATGGTCCACTGGCCCACCAATGTGGCAACCCACTGGGATTTGTCTCCTGTGAGAGATGGCCAGCACACCACTGCTATACTAAAAACACAGACGTTTAAGTTCAATAATCAGACATTCAGCCATGATCATCACCATCAACTTTCCATCAGTTTTCACCAGATTAGTTGTGTAGTACAAAATAAAGCTTGACTGATAATATAAAATAAATGTCTATGGAATTGTTTTAAAAATGTAATCATTCAAAAGGACAACCATTTGTAAATAAATGATAATCAAGAAAACATAAAATAGCACCCTATTTACAAAGAATTTTGCATAATTTGACATATCAATTATTAGCATTAAAACTATAAGATGACATGCAAATTAAAAGTGCCTCTTCTCTTTCTCTTTCCCTATATATTCTTTTAGGGATAACTTATTACATATGCAAATGTTATGAAAATGCAAGAAGACAGTTATGCATGTGTCATTATATTTTTTGAGTGACAGGCAAGCCTGGACTGCATGTTTTTTTTTTTTTTTTTAATGCAAAAGGGTCACTGGGCATTTGGATGGTGGAGATGTAAGGACTAGAAGATAATGTCTGCCTGGAGTCTCCCTGTTCCTGTCCCCCAGTTCCAAAAAAGTTGGGACGTTGTGTAAAACATAAACAAAAACAGAATGCAATCATTTACAAACAAACTGTGTTTACCAGCAAAAATTTTAAGAAGTCCATGTGGTCATATCCTTCATACAGTCGTGTTCATAAAGTGGTGAACCTTTCTCCATCGTTGCTTGTGAATGGCTGAACCGTTCCAGGATGCCCCTTTCATATCCAATCATGATACTATCACCTGTTACCAATGAACCTGTTTACCTGAGGAATGTTCTAAACAGGTGATTTTGGAGCATTCCACAACTTTCCCAGTCTTTAGTTGCTCCTGTCCCAACTTGTTTAAAATGTGTTGCTGCATCAAATTCAGAATAAGCACATATTTGCAAAAATCAATGGAACTGATGAGGTCAAACATTAAATACATTGTCTTTACTGTTTTCAGTTGAGTAGATGCCAAAAAGCATGAGCAAATGATCACATTCTGTTTTATGTTTTACGCAGCATCGCAACTTTTATGGAAGCAGGGTTGTAAGAGAAGCTGCTAGAACATTCTGCTCACATTCTGAGTCTATTTGAAGCACTGTATCCCAAATTATATGGTTTTGTTTCCAAGACGACTCATTTTAAAAAAAGCAGGGAGGCTGTGTGTGTGTGTGTGTGTGTGTGTGTGTGTGTGTGTGTCTGTGTGTGTGTGTGTGTGTGTGTGTGTGTGTGTGTGTGTGTGTGTGTGTGTGTGTGTGTGTGTGTGTGTGTGACATGCATTATTTACAACCTGCCTGCGCTGCTTGGGATCCCTGCTATTTTCTGTGGGTGTTAAGTGTGCACAGAGGGTGCAGCTCAGCTCTGTTCATCACAGCCGTTGCATAACGTTTCCAGTCCTGTGTGACTTTGGGGCTGTGGCGGTGTGGAGCGAATACTGCTGGCTCTCTGCTGCAGCACAAATCCTCCTGATGTCTGCTTATGCTTTGTGGCTTTGAAATGTATGCTGTGTGTATGCGTGTGTTTGTGTGTGTGTATGTACATGTGTGTTATTATTTAAAGCAGCATTCCACAAGATTTTATTGTAAAAGCACCATTTTGGAGTGTGAAACTCAATGCTGAGATACAAAACAAAGCAAACTGTGTTCATCGTGGTTTATTTATTGGTGGAGAGTTGTATAATCTTTAATGTAGGCTGTGTTTCCATGATTGATGGTGTGGTGGATGTGGTACTGCCTCAGCTCCACCTTTTAGCCAAGTATCATCACCTTTGTCCACGTTTGTATATTCTGGCTCCAAAATGGGAGCAAGCAGAAAACCCATATCCTGGCTTAAAAGCAAGTAATGAGAAATATGGTGATGCTGTCATAGTCTCTACCTCTATTATTCTATTAAGTTTTCTACAGGCTGCACGGTGGAGCAGCAGGTAGTGCACATGCCTCACAGCAAGAAGGTTGCCGGTTTGATTCCCGGGTCAGGCCTTTCTGTGTGAAGTTTGCATGTTCTTCCCGTGCATGCGTGGGTTCTCTTCCTCCCACAGACCAAAAACATGCTCATTAGGTTAATTGGTGACTCTAAAATTGCCTCTAGGTGTGAGTGTGAGTGTGAATGGTTGTTTGTCTTGTGTGTTGCCCTGCGATCGACTGGTGACCGGTCCAGGGTGTACCCCGCCTCTCCCCCCCGCAACCCTGAAAGGGATAGGTGGTATAGAAAATGGATGGATGGGAGTTTTCTACAGGGTGTGAAGATTTGGTGATAAAGTGATAATTTAAGTTCAGCAATAATGTCTCCAGCCTATGAATCTTCTGATCTGTTAATTTTTAATGCATAAAATGGTTTTACTCTGTTGCCATGGTTACCTTGGCTGTACAAAGCATTCGTTTATTTTGTCCTTCTCCTGGCAAGATAGGCCAGTTTAAGTTCAGATGTGATTTGTCACCATAATGTACAAATTAGCAATCCAGAAGACTCTCCTGGGTGATCAAAGTGGTGTCATAGGCAACAGTGAGAATAATACTGAACAGGGACTGCTTTGTGTTTTTGGGCTCTGTGGTCTTGATCACACTTGGACTCAATCTTGACTGGATCTTGAAATTGCTTGAAGCTGGACTCAACTTAAATGGTCTCGACTACAGCAGTAGTATAAAAGTGTTGCCAGTAAATATGATCCTTGAAGCAAATATGTTTATTCCAAAATCTATTTTTTCAAAATAAATTATTTGATAACTCAGTGGTGTGTTCAGGACAAATGTTGTATGTCTAAAATTCCCTCAAAACACTGGTGATGTGGATTACCATAAGAATGGTCTGTCAGTAGGTCAGAATCTAAAGGCCAGCTGAAGACATGAACCATTACCTTTGCTATGGATAACCATGGTCCCCAAAGAATGTCTCTTAATGGTTTCAGTGACCCTCTGACCTTGTCTCTAGCTTGGCAGTCGGGTCAAAACTTAACACTTGCACAATAACTCCAACAGATTGCTGTGAAATATTCTGAGCAAATCCTCCCCAGAGGATAAGCCCTGTTAATTTTGGACAATCAATGAGCTTTTTACAATCTTCATACACTCCATGTCATCACTCAGCAGTGTGATGTTAAGAACACCTCTCAAGTCTCGTGGACTTTAAGGTATAAGTGAATGCTTCATGTCATGCTGCTGGGCTGGGTGTGATACTATCGCCTGGATTGGTGTGAAGCAGTAGACAGTGGTGAATTGTGGGATACACTTAGTTCTGAATTCCGCTTTGTAGCAGTATTAGGAGACCTGCAGATCAAGTGTGGGTTAAGTCTGCTCTGTGCTGGTCTATTTGAGACATGCTTACTACCTGCTGTCACCTCAATGCACACTTACGCACTCAAAACTGCAAGTGTGGGTAATGGGAGAGACCTAGAGAATACCTGATGACTGTATATACACACACAAACACATACATACATGTTGTAGATAAGACATAAAGGGTATGTAGTACAAAATCCACAGCACCTGGAAACCACACACATGCACACACTCTCTCACACACATTCAGACACTCACACATGCATACACTCAGGCTAACACACTCTGTGTTCTAGTGAAGGAACATCCCTCGTTTGCATGCGAGAGTTGCTGCACTAGAGAGAAAAGCCTGTTTTTGTAGATTATGGAAATTACTGCATGGAGATGAAGTCTCCGTCTGTGTGTCTGTGTGTGTATGTGTGCATTTGTGTGTGTTGCTGCTGCAGACAAGCTGTGGTGTGTTGACAAAGCAGTTCCCAATGAACTAAGTCCCTGGTTACATAGGGCTAGCTGAGTGTGTGCCAGACTATCAGCTTTCTTTGTACGTGTGTTTATTTTAGCACAAAAAAAGTCTCTCTCTCTCTCTCTGTGTGTGTGTGTGTGTGTGTGTGTGTGTGTGTGTGTGGGAACAAATACATATGTTCCTTGTTTCTTGCTGGTATGTTTTGTGTGAATGTGTACATTGTGTGTAACATGGATTATGTATAATGGAGAAAAATGCAAATCATGCAATTACAAGCCCCAAAGCCAAGTATTAGAATTAATGTCTGCAGCAGTTGTGATAGAAGTGAAGTAAATTTCTGATGTGGAACTAGAATACTGTAGTGTATTCCCCACCCCCAACCACCCTCCACCCCCACCCCCCTACACACACATGCACACATACAAAGATGGTTCATTATCCCTTTATCACATTCATCACATTTTACAGTTATACATAAGCCTACACAGATTATTGGCTTTTGCTTTGTGTGCGTGCGTGTGTTTGAATGTGTATTGCTTATGTTATGGGGACATAAATATGTTTACACAGTCACATTGTGGGAAGTCATCTTCCTTATGGGGACAAAAAGCAAGTTCCTGTAACATACATCATCAAATAGAGAAAGAAGTATAAAGTGTTATAAAAATCATCTCTATGTTTTGATGGTCTGAACCTCTGCCAGCACACCCCAAAGAATATGCGGTTCACTAGACAACACACTTCTGAAGTGTTAGTTCATACAGTCTACTGAGTGAAGGGGGTTGGGATGTGAAGTTTATCCTGAGGGTGGCAGTAAAGGAAAAGCAGCCGTGATCATTACAACGAAAAGGGTTCATCCTTTGGAAACACTGAGCATGGATGTGTAAAACTCACATCTCACAAATTTAGACACTTCCTTCCTACAAATTTGACCTGATGGTGGTGCTTGATCTCCTCTGGGGATCGTGAATACCCACAACAAGCTCTTACACCAAACTTGGGGACCAGAATGAAACAAACAAACAAATAAATCTATACATAAACTGTATTACTATTATTGCCATTATTACTTATACTCATACAGTGCAGGTCAACGTTCTTTCCATCAGCTTTCATAAATGTTTAATAATATTTTAGCAAATAAAAAATAAAAGAGGGCTGCACGGTGGCGCAGCAGGTAGTGCGCGTGCCTCACAGCAAGAAGGTTGCCGGTTCGATCCCCGGGTCAGGCGGGGCCTTTCTGTGTGAAGTTTGCATGTTCTTCCCGTGCATGCGTGGGTTCTCTCCGGGCACTCCGGCTTCCTCCCACAGACCAAAAACATGCTCATTAGGTTAATTGATGACTCTAAATTGTCCGTAGGTGTGAATGTGAGTGTGAATGTTTGTTTGTCATTGCATGTGGCCCTGCAATCGGCTGGCAACCGGTTCAGGGTGTACCCCGCCTCTCGCCCATTGTAGCTGGGATAGGCTCCAGCCCCCCGCAACCCGAAAGGGATAGGCGGTATAGATAATGGATGGATGGATGGAAAAAATAAAAGATCCCACATATAACATTAAAAAACAATAAATCGGGGTAGAAAAATATTTTAAATTAAAAATCAAATGTTTTCTGTAAAACCCAATAAAGTAAGGATTCATACTTGATTAGGACTAGAAACTCAAGAGAAGAGAATCAAGAGAAGTGGTGGTTGGGTGAGCTAGATTGTGAATGAAATGAATGAATGAGCAGCATTAGCAAGAAAAAGCACAGAAATGAAATTTTATTTTCTGAAACCTGTGGGAAGGTGCTGCATTGATGGATTTTGTGCGAATGCAGGTGAAGCGCATGCTTTGCTGCTCTGCTCCGCGTGTGCGTAGCTCAGCCTGGCCCTCAGTCAAACAGACACATAGACCTGCAGCTCTTTGTACATCACTGACACAGACAGAGAGCAGAGGAGACACACGGAGACAACAATTTAAACTGCTCATTGTTTTTATAGAGTCCCACCCTACATCCTGCACTCTGTTATTGGCTGGGGGCTACACACCCACTGTCCAAAGGCTGACATCCAGAAATGTCCCGAATAAAGCAGTTTGAGAAGGAAATAATTAAGCAGAGGCAGGGACTCGAGTCAAAGGGGAAAACTAACAGGGATTGTTTTTGTATGACTGTTTAAATAGTTTTTAGGAAGTTGAAGTTTCCTGTGCCTGTACCATCGCTAAATAAAAGTAGTTTCTGTATCAGTGTTGTTGTGATTTTGATCTAGTTTTTCTTCAAGCTGTCTAGCTTAGTGCAATCAAGTTACTACTTATTTTATGACTTTGTACTCGCAAGGGATGTTAATTTTGATAGCTCAACACCCACCAACCCGTAACTAACTGGGTAATGTTGAGCTGCGGAACACACTGGACTGCATCTTCCCGTCAGGGTTTCTGTCCATGTGTCTGGGATGATTTCAATGAAGATTTAAAATTGAACAAATTCTGGTCATCTAGAATCTTTGTATGTATCTTTGTATGTATTGTATTTTTTTTTTTTTTTCTGTCCAAGTGACTAATGAGGGCAACAATTTTTGAAATTGGTCCAGTATTAAGCGACAGTGCTGCAGCTGGCAGCCTTGAAATGGACTGCAAAGTAATCCCTCAGGGTGTTTGCATACTGTCAACGTACGTCCATTCAAAGTGTTTGTTTTTGCCACTGACAGGCTCAGATTGCTATTCTAACTGTTTAACAACAGCACAGATCCCTGCAGAGATAGACCTTTTTTTAAGAATAAGATCCCTTTTGTTTAACCTCAAACCGCTGGTATATTGCTCTCACCAAAGCCACCAGATTCCATTTACAGAGATAGTAATTTTGTCATCATAAACACACTTCATTCAAACTTGGCACAAACAAACAAACAAAAAAATCACTAAAACCTTTTTGGTATGTTGCTCCTCTGTTCCCACAATCACCACCGACTCTGGTTTAGTGGAACTAAACCCTTATTTGATCGAGTTACAGGTGAAAATATTGGGGAGGGTGAAAAAGACAGAGTAGAGAAGCAGCAGAGGACAACAGCATGAAGAACCAGAATATTCAGGAATTTGCCGGACATAATTTAAATATGTTGGACTTCAACAGATTTTCCCTGTAAGAAAACTCTGATTATCAGATAATCAAATCTGCTCCCAGTCATCATTGATGAAGTGACAGGTAGTTGGGCTCTTAATAGACAAGGACCGAGCTACATTGCTAACCCCCTTGTTTATTATTTGGCTTCAAGAACGCTGCGATCATCTGCTGCTGGTTTCCACACTGTAAAAAGGGATTTTGGAGAGTGGTAAATATAATCTATGCAAACTGTATAAAATTTACTTGATTATTGTAGTCAGCCAAGGAGTTATAAAATAATGGGTAAATTTTACACATACTACCTATTCATTAACAGTAACAACTGTTACATGGAAAAATAGGGTAAAATATACCCCAAAGCCGTGAGTCCTGTGCTCCAAATTGCGCATGCGTCAGACCACGTGTTTGAGTGAGCGGGACAGGGAACTGACTGGCATCTTCCTCTTGCTCCGGCTGCCGTCGAACCGCAGAAGTGAAGGTAAGCTATTTACATAGGGCTATTGCTGTGTATAGTGCGAATGCAAATGGTAATTTATGAAATGATGAAATATTCCACTTGTATTCGGTGTGAGTCTGTGTTACGTGCCATTACTTGAAATGTAAGTTTGAATCTGTCCCTGGCGGCACCATGGCTGTTTTACCACCCGGACAAATCGCTGCATGGAGAAACAAACATAACTGATCCCAATATAAAACGTAGAACTGCCAGTAAGTGGGGTTTGCAATGAAATGTGTGCGCGGTGCGGTTTTTACAAGATTAGTCAGCATGCATGACTGTGTCTGACTGCTGGTTTTAAGGTTAGGAACTAGTCAACGCCGGCTTTTTCTAATGTTATTGAATGGGCAGAGGTTTGAATAGGCTGTAAAGGGGATAGTTTAGCTTTTTTTAAGTGTGGTTGCATGGTAAGGTATAAATGGCCATTAAGTATAATATGTGCAGTAGAAAGGTCTCTCCCACTGAGAGACATCGGGGCGCATCACGCTGCACCAAGACACACTGTTGTCAATGAGGGACAATTAATCAGTGTATAAAGATATAAAGCAAAAATTTACAATGCATCAGCTGGTCGGAAAAAACACCAACATGTCGCCAACATCTGAAATGCCTCACAGGTGTATTTGTTTACCTGTTAGCTCCATTAGCATGGCTGCTAGAGTCCGTCTCTGCAGCAGTCCATTTCTAAACAAAATGATCCGCATTACAAATTACCTGCATACTTGTGTACTGCGTAGGTGTGTGTCTGTTTTTAAAGTTTAGCATTACTTCTCAAAGTTTCATTTTTACAATCAGGACCCAGAGCCTTGGACTCGGTGTCACAGCTCTCGTCTCTGCGGCACTGCAAGTCTGCCCTGTAAAGCATAATCTCTTGTTTATGAGGTGGAGAAATAAACCTAGACCTGACTGGGTTTATTTCTCCATAACAACCTCTGAACTATAAATAATCCCTTATATATTTGTCTTCCCAGGTACGTCTGATCATTTCTCTTGTGTAATATATTATTTTTGTTCTTATTTCTGTTGCAGGCAGATTCTGTGTATGTGGACCTTCACTATTTGCCCCAAGATATGTTTTATTATCCAGAAACAACATTTGAAGCTGTTAGTTTAGTGAGTTATAAAATAGGTTCATTACTTGAAATGTTGTGTGAAGCTGTTGTATTGCACTTTATTCTGTGGGTTGTTTTTTTTTGTGATGACTGTATAGATTAAAAACATTGAGATGATAACCATCTGAACGTCTTTGGGGGGGGGGGGGGGGGGGGTAAATCTTAAGTTATCTGAATAAGTAATGGTTACTAACTGATATTAAACTGATAACCCAATTTATTTAAGTATTTCATTGCTTTTTATTTCAGTTATTTTATACTCAATTAAATTAAATCTACCCAAAAAAAGTCTATGTGCAAATTGTTACCTCAGATTTCTTGGGTAAATTCTATAGGTTACTTATTACAGCACAGCAACAGATGGTAGAAAATTGGGGATACAGCCTTTATGCATTACACCACAAAGCTCTGGAACACACTACCTACAGATATCAGGGAAGCAGCTTGCTGAATATTTTCAAAAGAAAGCTAAGAACGTATCTCTTCACTTTAGCCTTTAACTAGCCATGACTTCTTATGCACCGTTGCACATCTTTCCTGTTCTTGCATTTAACTTTTATGCATTCTAAGTATTTTTTTTAGCCCATACGGTATTATTTAATTCTGTGGTTTGATGCATTGCCCTTATTTTTATTTTCATCTTTATTCTATCTTACTTTTACTGTCATTATCAAAGGGGTCTTATTCCCTATTCATTTTGTATCTGTTTGTGTCCATTCTTACTTATCTTTGTGAAGCACTTACTTGGTGAATGTCATTTCTTTCTTGCAAAGCACTTTGAGCTGCAATCCTGTATGAAAGGTGCTACACAAATAAAGTGTATTATTATTATTATTATTGCTGTTGTGGTTGTTGTTGTGATGTATCCTTTGCTTGTGAGAGCTGTCCAGTGGTCAGAGCTACCTTGTCTGCTCCAGCTGGATTGACTTTTAGCTCATCCTTCTTCGCCTCTGTCTTTTTTCCCATTTTCCATTTTTTAGTCTTTTTTTTCTCTTTTTCTTTTTTCTTTCTTTTTTTTTTTTTTTTTTTTTTTAGCAATGATCAATTTTAAA
Source organism: Chaetodon trifascialis (assembly GCF_039877785.1). Taxonomy (NCBI): domain Eukaryota; kingdom Metazoa; phylum Chordata; class Actinopteri; order Chaetodontiformes; family Chaetodontidae; genus Chaetodon; species Chaetodon trifascialis. Next base: position 2,551,017 of record NC_092070.1, read on the forward strand.
CTGGGCAGAGGGTAGAGACCTCCATAAAATAGTTTTTCAAGTACCTGTAGTAGCAAATTCAGTGGGGAAACAGACATTTTAAGAGTCTGATATAATGTATCAGGATATACTGCCTTAAAAAATAGAAATAGAACATTTTGTCTGTTTTGTTGGATGAATAAATAACATGGACTGGAGTGTTGTATGTTTTCTGTTTTCCCTTTTTCATCTGAAATATATTTCATGTTATGAATATGTAAAGCAGATGCATTAATACATTCAGCTGTGTTCCTGTAAAGAGCCCATTTGTAGAATTCCCCCAAATTTCCCAGTGTCCCTACATTGTTCATTAGATTGCATGATTTTCCAGGAATTCATGTTAAAGTATCTGCAGCAATTTGTTCTGCTCAACTCCTTCTCTCATAATGTTTGGATTTGTCTATTTTTATTCTCCTGCTCGCTCTCTCACCCACTCACACAATGACACATGTACACACACACACACACACACACACACACACACACACACACACACACACACACACACACACACAGAAGAATTGGGTTTTGGATCAGTTTAAAGTGTTGGCCACGATGCTTTTGAGCAAAGCGAGTGGAAGCTCATCTCCATGTTGCCTTGGAAACATTGTAGGAAGAAAATGTTTGATATGTCCTTGGCAGACCTGTAATGTGTGTGTGTGTGTGTGTGTGTGTGTGTGTGTGTGTGTGTGTGTGTGTGTGTGTGTGTGTGTGTGTGTGTGTGTGTGTGTGTGGAGGGGGAAGGCACATTTGTACTTGTGTACAGTAGATTTACTGCACATCCCATTAAAGGATATTACATGAGTGATTACATTTTGAGCTCAACTCATGATACACCATAACTACAGTCTGTGATGAAATACACACTAATCTTAGTGAGGTCCTCCACCTCTTAACTTTAATCTCAAAGTCAGCTCAAAGCGAGGCTACAATTTGTTCCATTATTCTATTCTTAAGAAAACATTTGAAATTTGTTCAAGTAATGTTTTTTTTCTTCTTCTACAGCATACAGATCTGCACCCTATCTGGGATAGTGATTGGCATTTGCAATGGCTAAAGGCGCTGAATATGCACTACATCCCCCAACCATGCAGCTGGTGGTCCTAATAAACTATTAACTCTGTCCATGAACAAGTCCCACCACGTTTTGTTTTTACAGACAACACAGAAATTTACAAAATCAGAGCAGCTGGACCAGGATGCAAAATTTGCATGCGGCTATAAATTAAATTTATAGCAACACAGAGACTGACAGAGGCCAGTTTGACAGCAGAGAATGCAGTTTTCTTAGTGGGTTTGGCCCTTGGCACGCGTGGGCTGACTCAGCTAACATTAATAGGAGCACTACCTGCATGGCTTAACCGAGCAAACTAGCGGAGGCTACAGTTAGCACAGATAGAAGCAAGTATCGCAACAATCTGTCCATCAAATCTGTAAATTATCTTGGTAAAGTTACAGTATTCGCTGTTGTTATAACAAATAATAAATTATTCATGGCACATTACAAAATCATTAGACAGTGTAATAAAACATTTTAGTGACACATTGAGGTAACTACTTTCTTTAAGTTTGATAGTTAGGCCTGCTGTGGCATGTTTATGACACGGATGACATGTTATGTTTATGTTGTCTTGGGTAATCTGAATTGACTTGTCATAACAATAACATGTCACACAATGTCAATAATTTGAGATACAAAAAATGACATAATTGCCAGAATGACAATTCATGAAGACTCTTTTGTGGTCATGACAGGTATCATGTCAGTCTTGTGCACAGCTCTTCAAATAAAATGTTACCTATTTGTCCATAGTGTGGTATTTATTCGTATACAGCACTGGTAACAAAACAGTGTCATTTGATGGCTTTAAAGTTACAGTTAGAAGTGCCCCTGCTGGCTGAGCTGTCAATCAAACATAGACAGGAATACCCACTTTTTTCTTCCTTCACTGAAAAATAATAACAACAAATTTAATCTCTTTGACATCAGTTTGACTGCAATAAAGAATGACACACCATGATTTTGGTTGGACACAGAATACACACTTGCTCAGTCTCACACAGAGTGACAGAGTGATGTCCCCAGTAGGGACTGTGTAACTGGAGAAGGAATTAGTGACTAGATGAGGTACTTGGTGGGTGAAAACCCTCAAATAACTCCAGCAAAAATACAGTCTCAACCACACATATCACAGCCCCTTGTACAAAGTGTGTGTGTGTGTGTGTGTGTGTGTGTGTGTGTGTGTGTGTGTGTGTGTGTGTGTGTGTGTGGGCTCATCTGCATGGCGGTTGTTGCAGTCAGCCAAGGTCACGTCACAGTTTATGCCAGCGCTCTCTGTCAGATATCAAATTTTAAATGGGAGAAATGAACCCTGAAAACATGCCCACACATTCTGAGCAGACTGAGAGGAAGTTCAGCCACTTCCTGAGGTATCACAGAAGAACTTGCCAACCACAGAGTGGACAGTACTATCTGACTTCTGTTTAGGTCTATTACTAATACTGCATTATGGAAATGGATTTATATACATATCTCTATGGACAAGTGTGTCATTACAACAGTGTGTCATCTGACACTGAATACACAGACCGTTTTTAATACACATGTGATGTATATGACGTTCTGTATAGTTCGAGGTAAAAGTGGAAAAGCAGGTAGAACCTAGAACCTTTCAAGCTTAGGGATTCTGAGCTAAAACGTACCAAATCTATTTGGTGACATAGAATGGATTCCGTGGAACATCCAAAATTTTTTGGACATGGTCCCATAAGAATCCTGAAAATCTGACAGAAGGTTATAACAAAGCCATTCCAATATTTATTTATTTTCAAACAAGACAAAAACATAAAACTGAGGCTGCAAGGCCAGTTGTTGCATCTGTTACATTGTCCTTTTGATTCTGTAAGATGTGCAAAATAATCATATGGGTTGATTTGGAAAGCATTTGTGTCCTCTGTAGTGGACATTTAGTTTTGGTCTATATCTTTTGACTCATTTGAGTTACCCAACTAAGTCCTGGTGTGCTCTGTAGAGGACATCCTGGCCTTTCCAATGATATCTGTGTTTGGGTGGGATGAGGGGAACTTTGTTTTCATGCTGAGACAAAGTGGAGACTGCAGCAAAATGCAAATGCCAGGAAAAGAGAAAAGATAAGACAAATATTAAGATGTTTTGTTTTGTTTTGTTTTTTTAACTATGGTAGTCATATATTGTCTTGTTTATGAACATGTCAGGAATCATAAAGTTGGAGTCAGAGTTCAGTTAAACTTTTTGTTAGGAAAAATAATAACAATGTTATGAATGTTTAATAATGTCAGTTTTGTTCAGTAGTTCAACAAAAAATACAGGCCAAATGTTCAGTTTCATTTAAAAAATAGATTTTGACATTTTTGTTTTCTTGTCAGCCTATTATGATTTCCTTGTGTTATGGTAAAATCTTTCTGTTAGTCCATTACAGTGGACATGCTGTAAAATCTAAATTAAAAATATTTTTTACAAAATTCTAAATTGTGAGTTGTTGTTTTAGCTCCAAAGAGGCAGGAAATAACAATAAATAAATAAATACTTTTTTCCCTTGGTTCTCAGGATGATATACTGACAAAACAATGGGAACTTAAGTTATAGGCAGTCTAAAATGAAGACCTCTCTCTTTTGATTCCCCGATTTGTAATTTTCTACAGTTTTTGAGCACATTGGTGCACACTGCTTCCATATGACCTGTTTGGCCAGTCAGAATATTTGGACCTGTATTCACAGGAATATAATGAACGACAAAATCTTTCCTTGCTCCGTGTTACAAATGAAATCACATTTGGAATAAACCCTCATTGAAACGTCAGCTACCACAATGTAACTCTTTATTAGTTATGTGCTCTTAAAGAACTGCAGGCTATAATAAATGCTTTATGATTGTGTTAATTTGAGGTGTGTCCCAAGAAAGATATGTGTTTCCTAACTTCTATTACATGTATTGTGTTTTCCATGTCTATGTATAACTTGCATAACTTTGGAACTTTGGGGGGCTGACATCTATCATTGTTACAACAGGTTCTTTTTTCTGGTGTTTAACATTTGTTCTTTTGCCTAACAAGCCCACAGATGTTGTTCTGTTGTCAGAATCAATGTTTGCACTTTGTAGTAACTGAAAGCCATGACACTGGCACATACAGCTGAGAGAGAGTGAGTGGTTGTGAAAACACAGATGATGGCTTGATAATGTAGACACATCTGTTGGCTGTTGGGAGAAAAGGATTTGTAGCTCATACACAAAACTGTGAACAATCCTGATAGATCACCTCATGTAATAGCATTTTCCCCACACTTTATTCCAATGGGATATGTTTATGTATTATTTTGTAAGTATTTTATGATTTAACATTACTTTCAAGGAATGCATGTAGAGCTCAGCTGTGCTACAGATGTATCTGAATATACATAGTCACTTTTATTTCCATTTATTTCCATGTTTACAAGACAAAAAGCCACAAACCCGTTAAGAAGTATGGTGGTCAGCATCAGACCACTGAAATCATCAGCTATCAGCTCAAAAATGACTTAATCTCGGATTCCTGCAATCATCTCTAGAAACACGACACCCATGGCTGTGATTTATAAAGTCATTGCAGCAGTGCCTGCTCCCTGCAAAAATGTCATCCAAAAAAATTATACTTGAAATGTAAATATCTAAAGGATTACCACCAGGGGTCCAGATTTGTTGACCTTAAAAGTCATTTTGACTATGGGTTTCTAACACAAAGATAAAGATGTAAACTAAGTTCATAATAAATACAGGACACACGAACAATCACAAATAAAATACATGTCATGACTGGTAGTAGAAGCCCGGTTGACTGAGATGAAGTTTTGTCTCAATGAATGAATGAACGAACAACCGAATGAACGTTTGGTCTCAAGTGACTGAGCAGGACTGCCATCCAGCCCAACAGTACAGTGTATGTGTTTGTGTTTCTCTCTCTCTCTCCCTCTCTATGCGTGTGTGTGTGTGTGTGTGTGTGTGTGTGTGTGTGTGTGTGTGTGTGTGTGTGTGTGCGTGTGCGTGTTCATCCTGGCTCATTGGTCTTGCTTCGGTCACACCCTGCCTCACATTGCCCCAAACCATCTGTCAACTACATGACCAGGACACACACACACACACACACACACACACACACACACACACACACACACACACACACACATCTGGCCAGAAATCGCCTTTCCACATCCTGTCATCAAGCTTCTTTTTCGCTCACTCTCTGTCTCTGTGTGTGTCTGGACAATCAAACAGTTAGAAGGCCATGGCCGCTTAGCAAACTATTGATCTATAGATGACACTGTGTGTGTGTGTGTGTGTGTGTGTGTGTGTGTGTGCATGTATGCCTGTGTATGTCTCTTTCATTTATTTCTTTCTCTGCTCTGCGATTCATTGTTGAGTGATAGACTTTCCTATGAAAGCCACAGAACCACAGAGAGGCTAAGACAGATGTTTCTAGTACTTCACAAAGACAGAATCTGGCATTATATCAGAGAGTGGCCATGGGGACCAGCCACTAAAATGATTAGCACTATTAACAGGGACTGAAAACGCCACAAAAATGATGTTAGCTTATTTGATAAGATACGTAAAGTGGGGTTCTCCTTATTGCTTGACAGTGGATGTCAGACTGATGCTTAATCTAAATATTTGGCAAATCATAAGCATTTTTGTTAATCCATTTGGTGGTGAAATTGGACCACACTGTGAAAGACACAATATTTGTAATATTAAACTTTATCCACATTAATATGTAATAATTTTGTTGGATAAAATCATCATCTCAACTTAAGGTTTTTGTTATGTTTTGTTTCTTTGGACCTTTAATCCGCAGTCTTCATCAGCTAACGGATGGCCCAGGTGCCATCATGTGACTTAAGTGTGGAACTTGGTCACATGTGAGGCCTTCATGTACCGCACACCCCTGACACCTTCAATAAGCAAACATGGAGTGAAAAGAAGAATTAGACTTAGAATTTTCCCAGTATTGTATTCAAATCCAGCAAATAAAAATGAAAATAATAATAATGCATGCATGCATTACTGGCTATAGATTTAAAGAACTGGGTTGACAAGGATAAACCTGATCACTGCCTTTAAATGTTTGCTGCACCAGTCTTGGAGACTGCTATGTAACTCCTTAACTTAAAGATGGTGGCCTATTTCTAAATTATCAAGCCAAGCAAAAATAGTGGACTCCAGTAAATAATACTTTTAATTGTTCCTCTCAGCACATTCCATTCACTACTATATATTATTATATACGCCAGTCAGGGTTTAGAGAAAAGCACAGTACTGTCACTGCCGCCACTCTTGTTTCAAATAGCATTATTTTGGCTTTGGATAGAAGGGAATACTGTGCAGCTTTTACTGATCTTTCAAAGGCATTCAATACAATTGATCATTTGCTGAATGACTGCTTAGAAATGGTTTCATTTCAGTTACCACGTGCACATAAATCAGTGTGTGGCTATTGGAAATGATAAATCTGAATTTCTTTATGATGATGATACTATCTTGTACGGTATTGTGGATAATGTACATTTTGCTGTCAAGTCCCTTCAACACTGCTATGCTGATTTACAAGTTGCACGCACTAATCATTAATTAGTTCTTAACAAGTAGTAGTACACTTCAATAAAGTGGGAACATGTTGGCTTATAAATTTCTTTTCGAGCTATTTATCAGTTTGAATGAAATATTACTGCAACTCCTCTTTTTCACTTCTACTTTTCTTACAGTTATATTCAAGCAAAACTAAACACAGGCATCTCACAGGTCCTAACACATACAGCAAAACTTAGCTTTGCTGCAATATGTACTTTGCTAACAATGAAAACAACTCATGTCAATGGGGATAAAGCTACTGACTTTCCCACTCCTGCCCTGCATTTACAACCTCATATTAGATATGCAAATCTTATGAAAATGCAAGAAACTGCATACAATTATGAATGTATCATATTTTTGAATAACAGGTGGGAACTACTTTTTTGAAAATGAGTCACATTTGTGTGCTTGGATGGTGGAGATTTAATGATTAGAAAATAATGTTTACTTGAGTCTACTAGTATAACCCTGATTCCATATAAGTTGGAACACTGAATAAAATATGAACAAGAAAAGAATGCAATCATTGAATTTAGGAATTGTAGTTTTAAGTTGCACAAACTAATTCCACACAAAAACACAGAACAGCACGTGTGCCTCATAGTGCACCACAATATGTGTGTAATGTCTTCAAAAAAGCCCCAACAGAAGCGCTTGCCGAGTGTTGTACTCTCCCTTGTGGTGAAAGCTGGCAGCATTACTTTCTCAAAACTGTTGTCTGAAAATATACTGTGCCTGTGTGCAAAAAAGTACAATAACCATTTGCTTACTCAGCAATAACGTGAAAATACAAGTATTAAACAAGACTTGACCCATTATCTGAGAACATTAAGTTAATGTTTGCATATACCATGGTGTTCAGATACTGTTCACAGTGGCCACAAACTCTAAATTTGAAGCATACTGACACTTTTATTGACAGTGGGCATTGATGCTGGGTGATGAGCCCGGGCTCACAGAATTTGTTTTTCTGTGCAGTTCTTTCAGTCCAAACTGAAATATGTGGAAATGGGTGTCAGTATACTTTTGAACATAGTTTAATGTGCAAATGAAAGAAAACAGAATAAAAATGAGGGAACAGGGAAAGAATAGTTGTACAAATAAAGGAAAGGGGAATGGTTGTGAAAGAGGAGAGAGTGGTGAAAACATTTTTGGGCAATGCTGCTTTCATTCACAGTGGCACCACCTCCTCCTCCTCTTCCTCCTCCTTCTGCTCATTCCCCCTCTCCACACACACATACACACATAAAACCATCCATAATTGATGCTAGCTGTAGGCAGACACTGGCGGGCTGGACTTTACAGTGCAGCTGGATGTGCATGGAGGAAGGCTGAGGCAACATGGTAGAGCAGGTACTTCTGAGAATATACACTGTTATTCCTCCATCTCTCTCTCTCTCTCTCTCTCTCTCTCTCTCCCTCTCTCTCTCTCCCTCTCTCTCTCCCTCTCTCTTGCTCTCTCTCTCCCTCTCTCTGTCCCTCTGTCTCTCTCATTGTTGCCTCTACACTCGCTGTCTTGCTCCACACTGTTTGTGCTGTGACTGCAGAAGGCAGCATGCTGCATGCCTTTTGTTGTTTGTGCATGTACTTATATGTGTGTGTACGTGTGTGGATGGGTGTGTGTATGCCCTATATATACATATGCAGGTCTGTGTGTGTGTGTGTGTGGGGGGGGGGGGTAGCTCTCTTTTGGACATGAAATGAACAAACTATGCAAGCTGAAAAAAGGTTTGTGTTTGCTGAACGGAATGTGAATGAAGGATGAAGAGAGAGAGAATTGTTCATTTTAGTTTAGTTTATTTGTAAAGGAACATGTACAGAGCCAAAGTGAAACTGTAACATCCAGGTTCTGTTCCGAAAGTAAGAAAGCCTCATTCATTTGTATCACTTAAAATTGGTCATATGGCGAAAGACACACAAGCAATCGAACGATCAGACTGAAGAGAAACAAACCTGCACATCTGAAAGCAAATGTGACCACTGTGTCTTATTTTTAATGATGTGTCTGCTATCCAAGATCTCTCACTTTGGTGACTGCAGTGTTATCATAGCTGCTGAAACCTAAGTTGTATTCAACATTAGTTTGTCCTATAAGGTCTTATAGGACTTATAGCCTTAGAGCCATCTGAATTGTGGCTTAAATGTCATTTGACAAACTGCTACAGTAGTGTTTGTGCAATGGAAGTGTACTCAGTATAAGATTTTATGGAATTTTCAAAAGAAAGACACATTGTCATTCAAGGAGGAGGGCCAAGGAGATACATGTTTTAAACACAAGACACAAATTTGAGTCAAACTGACAATTGTCTTTTAAGGAAAAGTGAAGTTCTTCTGGAGTAGAGTAACAAACAGGGAAGAATAGATGTTTTTTTTTTTTTTTTAATTCTGAAGGAGAGAAATTCTCTCTGTGCAGTTATTCAAAATTTTAAATGTATTCCTCCAGTCACCTCTGAGTGTGTGTGTGTGTGTGTGTGTGTGTGTGTGTGTGTGTGTGTGTGTGTGTGTGTGTGTGTGTGTGTGTGTGTGTGTTTTCAGTGCTCTGCCACGTAAAGCATATTTCAGCCTTCTAAATGTGGTTCTCATTACACAGCAGAGCATTTAGCCAAGACTCACTGTCTGCATCTCTTTCTCTCTCTGTGTCTCTCTCTCTGACCCTCTTTCTTTTTCCTACATATGATTGCGCCCCTCTCTCTCTCTCTCTCTCTCTCTCTCTCTCTCTCTCTTTGACTTTCTCTGTAATGGCTGAGCTATAAATGTCCCACAGGAGTAACCTCTCTCACACACGCATTCACAAATACTTACACATCGCCCCGTGTTTGGGGACAAGTTTGCTTTTTTTTCCTTCAGTGTCTCCACTATTTTCTGTTTGCAGCTACAGCCAAGCTGAAACTACACTTGTAGAACTCATAATTGTCACTGAGACTGCTTCTTCCCTTCTTTGGTTTCTTTTCCTGTTTTTTTTTTTGTTTGTTTGTTTGTTTTGCTTTGGGTTTTTTTTTGTTTTTTTCTAGCTGAACAGTCTTTGCTGAGGTTTTCTATAGTTTAGTATTTAGCCAGAACTCTCACTATAAATATGGGACATATGGCTTATTTCCCCTTCTGTATTTCAGTATGTTTGGTAAAGTCCTTCCTTTAGTTTAAGGAGTTACTAAAAAGAGTAACTCCATGTGACATCTGGTAAAGAGGAAAGGAACTGTTGCACTGACTTCTGTGAGCCCTGGTACACCAAGTCAGCTGTGTCAGCTTTACATGTGATCTGTATCTGGTTAATAACAACTGATCACAGGTCTGTGCATTAAGTCTGTGAGCTGGTGGACTTCTCAACAAACCTGATGCATCCCAGGAGGGAAGTGATGCTACTGTACGGACTAAACTTTTTTTTTTTTTTTTTTTTTTTCTGAGATATGAAGAAGAAGAGATAGATGATCTTTCAATATGTGGTTGAACTGTACTGATGTCATTTGGCTAAGAGCCGATCATGGTGTGTGACCGACCAACTCCAGATGTGGTCTGTCCTATATGATTGCAATACATTTTGGTTTTTGAACCTAGTATTAGCAGCTATTTTCCATATCCAAAAAAGATATCCCAACAATCCTCCAAACTTTCATGATGTACCATCATAACATATACTGTATAAAATATCTATAATAAACTAACTACAGTTTGACCTGGACAAGGTCAAAGAGTATTTATTGCAATTAGCAGCTTCCCATGCTAATGTACCAGAAAAGCTTGTGTTTTCCTCTGGATGTAGGTTTATTAGTCTGTGTGTGTGTGTGTCATTCAGTCTGTGTGTCTGTGATGCAGAGTTTCCTCTATAATCAAGTGGATAACCCTGTTTTCTATAGGACGGATAAATTGGTTGTTATTACAAGTACAACTGTTTTCTTTACATAGAGAAGACTACTGTGTGTATTTGTATGTGTGTGTGTGCATGTGTGCTTGCAGTGATGCAATGGAGTGGATTTCCTCCAACTTAGAGTTTCAATACAGAAACATCAAAGTAGGGGAAGTAGGGGAGTAGTTGAAAAATAGACAACTTCACCTTCATCAAATCATGTAAATGTGTGCTGAGAAATGACACTGAATACAAGACTATTGGGAGTTACTTTGAACTAACATATTTAAAGCTAAAACAACGTTTTTAGTCCACATGCCTTTGCCAATTGCAAGTGACTCCCATAATGACATATATGACCACTGGAGAGTACCAGCAAGAGGCGTAGGGGACCTTTGGCATCACATGGTTAATGTTGTGAAACAGTCATAAAATTTAAATTTAAATTTAGGCACCAAAACTACTTAGTAATTTTAGGAAAAGATCATGTTTTAGGTTAACTTAAGTAAATACACAAACAGCGGTTTCCTGGGTGAAAGTCCTGTGTTTTTCTGTGTCCTTTGCTTGAGTCATCCATCCACCCCACCTCCTCTACGTTCAGGTATTGTTGCTCTTTATACTATGTCACAGACTTCCTTCTCTTCTGGTATCATAATGACTACAGCTACTAGAGGTCACAGCATAACAGTAAATGTAAATAGGGGTCATAATAAGCCACTTGCACCAATGACCTATACAGCCTTTTTCCGGTGAGAAAAGGCTGTTTTTAGTAGCACATAGTGTGGTCGATATATCTATCCAGAATAGGATGTGCTTAAAACAACATCTGATTGTCCATCATCTTTGTTGCGGTTTGACTCATTGAAAAAAATACGGATTAAACAAGATAAATGTTTCTAAAGGTTTCAGTGTTCATAATCCAACAGTTTTGAAAAAAAAAACAAAAACTGACACAATAGTTAGTGGTACTAGATGAAAAGTCAGGTGATCACCAATGTCTTTAGGAATCAGAATCAGAATACCTTTATTGGTCCCCCAGAGGGGAAATTGCCTTTCAGTTACATCCCGTCCAGGAAACATAAAAAAGACAGTGGGCTCTATTTTCGACTCCGCCGCCGGCGCGGCGCAAAGTCAGATCCACTTTTCCAGATTTAAAAATGAGTTGAGAGTACTTGACTTACGTTGTTGATACAACAAAAATATTTGTTGCACATTCTATTGGGACCTTTTGAAGGTAAATCCTATAAATTTTAATATCAAGTATGTCACACATTACATCAATACTGGCTGAGTAACACACCTCTATAAACCTGATGAAGTTCGAGGGATCAAGATGAATGGAAGTCCAAGAAGTGCTCTGGATCTGTTGTTCTGGTTGGACTTCTGCAACACCATCAAAACAGGCATTTGGGCTTTAGGGCCATAGATAGATAAATATCTAACATTAATACATACAGATTAACATTTTTTCTGCTTTCTTTGCATAAATCTCTTAACCCCTTCAGACCCGCATTTTTTCTGCTGGGCAAAAAAAAAATTGCCATCTGATTCTGGCTCCTCTCCAACATAAAAATAAAGTTGAAAAAACATTTTTTTGCTGACTCAGGTTTTTAATAGTTTTTTTCCATGTCCATTACAATGGACGCCACGACACGATGGGCCTAAAACATCATAAAAACTTAAGAACAATAAGGCTAAGTAGTTTTTCCACATAGTAATCAATCAGGTATGACCTAAACTGGATCTGGAACTAGATGTTTGCACGTGTTTGTGAACATGCACATGAACTTGACAGCTGTATCACAGCATTGGTAAGGAACAGCAGTGAGGTCATCAGCAGGAAAACCTGGAGTCTGCAAGAAGAGGGTCTGTCTTTGATGTACAAGGTCTGCCTTGTGTGTGTGTGTCCTGTCTGTATGTCTGTGTCTGGCATTTCAAAAGTTAAAATCCTCAAAATTATTAACTATTTGTTAGTTTTGGACAGGGCAGAAGAAGTCTAAGAGATTTATGCAAAAAAAGCAGAACAAATATATTAATCTGTTTATCTTTTATTTTTATAGCACTTTTTTCTGAAGTGGACATTTTTTTTTTTTCCTAAACATCACAAGTGTATGTAAAACTTGGATTACAGTGTTCTGCTGCCCTGTAAAAAAATAAATAAATAAATAAAAAAAAATAAAAAATTGTCATGAAAAAGGCATGATTACAAAAAGGTGTGACATTATCACCAACACAGACAAGATGGTGGTCAAATATGAGCATTTCAGACACAAAATATGCTCACACGTGTCTATGAATTGATTTAATTTATCCTAAAACACTTCCGTAACAAAGAGGACCTTAACATCATGACTTGAGGTCATCATCATCTGTATTCCATTTTCCAAGCACTGCTGGGATGGACTAGATTCTTGCTAGTCCAACCCAGCAGTGCCTGAAAAACAGACTCTAAACAGATGATGACAAGATGCAATGGTCTCAGAAATCAGAACATTTTTCTAAACAGATTATCATACCAAACATGGCTGTTGTGTTTACTATTCACTTACTTCAGAATCCAGAGATTCGAGAAGACTTTGGAGCTCGGTGTCATGTCCCAGGTTTGTTTTGCGTCGCTTCCGTGCTTCATACAAGTCGATCAACCTCGGCAAATACTGGTCAAGTCCAGTCAGGAAGGACTTCAGGAGGTCAGCAGATACAAGATGTGTAAACTCGGCACCAATCTTTGAGGAGTGGACACAAAACAAAAAATATTAATACACGCAGAAGAACAGTTTGGTCATCCCTGGCTCAATACAGGACATGTTAAATGGAAGGATAGCAGAGATGGATGAAACGTAGACAGCACATTTTATCAAGGACTAAGGGGATTATTTTGGACATTCAGTCCTATTTGTACTACTATGAACCTGGCTGTGGTTCATATCTCAGTATTGCATTATTACTACTTAGATGTAAAACTGACACAATTTTTCAGATGCACGATGAGGGATTGCTATGGCAAACATGTAACATTTTAGACAGATTACAAATAGGGGTAGATGTCAAAAATATTAAAGTTCCCTTTTATGTATGTGTGTTTTGTGAAGACTGAGAAAAATACACTATGTGTCAAAATTATTTTAATGTAATGAAGGGAACATGTGGATGATGTTGGAACTTACCTGTCTTTCTGAAAACAATGCCGGCCATCTGCTTCCAATCTCAGTCACAAGTGGCTTCTTCTCAACTATTTCCTGTCTGTGAAGCGCAAAGGTCCGGCCCATCAATCAGATTACAGTCCGGCTTTGTCTTCTTGACTTCATTTGTCAGAGATTCTCTCTCCTCTTCGAGGCTGTTGGGAGTTCTACCTTGAGGGAAGTCTGGGAGAAAATTGGTCTCGGACTGCATTGCTTTCTTCATCTTTCTGGTTTCTTGCCCTGCTGACCTCTTGCGGTTCACTATAAGCTCAGGACATCTGGCAATACGATACTTCTGTCGCAGGTTCCCCATCTTGAAACCGAGACTAAACTTCCAGCAGTAGAATCCCTCTTTAGAACCTGGCTCTTTTAAGCATGGGTGCTTTTCAACCAGGGTTTTGGCAACTTCTTCTATTTGTCTCTGAGTTGGATAAGCATTGAAGTCATACATGCCCGCCAATCCTTGTCAAGAATGTCTATCTTTATATCAGTGTGAGAGGAGAGAGGCAATAGGGAACCATCCTTCTGATAAGCTTCATTTCCTCGCTTGAGCTTCATCTCGGTGTCGTAAGAGAAGGTGGGTATGGGGAACGGATTCGGCCAGGGTTTTGAGCGTCCGGACGTCTCGCCTGAGGACTGACTGGATGTGTCCAAGCTCGCTGTGTCCAGTGTGTAGTCTGACTGTGGACTGCTGGGTGGTGCCTTCATGATGACCTTCAGTTTAATTCTTTCACTGGGTAAATCCTCCATGTTGTTCAGATTACAGAATTGACCACCGAATTCTTCATCCTGGAATTGGATGACCATCTCACCTTCCAGGTTGAGACGGGTCTTCAGCATCATCTTCATCTCATCCACTGTCTCTGTAAGACCTTCAGTAAGAACTCTCTGAATGTTGTCATCTGAAAGGATGATGTGGAGCGGATGGTCCAAAGCAACGGATTCTATAAAAAGGTTGTTTGGGTCTTAGCTTGAAGTCCGGGAAAGCATCCTGCAGGAACTGCTTATGGACCAATATTTTGTACTCCAAATAGCACAATGATTCAGTTGTAAACACAGAGGAGGCAAGAAGTTCCACAGTGTCTTCCAGTTCAAGCAGTATTCTCCAAGTTGTGTTGTTCTCTGGGACCAGATGACCAACCATCAGGGGTAGCAACCTCAAAAGAGTTCAATTCTCATGTCCATTGCCCCCAATTGTTCCATTAACTTTAAAAGTCTGAGTTAGTCTCTGAGGTCGATTAGTCTTATCTGAGAATGAATATGGGAAGCTCTGAATGGCAGTGTTTAATTCTTCAAGTGTGAAGTATTTATCAGAAATCAGTTTTCCTAGACACAACCTAAGTTCAACAGGCACAATTCCCTCTAATAGGTCATGTAGAACATCAGGTGGGAATCCTGTTACAGTGTGAAAATAGGTCAACTTGTTTAAAACACAGTCACTTTTGACACCATCTACACATGACAAATCTGTGTCCTGTTTGAGCTTTGATACACTGGCTTCATAAGACAATTTAGTACTGAGAGGAAAGGACTCCCTTCCAACTTCAGTTGTCTGAATATCACTACGACTTGCCAAACAAAATCTACAAAACTTATCTCCATTAAACAATTCCTGAAAACCAATGAGAGAATGTGCTCCTAAGTTATCAGCAGAGACAAAAGCCACAGTACCTTTAACATTTGCCCCCAGCCGCTGGATAAAAACACCTTGGTTTTCAAGTATTTGTATGTCTTTCAAAAGAGCATCTAGAACAATACCATAACCAAAATATTTTAAATCAGCACCCTTACACAAAACTGCAAGGTAAATAGATGACAGGGCAGATCTATATTTGATTGGTAGATTTGCAATTACCCAATACACAGCACACACTTTATGTTTCTTTCTGGAGGTACCTAAAAGATTACACACCTCAAATTCATCTATATACAAACCAACTGCTATTGATAACTCATCTCTGGAGAGAAGTGGATTTTCTTTGAAAAACAGGCCATCACGAAATGACTTAAATTGGCCAGGCTGTGAATTAACACAAGATTCTTCTACTAACACTTGGTCAAGGATATCATTCTTACTCAGCAATTCAGTTATCACACAAAGTATGGGCACATATACAAAGCTTTTTTCCTTATCCTTATCCAGAAAATACTCTACTGGCTCAATGACTGGAAAATTATCTTTGAAAAAACGTGATCTTTTGTGATCAGTGACCAAATGGACCACTCCTTGACAGATAACCAAGTGGATTCGTTTCCTGAACGACCTCTGTTAATAACGCGAAGAGGGGGCCTTCAGAGTTACAGTTGTGCTCCCTTAACACATTTTCAATGGATTTCTTTGTGTACCGATATCATAGAGTGATTCAACTATTTTCTGTGTAGCTAACTTAGATACATGCAGGATTGTCTGCATACGCAGGAATAAGGATGCAAGTCTATGCTTGATTGACTCTCCATTAACATCTTCAAATTCCTCTTCTTCCAAGACATCACCTTGAGAGACATCAATGTCTATTGGTGCTGTAACATCACATTCCTTATTCAGTGTTACTGGTAGATCACGAATCAACTCAGGTCTTAAATCCTTCAACACACAACCACTATGATAGCTACTTCTATGTGTAGTATATGTGGAATACACATCTGAAATAAAAAGACAGCACTGAAAAGGGCACTTCAAAGTTTCCTTATTTTTCAAATGGACTCGCAGATAAACAAAGTAATCTTTAAGTGTACATGACTCTGAAAACTCGTTCATAGTGCAGTCTATATGTCACAATGCTACTTCCATAAGCCACAGTATCTTGAGGTCGACCAGTCACTGTTTCATGCTTAAGTAAATGATTCATGAGAGCTACTTGTGTCTTAAAAGAGCAAACACAGTCACAGTAGATGCAAGGCAAGGGACAAGACCTGCTATAATGTCCGTGCTTCAACTTATAGTGTCTAATTGTACTGTGCTGGTTAGCTGTGGAAAATATGCAAAACTTACATGTCCACTTCATATGATTGCATATTCAATGGAATTCTCTCCCTTCCTGTGAAAAAAAAGGAGATTTAGTTAAGTTGACATTCATGCATAGCCTACAGTCACAGGCTCTGGCCGCAGCCTTTAGAGTGTTTACTAGAGGCTGCAGCCACACAAAGACGTTCTGATTTGAATTTACAACATATTTATTTTACCAACCAAAGCTGGCTGGCTGGCCATCGGTCCCGTTCTCTGTGTCAGTTGTCTGTCTAACGTTAACCTTAACCTACCGCAGCTGCATCTTCTAAATAATGCCGCGAGTGGGAACTAATGGCATGACGTCGCCTGCAACTGCGCAGTGCGACCTGATGCAGCCCCTGAAGAGAGACACGGGAAACAGAAATACTGCAAAATAATAATAACGCGACTAAACGAGACTAAATAACATCAGAACATTTCGTCTCATTTCGTTTTAGTCAAGAGACATTTTAGCAGAGTTTTTATTTTGGGAACCACATTTAGTCTCGTTTTTATTCATCAATGATCTTGCATTATATATTTAATTGTAGTTATCGTCACATGACCAGCATTTACATTGCATCTCGTCTTGTTTTCGTCATATGATAAAGGTTCATTGACGACGATATTTAGTCATAATTTTCGTTGATGAAAGCAACTATACGTTACATGTAGCTGTAATTATAAAACATAGCAAACATTTTATGCAGCAAACTATACCGAGCTTCTGTACTCCCTAATGACATGTAGTCTACATTTTCCCGCCTGCATCGACTGAATTCACTTGCCAGCAAACTAGCAAGATACAAATCGTTAGCAACATTACTAACGTTAGCCAATTACACGCAACTCAGTTCTCTTGTACACATGCAGCAAACAAACATTGAGCAGTAGTTTTCATCCGTTCATCTGGAACTTAAACTGGGAGTCAATGTACCAAAAAGATGGACGACAAAGCTTTTGAAAGGAAATATGCCATTTAAGTTAACTAACTATGCTAGCAAGCTTTCACTGCACAAGACAGAGGGAAGACGGCCACCCTCTGTAGGTTTAACCAAGCAACACTCATATGGTGAAAGTAAAATTATGAACTCACCTTTTAAACCAACTGAAGTCCTCCTACCACTTCTTTCATGAAGAAAAATATACTCCTTAGTCCAGAACATGGAGGTCCAACATGAGACGAGGAAAATGAATGCATGCGATCATGCAGGCACGGGTTGACAAGGGGACTGTGCAGGGGCAGTGTTCTGAGCATGTACAAAACCCATCACACTATTGTACAAGTTGGCCACTCACACATTTCAAAGTAGATTGTACCAGCTCATTAGTTGAAAGGAACAAAACCTAACATTTCTAGTTGTGTCAACTTTTTGGCAAAATTTAGTGGACCTGACGCACAAAAATAAGTTGAAGGACTAAAAACTTTTTACAGTGCAGGAGGAAACTGACGTCACTCATGTCTCATGACATCAGTTTGTATTACTTTGCACACCCGTTTGTATATAATGTTTATTTTTTTCTCATCATATATATATATATATATAGTTTTATATATATTCTATATTTTGTGGTAGATTTTGTTTATATATATATTCTCAATATAAATATTTTGTTTTTATATTTGCTTTATATATATATAGTTCTCTCTCTTTTCTTTCTTTTCTAATTTTATTCTAATTCTATTCTTGTAAGGAGCGCTGCAACAAAAACAATTTCCCCTCGGGGATAAATAAAGGATTTCTGATTCTGATTCTGATGTCTAAATATGAGGTCCTCAGACGGTAAATCCTCGGCCTCCTCCTCATCCTCCTCAAAGCAGTGATGTACTCCATCTTTGTAGATAACATTAAGCATTACAATGATAACATTTGTATTTGGAATGAAATGACGTGGGTAATAGCTGATCATCACTTACATTTTTTCCATGTGTCTGTCTCTCTCTGTCTCTTGAGTGCTCTGAGAAAGCAGTATATATGGTCTGTAGGATGCCACAGGTGTTTCTGGTTGGCACAGCGACGTTAACCGATTAGTTCACATCCCTGTTTCATCTGTGTACATTCGGTCAGGGTGAGTGACCCATTACGTGTGCCGAACGCTCTTGCGATGTGGTCAGATGAGATACTGATCAAAATATAGGTCTGACTGTATGTGCTGACTCAGATTTGCATTGAATCGTAGCTGTTGCTAATTATTGATCTCAGTGTGCTTTCGATGACTGACCGAGCACTGCTGAAAACACCGTTAAAACCACGCTGCCGTCTTGTTGATGGTGTGATATATGGCGTCATCAACCACGTTTTCAGTGGATAGCCTTTATTACCTAGCAGCCACCCATCCAGAGGGGTGTCCCCCTGAAAGACTGTAGGGATGCTAGAATTCGCCAGGATGAACGAGTCATGTGCCAACCTGGGGAAAGTGGCATATACGTTTGTCACCACAGCCTGCACCGTGCCGGCGGCGGAGTCCCCACATAACGGGGGAGGACAGGAGCAGGAGAACTGTGGGTCGCTACACAGTGTGGGATTAGGAAAAAACACCTCGGCACATAAGCAACATAATGAGATGTGGGGGGGTGTTGGGGAAGGGAGGTGTTGCAGCACAGACACTGGGGGAGGGGGCGTGCATGCAGCCACATTTGGGCGCCTCGCAACAACCCTCTATGCTACACTGCGACAAAGGCAGGGAGGGGGGTGTGAGCCACGAAGGCGTTGAGCTGGAGGGGGTCTGCGTGTTATATGTGTCTTCGTGTGTGCGTATGTGTAAGCCTGTGTACTAGGATTGATCAGTATCATAAATCCGCCAGTTGTGGTGATGTTTTAGTCTCGCCCAAAGTTACCAACCAACTGAAAAACAATACAATAAGATGAAAGTTTTGATAAAACAATCTTAAGTGATGTTAAGTAAGGGAATGCAGGAAGTCAGCAAAATCTCCAATAATGGAATATTGAAATGATCCTCTAAATTAAAAGTGAATCTCTTTGTCCATACAGGGTAACCAGGACACACCGGCAGCCCCGGATCCATCCATGGCCCAGGCTTACCCATCTGCCCAGTTTGCCCCCCCTCCTCAGAATGGCATCCCAGCTGAATTCACAGCTTCACATACCCACGCACATCCACACTCCCACCCACATCCACACCAGCACCCAGCAGCACCACAGGACTACACTGGGATCCAGGCCCCCATCAGTGAGCATCCACTCAACATGTACCAGTCCTCACAGAGCCACAGTGAGCAGAGCGGGTCAGACTCCGGCAGTCAGACAGTCACCGGCACAGCCACAGTAAGGCATCATGGGGGAAGATACTTAAGTTGGCAATAGCTGGGAGTATAATCTTTTGTCCAGCACCATTTTTTTTTAAACTATTATTCAGTTTAAACAAATATCAAACTAAAAGATTCCGGTGTTGGAACAGTTTGTCCTACTTCTTTTCTTTCTTTCTTTTTTTTTTTGTGGTATTTTTTTTATACTCAGGTTGATTCAAAATTTAATACGAGAATGGAGATTACAACAATATATAATTGATTTAACTGTTGTTGCTATTGCTCAGCATACTTCTGATTCATTGCAGTGTTGTTAATTTGTGGTAACTGAAGATGGGGTGCAGTTTAGAAAGATTTGTTTTCAAGATAGCTTTAACCGAATATCTACAGTTAAAACCACAATGTCTACTTTTTACATATTTCCTTCATGAGTGTGAAAACAACATACTTGCAACGTGAACAAGTGAATAAGTTGAAAGTCATGGTCAAGTGTGGTTGGTATTCCAATACATCACACAGCACTGGAAGTGGTAGTGTGGGACTTGTAGTTGTCTGCCACATTGTCTTTATTGATACTACTACAAGGAGTGTGCAGCTACAGATTTTCATACCCCTCATAGGGGCATGAAGATTTGGTTGAGATGTTTATAAATGCGTCACCCTGCTTCTACTCTTTATGCTAAGCTAAACTAACCATTAACCACTAACTACACCAACAGTACTTGTGTGCTGGACACACAAAGATGAAACTGTTGTTCATCTCCTCCTCTATCTGTGGGTTTGATAAGCATGTTGCACCAAATGTTAGAATGTTCCTTTAGGCAGCTTGGAGAAATTTGGTTCCAATAAGTGGACTGCAAATTTTAAGTTATTAATAGCAATGTGTTTTGAAAAGCAATCAAGCATTGGTAAAAGACAGTGGCTTGAAAACATAGGAATGGCAGACTGGATGACAGCCTGCAGTCACAGGGGTGTAAGACTGGATCATGGGTCAAAGAGTTCTAGGACTTGATCATGATCTGGAGCTATATGTTCCAGGACATGACCATGACCTGGAACTATGTGTTGGAGGAGCAGATCATGGAGGTACAGGGTTGTAGGACTGTGACTTGAAAGGGGTTGTAGGACAGGATCATAACTGGGCCTATATAACCTGACCATGACCTGGAGGTACAGGGTTGTAGGACTGGATCATTACCGGTTTTCTGCATCAGGAGCCTTCTTTTAGACATCTTGATGCAGTAATTTGTCATCAGTGAGTGACACTGTTAAACTGGCAAGCAGTGATGTGCAGATCAGCTCTGGTATCATCCAAAACTGCATGAATTTGTGTCTCCTATTTAGGGACATGCGCCACACCAGGATTTATTTGACGGCTTTCACACAAGCCCAAAGCAACCATACCACCTGGCAAACACACCACTGTTTGTTGAACCATACCAAATAGCTTATATGTGAAAGCTGATGAAGCAACACAATTATCTGACTCCTAAAAATCCCAGCACATTGATAGCAATAAGTACAACTGAAAGAGACAATAATTACAAGGTAAAGGAAAGAGTCAGCAAATCTATGTTAGCAGTCTACACCAGACAAATATATATGGTATGATATTTATACAATGATATTGATAATAATGATAATAGTAATGGTATAACATAATGGTATTGAGATCTAAATAATGGTATTTAGATGTAATATAAATATAGACTATATTCCAAAAATCTGTGTAATATAACAATGTAATATAGTATATTATGGTAAATTATGATATAGTATAGGATATGAGATATAGTAAAAGGTGAAATATAGTAGTATAATATAATATAGTAGTACAACAATATAACAGAATGGAATAGAGTAATAAACTCAAAAAAGTGGCACAGAAGGGTAAAGATAAAAAATATATATATGGGATACGGAATAGAAAAACAGCTATGTATATGTACATTATGTAAAGATTATAAACAAACTTAAAACCAGACACCATAAAAAAATCCTACTGCCCATAAAAGTACCATTGCCAATATTCCTTTGAGAAAAACTACCAATGTCATATGTTGTACTGCACTTGAGAATATTGTTGCATAGATATATACAGTTTATAAAAATACTGATGCCAGTATGGATAATAAATAGTGTTATTGCAAAGTTGAGAAAAATTTATACAGCAACTTAATAAGTTGCACAAGATTGGACCAGCTAAAATGGATAAAGTGAGCATGTATTGGCATCGATAATAGCAATGCAGCGGAAAAGTGGGTTTATGATGTAGAAATGGGAAAGACACATCAACACAGTGCTACATTACATTATGCTGGCATTAAACAGTCTGACAGCTGTTGGGATGAAAGACCTGTAGTAGCGTTCTTCTTTACACACAGGATGCAGCAGTCTGCTACTGAAGGAGCTGCTTCATCCCCCCTACTGTCTCATGCAGGGGGTAGGATGGGTTGTCCATGATCAATGTCAGCTGTCTCATGCAGGGGGTGGGATGGGTTGTCAATGATCAATGTCAGTTTGGCTAACATCCTCCTCTCACCCACTTCCTTGATGGTGTCCAGAGGGCAGTCCAGGACAGAGGCTGTTAAGGGGCTGTACAGCCTATTGTAATAGGACCCAGAGATGCAGACCCGAAAACAGAGGTTGTGTGAAACAAAACAAATTTATTAATAAAAAGGAAAACAGAAAACACGCTCAATGAGCGGATAATACTTAAACAAAAGACGCACTCAAAAGGAGTGGATAAACAGAAGGAGCACCGACGAAGCGGGTATGACACGAGGCACGCGTGGAAGCGGCAGGCAGGCACTGAAACAAAGGAAAAACACAGCTCACTTAGAGACTGGGAAAATGTGGACAACAAAAAACGTAAATCTGGTTGAGAGAGAGAGACTAAAGACATGTACTTACGAACCATAAGACCAAACATCGACAAGGAGCTCGAGGAATAATCCAGCGACGAGGAGCAGGAAGTCCACGTCTTAAATACTCTCCCTGATGAGGGAGAGTGACTGCAGGTGAGTCGCAGTGGGAGGAGCTGGCAGCAGGTGAGGGGCTGCCCAGCCATGGAACCAGGGGTAGACAGACAGACACACACACAGGGAAAAAGGAGAGGAGACACACAGGGAGAGACAGGAAGCCAGGATCGTAACAGAGGCAGTGTCCTACATACTCCAAAGGAGTCTTCTTAGCAGGTGCAGACATCTTTGGCCACTCCTGCACAGGGCATCTACATTCTTTGTCCAGTCCAGTTTGTTGCTGAGGTGAACACCAAGGTATTTGTAATCAATGTCCAAGCCCTGGACGTTCACTGGAGTAGTCTGTGGTACCTTCCTTCTGAAATCAATTACCATCTCCTTTGTTTTGCTGGCGTTTATGTGCATGTGGTTCAGTCTACACCAGTCTAAAAAGTTGGAGATGACCTCCCTGTATTCCAGTTCATTCAGAGAACTTCTGGATGTGACAGCTGTCTGTGTTGTGTCTGAAATCCAATATGTAGAGGATGAAGAGGAATGGAGAGAGCA
Source organism: Chaetodon trifascialis (assembly GCF_039877785.1). NCBI lineage: Eukaryota > Metazoa > Chordata > Actinopteri > Chaetodontiformes > Chaetodontidae > Chaetodon > Chaetodon trifascialis. The sequence continues at coordinate 2,574,480 of NC_092070.1, forward strand.
TGGTCCCGTACCGAGCCCCCATGCTGCGAAGTACCACACTGAACACGCAATCGCAAAGCCTCACATACTGTGGACTGTTGGTGAGGCAGTTGACGGTCCACGCAGTCAGATGGCAGTCTCCTCCAGCTTCTTCCATCTTCACCCTGAGCAGTGATGGTTGGATTGTGTTGATCCTAACTGGAGAAGTCAAAAAACATGACCCTCACCATGCTTCCAGTATGCTCCAGATGAGAAAGAGATCAATGGAGCAGGTAGATGACTGCATCCTCCATACCAACGACTCCCTCTGCACCCTCCTCAGCTCATCTTTGTCCCCTGATCTAAAGGCCCTCTTCTTCTCAGTCAGTAGGGCTTTCAGTTCCGGGGACACCCAGGGTTTGTTTGGGAAACACCATACCTTCCTGGTAGACACTCACTGTCCTTTTTGTGTGGACTGCACAACACTTCCCAGTCAGTTGTTTCAATGCAGTCCCTCAGTGTCATGCTGGACCCTTCTGACTATCTTATCACATACCTTACGGTTGGTGGTTGCTTATGGACTGTCTGCCTTGGGAGACCCTTTCAGCCATGGCTCCACTGTCTACACATGGGACCAGCTGTTAGCCCTCAGACACACTGGACTGCTCCACACTGGGAAACCAGAGATTCCAGCGGAGATAAGGAGGAAACAGAGAGGCTGTAGAGGTGTAGAGGTCTCAAGCACCAGGAGAGAAGACGGAGATATAAACCATGTCTACCAGCTGTTATCATGGGATAACTGCTCTCTCTCCAACAAGATGGACAAACTATCGGCGCTAATAAGGCTGCAGCAGGAGTACAGGGAGAGCAGTCTTATGTGTTTTTCGGAGACATGGCTGAACCAGGACACATCGGACTCTGTTCTCTCCTTAGACGGATTTACCGTAGTCTGTGTGGACCGGAAAGTGTCAGAGAGCGGTAAGAAGAAAGGGGGTGGACTGTGTGTGATTCTTAACAGATGGTGTAACCCTGGCCACATCACTGTTAAAGAGCAGCTCTGTAGCAGGGACATTGAGCTTCTTGCAGTCAGCGTTCGGCCATATTACATTCCTCGGGAGTTCTCACATGTTATTGTACTGACTGTGTACATCCCCCCATCGGCTGATGCTGCTGCTGCCTGTGAGTGCGTAAACAGCACATTGTCCACACTGCAGACAAGACACCCACAGGCCCTCTTTCTCATCTCTGGGGACTTCAATCATGCCTCTATCTCTGCCACTCTCCCCAACTTCACACAGTATGTAAACTACCACACAAGGAACAATAAAACTCTTGACCTTCTGTATGCTAATGTCAGGGACGCATACCTCCAACCCCCCCCCCCCCCACCCACCCGGTTGCTCTGATCACAACCTCGTCCATCTGCAGCCAGAATACACATCAGTGCTGAAAAGACAGTCTCCACAGAGGAAGGCTGTGAAGACCTGGACTGAGGAGGCATGTAAGCAATTGAGGGACTGCTTTAACACCACCGACTGAGACATACTGTGCAGCTCTCATGGGGAGGACATTGACAGTCTGACTCACTGCATCACGGACTATATCAACTTCTGTGTGGAAAACACTGTCCCATCCAAGAGAGTACGATGTTTTCCCAACAACAAGCCCTGGGTGACCCCTGAACTGAAGGCTCTGCTAAATGAGAAGAAGAGGGCTTTCATCTCAGGGGACAAGGAGGAGCTGCAGAGAGTACAGTGGGAGCTGAAGTATAATATCAGGTGGTGTAAGAAAAACTACAGGGAGAAACTGGCGTGCCTGGAGAAGAACAATGTCCGAGATGTGTGGAAGGTCTGAAACATATCTCGGACCATGGCAAAAGTGCAGATAGACAAGCCACCACTGGAGATCAGGCCTGGGCAAATGAGCTAAACTTGTTTATTAATAGATTTGACTCTGCCCCCACTCCAGCCACCTCTCATTGGGCCTCTACTTCTTCACACCTCTCCAGGCCAGTCGTCTCCCCTCAGCTGCAGTCCTTAATACCTCAGCTCCCCTCAGACCACTCTGCTCCAACCCACACTGTCATCAAGGTCCGACCACCACCACCACCTACAGCTCTGGACTACCCCCCACAGTCACCCACCTCCCCCCTCTCCATCACTATGGACCAGGTGAGGAGGGAGCTCAGGAAGACAAAAAGCCAGGAAAGCCACAGGACCAGATGCCATCAGCTCCAGGGTGCTCAGGGAGTGTGCAGACCAGCTCAGTCAGGTGGTCCTGTACATGTTCAGCCTGAGTCTCAGTCTGGAGAGAGTTCCAGCCCTTTGGAAGACCTCCTGCGTGGTGCCGGTTCCAAAAACAGCCCATCCCAGGGAACCAAGCCACTACAGACCTGTCACCCTGATCTCCCACCTCATGAAGACCATGGAGAGGATCATCCTCAGCCACCTCCGCACCCAGGTGAGCTCTGTGCTGGACCCGCTGCAGTTCGCTTATCGACCTGGCATCGGGGTGGATGGCGCTGTCACCTACCTGCTACACCGGGCCCTTTCTCACCTGGAGTCCCCCGGGAGCACTGTGAGAGTCATGTTTTTTGACTTATCCAGTGCTTTCAAAACCATCCAGCCGTCAATGCTGTGAGGGAAAATGGAAGTGGCTGGTGTGGACCAACAGCTGGCTGCGTGGACCATCGACTACCTCACTGACAGACCGCAGTACGTGAGGTTACACAGCTGTGTGTCAGATGTGGTAGTCAGCAGCACAGGGTCCCCCAGGGAACAGTGCTGTCACTGTTCCATTTCACCCTCTACACCTTGGACTTCATGTAGAACTCCACCCTCTGTCATCTGCAGAAATTCTCTGATGACAGTGCCATTGTTGGCTGTGTGTCAGAGGAGAATGAGCAGGAGTAAAGGGGGGTCATCACGGACTTTGTGTACTGGTGTCAGCAGAACCTACTGAACCTAAACACCGGCAAGACCAGGGAGATGGTTATTGTTTTCCGAAGGAAACCTTCCCCTCACACACTGGTGAACATCCAGGGCTCGGACATTGACATGGCGGACTCATTTAAGTACCTGGGTGTTCACCTCAACAATAAACTGGTGCAGGAAGGAGCGCTACCGTAGGTCATTCCTGCCCACAGCCATCAGACTGTGTAACTGTGCACAATAAACATCCATTCAAATGCAAGTTGTACTGATAACCTCTGTTTTCATGTGCAATCGCCATTTTTAAATTAGTGTATACGTATTGTATATATTGTAAATTACCGTAAGGTATATAATATTTGTGCAATATTTTTTATTCTTGTTATTTTTATTTTTTGTCATCTTGTCCTCTGACTTCTTGCACTCTGTCTTGTTGCTGCTGTAACGTGAATTTCCCCCATGGTGGGATAAATAAAGTCTATCTTATCTTATCTTATCTTATCTTATCTTATCTTATCTTATCTTATCTTATCTTACATGCAAGAACTGCCTCAGAAGATATGTCAGAATGCAAATGGCTAACAGCTGAATGTCTCTCGTGCAGCATGGATGTGTTCAGGGTTACACAATCTGTTGTTCACATTGTGATGCCCCCACCTTTCCTTGTACTGTTCCCTTTCGCTCTCCTGTCCGCTCTCAGTAGTTGAAAATTGTCTAGCCTAACGTGCGAGTCCGGCATGATCTCGATTAGCCACGTTTCAGTGAGGGTGCACGGTAATGGTGGGTGACGTCAGTCACGCTCACCACTGCAGCAGATGGTGGAATGTAAACAGAGTGATAATAGGGTCTCATTAACACTATCAGCTCAATATTTGAAGTGCAAATACATTCCTACCATGAACTAGCATAACATTCTCAGAAGATTCAATGGATAATTCTTGTGGAACATTTTAGCATTCAAGAAACACAAGCCATCAGATAATCCAACAGGCTGCAAACAAAGCTCAGGTTTGTCAAACTTACTGGAATAGACTAAGATGGCAGTGCATGCCCAAAGTCTTTCCAGATTCTGCAAATTTGGAGTTATCTGTGTATTTGTTTCAAGTCTCTACCCAGCATTTTATTTGCCAATGTATGGTCTCCGGTGAAAAAAATGGATGAGCAGTAGCTGCAGATCATCACTCACAAAAACATTATGGACTGCAATCTTTTTCACAGGAACATGGCTCAGTAGCAGCATTCCCAGTATTCATGAAAGAACTGCATGTTGCCATTAGCAAACAACTTACTGTACACTCAGAGGCAGCCTTTATTGCTGCATGTGGCTTTAACCATTGGACCATACACACCACTCATCAGATGTGTGAAACCTTTGGTGAGAAAAGTCAGCATGGCCAGAGGGAGCACATTCTGTACTACAGCAACTCACACACTGGAGTATGTTTGCTACTCAGGGCACCATGAACTCCCACACAGACACTGGATAGAGTGTCGCCACCCTCACATGCTCCCAGTGCTCTGAATCAGATACCGTGAATAAAAAGAGAAATCCTCCTATTGCTGAAGGTATGCAACACCAATTTTCAGGGGTTCCTACGGTCATTCCTGGAAAAGTTATGAAATTTGAAAAAAATGTTTTCCAGACCTGGAAAAGGTTTGGAATTTGGTGAATGTTTTGGAAAAGTTTTGAATTATGGATGACTTGATCCAATATCAAAGATAAAAAAAAACAAAAACAAAAAAAACCCTTTCCTTTCCGTTTTTTAATTCCTAAATTCCAGTGGCTGTGGCTGTGCTGCGTTTCGGCTCCATCACAGCTGGGGCGCTCTGGGCACGACTTCCTGTCCCAAAATAAAACATCCAGTTAATTTGCAAAATAAAATACACTGTGTTCATGGTGGATCATATTTTGCTGAACTACACCTTGAAAACGTTATAATGGGTGGAGGCAGGCCTGTGCAGGTTAAGTGTAGCATGCCAGGCAAATGTGTTTTTAATAATGTGTGGCTTGCAAATGAAAAATACGCGACATGGCTCAAGAGGGACGCAGACTCTAGCTGTGGTGGATGTAAGCTCTGCTGCAAGACATTTGATGTTAGCAACATGGGGGAAGCTGTGTTGGTTAACCACGCTAAAGGAAAAAAAACACCAGGACAACCTTAAGGCGGCTCAACAGACTGTCGGCATCAATGCATTTTTAACACCAGCTAGAACCAGGGCACAGCAACTAGCATCGGTGTAGCTGGGAGACAACACCCGAAGTTGGACCAATTCGTCGCCGCATCTAAAGGTTTGTTATCGGCTGAGGTGATCTGGGCAATGAAGACTGTGGACTCGCACTATTCATACAGCTTGTGTGCTAACAGAGCTGAGCTTTTCGGTACCATGTGTCCTGACAAATTTAGCTGTGCTGAAACTTAGTGCGCATATATCTCTGCATTTGGAATTGCGCCATACTTCAAATCACGTGTGGTCAGAGAGGTGACCAGACAGGCTGGTTACGCTATGATGTTTGACGAAAGCCTCAACAAAGCTCTCCAACTGAAATAGATGGACCTGCACGTCTGGATTTGGGATGGGGGGCAGGTAAAAACCTGGTATGTAGGCTCGGAGTTCTTGGGGCATTCAACTGCCCTGGACATAGTTGAGCAGATGCAGAATATACTCTCCGAAACTGGAATGAAGAACTTTGTGCAGCTGTCAATGGACGGACCTAATGTAAATTGGAAAGTGTTTGATTTGCCTCAGTCTGAACTTGTCAAAGTCAACAAGCCCTTGGTAAACATTGGGTTATACAGACTGCACACACTCCATAATGCTTTTCGGGATGGATACAGGGCAACTGGGTGGAATGTGGACCATACCCTCTCCATGTTGTACTTGCTGTTTAAAAACAGACGCAAAGAAGACCTCATAAAAGTCACAGGTTGCACCACACCCATGCTTAAATTCTGCCAGCACCGAGGGGTTGAAAATGTGCAAGTTTGTGAGAGAGGACTGATGTTGTGGCCTTACATAATAAACTATGTGGATGCAGTCCCAAGAGGAGAATTACCAGAACCAAAGATAAAATCTTTCCAGGAGATCAAGAAAGCCTGTCAAGACCCAGTGTTTCCAGTGAAAACATTGATTTTCCAGAGCGTAGCCAAAACAAGTCACACCCTTCCTTGTTAGATAAATAATCAGAGATAGATAGAAAAAGATGTTGTACATGTACATGTGGTAGATAGAAAAACTATGATAGGCAATGGAGAGGACAGGAAATGATTAGATGATTCATGAGAAGATAAGATGTTTTTTAAGCTGCTTTTTAAAGAGTGAGTGGGATGATATGGATCTTAATGGGGAGGTAAGACATTTCATAATGCAGGGCTTCTATAAGACATATTAAATTGATGATGTGATCTGCAGGTAAAGGGTAACAATAGGTTATTATTGTTGCTGTGTCTAGTACGATATGAATGTTTGTCAGATGAGTTAGTAAAGAAAGTTTGAAAACTTTCAGGGAGATCTTGGTTTCTGTAAATAAACTTGTGAATAAACAAACATATCTGGTAAATATTCAATTTGTGAATGGCCAAAATAGAAAAATGTATAAAAAGTGGAGCTGATGGAGCATATCTGCCAGAATGTGAGATGAATCTTAAGAACCGCTTCTGAATGATACATAATTTCTTGAGATGGTTGGGATATGAAGCTGCCCAGACCAGATTGCAGTAGATCAAATAAGGAAACAAAAAACAATAGTTTAAGGTTAAATGAGGAGAAGGATGAATTAGAGGACACACTTTTCTTAATATGCCCATCATCTTCGTGGACCTTTTGCAAACCAGGTCTATGTGATGTGACCAGTTAAGTCTTTCATCCAATCTTTGGAGTAAGACTTGTTTATGTTGCAAAAGATCATGTAGTTACATTTCTTCACATTCAGTATTAATTTATTCATTAGAAACCATATGGTAAGAGAGGTTAATTCATCATTCACACAGTCAATCAAATAAATAAAGTCATTTTGAGTTGCTATAAGAGTAGTGTCATCAGCAAATAATACAGGAAAAAGATGTTTACAAGACATGGCTAAATCGTTTATATGAATCAAAAATAATAAAGGGCCCAGTATTGAGCCCTGGGGCACCCCATGTATGATTCTGGCCTTGGAAGAAGAAGATCCAATAAGCAATACATATTGCTCTCTGTTTGTTAGGGAGTTTATAAACCAGTTCAGGGCAATATCCTCCACTCCATATCTTTTTAATTTTGAAATCAGAATACTGTGGTTAACAGTATCGAATGCTTTGCTTAGGTCTAAAAAGATCCCATTGGCAAACTTTCTTTTGTCCATGGCAGTTGAAATTATATTAGTTAGCTGAAGTAATGCATGCTCTGTTGAATGTTATTTTCAATTAAGTGCTTGGATATTCTTGCATAGACTAATTTTTCCAATATTTTTGAGATGCAAGGCGTGATGGATATAGGTCTATAGTTTCCAAAATCATCAGTGTCACCTGATTTGAAAATGGGGATGACTTTAGCAATTTTAAAATCGAGGGGAATAATTCCAGATTGGAGTGATAAAGAAAGAAGGTGGGTTAAAGGTGGAATTAAATGATCAGTGGTTTCTTTGATCAAAATTTTATTTATGCCATCATGCCCTGGGGCAGAATTCTTTAATTCCATGATGATGTTGAGGACTTTGTGTGTAGTTGGAGGATCAAAGGTATTGAGAGGAGGATATTGCCCCTTGATTACGCAACAAGGATTCTCATTGGTCACCAAGATACTTGTTATCAGATCAGAGCCAACATTAACAAAAAATTGTTAAAGCAATCAGCTATTTCGTTTGGGTTTGATAGGATCCTCTTTGTCCTGTGCATCTCTGCAGGGCAGTTGCTGCTGATTTCTTGCGATTCAACAAATAATTGATGAGTTTCCAGGTTGACTTTATATCGTTTGAAGTTTGTGTGAATTTAATGTCATAATAGGTTTTTTTTCTTTTTTCTTTTCTTATATCAACTATAAATTTGTTTTTATATTTCTTATAGGTTTCTATGTTGGCAGGAGTGGAGTTTGTAATAGCTTTTGTATCGAGTTTATTTTTTTTACGGGAGCGTTTCTTTAGATCTTCAGTGATTCAAGGTCTCCCTTTAGAAGGCTTAATTTTAGACTTAGGGCTGATCAAAGGAAAAGATGATTCTAGAGCAGAATTAAAAAGTTCTATGAACAGGTGATAAGCATCATCACCATCTTTTAGCCCGAGAACCTCATCCCAAGAGACGCACCCGATGGCTGTTTTGAAGGTTTCCAGGTTATTTCTTGTGGACTTGCAAAATTTAAGTTGGCTAGTTAACTAGTGCCTTTAGAGTTAGGAGGATCTATAGCATGAACAATCTGGAATACCGGAAGATTCTGTCTGAAATATCACACATCAACAGACCCAAAGTGAGTTCCAGAAATCCAGAGAATTAAAAAGAATGTTGTCAATTAGTGAGGCTGATGATCTAGTAATATGAGGTGGCTTAGTAATTAAAGGAAAAAAAATGTAGTGTTATATTTATTCTACAGTCTACACAAAATTTGCATATAGTCAAATAGCCTCAAACTCTTCAATTCAATTTTATTTATATAGTGCCAAATCACAACAAAAGTTGTCTCAGGACACTTTGCATATAGAGCTGTTACAGACCAAACTCTTTTTATGTACAGAGACCACACAGTTCCCTCATGAGCAAGCACTTTGCGACAGTGGCAAGGAAAAACTTCCATTTAACTGGCAGAAACCTCAGACAGAACCAGGCTCTGGGTCTGACCAACACATCAGTCTTGCCAGTATAATCTAGTCTTGCCCGTCATGAGACCATTAGTCAAAGTGAAGGTTCATCCATGATAGACACCTGGGGCTCTATTATCGACTCCACCGCTGGCGTGGCGCAGGCGCGGCACAAAGTCAGGTCCGCTGCGCCGATGGGGCAGGGCGGCGCAGACTTTGGTATTTTTGTGCACTACACCGCCAGCGCATCTCCTCCCCCTTGTCATCTCAGTCCCACCCAGCAGCGCAACTCGGAAAGAGGGAGGGGAGAAGGCGTGGAATGGGTTTGTCACAGCTGAGTCAAATCTTCACCAATCACACCAGCTCCTCGCCTCACCTTTAAATACGCTGCTGGCGAGGCGCATGGCAAGTTTCGAGGATGACTGAGCCCACGCAGGAAAGTGTCCGACGCCCAAACTTCTCCCAGGAGGAGACTGATGTCACTCATGTCTCATGACATCTGTTTGTATTACTTTGCACACCCGTTTGTATATACTGTTTATTTTTTCTCAGTATATCTATATTGTTTTATATTCTGTTCTATATTTTGTGGTATATTTTGTTTATATATACATTCTCAATATAAATATTTTGTTTTTATATTTGCTTTTTATATATATAGTTCTCTCTCTTTCGTTTCTAATTTTATTCTTGTAAGGAGCACTGCAACAAAAACAATTTCCCCTCGGGGATAAATAAAGGATTTGTGATTCTGATTCTGATTCTGATGTCTAAATATGAGGTCCTTAGATGGTAAATCCTTGGCCTCCTCCTCATCCTCCTCAAAGCAATGATGTATTCCATCTTTGTAGATAACATTAAGCATTACAATGATAACATCTGTATTTGGAATGAAATGACGGGGGTAATAGCGGACAACAATCATCACTTACGTTTTTTCCATGTGTCTGTCTCTCTCTGTCTCTCAAGTGCTCTGAGATAGATGCAGTATATATGCTCTGTAGGATGCCACGGCTGTTTCTGGTTGGCACAGCGACGTTAATTGATTAGTTCGCGTCCCTGTTTCACCTGTGTACATTTGGTCAGGGTGAGTGACCCTTATGCGTGCCGAACGTGCTTGCAATGTGGTCAGATGAGATACTGATCAAAATATAGGTCTGACTGTATGTGCTGACTCAGATAGTTGCATTGAATCGTGGCTGTTGCTAATTATTGATCGCAGTGAAATGCCAGACACTGTGGAAACCTGACTGTGAGGTATTGGTGACGTGAGCGCACGACTCCATCGGTTAACGAAAATCCACTTGCCCGGCGGTGCGCCGCTGGTGCACAGAGTTGACCAGGTCTGGGGCGGCAAGCTTTCAGCGCACTTTTGCGCCGCCAGCGCCCCTTCTTGCTGTGAGGCACGCACACTACCACCGTGCAGCCCTCTGTACGACTCAGTTTACCAAAATACCAAGCGCGCCGTGCGCCTGCCTGTGCTGCATGAAAATACCACTGTGCCAGCGGCGCAGCGGCGGAGTTGAAAATAGAGCCCCTGGAGTGCATTCCAAAAAACAGGTTAAGAGAGTTTTAACACAATGTGTTACATCTAGACCTATGTTAAAAAGAAAGCACTCTGAGAGTTCAAACCCTACAAGAATTACAATAGAAAACTTCACAAAAAAACAAGATCTGACTCCACCTGAAAGCCTCACCGTCCCACTGTTGAGTATGAGGTTAGTGGTTACAGTTTATACTGTAGCTCAATCAGTCCTCAATAATGGGTTGCAAAACTACTTTAATCTTTCAAAACTTTCATAATCTTGTCTTCTTTATGTGCTTAGTGCTGAGAGTGTAGTTTGAAAATTTCATTGCTACAACCCCCAAGTTATTCTGAGAAGAATGAATGAGAGAATGAAAGCATGTTGGTAGCAAAAAGACGGCATACTGTGCATCTGGAAGTCTCATCAGCTCTCCCTCTCAGTCAGTCTGCCTGTTGCATTCCTTCCCCCACGTCATCAGTCCTTGCTCTCACCACTTTATTTCTCTCTTCTTTTCAGCCACGTCAACAATACCATGACAGCAACAACAACAGCAGATACTGACAGCTATCATATTTTATTATTTTATGTAGAATATACTTATTTGACACGTACATGGGACACAGCTGTTCAGAGATTTTGGACATGCCATTGTTATTATTGTTTACATTCCTCCACGGGCTGACGCGTAGGTAGCGTGTGATGTCATCCACTCCGCTGTTGCCGTACTACAAACACAGCATCCTGAGGCCATTATGTAGATCACTGGGGACTTTGGATACAACGCTACCTGCTTTCTTCCAGTATGTGGACTGCAACACCAGGGGAAATAGTACTATTGACCTACTGTATGCAAACGTAAAGGATGCATACAGTGCCACCCCGCTGCCTGCACTGGGCAAATCAGACCACAACCTGATTCTGCTTCAGCCTCACTACAAACCAGGAGTGAGGCAGTTACCCACATCCAAATGCTCATTCAGGAAGTGGTCTTCTGAGGCAGAGCAGGCTCTGAGCGATTGCTTTGCAACTACAGACTGGGATGTACTGCAGGGGTCACACGGCGAGGACATTGAGGGAGCTGTGAACTCCACGACTGACTACATCAACTTCTGTATGGACATTGTTGTTCCCTTAAGGACTGTACACTGATATGCTAACAACAAGCAACAAGGGCCTTCTAAACCAGAAGAAGAGGGCTTTCAAGGACGGTGATCAGCAGGAGCTTAAGCGCGTGCAGAGGGAACTCAGAGTCCAGCTCAGGGAGGCAAAGGAGCAGTACGGAAGGAAACTGGAGCAGAAGTTGCAGAACAACAGCATGAGGGAGGTGTGGGACGGGATGAAGACCATCACCGGCTGCAGCTCAAAGCGGGGTGCCACCATCGATGGAGATGTGGAGAGAGGGAACCAGCTGAACACATGCGCACCGAAGGGTGGTACTGCCCCCCCCCCCCCCCCCCCCCGCTGTTCTCTCTCTCCTACTAGAAGAAGAAGAATCAGAGGGACAATCCGGTGGTGATCTTCTTGTACTTTTTACTTAGAGAGGTTTCATTTTATGGAGGATCCCCCAGGTAAACACGGGGAGAACATGCAAACTCCACACAGAAAGGCCCCCTTTTTTCCTCGAGCAGCAGGCACCGAAGGCATAGTGGAGGACATGCCCCCACAGCAGGAATCGAACCCGGGACCTTCTATCTGAGAGGCGACAGTGTTACCACTGTATCACCACCATTCCACCACCTCTAGACACCAGCACAGAGGAGACCATCCCCCCACCCAAGATCACAGCAGCCCAGGTGTGCGGAGAGTTGAGGAGGCTTCAAACCAGCAAGGCAGTGGGTCCAGATGGAGTATCCCCTTGACTGCTGAAGGCCTGCGCATTGGAGCTGGGAGACCCCTACAGCGCATCTTCAACCTGAGCTTGGAGCAAGGGAGGGTCCCTCAGCTGTGGAAAACATCCTGCATCATCCCAGTCCTAAAGAGACCAAAACCTGAGGAGCTGAATGATTTCAGGCCAGTCGCCCTGACATCACACGTGATGAAGACCATGGAGCGGCTGCTGCTACACCACCTGAAGCCACAGGTGCGCCACGCCCTCGATCCTCTGCAGTTTGCTTACCAGGAGAAGGTGGGAGTGGAGGACGGCATTGTCTACTTGCTACACCGATCCCTCTCCCACCTGGACAGGGGCAGCGGTGCGGTGAGGATTACGTTTTTGGACTTCTCCAGCACCTTCAACACCATCCAGCCTCTGCTCCTCAGAGAGAAACTGGAAGAGATGAGAGTAGGCTCATACCTGGTGGTCTGGATTACAGACTATCTGACAGGCAGACCTCAGTATGTGAGACTGGGGGTCTGCAGGTCTGACACCGTGGTTTGCAGCACAGGAGCACTGCAGGGGACCATGCTCTCTCCAGTCCTGTTCACCCTGAACACATCAGACTTCCAATACAACTTAGAGTCCTGCCACTTGCAACAGTTTGCAAACGACACTGCTATCGTTGGCTGTATCAGGAACGGATAGGAGGAGGAGTACAGGACACTGATCCAGGACTTTGTGGTAGCAAGTGCCCTCTTCTACACAGCAGTGTGCTGGGGAGGCAGCATCAAAAAGAGGGACGCTACACGTCTGGGCAAACTGGTGAGGAAAGCGGGCTGTGTTGTGGGCACAGAGCTGGACAACCTGACATCTGTGGCAGAGTGACGGGCGCTGAGCAGGCTCCTGTCAATCATGGACAATCCACTGCATCCGCTGCACATCGTCATCTCCAGGTAGAGGAGCAGCTTCAGTGACAGGCTGCTGTCACTGTCTTGCTCCACTGACAGACTGAGGAAGTCATTCCTCCCCCACACCATGCGGCTCTTTATCTCCACTCAGGGGGGTGGAATCAGTACAACACTGTGTTCAACATGCAACATGCAACAACTCATGTAAACACTTGACATTTAAACTTGCTTTCTGTTGCATTAGACATTTTTACTTTTAGATTATTTATTACATGCCTTCTACTTAAAATTTGTGGAATATGCTGGAACTTGTGAAGTTCCCTTGGGGATGAATAAAGTATCTATCTATCTATCTATCTATCTATCTATCTATCTATCTATCTATCTATCTATCTATCTATCTATCTATCTATCCAAAAGGGCACCCTGATGAGAAGTGGGTTATTGGAAGTAAACATAGATGGACAGGAGCAGAAAACCTGAAATTCTTGGAATGCTACCAGACAGGTAACCTTAGACAGATGGGGTACATGAAGAGGATGTTAACTGCATGCTTCGAAACCCAACATCTAGAATAACAATGGAATGGGGTCCAGAAAGGAATTGGTGGCAATACCAGGGGAACAAAGCACCAGCTACTGGTCGATAGGGCAGTCACCCAAGACTGAAATACCAAACAAACCAACCTGTTTACCGCCTGGATTGACTACAAGAAAGCCTATGACTCAATGCCACACACAAGGATCCTGGAATGCTTGGAACTGTGCAACATCAACAGGACTCTAAGAGCCTTCATCAAGAACTCACTGGGGCTGTGGAAAATGACTCAGGAGGCCAACTCAAAGCCAATTGCAAAAGTCACCATCAAATGCAACATATACCAAGGCATACACTATCACCACTGCTGTTCTGCACGGGCCTGAACCCCCTCAGCCAGATAATCACGGAGTGGCTACAGAGACCGGATAAGTCAAGCGACCATTAGCAACTTCCTCTACATGGATGACATCAAGCTGTATGCCAGGAATGAGTGAGACACTGACTTACCGATCCACATCTCCAGGATCTACAGTAATGACATCGAGATGTCATTCAGACCAGATAAATGTGGGCAGATGGTATCAAAGACAGGGGAGATGATCACAACAGAGGTGGTTGAACTACTAGAAGGCAGCATTGCAGATGTTTAGGACAGTAACAAATAACTGTCTGACTAACACCACAGGCAAATAAGAACCACAAGGAGGCTGCAAGGAAGTCAGCCACAGCTAAATACCCCCCATAATGAGTAAGGCAGGTCCTGAAGAGTCGGCTGAATGGAAAGAACAAGGTCCGGGCTATCAACACATACACACTGCCAGTCATTAGATACCCCACTGGTATAATCAGCTGGCCAGAGGAGTAGATAGAAGTGACTGAGGGCTGAGTGACTCAAGACAAGGATGTGCCTGACAATGCATAGAGGGTTTCATCCCATGTCTAGATAGATTATTTTAAAATGCATGAAAATGCATTACATTTACCATCAAAAATGGAGTGTTATAAGATAAGATAAGATAAGATAAGATAAGATAAGATAAGATACTTTATTAATCACAACAACACCACATGCACATGCCATGCTTCAGTGAACACACAACTACACAACAGTGGTGGGCTGCCAGCTGACGCCGGAGCCTGGGGACCCAGTTACTTCTTGTCACCATTTTTCAGGTGGTGATCTTCTTGCATATTTTTGGGGGAGGTTTTTTATGGAGAATATGCAAACTCCACACAGAAAGGCCCCTTTCCTCAATAAAGGGCAGCAGGCACCGAAGTCATGGTACACACGCCCCCAGCACCCACAGTGCCCCAGGTGGGAATTGAAACCGGGACTGGGAAAGTGCCACCATTATAACTAAGCATGCACTGTTACATTGTGTCAATATGCACCTCACTTTACTTAACACATACAATGGTAAGTTATGATACTAAATTAACTATTATAGCTTACCACGAGTAATTACTGAAGTTGATTGCTGAGGTGTGTATAACAGTATTGGTAATCATAATGTATTATAAGCCCCATCTGTCAAACTTTCGTTTATAACTACTAAAGAGGATCTACATGACATTTGAAGTTATAACTCACGATAAGTCACATCTATAATGCTGCACGATTATTGATAGAGTGCATGTGAAAGCATTATGTCTGTCTACACTATGAGTGTAGCCACAAAACATTATGAATGCAGGATGAATGCCAATATTGCACAATAGATGTGGTCTTCAAAGATCACAAGACTTTTGTGTCCTTACCTTATTCTTCTGTGTAATGACAAGAATGAAAATAAATATTGTGTTCCTCTGCACCTCATCTAACGAGTATCTGTGTCTGATACACTTCATATTCATATATTTCTCTGCCATTATTACATGACTCCTTGGATCACAATACAAGCCTTCCATAGCTGTGTGCTTTAGAAAGATGCGTTTGTTGTCTATTCTAGCCTCCCCACTCTGAGCTTGACTTGTTCTCACAATGGAATCTTGAATGTCCATCTTCACCAACTGAATGTGTTTACATTCATAGCATACAATAAAGAGGAAAAAACATGACTGTCTATTATTCCAAATCACACTATAAAGTAGAATACCTATGCATAATAAATCCCTGAAGTATATAGTTTGCCTGCCAAACTCTGAAAGCCAACTCACAGCCAAATGCAAATGGTGTGCAGAAGAGGGAAGATGATCGCCACTGAAGGGGTTGAACTACCTGAAGACAACATAGAAGATGTTCAGGACAGCTACTAATACCTAGGGATCCCACAGGCAAATGGCAATCATGAGGAAGCAACACAGAAATCAGCCACAGCCAAATACCTTCAGAGGGTGAGGCAGGTCCTGAAGAGTCAGCTGAATGGCAGGAACAAGATCCAGGCAATAAACACCTACGCCCTGCCAGTAATCAGATACCCTGCTGGTATAATATCCTGGCCACTGGAAGAAATGGAAGCCACTGATATCAAGACAAGGAAGCTCCTCACGATGCATGGAGGGTTTCACCCTAAGTCCAGCGTCCTGTAGCTATACACTAAGCGGAAGACAGGAGGCCGCGGACTAGTGAGCGTCAGAGCCAACATCCAGGAGGAAACAGCAAGCCTCTGGGAGTACATCAGGAAGATGGCCCCCAATGATGACCTGCTGAGTGAATGCCTCAGGCAGCAGAAGCCCAGTATGGAGGAAGGGTTGGCATGGACAGACAAGCCCCTGCATGGCATGTACCACCAGCAGCTTGAGGAAGTGGCTGGCATAGTGAAAACATGCCAGTGGCTGGAAAAGGCTGGAATGAAAGACAGCACAAAGGCACTGATCATTGCTGCACAAGAGCAAGCCTTGAACACAAGGTCAATAGAGGCCGGGATCTACCACAGCAGACAAGACCCCAGATGTAGGCTGTGCAAAGATGCCCCTGAGACAATACAGCACAGAACAGCGGGGTGTAAGATCATCATAACCAGGTGGCTAGCATCGTACACAGGAACATCTGTAACGAGTATGGGCTGGAGGTCCCAGTATCAAAGTGGAAGATGCTTCCAAAGGTGATCCAGAACGACTGAGCCAAGATCCTGTGATCCTGAACTTCCAGTTCCAGACAGACAAACTGGTGATGGCGAACCAACCAGACATAGTGGTGGTAGACAAAGAACAAAAGACAGTCACAGTGGTGGATGTAGCAATCCCAAGTGACAGTAACATCAGGAAGAAAGAGCATGAGAAGCTGGAGAAAAACCAGGGTCTCAAGGAAGAGTTGTAGAGGATATGGGGCATAAAGACAAAAGTGGTCCCAGTAGTGATCAGGGCACTTGGAGCGGTAACCCCCGAGCTGGGAGAATGGCTCCAGCAGATACCAGGAAGAACTTTTGTAACAAAAGAATTTCCATTTCCATTTGATAACCATTGTTCAAACTACTACAATAGTTTGAACAATGATTAGGGGGTTGGACTTATGTAAATGAGATGCAATGAGCAGCACTGCGTTACTGTGTTAGAATCTTTCAGGCTGGATTTCTCAAAAAATTAGTTTGAGGAGTGCCTACATTTAAATGACCATATCTTCCTCAAATATTTGCAGATTTCCATGTGTTAGACATTGTTGTTAGAAGTTTAGAAACTACACTTTCAGAATCTGTAAATAACTCAAAATGCCCCCGGGAGACTTGTTGCTGGTTTTCTCGTGGCTGGTCACACACACACACACACACACACACATATATATATATATATATCACATAACTGAGAAATATTTGGTACTATAATAACTTCATCTGTACTGCAGGATGTCATTGTTGGAAACTCTGTGGCTCTGTTAACCAATATTGTACCTCGTAGTATCAAGTACCCAGTCCTCACAAAATACTTGTATAATTTCATTCTTCTTTCCTCTAAAATACTCTATAAAATACCCTCTAGATCCAAAAATACCTACTACTTCCAAAAATACTTACAATATATGCTGTTTCTTCTTTCCACGAAAATTCCAAGTTGTTACTATCTTCTTCTATTCTATGTATTGATTCATATGACATTTAGAGGAATGACAAGGCAAATGTTGGGAAATTACACTGGCCGTTTCTCAATATGCGTTCTTCTCTGTACTTGTGTTCTTGTGTACTTGAGAAACGTCATCACTCTGAGTCCAAGTACTGTTCCAATTCAAAAGTCCGCATCTCAACAAGTACACTCAAATACCCGGATGTGTTCTTGCCCCTCCCACTTTATCGCGGATGCATCGGATGGTGACTTGTGCGGACTTGGGGCAACCACGTATCCCAGAATGCATTTTCGTAGCAATGCCGGAGGAGAGGACTCACAACTATAAGTTATAAGTTTCGAAATACTGCTGTTTTAGTAGTACGGAATGTGGTTTTAAGATTATTTTATGTGAGAAAGTGGATGTTAAAACTTAAAATCTGTGGTCGATTCATCACGATAGCGCGTAGTTTAAAATTTGCTCCAAAGTTTTCGGAGATGTGTCGTCCTGCTAACGCCATCAAGTACGCTGCTGTCCCAATTGCAGAATGATGGTCCTGCGTCCCCCGTCCTGGAGAGACTGTACTCCCAAGTCAAACTTGCTAAGTCCGAACTGCCAAGTTCATAAGTCCGAACTTGGTGTATTTGGTATTGAGAAACGGCCACTATGAATTCACTCATTCTGATGTGCCAAATTAAACCGATTCATCAGTGTAGTATAATTATTATCTTCCTGCAAGTAAGGTTTGTGACATCTGGCACTTCATAACAGTGACTGTAATAGTTTTGGACACAAACATCAGAGATTATAAAAAAAAAAGTCATTTCAAATTTAAGGATGAAAGTTGCACTCACTGTTTTAAAAATGTTACACACCATACATGTTTTGTTATCACAGTAATGAAATGCAATAAAATATCAGTGTGCTTTGCTGGATTACAAGTGTTTAGAAAAAGTTAACCCAATATTTGGAAAAGCGTATAACAAGCTGTAAAAACCTGCAGATGTATGGACTTATTTTCAGAATGTTTGTAGCTAGAGATGGAATCTGTCTGCTTCTCTCTCTCTGTAGTGTGTGTGTGTGTGTGTGTGTGTGTGTGTGTGTGTGCGCACTGTGTATGCATCCTGAAGGAATGACCTCATCTGGTCATTGTGAGGAGAACATCAGCCTCTTCTCCCCCTCACTGTGAGCCCCACAGTGTATGCACTGAAAGAGAGAAGAGGGTAATTAAGAGAGAGAGAGAAAATCGATTTTTGTAAACTCGCAAACAAACTGACATTATATACCCACATTATATATGTACATGGAAAAGTGCATTGTATATTTCCATCCAGACACTGAATTGCCAATTTCTGGAAACAAAAGTGACACGGGTGGCAAAGTGTGAGAAAAAAAACGTAACGAGAAAATAATTTCAATCTTTGTTGGAGATTGAAATTCTTGTAGAAGAATATATTTCTGCCCTTTCTGGTGTGATACATCTGCATTATTCCACTTTAATGAGAACCCAATGGATCGATGGCCATTGGATAAAAATAAAATTTCTAATTTACTGAACACATTCATGTGCCCCTAAGGATGAGCCCTTTCATTTAATGTCAATAATATCAACTATTCACACAAGATATAATTTAATGGGTAATCAATATAAATTTGCACAACATTCATTCCTCATAGCTGATGAACCACATTCGAGTTTAAGATAAGATAAGATAAGATAAGATAAGATAAGATAAGATAAGATAAGATAAGATAAAATAAAAGATGAAAAACTTTATTGATCCCATGCCACGGAAAAAAATTAGAAAGAAAGAATGAGAAGGAATATATATATATATAAACAGAATATTAATACTAAGGATATGTGTAAAAAAGAAATACACAACACAATAAAATTAAATGTACAGCAATAAAACAAACATATATATATATATGCTAAGCAATTTGATGTGCAAAAATTGAAGTAGGATGTGCAGAAACTGAAATTGGAAAATATACATCAGAACAGACAGTGACAGTGACCACAGGCAGGATTTCCTGTAGCGTTCAGTCCTTAGTTTTGGTGGTATGAGGCTTTCACTGAACGTACTCCTGTGCCTGGCCAGCACATCATGAAGTGGGTGTGAGACGTTGTCCATGATAGTCCGTAGCTTATTCAGCATCCTCCTCTCTGACACCACCATCAGAGAATCACACTCCATCCCCACAACATCACTGGCCTTACGGATCAGTTTGTTGAGTCCGTTGGCGTCCGCCATCCTCAGCCTGCTGCCCCAGCACGCAACAGCATAGAGAATAGCACTTGCCACCACAGACTCATAAAAAATCCTGAGCATAGTCCGGCAGATGTTGAAGGACCTCAGTCGCCTCAGGAAATAGAGACGACTCTGGCCCTTCCTGTAGAGAGCGTCAGTGTTCTTTGACCAGTCCAGTTTATTGTCAATATGTACCCCCAGGTACTTGTAATCCTCCACAATGTCCACACCAACTCACTGGATGGAAACAGGGGTCACAGGTGCCTTGGTTCTCCTCAGGTCCACTGCCAGTTCCTTAGTCTTTGCCACATTTAGTAGCAGATGGTTCTGCTCACACCATGTGACAAAGTTGACCACAGCAGCCCTGTACTTATCCTCATCGCCCTTGCTGACACATCCAACTATCGCAGAGTCATCAGAAAACTTCTGAAGATGGCAGGTCTCTGTGCAATAGTTGAAGTCCGTGGTGTAGAGGGTGAAGAGGAAGGGAGAGAGAACAGTCCCCTGTGGGGCCCCAGTGTTGCTGACCACTCTGTCTGACACACAGTTTTGCAGGCGCACATACTGTGGTCTGCCAGTCAGGTAGTCCACAATCCAGGACACCAGGGGGGCGTCCACCTGCATCGCTGTCAGCTTGTCACCCAGTAGAGCTGGACGAATGGTGTTGAATGCACTGGAGAAGTCAAAAAACATGACCCTCACAGTGCTCGCCGGCTTGTCCAGGTGTGCGTAGACACGGTTGAGCAGGTAGATGATGGCGTCCTCAACTCCAAGTCGGGGCTGATATGCGAACTGGAGGGGGTCCAACAGTGGCGTGACCATGGGCCGGAGCTGAAGATTCATCAGCTGTCTTTTCACCTGGTCAGCAGTGAAGCACACTGTGGAGGTAACAGGTGGGGAATGTGTGGTGTAGTCCTCTGGTTGGTGAGTGAAGTTAGTCTGGCAGTCTGAGGGGGTGTGAAGAGGGCTCACACAAGAAGATGGGGGGTGTGTGAGAAGGAGAAGGAGGAGGAGAAGGGGGGGTGGGGGTGGATGATGATGGTCATCCAGGACAGACAGCAGAGGAGTCAGAGAGAGGCCTGAGGTGTCAAATCAATTTAAAAACAGATTCAGTTCATTTGCCTTGTCAACGCTGCCTTCAACTCCTCTGCTGCTTGTCCCAAAGCCAGTGATGGTCCTCATACCACTCCAGACCTCTCTCAAGTTGTTCTGCTGGAGTTTCCTCTCCAGCTTCCTCCTGTATTTCTCCTTAGTCTCCTTGATTTTCATCTTCAGTTACCTCTGTATCATTCTCACCTCCTCCCTATTACCAGCTCTGAAAGCCCTCTTCTTCTCATTGAGGATGACTTTGATGTCCTTTGTCACCCACGGCTTGTTGTTTGGATAACAATGGACAGTCCTGGCTGGGACAGTGGAGTCCACACAGAAAGTGATATAGTCCATGATGCACTCTGTGAGCCCGTCAATGTCTTCCCCGTGCGGCTCACAGAGTGCCTGCCAGTCCGTCACCTCAAAACAGCCCTGCAGTGTCTGATATGACTCCTCTGACCATCTCCTCACTGTCCTTGTGGTCGTAGGCTGACTCTTCACCAGAGGCACATAACAGGGAGTGAGGTGCACAAGATTGTGATCTGACCTGCCCAGAGGAGGAAGGGGGGAGCAGCTGTATGCATCCTTGACGTTAGCATACAGCAAGTCCAGGGTTCTTTCCTCTCTTGTAGGAAAGCTCACATACTGTGTGAAATTGGGCAGTGTTGTTGCCAGATTATAAAAAGTAGTAATTTACCGATGCTATAAACTGAAGTGCACTTGAGAAATACTGTTGCTTTAAAAAGAACATTGAATTGCACAAGTCAAACATGGATAATAAATGCAGTGTTTGTACTATTGCACAGTTGAAAAAATATACAACACAGTGAAAAATTGCACAAGATGTAATGGATGTGAGTATATATCAGCATAAATAACAGTGCAAACAAGTGCAAAAACAGTAGGTTGTGTGATGCTGAAATGGAATGAAGGGGTACCTGGGGTACTGTTCCTTCTTACACAATGGATGTAGCAGTCCGTTGCTGAAGGAGCTGCTTAATCCCCCCACCATCTCATATCTCATAGAGGGGATGGGATGGGATGGGTTGTCCAAGATTGATGTCAGCTTGATTAATATCCTCTTGTCACCCACCTCCTCGATGTTTTCCAGAGGGCAGAGCTCCCACAACCCCCGCAGACCACTGCATAGAAAACTGCAAATGTTACCACAGAGTCATAAAAAGTTTAAAACAGTGACAAACATACTCCAAAGGATTAAGGTGAATACACAGGTATCTATGTCCAAACCATGGATGTTCATTGGTGTTGTCTGTGGGGCATTCTCGTGGAAGTCTATCACCACCTCCTTTTCTCTTTATCTTGCTTGTGTGCATGTGGTTCAGTCCACTCCAGTTGACAAATCTGGTGATGGCCTCCTTGTATTCCAGTTCATTCCCCTGTGATGGCTGTATCATCAGAGAACTTGGATGTAACAGTTGTCAGTGTTGTGTCTGAAGTAGCTCCTGTGCTGCAGACCACCACATCAGACACAGTCGCGAAGCCTCACACACTGTTGGTGAGGTAGTTGATGGTCCATGTAGCCAGGTGGCAGTCTACTCCAGCTCCTTCCAGCTTCCCCCCAGCAGTGATGGTTGGATTGTGTTGAAAGCACTGTCAGGTCAAAAAACATCACCTTCACAGTGCTCCCAGTATTCTCCAGGTGACAAAGGGATCTGTGAAGCAGATGGATCACTGTGTGTTCCACACGAATGCCTGGTTGATATGTGAACTGTAGGGTGTGCAGCTGGCTATTCATCACTGAGGTTCAGTATGATCCTCTTCATCATCTTCATCAGGTGAGAAATTAAGACTACCGGCCTGAAGTGGCCGCTCTCTCTGGGATGCGCAGTCTTTGGGACTGGATCCACACAGGAAGTTTTCCAGAGGACTGAGACTCTCTCCAAACTGTAGAATCAAATCTGCTGAAAAGCAGATTGAATTCATTTGCCCATTCTGGGTCTCCAGATTCTGGGCCCCTCCCGCTGTCACTGCTGTGGCCTGAGTTGATTTCAGGCCACTCCAAACCTCTCTGGTGTTGCTCCCCTGAAGGTGCTCCTCCAGCTTCCTCCTGTCGCTGTCCTTGCCTCTCCTTCTCTGCTTTTTCAACTCCCTCTGCACCCTCCTCAGCTCATTTGTTCCCTAATCTAAAAGACCCTCTTCTTCCAATTCAATAGGGCTTTCAGTGCTGGGGACACCCAGCATTTATTATTTGGGAAACACAGTGCCTTCCTGGTAGGCACAGTGTTTTGTAGCCATCATCTCTGTTAGATATCTCTAATATGTCTGAAACTGCTCCACATTCAGCCTGGCCTGGCCTCTCATATCAGTTTCTGATGCCAAAAGGGATGAGATGAGATGCTTTGTCTCACAGTTTGTTTGTTTTAGTTCTTCACTGTGAATGTAGGCGGATGTCGCCACTGAAGAGAAGCTCTGCACAGATGGCAGTAGCTGCTGTGTTTGTATACTCCTTTCCATATGTGTCAGTATATACCTAGGCGTTGCGTGGAAGACTTTCAGTCTGCTGGCCTTATGCTGCTTCTTTTCAAGCGCACCCACACAAACACGGAGCCCCCCCCCAAAACACACACACACACACACACACACACACACAGTGTATTTCTAACTGCTAGGACTATTTGTGAGCAAAAGAATCACAAAGCAGGACTGGAAAACATTGTCATTCTTATAGGATCATGATTTTAGTACATTATATACATGGGTATGGCAGCCTTTTCCAAAGCACAATCACTAGAAACCCTAACAAATAATGTCAGTTCAATAATACACCTACTTTGGACCAACATTTTGACTATATCAGTGAGGTGTATCTTTAATATATTTTTTAGGCAAGTTTGTTTATTTCATTATAGACTATCTGACATAATACTTGGCTTATTGTTCAGTTTTTGCCTTTTGTCTGTATGTTTGCTTTATTATCCATCCAGCGGGGGGGCTGGAACCTATCCCAGCTGTCAACGGGCGAGAGGTGGGGTACACCCTGAGCCGGTCGCCAGCCGTTTGCAGGGCAACATATACAGGCGAACAACCATTCATGCTCACACTCACACCTAAGGACAATTTTAGAGTCACCAATTAACCTAATGAGCATGTTTTTGGTCTGTGGGAGTGCCTGAAGAGAACCCATGCTTGCACGGGAAAAACATGCAAACTTCACACAGAAAGGCCCTGCCCGACCCGGGGATCGAACCGGCGACCTTCTTGCTGTGAGGCGCTCGCACTACCTGCTGTTCCACCGTGCCGCCTATTATTATTATTATTATTATTATTATTATTATTATTATTATTATTATTATTTAAAATACATTGAGTACAATGTTTAATCCAGAGTCAGATTTCTTGTATTTGTGCATATACTTGGCTGTGACTGTGGAGTCCTCTCTTGTGTTTAACAGCCATTGATCTCACTTACACTGAGAACTAAAGTACACACACAGACTGCTGCTGGTACTCTGTATGTGCATGATGACCATCTGTTATGCTTGTGTGTTTGTCTATTTTAGAACTCCTTCTGGTTGCATTTTGTCTCGTGTACCATATAACTTCTCTGTAATTCATGGGCTCGAAGTATCTGTGGCCTCATAATGAGGTCTCATAATGTACTTTACAATATGAGTTATTAATGTGAG
The DNA here is from genome assembly GCF_039877785.1 of Chaetodon trifascialis. Classification (NCBI taxonomy): domain Eukaryota; kingdom Metazoa; phylum Chordata; class Actinopteri; order Chaetodontiformes; family Chaetodontidae; genus Chaetodon; species Chaetodon trifascialis. Next base: position 2,598,892 of record NC_092070.1, read on the forward strand.
AAACAACCTGACATTAAAAGGAACTTAGCAGCTGATTTTTGCTTGAACACGCCCTTTTCACATATTCAGAAAATGCATTCAAATCCAGGGTGTGCAACTCAGAATGAGTTGCACACCATGAATAAGGATGAATAAGGATGCAAGGCAATGTATGCAATGCATGTATTATTTGGGGTTTGAACGACAGATTCAGTTGCTTTCTCTGAAAGACTGGAAAGAATTGCTATCGCAATGTACGCTATAGATTGGGATCAGTCTATATGATGACGTGACTGTACATATATTTTAGAAACTCAAAAAAATTAATTTAATGTTTCAATAATCCTAAAATTTATTTTGATTTCCAAGCTACAGATAAAGGCATAATCAAAATCAAAGTGGTTCATCCTGTGGGGACCATTGTACACATATATTTAATACCAATGTGCCCATTAGATTGTGATATTTGTTATCTCCACCAGGCATAAGCCTGGAGGGGATCATTGTTTAGTTGTGCTTGTGCATCTGTCCATGTGTATTTTTGATCTGGCTACAGCTAATCTTGCATACTACTGGACTCATCAGCCTATGTATGATTCCATACATCACTGGAAAGCTAAAGTACAATTAACGCCAACAATAAACAAATGAACAATTATAAGATTGAGACAACTCACTGATGAAGTCTCATTGTAATCCACTGATCGATGACAATCAGACAAAAATAATCTTGTTACATCGGCAAAGGTCCATGTGATGCAATCCATTCAAATATTTTGTCCAAACACCATAATAATGGAAAGATGGAAAGCCATTTTATCATTTCACATTAGCCAAATTAGCAATTTTCCAAGTTTATTCTATTATAATTCTAGTAAGCATGTGTGATATGTTGGTCTCAAAATGGCCACTGCACTCTGACCTTTCAATTGACACCTCACTTTACCAATTACGATTTTACAGGTCATGTAAACATCCAACATTAGCCAGGAAGAGTGAAAGGAGGTGCCTCACTTTCTTCTTTGTGTAAAGAGTGGACCACTTGCCATTTTGTGCAAGTGTGTCGATGACTGGCACTTCGCATTGCCAATGAAATTCTGAAGGGGTGGACTTTATTGATCCCACGCTGGGGAAATTAAGTGCATAGAAAATTGCAGATGCCACCATAGTGTCATAAAAATGTTTTAAACAGTGTCCTCCACACTCCAAAGGACAGTCTTCTTAAACACATTTGCGAAGCCTCACATACCGTGGTCTGTTGGTGCGGTAGTTAATGGTCCACACAGCCAGGTTGCAGTTTACTCCAGCTCCTCTCAGCCTCCCCCTGAGCAGTGATGATTGGATTGTGTTGAAGACACTGGAGTAGTCAAAAAACATGACCCTCACAGTTCTCTGTGATGACTGTGTCTTCCACACCAATGCCTAGTCAATGTGTGAACTGTAGGGGGTCCAGCTCACTGCTCGCCAGGTGACAAAGGTCAACATGATCCTCTCCATTGTTTTCATCAGGTGAGAAGTAAGGCTACCAGTTTGAAGTCATTGGGCTTTCTAGGGTGCACAGTCTTTGGACCTGGAACTCTCTCCAGAATGAAAAAGAAAATATATATCCTTTATGTCCTTTATTGTGTGTTTTCCAGCAGACAGATGATGCTGCCCAGACAGACAGCCAGTCATCAACACAGACTGTACCTGAAAGCACAGACGGCAAGGTCCAACCCAAGAGACTCCATGTCTCTAACATCCCCTTCAGGTTTAGAGACCCAGACCTAAGGCAAATGTTTGGTGTAAGTACAACAGTATATGACATTTCTGAAATCTGAGAAATCCCAAGGCAATTTTTTTAGAAAACATTTCGGTTAACAAAACTGAGAAAGAAAAACAGTTGGGTTTTAATTTTATGTTAAATTGCGAACAAAAAATATGTCAGAAGATTTAAGAAATGATCACTCAGTATTTCTTTTTTTGTCTTTGTTTCTTTACAGCAATTTGGAAAAATTTTAGATGTGGAAATCATCTTCAACGAGCGCGGTTCTAAGGTACATTTTGTTTCTGTTCTTTCTAAGTAAGTCTGTGAATTATTTTTATTTTAACTTTGTAGTAACTGTTGCAGACTTTTCTGGTCAATCACCACACAAATGTAGCGGCTTTGTGCTAAAAAAAAATAAAAATAAAAAAAATCATAAAAAAACAGAATGAATTTGAGTATACAATGACATTTAATTAAACAAAATTTTAACATTTATCCATTTGGATGTCCTCCATGGACACGACTGCATTTGATTCATGACTGATGGCTTTTAACAAGTCTATGAGAACACTAGTTCAGATGAGAATGTTCATTGAGAAAGGCCTGATATTTTAACCTCACAAAACAAAATGCTGAGCTACAATGCTCAATGGTATATGCAGTCAATGATATACTTATTTATAAACTATGTCAATTACAACATATACTTCTATACTTAGCTAGACTATTGTTGATCAAATCTGAAGTTCCTTTTAAATCCCTGAATTCTTTAGCGATTTTTAGAAAAGACTATTTGCTATTTTTGTGTTCTTAGTTTCGGGTGATGTGCTATGGTTCCTGTTATTACTGTAATCTTTATTTCTTATTGCTGATGCTATGCCATAAAGAATCAAAGACTTCATTCCCCCTTCATTCCTTTGATAGATTTAATTTCCTCTATTATTACTTCATCACAGGGACCCTATCACCTTGCAATATGGCGACACTGCCGTACGAGATTCAAGTCTAACTACATTATATGCAATTGTCAGACATCCCTGCTATAAAATTCAATATTCCTTTATTATTCCCGCAAGGGGAAATTCCAGAAAGCAGGCATTTATTACTGAGGGATTACCCTCAAGGCCTGAATTTACCAGGATAGTGTAGCTAATGGATGGGACAAAACAGTGGAAGCATTCAATTCCAACAACTAACAGTTGTGAATAAATGACAAACAGTATTGCAGTTTTTCTATTGTTCATTATAAAAATGTTTTCTTTTTTAACTTCGTGAAATACCTAGGCCAATTGATATTCTGCATGAATTCAAGAGACCATTCAATAAACCCTTCCCCCAGTAAGCAATTGTCCAGTCACTGCTTAGCAAATGTAACAAAGGGCAGCAGGCCTGTCAAGCTTTGGATTTCTTAACACGACACAGCAGTGTACATGGGGCTCTTGTACCTGCAATAGTAACCTTGCATTACTTCCAAGGCTAAGGAGCACATAATTAGCTACCTACTGTATATTATTTTGTGTTACAGGTCATGTGAGTAAAAGCCCAGTCAGGATTGGAACATCCACTGCATGGAAGCTGGTCCTGGATGCTGCTATATCAGAGTACAGGCTAACTTGAGCCAAACTCGATGTTTTGCCTGGAACATGGAGCTTTAGCTTCAGTCTTTTAGCATGCAATTATGAATGTAGTCCTCAAATGCATATTTAAGACCCATTAACAGTTCAGGGGAAGTCAACGAAAGACAGTTTTCAACCAACTAAAAATTCAGCCAGCAAAATCAATGTTCACCCACTATGAGAAGCCTACTAACCTTTTGCTACCTCTGTCTGAAATCTTCAGGCACTCAGCCTAATACAAACAGAATTGTGTACACATCCATGTGTATGTGTAAACAGCCTTTAAATTCCAACTGAATATGTGCCATGCTAGAATGGAAAGCTTGACAGGCATAGCAACAATTGTTTCAAAGGGGGCAGGGGTTGAAAACGGTCAGTTTGCTCTTATCATCAATGAATTTGCTTTTTTTCTTCTGGATTTGTGTGATATTATTGGATAGTAGTTAATATAGAACACTGAAGTATAAGCAGAAACATGTGTTATTAACTTGTGTATATACTGTGCTCCTATTAAACCAAGTCATTATTTATTTAATGTATAATATTCTAATAGTATAACATTTAAAAATAACGTGCATGTTGTTCTTGCCTCTTTCCGTCCTGCATTAGGGTTTTGGGTTCGTAACGTTCGAGCATAGCGTGGATGCCGACAGGGCCAGAGAGAAATTACATGGCACCGTGGTAGAAGGCCGTAAAATAGAGGTGCATGTTCTGAAATATTTATTTCAACTTGTTCTTTCTCCCTGTCCTCCTTTTCCTCTTTGTGCGTGTGTTTGTATATCTTCCTGAGACCCAGCCTATTCATTTGTGTCCTCTGTAGTGGAAATTTGGTTTTAGTCTATATCTTTTGACTCATTTGAGCTACCAAATTAAGTCCAGGTGTGCTCTGTAGAGGACATCATGGCCTTTCCAATGATATCTCATGTGTTCGGATGGGATGGGGGGAACTTTGTTTTCATGCTGAGACAAAGTGGATACTGCAGCAAAACGCAAATGCCAGGAAAAGAGAAACGATCAGACAAATATTCTTAAGATATTTGACTACAGTAATCATATATTTTCTTGCTTATGAACATGTCAGGAATCATAAAATTCGACTCAGAGTTCAGTTTTTTGTTAGGAAAATAACAGCAATGTTATAAGGGTTTAATAATGTCAGTTTTGTTTAGTAGTTCAACAAAAGATACAGGCCAAATGTTCAGTTCCATTTAAAAAATGGATTGACATTCTTGTTTTCTTGTCAGCCTATTATGATTTCGTTGTGTTATGGTAAAATCGTTCTGTTAGTCCATAACAGTAGACATGCTGTAAAATCTAAACTAAAAATATTTATACGAAATTCTAAATTGCAAGTTGTTGTTTTAGCTCCAAAAGAGGCAGGAAATCACAAAAAAAAAATTAAATTGAAAGCTACTTTTTTTTCCTTGGTTCTCAGGAGGATATTTATGTGTGTTTGTACGTGTGAGTGTTTGACAGTCTACCGCCACAACCCACTTTGCCATCTTTCTCATGACATCAACTAAACTGTCAAGTCATCCAAGCAGGGCCAGCTCTAGCCCTTTGGCTGCCCTAGGTGAGATTGAGTTAGGTGCAACAGGTGTCACTCCAACACTTCAAGAAGCAAATTATGACTTGAAGAATCAACTCTAATAAATTGCACGTACAAAAATGCTACAAAGCAAACAATGGCTATATGACAAGGATATCTAACAAATTGTATTAACTCCATAAACTGTGCAAAACACTCTTAAAACACACGGTAAGGACACCTAGAGCAAATTATGACCAAGACCCATCAACTGGTTTAACTATACCCTCTACAAACAAAAGTGCTTTTATGGATACTGTACGTACCACTACAAAATTAAAAGATTGAAGTTCTTGTAGTTTTGTCCCTATCTCAAATAAATAATAATAAAGCTAAGGAGTCCACTGCTCAGAACCATGGCTAAACTCAGACGCAGCAGCCTGCTTATTCTGGCAAAAATAGAGTTCCTGTTCATGTGTCTGAAACATCCTATGTGTAAGAGATAATTAAAATGAACGTAGATTATCAGTGAAGTTATGTTTGCTAACTATACGTAGCACGATAGCAAAGTAACAGTCGCTAGCTAGTCATAGCTTAGTGACAGCAGTCAATAATATATAAATATTAGGTGATGCACAATACTAACTTTATTTCATTTGATACTTTAATGGCTGAGATGAGAAGACTTACCTCCATATTTGGCTTTCTTTTTACCTTCTTCCTTTTTGTATATTCGACCCTGTGCACCTGACGGTTTAGACCGCTTCATTTTGGGAATCAACCTAGGTGGTGAAGCTTGGTCAAGGCAGCAGCCGAGCGCTTGCCTAACTTAACGCAACTCAACTAGAGCACACACGCAAACTGTTTAATTTTTATGTTCATTTTCCTGTTTTTATTTTGCACTGTCAAGGCAACTGACCTCACGAAAGGTTTACATTTTCCTGTGTTTAAGAAGGTGCAACTATTGCTTTGGAGTTTGGCCATAACGGTTCAAAAAAAAAAAAAAAAAAAAAATATATATATATATATATATACACACACACACACACACACACACACACACACACACACACACTCCTGATCAAAATTTTGTGTGATTTTCAGTGACAAGCTTAATTTGGGCCGAGGATTGTCCCGTGTCTTGACGGAAAGCCAATTGGATCCTCTGGTTCAGAAATTTTTTTGGGGTCTACCACTTCACTTTTTTGTTACATAACCCTCAGGATCTTTCAAGAAGTTTAAAATGACTGTCTTACTGGGTCCAACCTCAGCAGCAATGGCACGCTGCGAGAGGCCTTGCTTATGCAGCTCAACAATCCGACCGCATTCAAAGACAGAAAGCTTTTTTGCCTTTGCCATCAGGAGGTCATGACAGTGTGGATACCTGAAAGAAAATGACACTGAATCCACATTTTTGCGAAGATTTGGGCTTTTAAATGCTGTGGTCTTAAACTTTTGATCAGCTGATGAACAGCCTATTTCAGTTTAATACTTGTTTTTTGTTTGTTTGTTTGTTTGTTTTTTTGTCTCACTCCCATTTCTTCTTTTTGCATTTTGAAGCTCTACTTAGAACCTTCTTAAGATCCAACAGTGCAAAATGTAAATTCTTGCAATTTTTCAACTGGTCTTAAAATTTTGATCAGGAGTGTATAATGACGAAATTAGCTTTACCCCAGAAAAAGTCTTAAAATCTTGCTCATCCATGGACAGAGGAACTACTTTGCAATTTTATGACACCCGGAGAGCGAAATGCAAGGTTCACAACTAACCTGATTCAGTAGCATGACAATACCAAAGTGATATTTCAATGTCTTGTGTCCACTCAGAGGAGCACAACTAGACACCACCACCCTTGAAGCATAACTCTGTTCATTTTTGACCTGGGTATCAAAATAATGATGTTAACACAGTAATACATTAATTAATACATTACATTGTCAGCACTGGTGTACATAGCTTTTTGGACCAAACACTTCAGAGTTCAGATGATCCACATTTCTGAGTCTAGATGATCCGCACTGAAATCTAGACTGTGTAGGATTAACTACAAGGGCTGTACTTTGGAAGGGGCTGTGGAGGATGGATTGCACACAAATGGCACTGTACAGTAGTCACAGGTTTGTTTTCTTTTTGTTTTTTTTTGTTTTTTTCACTCTTCCATTGCCAATCCCTCATACCAGGCATAAAATAATATTTCTATGATTGTACCCTAACAAGTACTGTGACTCCCTGACACCACAGCTGATCTCCTCCATCAATAGGCCCAGAATTCCTTCTCAATAGCCATATCCTCCAGCTCTTCCTCAGAGATCCTGTGGCATTTACATTGCAGATGGGGTATATAATCCCTCAAGTGTGCTCTGGGACTTTCACTGGTTTCTCCTCCCAACTGGACCTCCCCAGAATACCTACACGGAAAGAAGGGAGGGTCAAGGGGAATCCTAAACACAACCCAAAACCAGCACCTTAACCTTAGATTCCCTCATTTACGAGAGCATGAAATATTTGAAGTCCTTCACTTCAGGTGGAGTCTAAAGCAATACTTATTTAACTTACAAATAGCAGTCAAAGCTTCGACCATAATACCATACCACCATAACTATATGCAAGGTAAAGATAAATTTAATTTGGTTGTCACCAATGCTGACATGGTACACCAAATGATACTTATGAGAATGTGCATGCAAGTTGGTGAATGTGACTCAAACATGAATAAAACTATAATACTACTTCAATAAAGATAACAACTCCCATGATCCAACACAACATCACAATGATTGATTGATTGATTATACATATATATATATAGATCCATCTATCCATTTTCTATACCGCCCATCCCTTTCGGGGCTGCAGGGGGGCTGGAGCCTATCCCAGCTGTCAACGGGCGAGAGGCGGGGTATACCCTGGACCGGTCGCCAGTCGATTGCAGGGCAAGACACAAGACAAACAACCATTCACACTCACACTCACACCTAGGGGCAATTTTAGAGTCACCAATTAACCTATTGAGCATGTTTTTGGTCTGTGGGAGGAAGCCGGAGTGCCCGGAGAGAACTCACGCATGCACAGGAAGAACATGCAAACTTCACACAGAAAGGCCCTGCCCGGGGATCGAACCAGCAACCTTCTTGCTGTGAGGCACGTGCACTACCTGCTGTGCCACCGTGCCTTAGTGCTGTCAATCGATTGAAATATTTAATCGCGATTAATCGCATGACTGTCATAGTTAACTTGCGATAAATCGTAAATTAATTTTCATCTATTCTAAATGCCCCATTAATTATCATTTTAATATTCTTATCAACATGGAAAAGTGGACAGGCTTGCTTTGTGCAAATGTTTTTTTTTATTGAAACGTGTAGTGTTATATTCTCACTAACTTTCTCACTTTGAGCAGTCATTCACATTTGAATGATTCAAATCTCACACAATTTATTCAATACACTGATGACAAAAAAAAAAGAAATAAATACTGCACATAAATAAAAAAAGCCCCTTCAAAAACCCTTTCTAAGGGATCACAACAGGGTGATCCAAAGTGTGCGAAGTGCACATCATTGTAAACTAGGACTCAAGTTTTCATGCAGTAAAACCATGGCTTAAACTTTCCTTTCTTAAGTTTCCTTTGAACATAACAGCATCCATATGCCTCTGTCGAAAGCCATCCATTGTCGCCTGGTTTGACAAGGAGGCAGCAGAGAATTCGCATTAGCCGTGTTTTTGGCCATCAAGTGGTATTTCAGACTGGATATGCTACGTTGATAATTCAGTTCACACTGACAATACACACAGATAACTTTGGTCTTGTCAGTCGACCCATCTGGCAACTTTTTGAAACTAAACTTTCCATTCAGAATCTTGTTCGCATCCATTTCGGTGTTTCGCGCTTGACATCCACACAAACTGGTAGCCTACTCTTTTACAAGCAGGCAAGACCAAACAAGTGCGTGGGGCGTGCCTATTGTTTTGTTTCTGGTTTACAATCGGATCCTGTAGTTTTTCTTATGTTACTAGCAGTGGCCACAGCTTATAAAAAGCTACAAGTTCACTAGGTCACAAAGAGCGTTAATCTTGCAAAAAAAAAGAAAAAAAATGACGCCGTTAAAGTGTATTTGCATTAATGCGTTAATGCGATATTTTTGACAGCACTATATATATATATATATATATATATATATTAGGGCTGTCAGTTTAACGCGTTAATTAGATTAATTAATTACACTGCAAATTAACGCGCTATAAAAATTAACGCAATTAATCATGAGTGGCAAGTCAATGCGCAAGCATTTTAAATTTGGCCGTTTGAGTGACCCGTATAGGCTGCAGTGGCAGGTCGCATCCTACCTGCGTCACTAGTCAAAAGCAGGGTGACAACAGACATGGATGCGACACTGGAGAGCGAGGCAAGCCTACTTGGACCTTTGAACGGCAAGTTTATTTATAAAAAGAACAAAGACGGGACTATTAACAAGAACGCAGTGATTTGTACCTTGTGTAAAAAAGAATTTTCCTATCACCGTAGCAGCTCCAGCCTGAATTATCATTTAAACTCTAAACATGTAGTTGCTGCTAGTGCCACTACTGCGACCGTGAGCTCACTCCGCCAACCCACACTTGCTGAGTTAGGAAAATGAATGAGCAAAGCCACGACAGAAAAACTGACAAACTCAATCGCAAAGTGGGTTGCTGCTGATTGCAGGCCGATTTCAATCATGGAAGACGAGGGCCTAAAAGAGGCGTTTCAGATAACGTCATCTGACTCTAATTTCCATCTACTGTCGAGAACTACAGCGATGAAAAGAATTCACCAGCTGTAATGTGAATGTCAATGAATTGTAATGTCTTTGTTTGGGGACCTTTAGCAGATATGAGATTAAAATGCGATTAATTAGATTAATTAATTACAAATCCTGTAATTAATTAGATTAATTTTTTAATCGCCTGACAGCACTAATATATATATATATATTACCCGGCTCTAGGCCATGACAAAACAAAGGGAAAGGACGGGAGGTATCAAAAGTAACATAGAATATTTATTAAATTAAAGGCAAACTTAAATAACTTCCAGGATGAGGTGTGTGAGTCAGTGGCATCGGTGGTGTAAATGTGGGTGCGTGGAAAGATGGTGTGGTGCGGGTGTTGTGTGGTAAACTAATACTAAAGCAACATAATAAAAGATGATGACACTAGCCAGTGTTGAGGGAAGAGAAGAGACTGGAGGCTCAGCACAGGTTGGACATTTATCCTCCTCCAAAGCACCGGGCCCAGGTGCTTCAGATTAATGGCTCCACCCTCCACTCATGATCCTCAGGTAGAGACTGTGGGCTCTATTTTTGACTTCGCCGCCGGCGCAGCGCAGGCTGAGCTGCTGGCGCAGTGGTATTTTTGAGTGGCGCAGGCAGGCGCAAGGCGCATTTGGAATTTTGGTAAACCGAGGCGTACAGAGGTGCGCCAGGAAGGGCGTTGTGGCGGGGGGAGGTGTCGGCATAATGAGCCCGCGCATTTGAATTTTCAACCGTTTCGGTCTGCGCTGGCGGTGTAAAAGTGCGCTGAAAGCTCGCCACCTCAGACCTGGTGAACTCTGTGCCCCAGCGGCGCAAGCGGAGTCGTGCGCTCACGTTACCAACACCTCACAGTCAGGTTTCCACAGTGTCTGGCATTTCACTGCGATCAATTATTACCAACAGCCGCAGTTCAATGCAACTATCTGAGTCAGCACATACAGTCAGACCTAAATTTGTATATTTTGATCGGTATCTCATCTGACCACATCGAAAGCGCGTTCGGCACGCGTAATGGTCACTCAACCTGACTGAATGTAACCAGGTGAAACAGGGATGTCTGGTGATCTGTGACTCAAATTGCCTGGTGACAAACGTGTATGCCACTTTCCCTGGGTCGGCACATGACTCGTTCATCCGGCGAATTCTAGCATCCCTACAGTCTTTCAGGGGGACACCCCTCTGGATGGGTGGCTGCTAGGTGATAACGGCTATCCACTGAAAACGTGATGACGCCATATATCACACCGTCAACAAGACGGCAGCGTGGTTTTAACGGTGTTTTCAGCAGTGCTCGGTCAGTCATCGAACGCACACTGCGATCAATAATTAGCAACAGCGACGATTCAATGCAACTGTCTGAGTCAGCACATACAGTCAGACCTATATTTTGATCAGCATCTCATCTGACGACATCGCAAGCGCATTCGGCACGCGTAATGGTCACTCACCCTGACCGAATGTACACAGGTGAAACAGGGATGCGAACTAATCAATTAACATCGCTGTGCCAACCAGAAACAGCCGTGGCATCCTACAGAGCATATATACTGCATCTATCTCAGAGCACTCGAGAGACAGAGACAGACACATGGAAAAACGTAAGTGATGATCGTTGTCCGCTATTACCCACGTCATTTCATTGCAAATACAAATGTTATCATAGTAATGCTTAACGTTATCTACAAAGATGGAGTACATCATTGCTTTGAGGAGGATGATGATGAGGAGGAGGATTTACCATCTAAGGACCTCATATTTAGACATCAGAATCAGAATCAGACAAAAATATACCACAAAATATAGAACAGAATATAAAACAGAATATATATATATATATATATATATATATATATATATATATATATATATATATATACTGAGAAAAGATAAACAGTATATACAAAAGGGTGTGCAAAGTAATACAAACGGATGTCAGGAGACATGAGTGACGTCAGTCTCCTGGAAACTTGCCATGCGCCTCGCCAGCGGTGTTCTTAAAGGTGAGGCGAGGAGCTGCTGTGATTGGTGAAGATTTGACTCGGCTGTGCCAAACCCACTCCACGCCTTCTCCCCTCCCTCTTTCCGAGTTGCGCCGCTGGGTGGAACTGAAATGAGAAGGAGGAGGAGATGAACCGGCGGCGCAGCTCACAAAAATACCAAAGTCTGCGCCGCCACGCCCCATTGGCGCAGCGGATCTGACTCTGCGCCGCACCTGCGCCGCGCCGGTGGCGGACTCGAAAATAGAGCCCAGAAAGTAAGTGACAATCCCATGTCCACAATCATACGCCCACAGGGTCGTCACACCTCCCCCCATAAAGACGGTGTCCCTGAGGGGAACACTGGCTACTCAGGACCACCACTAATGAAAGCCAAATATGCCCAAAAATAAGCTAAACTCAACAAAAAGAAAAAACACCAAACCCAAAAAGAACACTCAGCATGACCTTAGAGTCCACACCGACAATCCGCTCCACATGCGGGGCACGTGACAAGGCATCCGCCACCACATTGGCTGCCCCTTTAATATGGTGGATGTCAAGGTCATACCCTTGAAAGAACAGTGACCATCTCACCAGCCTCTGATTAGGGCACTTAAGGGATCTGAGGAAAGTGAGAGGGTTATGGTCTGTATAGACAGGTGCCCCACCAATATAAACTTCAAAGTGTTGAAGCACCCAGATCAACGCAAGGGCCTCCTTTTCGATGAGTAATTAGCCTGATGATGGTTAAATTTGCGGGAGAAGAAGCTAACTGGCCCCACACCCCCACGGTCATCACCCTGCAACAGCACGACCCCTGCTCCCACCTGACTAGCGTCCACCTGGAGTTCAAACAGCCTGTTTGACAAAGGCTTGCTGACACTCGGCGACCACACAAAATTAAGCCCGGCCTTCAACAGCTCAGTCAGTGGGAAGACGACAGTGGAAAAGTTCTTACAGAAACTCCGATAATAACCCACCAGACCATGGAATCAATACAGCTCCTTTTTTGTCGAAGGCAGTGGATACCTCTCCACTGCAGCAACCTTGGCCTGCACCGGCACAACCTTGTCCTGCCCCACTACACGGCCCAAGTAAGTGACAGTAGTGCGCGCAAACTCGCACTTTGCCAAGTTAACTGTGAGGCACACCGCGGCCAGCAGGTCGAAGAGGGCACGGATACGCTGGAGATGGGAATGCTAGGTCTCATTACAAATAACCACATCATCCAGGTACACCGTGTAGCCCTCCAACCCCGACATGACATGTTCATTAGCCACTGGAATGTGGCAGGAGCGTTCCTCAAACCAAATGGCATTACAGTGTAAGAATACAGACCCGACGGAGTAATAAAGGCAGATAAAGGCTTGAACGAGGCACGTCGGTTCTGGGGTCTGGTGTGCAGCACTTTGACATAAATAATCTTAGGTTGGTACTGCAGTTCAATGAGAAAGACCCGGACTCTTTTTTCGTCTTGTGTGAGCGCCTCTCCAAGACGAGGGGCTGGTCCGATGCGGACTGCGTGCTGCTGCTCCAGTGTGTGCTCACAGGCTGTCTAAAAATAAAATCGGTGGTGCTGAAGATGTACGAGCTCATGCCTGAGGCATATCGTCAGCATTTCTTTTGTGGAGTTGGCCAGGGATCTTACATCTCACTTTAAACGCTGGATAGCTGCGCTTGAGGTGACAACTTTCGATGATATGTGTGACTTGGTTGTGCTGGAGCAATTTAAGAACGTTCTTCCCAGTTGTATTGCTACATACATTAATGAGAGAAATGTTACCACTGCTGCCTTTGTCTACTGGCTCTGGCACCTGACACTTACTTGAAAAAAATGGATACTGTATATCACTGTGCTTTACATTTTATGACTGGTTGTGGCAATCTTGTCCACCACTGCACTTTGTACGCAACGGCAAACTGTCCATCCTTGTCCACAGATTCTCTCAATGGATGTTTTTTATATATAAAAACCTTCTCGGGCTGGTTCCCACGTATTTGTGTTCTTATATGTGTAGAGATTCTAGTCGGTACAGCCAGCTCACAGGACATCCTCTGCATGTTGGTTCCTAGAGCCTACACAGATCTTGGTAAAAAAGCCTTCAGATATGGTGCTCCCGGTCATGGAATGACTTGCAGAAGGATCTGAGGCTACCTGAACTGATCACTTTGAGGGAATTTTAAAGGACAGAGCCAGTTCTATTGGGCAATGTAATTGTTTCTAAATTGTTTTACTGCTGAAATGTTTTTGACCTGTCGTGTGCTCTTGTATCAACAACAGAAAGTACTTACAACAGTAAGTTGTACTTACAACAGTAAGTTCTTTCTGTTTCTATAGTGTGTGATTGCTTTTGTTGTTGTATGTATTGTTGTAACTTTGTCTTCGCTGCCCTCTTGGTCAGGTCACGCTTGAAAAAGAGATTTTAATCTCAATGAGTTTTTTACCTGGTTAAATAAAGGATATTGATTGATTGAAGTCATTAAACCTGCTCCCCTGCAGCCTATTCCGACTGTGAGCGAGCCATTTGAACATGTCATCATTGACTGTGTTGGTCTGTTGCCACCGTCTAAATCTGGCTGTAAGTATTTGTTGACAGTAATGTGTCAAAGTACGAGATATCCTGCTGCGTATCCCCTGCATTCGATAACAACAAAAGCTGTAGTTAAGCCACTGACTCAGTTTATTTCTGTTTTCAGCATCCTAAAAATTATCCAGAGTGACCTTCACGTCACATAACTTCACGTCTCACCTGTTCAGCCAGGTGTTAAAGCAGTTGCGGGTAAAACACAGCCAATCCCCAGCCTATCACGCACAAAGCCAGGGCGCTTTGGAGCGGTTCCATTAAACTCTGAAGTCTCTCCTCCGTGCGTATTGTACCGAGCTGGATCGAGACTGGGAAGAGGGACTGCCTTGGCTGATGTTGGCTGCAAGGGAGGCCGTGCAGGAGAGCACGTTTTATATATATATATATATATATATATATATATATATCCCCGGGCGGGGCCTTTCTGTGTGAAGTTTGCATGTTCTTCCCGTGCATGCGTGGCTTCTCTCCGGGTACTTCGGCTTCCTCCCACAGATCAAAAACAAGCGCATTAGGTTGACTGGTGACTCTAAATTGCCCCTAGGTGTGAGTGTGAGTGTGAATGGTTATTTGTCATGTGTGTTGCCCTGCAATCGACTGGCGACCGGTTCAGGGTGTACCCCACCTCTCACCCATTGAAGCTGGGATAGACTCCAGCCCCCCTGCAACCCTGGAAGGGATAGGCAGTATAGAAAATGGATGGATATATATATATCCGGGGATCAAACCGGCAACCTTCTTGCTGTGAGGCACACGCACACGCACTACCTGCTTGCGCCACCATGCCGCCACATATATATATATATATCACATACATAGACATACTTATTTAATGTATATCACACACATAAACATACTTATTTAAACCCAGTCTTTGATCTTAATCTAACCAAGCATTTTTGGTGCCTTCACCATGCTTGTTGTTGCCCACACTCTTGTAGAACTGGCCCATCCAAAAGGACATTATTTTCTTAATATTCATTTTTAGTTATAAAAGCAACATTTAAATATACTATAGAGAATAAAGATTTGTTAAAAATAGTTTCTAAAAAGGAAAAGATAACTTTTCTTAGGGTACACTGGCCCAGTCCAGACCTATAAGTCTGTGCACAAGTTTTTCTACAGCAGATGATGATAGTCATGAAAAATTGTTTGAAAAATCTATCATTTTGTAGGTTACAGCTAAATTAATTCATTGTTACGGCACAACAGGCAAACATTTCTAATCTTGTTAGTGTCTAATGTTAGTGTCACTAGCGTCCTTAATTTCCTGCGCCTCGGCATGACAGGTGTCTGTGTCTTCACCACCATCTCTGCATGTTAGCGAAAATCAAGCTAACACAAGTGCGGGCTCCACACAGGACCTGGGTTTTGTTGGCAGGATAGAAGGGGCTATGACTTTCACTGGTGAAAGTCAAGTCAAAATCTCAAGGATGTATGTCCATTCCCCATCTGTTCCCCTACTGCCAGTGCTGCCTCATTGACTCCAGTGGACCTGTCTGCAATGGATGAACCGCCAACACAGCCAAAACTCAAACTTAACCCTGTCTCAGTTTTAGGACATGAGGCCAGGTGGTTCTTGTCACATTGGTATGATTAGTATGCATTTTTAGAGCAAGGATTCTGTATTTTGTCAAATGTGTCTGCATTTTGGTGAGAGAAGCAGGGAAGAGAAGTTTGTGGACAGAGGGATTTGAAACACATGAGCAGGACTTTTTCTAAACATGAAGCATCAGAGGTCACCAGATAGCTGTGGAGAAATACAGTAACTACAGAGACTGCAACAAGTCTGACCATGGCACAATCATCCATTAGCTTGTCAACACAGGGAGCTGAGAATGTTAGATAAGAGTAAATCTGACCAAAGCAAGCAAATTTGACATGCTTGTAAAGTCTGTCGACTCAACAATCTGGAGAGCATAGAAACAGCCTCCACATATTCTGGGTGCCTCAACACATCTTCAGCCATATCATCAATACAGCACTTTACTGTATTATCAGACAAAGAAGTGACACTAAAGTGTCTAGCTGCTTCCTCATCAATCACCCCAACCATCTCTGCCTAAAATCAAACCCCACCAATGGTGTGTGGCTTCCCAGTTTTTATGATCAGCTTTGCTCTCAATGCCATGTGGATTCAGTTGCTTCTGTGGCTCAGATATTCTCCCTCAGCTTGCTTTTAAAAAATTCTCGAGGCTTGGATGAATATTGTCCATGTTTAGTTCCTAGATGGCGGCACAACTTGCAGGTTTTCAGGGCCTCATAGAATAACATAATTTAAATCCCATGGCTGTGTTTTATTAGTTCTGATGACTTTTTTTTAAAAAAAATGTAAATATTGAATCGTATTTTGTGGTTATATCAATCCTGATTACAAAATTGAAAAAGTTATTTATTTGCTGTAAATGACCTCTTGCAGCCCACCAGTAGTACCTTCATAGCCCACCATGGCCCAGACATTGTGAATCACTGTAGTGCAGTATTCTTTGGTTTAGTCCAAGGTCTAGTACTTTTACTTTTCATCTCAAGCCTCCTTTTCCTTCCCATGTATGGCATCACCAATGTTACTCTTTCATGGCTGTGTATATGAAGACCTCCCAACCACCCCATACCCCCGTTATATTCTCACAAAGGCAGTGGCGATTCCCTGTCTAGTAGTTGTAGTAATAGTAGTTGTCCTTGGGAAATTCTACAACTCATCAGTGGGATCTATTGTATGCTCCTCTTGTCCTTGTTTCCTTTCCTGATTGTTCATTCACCTTTTTGACATACCTGCTTTATCAAAAAGATCATCTACCAGTTCCCTGGTCTTTATCTTCTGCGACAGTAACCAACACTTGTTTCCCTACTTACAATGCTAGTCTTAACTCTGATCTTGATCTAACCTTAACGACCTGTTTTCACCTGGTATTGATATGTGATCTGTGTCTGGATTAAAGCAATCTGTATAGATACACAGAACACATCAGATCAGATTGAACAGACTACATGTTGAATGACCAGATTGCATCTCTGCCTTGTCCTGCTCTCTCAAGCTGTCTGTCAAATAGGTACAGATGATCTACTCTGTTGCAAAGGAACAACTAGACCCTTTCCAGCAGCATCACTTAGTGAGCTTTCACATCAAAAACAATCCCATGTTGAGCAAGGATCTGTGATGGTGGGGGCATGTTGCATTGGCTACCAGTGAGGTATGAAATGAAATATGATCCAGGGAGGCCAGTTTGAGTAACAGATGTATGAGTTCCAGGGTTTATCAGACCTCCAAAACACTACACTGCACAACTGTTTGGAAGTTCAGTTCAGAGACAGGATTTTTGAGCACCGGAAACTTATGACAATGGCATTTGCTGCGTTTAATCTGTCAACACTACAATGGCATGCTGGACAATACAAATAGGTGTTCTTGTGACAGAGTAATCTACAAGGAATGCACACTTATACTAAACTTGTAATATACGTAAACTCGATTTACCACAGCAGCATCTTG
The DNA here is from genome assembly GCF_039877785.1 of Chaetodon trifascialis. Classification (NCBI taxonomy): domain Eukaryota; kingdom Metazoa; phylum Chordata; class Actinopteri; order Chaetodontiformes; family Chaetodontidae; genus Chaetodon; species Chaetodon trifascialis. The sequence goes on from NC_092070.1 coordinate 2,616,606, forward strand.
CAGAGTAATGTGACATTACAATCCTGCAAAAAAATTTTTGCCTGACAACCCTGCAGTTTTTTGCTGGAGCCATTTGTATTGGCATCCCTGCTGTGTTGTCAGACTGGCCTTATTCAAATGAATGCTGAGGCTGCATTTTTTTCCTGCAGAGTTGAAGTCGGTTTGAATGCACTTTGACCTGCAAGTCACCATGTTTGTTGACAGCTCTGCCAGTTGTGCCTACCTAATGTGCATACTGAAATTCAGTCAGATGTAATTATTGAGACACAGATCAAATGTTCATATAAGAGGAAAATGGGGTCTTAGCCGAACTGTCAGCCCAAGGTATTCCCTTAAAGCCCCATTGCAAGATGATCTCTTTGGAAATGTTACAGAGAGACACCTTGAAATGTTCTTTCTGGATTACTGTTGCTGCCTCAACTGCCATATAAGGAATCTCAGATACATAACCACAAACCATATGCCCTTACATTTGCAATATTTAAAGTTTTCTTCTGGGTCAATGGAGTTTGATCTATCTAATCTAACATGTCTCAGCTGCGTTTTAAAGTCTTGACTTCTTTGGTCAGCTTAAAGCTGAAAACTCAAAGCCGATGTAATGAAGTACTGCATCACTGCCACACTGCTTTGACAAAGAAGTGCTAAAGCAATGGCCCAGGTAACATCAAAACTTAAAAAAAAAAACCCTTAAAAAAAAAAAGATTTTAGTTTACATTATTTTTGTGTGTCATTACAGATCAGTGAAATTACATGTTGATAAAACATGGTCTGGATGCCTTCAAAGTGTTTACTGATTCTTTAGAACTTTAGAGTTAAGCCAAAATATCATCATCTCTGATCTAATGAAATAAATTAGATCTTTTGGTCCAAATCAGTTATTATGGTAGATGAAGACAACTTGTTTGGACAAAATGGTCAGAGTTATGCTTTAAGAAACCAGCTAACTGCTTGTATAGAGAGAGCTGAAAGAGAGAGTTTGTGCAGTGGAATGATTGCAAAGTTTTCTTGGCCACCTGAGTAAGATGCTGCTTATTCCTTTCTCACCCCCTCCTCCCCCACCATCCTTCCAATGGTAGCTTGTTTAGGGCCCCATCCAACACAGTTTCATCGGTAACAGTACACAAACAAGTGGGCGGGGCCAAAAGGTTTTGGAATGGTAAGTGTGGGCAAGCAAGCCATTCTGCCAGCATTTCCTCTCTCTCTTCCTCTCTCTTTGGAACGTTTGCAACGCTAAAACTCACGTGACATTTCTTTTGAATTGTGGTGAAGTTGATGCTGTATATTGACATACATATTTTCTTGCGTGTCGGCGTGCGTGTCCATTCACTAAGTGTTCTCCTGAAGCTGCGTGTGCGAGCGATACTGACTGAGATATGAATTTGTTTGCACATCTATCTGAGATTGTTGAAAACCCATTCATTAATTTATTTTATTTTATAAGACAATGCACTCTATTTTAATTTACCCTGTTGCTGTTGTTTGAATTTGGAATGATTTGATTGGTTGATTGACTGACTTGGTTGGTTAATTTGAGTACATCTATTTTCTTTGGTTGTTTTTGATCTTAATGATTATTCTTGCAATGAATTAGAGAGGCTGTTGTCTGAGTGTGGATGCTTTGTGTTGCTTTCGTGTCAAAAGTTCTTCTCCCGAATTAAGGTTGACTTGATGTTGCATAATGCTCCCAACATATTCTCTTCTCCCTTTTACCCAATGACGTTTTGTTTGTGCTTTTTCTCCTCCTCCTTCTCCCCACCGCATGCACCTATACATTTAAAAACATAATTTTGCCAAGTGCACCTCTTGTTTCTTTACTTTTGTCTGTATGTTGCTGAAATGTCACTATAATTGGGGAGAGCATGCTTGATAATGTCATAAGATAGAAAATATGAAAATGACAAAGAAAACTAATTTGTTTTGGATGTGTCTTTAAGTGTTTCTGAATGCAATTTTGAAAAAACACAAACTACTTGGGTGTTTGCCATGATGCAGTGTGATGCTTTCTTTGTTTATTACATCAGGAAAGTATGCATGCAGATTTAAGTAAGTATAGCATTTACTACCAACATGTAAGTCTCGTAACTCATGGACCTCTCTTTATCTGCTGTAGGTCAACAATGCAACAGCCCGAGTAATGACTAATAAGAAGACTGTCAACCCATATGCAAATGGTAAGGCCACACACATGTTAACATTGCATAAAAAAATAACTCAAAAATGTAATCTTTCATCGTCTTTCCATCATTTTTTCCAACCGCTTTAAATTTAGATTTTTATTTTAATTTTTTTTTTGACACTGGCCAACCTAACATTTAGGTGAAAACAGATCTCAACAAAGTGATCTAAATTAATTACAAATTCAAACTAAAAAAATATAGTATATAAAGTTTCCACCCCACACACAGCAATGATCACTGTTGCAGCCAATGGATTTTAGAAGTCAAATAAGTAGTTAAAGGGATATCATTTGTGTGTAATCAACCTGTATCTGGAAGGTCCAATTTTCAGTTTCAAAGTTGCAGTCACTTTTGTGCCCCAAGAAAGTGATTGAAGAGTGATGGATACAAGAACATTTCCAAGTGACTGAACATTTCCTAAATCAATTAATTTAATCATTAAGAAATGTAAAGAGTATGACACAGCTGTAAATCTGCCAAGAACAGGCCATCGTCAAAAACTGAGCGATCGGGCAACTAAATGCACTTTGTTGCATTTAGTTGTGTGTTTTATCTATCCTCTTACTCGTACTACTTCTACACTTTGTATCGCAACTGCTGCACAGCAATTTCCCTCGGGATAAATAAAGCTTCTTGAATCTTGAATCTTGAATCTTGAAGAGTCTATTGAGGGAAAACATCAAGAAGCCTGTGACAATTCTGAAGGAGTTCAAAGCTTCGGAGGGTCAGATTGCAAAAAAGCCACTCTTTTAAAAGCCTGTCATAACATCACAGCTACTGTACAGTTTAAAGAGGGTACAAGGGAGGCTCTGAAGTCAGCTGGAGGAAGATTCAATAGTCTGATGACAGCAACATTGCGTTATTTCATCAGACCAAACTCTGTTTTAAGTGCTAGTCAAACACAGCTAAATACAATTAAATCCTGACGCATTTTGCGAGACACCTGCGAGTAGCGAGAATATTAGTTTTCCACCAGACAATTATGCCAAGCATTAAGCCAAAGTTAGATGTGAATATCTTAACAACACTGTTAATGTTCTGGAGTGGCAGAGTGAGACTCCAGAGCTATTGAGAATTTGTGGCTGAATGTGAAAAAAGCTGTTCAGTTATGATGCAACCTGATAGACCTAAGCAGTTTTATGTCCAGATGTGCAAAGCTGACAAAGACCTATCCACTACCAAGGCTGTAAGGCTGTAATTGCACCAAAGGTGCATCTATTAAATACTATTAATTATGACTGACATTATTAATTACTGACATTATCATTTTGCATCTCCCTCGGAAATAAAACCTGGAAATTTCAAAGGTGATGAAGAAGCAGGAAGAAGAAGTGTTTGGATGCATTATGGACAAAAACAGCTTCCAACTGCTGGTATCAGGCCTATTTGACACCCAGTCAAACATAGACCACAGTAAACCATGGATGTTACATCTGTGACATCACACAGAGGTGTCTGAAAGGATATTTGAAAACCTGAATCTGAATTTACTGTAGCCTGATTCAAACCCTTTGAATCACAATTTACATCAGTTCACGTCACATCTCCTACTGTCCTACAATTCTTCCTACAGCAAGGCACCATGAAACACAAACGTAAAACATGAAAAATAAACAGTAAAGACACATTAAAACAATTGAAGACTTTAAAAATGCTGTACTGTCACCATAAATAAAAGATGTGTGATGAGCACAATTGAAGCTACAACGCGAAGAATTAAGAAAAGAAAATTAAAAAAGCTAAGTCTGTGTGAATAGCCAAGAGGCAGTTTATATAAAGTCGGATTTAAGAGCAATTGTTGCACATGTGATGAATGAACACATGAACCTGTTACACTTAATTTTGAGAAACCTGTGTGTCAGACCAAAAGAGAGGATGTCAGATACCTTAAAGACAGGATGCTCTGGAATTCATATGATGGATTTTGTTTTAAATGGGATTTGTTAGCTGTTTTTTCTTGACTGAAAATGATACAGGTGTCTCCCAGAAGATAATAAGACAATGTACAAGAGGCATCATTGTGGAAAAAAATATTTCTCAGCTTTTATTTATGTTTGAAAAAAATTTGCATGTCCAAAATTATTCAAACCCTTTGCAAACTGTCACAGTCTATGGAAAAATCCAAAGTTCCATACCAGTCCAAATAGTCCAAGCTGTTCTAAAGCATCCTAATTACCCTGATTCATTGGGAACAGCTGTTTTAATCAACTTAGCAGGAGAAAAACAGCAGCTCTCTCCAGTTGGTTTGTGGGCAGTCATGGCTAAGAAAAAAGGAGCTCACTGAGGACCTTCAGCTGCGCATTGTGGCTGCTCACAAGTCAGGAAAGGGCTATAAGGCCATATCTAAATGTTTTCAGGTTCCAGTGGCTACAGTGCAAAGTATTATTAAAAAATACAAGGCATTCCGCACTGTGGAAAATCTCAGAGGATGTGGTTGGAAGCCAAAAGTGACACCTGTGCTGGCCAGAATCCAAGGATCATCACCAAGGCCATCCTGGTGAATCTGGGCTCTGTTGGTGGCAACATTTCAAGACAGACAGTCCAACGGACATTGCACACTGCTGGCTTCCACGGACGCAGACCAAGGAGGATGCCACTTCTCAAGATAAGGCACACAAAAGCCCACTTGTCATCTGGACAAAGAAGAAGACTTCTGGTCTTCTGTTTTATGGTCAGATGAAACAAAAATTAAATTGTTTGGTCACAATGATGTAGCCTTCATTTGGCGTAATAAAGAAGAAGCCTTCAACCCTAAGAACACCATCCCCACTGTCAAACATGGTGGTGGGAACCTAACACTTTGGGGGTGTTTTTCATCCAATGGACCAGGGAACCTAATAACAGTAAATGGGACCATGAAAAAAGAGCAATACATCAATTCTCACCAACAACATCAGGCAGTCTGCAGAGAAACTTGGCCTTGGTCACCAGTGGACATTTCAGCCAACAGCAACCCAAAACACACAGCTAAAGTGGTGAAGAAATGGTTAGCGGACAAAATTAACATTTTGTAGTCCTGACTTGAATCCAATTAAGAATCTGTGGAGGGAGCTAAAGATCAGGGTGATGGCAAGGAGACCCTCCAACCTCAAAGAGTTGTAGCTCATCGCTAAAGATGAATGGGCAAATATACCAGTGGAGACATGCAGAAAGCGGGTCAGCAATTACAGGAAGCGTTTGATGTAATAGCTAATAAATGTTTTTCTATTGATTATTGAGAAGGGTATGAATAATTTTGGACATGCCACTTTTTGTTCATATGCAAATAAAAGCTGAGAACTATTTTTTCCACAATGATGCCTCTTGTACATCATCTTATTATCTTCTGGGAGACGCCCGTGTTGTTTCCAATCAAGAAAAAACTTGCTGGTTGAATAAAAGTAACTTTAAGTCAAAATTTTTCAGGGGTATGAATAATTTTGGGCTTGACTGTAAATGCCAGTCAACATTAAAAACAATTTGTACTTGGTATAAAAAAGCAACCTTTGTTTGCATTTTGCTTTAGTGTTTGCATCACATCATCACAGCCTACATCTCAGATTTTTCAGGTTATTTAAACCTGGTGTTGTGTTTATTGATGACCATTGCCCTCATTAAAAAAAAAACAAAAAAAAAAAACCTGAGCCACTTTGGCTACAAAAACCACACGCCAACATTTTTGCTGAGTCATCAAGACAAAAACTCCTAAGCCTGTTATTTTTGTTTATAAACTATATGCAAGTGGTCCTGCCAGGTTGTCAGTTTTGTCACTGTCATAACTGGCTTGACGTTGACTGAGGAGTTACCTGTGATGACCAATGACAGCACTGTCCTCTACATATTCCATTCATGCAGCTAATTTGCATTGACTAATATATTAAGGTGGGAAATGTATGGTGCCCAGATTGAAGGTTTTATATTGGTGGTGTGCTTCCTCTATGGCTACTACAAAATTCACATTTATGGTTTTAAGTGAAGTATATCAACAGCTATTGGATCGATTCCCATGACATTTGATTATGTTTCAACGAGACTAAAAGTCGATGCTGTGTGACTGTTGGTAAAACAGTGCTTAAAACAAAATGCGCAGACCACTGCTGTATCAAAAGATATGTTCTACTTACCTTACCTTTCCCCTGGCAGCACAAAATGTTCATATTGAACATTTTGTGCTGCCAGGGAAAAGGTTGTTGTTTGTCTTGAAAATTTACTCCAGGTAAGTCTTTGAGCTTATATACAGGGCATATAAACCAAACACAATAAAACACTGTTGCCTGTTCTGTCTCTTTCTCTTCATCTGTCTTGTTTCAGGCTGGAAGCTAAATCCAGTGGTCAGCGCTGTCTACAGCCCAGAATTCTATGCAGGTAGGAGGACATGCCCTTCTCCATCTGTCACCATCTCCTTTGTCGTTATCTCCCTCCTCCTCATTGTTCTTCAGTTTCTTCGACATCTTCATTTTCTCCTCACCCAACCCCACCCCCCCTTCATTTTAACCTTCCTCACCTATCCCTTTCCCTGTTCCTTCCAAGCAACATGCAATGAGGCAAACTCTGTTTATACCCTGAGAACTATGCTGAGTCACACAAATACAAGAATAGACTGTTATCTCTATTGCAAAACAAACACACATTCTACAACTCCCATTGTGACACATAAGCCATCTTCGATCATCATAGTCATCCCAGCTTTCCCCACCTCAAACTCGTAACCACAGCCCCCCCCCCCCCCCCCCCCCCCCAACCCAGTCATTAACCATGGCCATTAAGGTGAAAAATACCTGGATTTTGTGATAAGAGGAAAAGAGACAGATAGTGACGAGAGTGGCACAGAGAGGAGAAGTGAAGGAAAGCAAAGGACAAGATAGAAGGAAATCTAATTGTCTATTTCTGCAAGGACATTTAAAGGTATGGAATATATTTGGTAAATTAAAATCAATATTTTCAATTTCTCCAGACAGTTGTTTGCCTAATTCACCCCCACATTCTTTTAATTATAAAATGGCTTTGTACTGATTTACCATTGTTTCACCCTTCAAGCACCCAAAATGCCATGGGGGCATGTGGTGTGCTTTGCTTATAACTTCACATGGCTTCTCAGGCATCTTCTGTAGTATTAATTTGTGCTATTATATCCTGTTAATCGGTTATGATTACAGCCATACAGGATAGAGTCCAGGATCTGTTTATGTGGTTAATTGGTTCAGATGTTTTGACAGTAAGCAGTTTAAAATTGACAAGGCAGTGTTGACGAATAACCAAATTATTGCCAACTGTCAAAACTCTTTCAAATTACAAAAAAAAAAGAAAAGAAAAGAAAAGAAAAGAGAGTCAGATTTTGTTTACTGACTTCTATAAACCCTACTCCTGAAAATCCTCTCCTTCTTTGGATTTAGAAATGCAGAGGTGGCCAAAAGCAATTGGTCTTGATACAGAGACTGCCAACTGATAATTTTTTTTTACCAAAGTCCAGTCTCTTAGAAATTATTTTTATACTTCTAAGATAAGATAACAAAAGATAGAGAAAATATAAGATCATTCTTATTAATCTCACAGCAGGAAAATTTGCAGTGCAGTGCAGTGCAAAGGGGATAGTGTAATAATAAGAAGCAAGATATGACACTATGATACTTAAATAAACAATATTATAACTAAGCAAGTCAATGATTGAGTCTATATTATAGTATATAGGGAATATTGATATTGCACAGTTTAGTATACATTGATTTTTTCACTCAAATTTGTATTAGTTTTCAGTGTATTTGGTCGAGTGAGCAGTGTGGATTGTAAAGTCTGACAGCTGCAGGAATGAAGGACCTGCAGTATCTCTTCTTCACACTTTGTAAAGCAGTTCTCCATCAGGAATGATAGCTTAGCCACTATCCTCCTTTCTCCCACCACCTCCACTGGATCAAGGGGGCATCCCAGGACAGAACTGGCCTTCTTATCCAGTCTGTTGAGTCTCTTTCTGTCAGCAGTTGAGATGCTGTTGCCCTGAGCAGACCACTCTATACAAGATGACTGGTGTCACCACAGAGTCAAAAAAGGTCCTGGGGAGTGCCCCCTGCACTTCAAAAGACCTGGGTCTCTTCAGTACATACAGTCTGCATTTGTAGTGTCAGTCCAGTCTAGTTTATTATTCATGTGAACACCTAAGTACTAGTAGGATTCCACCACTTCAATTTCTGTTTCCCTGAATGTTCACTGGTGTAAGAGAAGATTGTTTGCACCAACTACAGGAATTTGCCAAATATTGGAAGCATAGTCCATGACCAATACTATTATTGGTATCATTTTCTACTTCACAATATTCTGGTCAAAGTTAATGGTCTCAGAAGAAACAAACTTAAATGTTCCTGTTAGTAGGAGTTAGTAGTCTTCCTTTTCTTGAGAAAGCACTGGAAGTAACAAAAATAACTGATAAAAAATGGAAGTAATTAAAATGCATGTGTGGCCAAGCCAATACATTTGTTTTGTTGTGAAAACCCAGGTTAGAAAGAAAATTGCTTTGCCTATGAAGGCGTGTGAATTGACTTTGACTTAACCTATTGGACTTGAGACTTGACTTGAGATTTGTACAAACAGACTTAAGTCATGAGCTGCTCCTCTGGTCTGGCACTAACCCAGACACGTGATTTATGTCTTTTTTTCCACCACTATATATTGGTGCAATCATAGTAAATATGGACAGCCACTCTTTGTAACGAGTGGATTCCAATCACTGCACGACAACAAGGGTATAGCTTGTAGCAACTTCAATAATATTAATACTAATAATACTATTGTATTAAAGTTGCTACAATAGTCTCTCAATGGATTACAGGTACTCTTGAAATCTTTGGTGACCAAAACATCAAATAGTCACAGGCAGGCAAAGATCCAGGAAGTGCAGGGCAAAAATTGTGGTTAGAGACAAAAGGCTGAGATATTTATCGGGGAACAGGAGAACAGACTTGGTCAAAGGCAGGCAGATTCAGCAACGAGAGATCAGTCCAAAATTAATTGCTGGAGAGTCTTGCATGGAAACAATCTGTCCCTGAGTGAAAGTGGGAGAGCAGCCTAAATGCCAGACTGATTGGGAATGAATGTCAGGTGTGTGATCAGGTGAGTGATTGGTGGGTGTGGTTGGCAGAGGGAGTTAGAGTGAAAGTACTGACTAAGCATGTGAACAGATGAAGGAAAATGGCAGCAGGTGAGAGACTCAATATACTGTGACTGGGATTGGGCTGGTAGGGGAAATGACACAGGAGATCTAACCAGATGCCAGCAGCGAATGCACAACCACTCTGGAGATCTGGCAGGTGGTCTGGCAGGTGGCTGTAGGTGAAGGTGAAGTCCCTCTTGAGGTCTAGCAGGTGGCCAATGAAGGAGGAACCTCTTGAGATTGGCTGGGAGGTCAGCGACGAAGGCAAAACCCCTCCAGAGACCGAGGAAAAGATGGAGCCTCTAAGGAGGACAGGCAGGAGTATGGTGAAAGCTGAACCTCTCAGGAGGATGGGTAGAAGGTTAACGAAGGTGAAACCCCTCCGGAGACCAGTGGCAAAGGCAGAACACCCTGTGGAAGCCAGACAGGAGGTCCGCTCCAAAGGCAGAACCCCTGTGGAGGGACCCTTCCGGAGGTGAAGGCAGAGTCACTGTGGAGACTGTCAGCGAAGGCAAAACATTTTTGGAGACCGGCGGCAATGGCAAAACCCCTTTGAAGGCCGTGCTAGAGGCCAACAATTGGCCAGCTGCATCAGGAAATGGCTGCTGCTCTGGCTCAGAAAATTGCTGCAGGACAGGAACTGGAGATGGCTGCAGCTCTGGCTCAGGGGATTGCTGCAGTACAGTGGTGCTGGGGGCACATCTGGACCTGAGTGAGAGTAGGAGAGCAGTTTAAATGCTAGTCTGATTGGGAATTAATCTCAGGTGTGTGATCACGTGAGTCGGCAGGTGGGCGTGGCTGGCAGGGGAGCAAAAGTGTAAAAGTACTGACTGAGCATGTGAACAGATGAAGGAAGATGGCAGCAGGTAAAAGACTCAATATACTGTGACACTCTTTGCCTATTTAGTGAGTCCTAAGTTGCTGTCTATCTGTATATGCCAAGCAGTCCTTTCCGCTTAAGCAGAGTGGGGTAGCGTTGGGCAGAGTCATCAGTGTGACTTTAAGGGTAGCCAGGCCACTTAGTGCTAAAATCAAGGTGACAAAAGACGAATAGGAACAATTACCAGCTTCACTCCTCTCCTTGTCTCTCTTTGAGAAACTCTTATCCTTTGGCTTAAACCTTCCATTTTTCATCAGGTCAATGAATGATTCACTGTTTCTATTAGCATTTTATTAGATCTCCTTTTTGAAGAGATGTATAATTAGGTTTGGAAATGGCACCTTGATCTCCTTCTCAACCTTCACTCACCCCAGCTCTCAAATTAAGCTTTGTGTCAGTCGTCCTCCATTAAGATTAATGATAAGTTAATAAGAATACCACTGCAATGGCTCCACTCCACTGCCACTCTCTCTCTCTTTATTCTCTCTTTCTCCTTACCTTTTTTCCACAATGGTATATGGGGGAATACTTTATACAATCTATCCAGGATTCAAATGCTCATGTTAATTGAAGTGTAAAGTGTACAGCTTTTTGTGCTATATGTCAGAGATGGTGGGCATCATTTTCTGTTGTCTATCTCCAGTACCAGGGTTTCCCTATCCAGCAGCCAGTGCAGCAGCAGCGTACAGAGGAGCTCACCTTCGAGGTCGAGGAAGAACCGTGTACAACACATTCAGGGCGGCTGCTCCACCTCCCCACATTCCAGCTTACGGAGGGTGAGCATCCTTTCTTTCTCTTGTCCTGTTGCCATTTCTCCCTCTTTCTTCACTCCTTTTCTCTTTCCCTTATCCAATGGCAAGTCCTGCATCTCTGTGCTCAGTCAGCAGAGCGGCGCATGCCAGCCTCACCTCACAGCAATAACACACTCCCCCACTTCCACAGCATGCTGAATCAACCAACAGGCATGCTCCAAGACATGAGCCTTTACACGGTCTCATGGGAAATGACTGTCAATTTGGCCTCGTACTGTGGTGTCATCAAGAGAGGCTGTGATCATGGTGGAATGGGAGGTCCTCCACTTAAATTTTAATTGGAATTTACCCAGTTGCTGAAAAAAAAGAGAGAGAGAGAAAAAAAACATCCTCCCAGACCCAGCAGCAGCTCTGGCTGACTGTCCATGGCCAAATGATCTGCAGATGAGCCAAGCAGAGTGCACTGTGTATTATGGGCAGTCAGATCTGATTTGCCATTACTGTTAGTTCTTTTAATTTATTTTGCTCTTTATGACTGCAAGCAAATGGACACCAAGCAGGCTGGCTGGGAGTCTATCCAAGGGTTGAAATTTTTTCCATTTCTTAGTCAAACTTGTTGTTTCAATCCAAATGAAATGCACATTATTACATAATTTCTAAAGAGATTGCAAAAGAAAATGTGATTTTTTGAGATTTCAACCACTAGTGTTGTATATGAATAGTAGCAGTAATAAAGATTGTATTTTAATATTATTAAAATATCAAATATTTTAGTTAATTAAGTTTATTTAGTTAATTTTATATATAGTGCCAAAACACAACAAAAGTTGTTTCATGACTCTTTCCATATAGAGCAGGCCTAGACCATATTCTTTCATGTACATATATCCAACAGTCTCATTAGCAAGCATTTGACGACAGTAGTAAGGAAATATTTTATACTTTTAGCAGGCAGAACCCTTGAGCAGAACTAAGCACTGGGTGTGCAACCATCTGCCTCAGATGAAGAGAGAGAGAGATGTAAAGTAAGGACAATAATAATAACAACAGCTACAATAATAATAGAGATATGGTGTCAAGAACTCCCCTGAACACAGAACTGGTGGACACAACTGCACAACACAGATCTGGCTAGAGCAAAAGGCAGGTTTAATTCCAGACAGGGTTCGGTACACGGGTGATCAATCAGACAAGCAGAGGTATCCAAAAAAACAAGAGGCAAAGGCAAAAGCGAGGTTGTACACAAAACAGACTATGACTATAAATGCTGGAATGAGGACTATGAAGTGCAACGAACTGGCGACGAGACTGTGAGACACACAGGGTAAAATACAAGTGTTAATCAGGGGAGATGGAAAACAGGTGGGGAGAACAATCAGGAGCAGGTGTGACGAGACAGGGGAAGGGCATGCAGGAAGTGAACCTAAAACAGAAACACAAAATTAATGATAACAAAAATAAAACAGGAAGGACAAGACATGAAATGTGCTCAAAATAATACAGAGACTAGACAGATATGATGTATGGTTAACAATAAAATAGTTTGTGGTATGTGCATAATAGTATATGTATGTATTAATATCTGATAGTATGTGTACATAATAACAGTAATATGTGTAACAGGGCAACTTAGGACCCAGTGGCAGTACCACCAAAACAGGGAGTATTACACACAGTAATGTCAATGTTCCTAGACTGATTGCAATGAGCTTCAGGTGTGATCAGGTGAGTGGACAGATAGGCGTGGCTGAGTGTGGAAAAGTACTGACAGCACAGGTGAGCAGATGAGAAGACAATGGCAGCAGGTAAAAGGCTGAATGAAGAGTGACAATATCATAATAATAGGAATATGACTAATAATAAAAACAGTTGCAGTGGGTGTCAATTAGGGCCACAGTAGTAGGTGCAACCTTGATCCACAATCCAGACGCAGCCATGATCCATGGAAATGACTCTGGGGAAGAAGCCAAATAAGTAACATGCAATAATAAGACATGAATGTGCACAGATGGAGAGGGAGAAAAGGAGAAAGGAGCTCAATGTAGCAAGTCCCTCTGCATTCTAACTCCTAAATTCCACTGCGCACAGCTGCATTGCATTCTGATTGTGGCTGTTACACCACTTAAGCAACGACGCCTTCAGTAGTGTAGTAAAACATTCATTTATTGCTTAAAAGGCAAGACTGCAAAGTTTTCATGTGCAAGCACAGCAACAACGAGGTAAACACACTCTCTCTTTTGGGCTCGGACTGTACTGAACACTTGAACTTCTCATGTATTGTCTGTAATACCATACTCCAAAACTGGATACTCTGCCACCTAATGGTGAGTATGGTAATGGTGAGTGTCATTGTCCACATACATGCTCTGAGGTCACCTCTCTGCTTTCCTCTGCTTCAGCACTAACTTAAGGCTACTGTTTCGGGAGTGCCTGGAGGTACTACATTTTGTTCCTGAGATTAGGTGTCTTAGCCTGTGAGCCCAGTAAAGTTCCTCCTCGTCTGAACTCTATCTGATTTTACGCTTCTTTTAATCTCACTGTCTCTCTTTCTTTGTCAACTATTGGGTCTCTGCCTTGCCATAGTGCACTGGGCTGGTTCCACCGGTGACAAAGCATTGCACAGCATCAACATGTTATCGTGAAGAGCTCTGTCTCTCCCTGTGCCTCATTCAGGCTTTACATCATAATCTGGGCTATTTTCTCCCTGTTCAGAGACAACAATATGTATTTGAACTTCCCAGTATGAGTGCAACTTCCCAGGTCCTTAGCTAGTTCTCAAAAGGTCACTATCACCTGGAGAAAGCACCTGGAGATGTGTCTCTGTTCATCATAATGTTTCTTTTCTCTAAGAAACTCCTTCTGATAGTTTTGGATGCAATATCATATGCTTCTGTCATTTACTGCTGCCATTTCTGAGCACATTCCTGATGTGAGTTGGAACCTTCCTCCTCATTTATCCCAAAGATCAAATCAATTGGTAGATGGGAATTATCTTTCAGCTGGCAACAAGTTATTTAACCCCAACTGATGCAATGAGTAGCTTCTCATTTCTTAAACAACCATGTTGAAAGACACATACCGTGTTCGTGGAAAAGATGTTAGTCTGTTTGAGAGGGGTCAAATCATTGGCATGCATGAAGCAGAGAAAACATCTAAGGAGATTGCAGAAACTACTAAAATTGTGTGAAGAACTGTCCAATGCATTATTAAAAACTTGAAGGATAAACTTGTGATTGGAAAAAATCCTGATTGTTTGTGATCTGCAATCACTGAAACATTTGGTGAAATCAAATCGTAGAAAAACAACAGTAGAACTCAGAGCTATGTTTAATAGTGAAAGTAAGAGCATTTCCACACACACAATGTGAAGGGAACTCAAGGGATTGGGACTGAACAGCTGTGTAACCTTCAGAAAACCACTAATCAGTGAGACTAATCGAAAAAAAAAAAGGCTTCAATTTGGGAGCATAAAGATTGGACTCTGGAACAATGGAAGAAGGTCATGTGGTCTGATGAGTCCAGATTTAGACTGTTCCAGAGTGATGGGCGCATCAGGGTAAGAAGAGAGGCAGATGAAGTCATGCACTGCGCCCTTCAGCCAGTGCCGCCACTCCTAAAGTGCCAAAACCACCGCCAACAGCTCTTGGTTTCCCCACATCATAGTTCTGTTCTGTGGAGGGCAAACATCAAGAAAAGAAACCACAGTGAATCTTGTTTGTCATGGGGCTACGTTGGGAAAAAACAGCTTCTACCCCAGACTCTGATGTGTCCACCTCCAAAATAAATTGGTGGTCAGGATCACAGTGAAGGAGCATGGGAGCCTGTGTGAATGAGTCCTTTAACCAGAGAAACAGATGCTCTGTCTCCGGGATCCAAAGAAAGGGAATGTTCACTGAGGTCAGTTCCGTAAGAAGAGCTGCCACCTTACTGTAATCCCAAATTAAGCATCTGTAAAAGTTAGTGAACCCCAGGAAGCACTGTAGTTGTCTCTGGGAGGTAGGGGTGGGCCACTCGATGCATGCTCTTATTTTGGTGGGATCCAGTTGAAGCTGCCCCTGTGGTGGCGGTAGGTGGTGGTGGTAGAAGGTTGGAGGCTTGATGCAGGTGGAGGCAAGAAGCTGGGCAGCATGGTGGCAGAGGCGCTGGGGCTGGAGATCGATGTAGGTGAACACACTGATCCAAAATCAGAAAAGACAGGTGATTAAACACTGGAGACGGACACTGGAGAAAATCACAATCAACAATAGCTAAAGCTAGAAACACTGGTCACTGGCCGACAATACCACACAGTCTTCAGCAATCCACATTCTTTATACTGTGCTGATTAAGATGAGTTCCAGCTGAGTAGGAGCTAGTTCCCAGCCACCTGGAAAACCATACCCAGCTTCTGCCTAAAAAGGAAGCACAGGAAAACCAGCCCCACACTTCTCCACAAAACATAATGACAGTAGTTCTTCCAAACCACCATAATCCAGCTCCCATGGGGTCCTGAAAGCTGGAAATTTCTTGGTGTCCTCACTGATGTTGTCTTGATGGTAAGTTTTGCCTTGGTCAAACACAGTGAACCAAGCGTTTCCACCAAGATCATCAAGTATCTCCTGAATGCATGGTATGGGGTGCCTCTCTGGGATTGTCTTTTGTTAAGGCCCCTGTAGTCAATGCAAAGTCTTAGACTTCCATCTCTTTTTCTCACACAAACCACTGCAGTTGCAAATGCAGAGGTGGATTTGCAAATGAAACCTTTGTTCAACTGGTCCCATAAGTAGTTCTTCACCTCATCATACAATGCTTGAGGTATGGCATTATAAGTCTTAGCTACTGGAGTATAATCACTTAATGTGCATGTTTTGGTTTTTAGTGTGGCCCACCTCACCTAGGTGCCTGGCACTAGATTCCTCCCTCCAAATCATTACACCACTCAAGCAATGATGGTGTTAGCAGCATTAGCAGTGTAGAAAAACATTCATTTATTGCTTCAACAGAAAGACTGCAAAATTTTCATGTACGCACACTGTCTCTTCTGGGCTTCGACCCGAGTATGGTACATGAAGCTTAATTGTTAACCAGAAATAAACATTATATTGAACCAATAGATTTAGGCATAACTTACAAAATAATATTATCCTTACAACTGCTACACGGCCATCTTAGACAATATTTGCAATTCCACCAGGCATGCCACAATGTGTTTCGGAACCATCCCAGAAGCAGTTCTCCACTATGATCTGTGGAGAATATGCAGCTAGTCTTTTCGTGATGGATGTGTCAAGCTGCACAGAGCACACAGGCACAAGAACAACATAGAGAATTTGGTAAATTTTCAGAATAAAACACCCTGTGCAAACTCCTCGCCTGTTTGCGGTTCATGAGGTAGAGCAGTTGTCCACTAATCAATGGTTCGATCCTAGTCTACATGTTGAAGTATCCTTGGGCAAGGTACCAAACTCCAAATTGCTCCCAATGTTGAGCATCGATGTGTGAGTGTGTTAATGCTCATAATGAACAGGTGGCCTAGCCACCATTGTGTCAATGGGTGAATGCAGGCTTGTGTTGAAAAAGGGCTTTGAGTGGTTGTCAGACCATTTACCATATCAACAATAAACACAACTGATAAACAGCAAATAAAGCAGCATTATGAGTGGCTTGTTCAAGGTGAGCTTGACCCAGCCCTAACTATGAGCTTTATCAAAACGGAAAGTTTTAAGCTTAATCTTAAACATAAAGAGGATGTCTGGAAGATGAAGACTGGAAGATGGTTCCACAGGAGAGGAGCTTGATAGCTGAAGGCTATGGCTCCCATTCAGCTATTGGAGGCTTTAGGAAAGTCAAGTAAATCTGTATTCTTGGCACGCAGTTTTCTACTGGTGTAATAAGGTACTCTGAGCTCTTCAAGATATGATGTTACATGACCATTTAGAGCTTTGTAAATAAGGAAAAGGATCTGAAATTCTATTCTATATTTTAGAAGGAGCCAATGTAGAGAGGCTAATATGGGAGAAATATGATCTCTTCCCCTAGTTTTTGTCTGAACGCATGCCACAGCATTCTGGATCAGCTCGAGAGTCTTTAGCAATTTAGTATTGCAGCCTGATAGGAAGAAATTGCAAAAGTCCATCCTGGAAGTAACAAAGGCCTGACTTTTGCATTGTTACATGGGTGAAAAAAGGCAGTTTTTAAAATTTGTTCCACGCAGGAGCTTAAGGACATATCATGATCAATGATAACCCCAAATTCCTTAAGATAGTGGTGGAGGGTAGGGTAATGTCATCCAGAGTAGCTTTATCATTATAGGGTGTTTAGGGTGAAGCATTATAACTTCTATGTTCAGAAAGTTGCTGGTCTTTATTTCCTTAAGACACGCTTGGAGCTTAGTCAACTGAGTAGTTTCATCTAGCTTCACTAACAGATATAACTGGGTATCATCTGCATGGCAATGAAAATTTATGGTATGAATCAGTACCAGTTGAGGGCAGGACATAACAAGTTTTGTCTCTAATAATTTAAATAATTTAATTTTTCATTAAGGATGCTCATGAAGTCATTACTACTTAGGGCTCTGTCAGCTTGGCTGCAATGCTAAAAATAAATCTGGGGTTGTTCTTATTTTCTTCGGTTCACAATGAGTCATAGGCTGCCTTGCCATTGTGGAGGGCTGTCCTAGATGTTTTAAGACAATTTTACCAGACAAAACAAATTTTTTCCATACTGGTGGAATGCCATTTCAGTTTGGGAAGGACTAAATTTTACTCCAAGGAGCCCTCTGCTACATTGAGACAAGGTATTGAATTAAAAGCTGCAAAATTTAGCTACAGCATTATCAATTAGACATCTAGTGTAGCATTTTTGCATAATGATGTGTAGTACAGTAACAGGAATTCAAAAGTTTAATAATGGTCCTCTTAAATATTCTAGGGTTCGGAATCTCTGGCATGAAGCCGATTCGATATGTATCTAGATACACAGGTTACGATTGATTAAAAAATGATATATTTTTTAAGGCAGAGTGATTCGATGAGAAAATAAAATGTATATTTATAAAAACAGAACATTAGACTTTGGGCTCTATTTTCGACTCCGCCGCTGGTGCGATGCAGGCGCGGCGCAAAATCAGGTCCGCTCCGCCAATGGGGCGTGTCGGCACAGACTTTAGTATTTTTGTGCTCTGTGCCACCGGCGCATCTCCTCCTCCTCATCTCAGTCACACCCAGCGGTGCAACTCAGAAAGAGGGAGGGGAGAAGGCGTGGAGTGGGTTTGACACAGCCGAGTCAAATTTTCACCAATCACAGCAGCTCCTCGCCTCACCTTTAAGAACGCTGCTGGAGAGGTGCATGCCAAGTGACAAGTCCGACGCCCAACCTTCTCCCAGGAGGAGACTGACATCACTCATGTCTGTGTGTGTGTGTGTGTGTGTGTGTGTGTGTGTGTGTGTATTGTTTTATATTCTGTTCTATATTTTGTGGTATATATATATATATATATATTCTCAATATAAATATTTTGTTTTTATATTTGCTTTTTATATATATAGTTCTCTCTTTTTATATATATAGTTCACTCTCTTTCTTTTGTAATTTTATTCTAATTCTATTCTTGAAAGGAGCATTGCAACAAAAACAATTTCCCCTCGGGGATAAATAAAGGAATTCTGATTCTGATTCTGATGTCTAAATATGAGGTCCTTAGATGGTAAATCCTCGGCCTCCTCTTCATCCTCCTCAAAGCAATGATGTACTCCATCATTGTAGATAACGTTAAGTATTACTATGATTACATTTGTATTTGGAATGAAATGACGTGGGTAATAGCGGACAACGATCATCACTTGCGTTTTTTCCATGTGTCTGTCTCTCTCTGTCTCTGGAGTGCTCTGAGAAAGATGCAGTATATATGCTCTGTAGGATGCCACGGTCGTTTCTGGTTGGCACAGCGACGTTAACCGATTAGTTCACATCCCTGTTTCACCTGTGTACATTCAGTCAGGATGAGAGACCATTATGCGTGCCAAACATGCTTGCGATGTAGTCAGATGAGATGCTGATCAAAATATAGGTCTGACTGTATGTGCTGACTCAGATAGCTGCATTGAATCGTCACTGTTGCTAATTATTGAACGCAGTGTGCGTTCGATGACTGATTGACCACTGCTGAAAACACTGTTAAAACCATGCCGCCGTCTTGTTGACGGTGTGATATATGGCGTCATCAAGCACGTTTTCAGTGGATAGCCATTATCACCTAGCAGCTACCCATCCAGAGGGGTGTCCCCCTGAAAGACTGTAGGGATGCAAGAATTCGCCAGGATGAACGAGTCATGTGCCGACCCGGGAAAGTGGCATACACGTTTGTCACCAGGCAATTTGAGTCACAGATCATCAGACATCCGTGTTTCACCTGTGTACATTCGGTCAGGTTGAGTGACCATTACGCGTGCCGAACGCACTTTCGATGTGGTCAGATGAGATACTGATCAGAATATATAAATTTAGGTCTGACTGTATGTGCTGATTCAGATAGTTGCATTGAATTGCGGCTGTTGCTAATAATTGATCACAGTGTGCGTTCGATGACTGATTGAGCACTGCTGAAAACACCGTTAAAACCATGCCAGTTTAAGGACTAAACTTAATCAAAACTCATGAATCAGATCAGATAAAAATTCTGAATATGAAGTAGGAGCATGCTACGCTATAACAAATAAAATTAGCTGTAGTGTTTTCAAGGTTTGGTGTGAAAGACTATGAACAAAGCTTTAAAATGCATTAATGAATTAAATTAAGGGTTGATTGATATGCTTGAGCCAAAAATGGCTGGAACTCAATATTCCAGTATTAACAAGTATTAGAATCTGATGTTAAACAATTTAATAATGCAGTAATGTAGTATTCATAAAGAGTTGGTCACAGTGACAAAATTCTAAAAAAAATTCTTCGAATTATGACATCTAAGAATTTACCCCTGCACTTAAGACTAGATCTTGGAGAAGATAGAAATTATTCACAAAGCACCTTAGCTCTTAAAAGAGCTGCTCAGGTGAAAACTTGAAGAGGCTTAGGCGTTTCTTAAGCAGTGGAGAAAATGGTTGGAAGACAAAGAGGAAGGAGAAATATTCTCGAAGTGCTGAATAGCAGTGAGTTAATGGAATGCTACTGATTAGATCATGCCGGGATAATGTTTGTGGTCAGTCTCATTTGATATGCACTCACATCTCCCACCACAATAACACAATAACAACATAATACCAGAAATCACAACAACTAAGATATTTGGAGGACAAATATAGCAGTGCAGTAGTGATGACTTGGGTCTGTCACAATGCTTCATCAGTACAGTGATCACACAAACAATTACAGCACTTTCACAGCTGCATAATGTGGCAAAGTTCATCTCATTTTCACTGAATGACTGCACCTTGCAGGCTCACAAAAGGGCATTCATGGACATAATGGGCTTCCACAGTGTTGTTGGTGTAATTGATGGGAAAGTTATGTTTATGGTAGAGTTATGTCAATCAATGCAGCTATTTATAAAAGCTGGCCAAACATGCAAACTGATGAAAGCTGAGAGGCATTTCCCCCCATTAATAGGCTTATAAAATAGATCACATACTAAAATTACCAGCATTGTAACAAACATAAAGCAAACAAATACAACTATCAGCATGTGAAGAGATTACTGCACAAGTAGATCTGTGTTTTCAAATATTTTGTAGGCTATTTGTCAAGTACAGATTATAATTTATACAACAGAGATGTTCATTACATAAAAAAACATTCATAATTGCACAATTACACATCTTAATAGAGACTAACATCTATGATTGGACCTATCGATTTCACTGTCCATTATCATTAGGTTATGTCTTTTTATTAACCAATCATCCATCCATCCATCCATCCATCCATCCATATATCCATCCATCCATTTTCTCCTGCTTCACCTGGGGCCGGGTCGCCCAAACTTCCCTCTCCCCGGACACTTCCTCTAGCCCTTCCGGGGGGATCCCGAGGCGTTCCCAGGCCAGCTGAGCAACATAGTCACTCCAGCATGTCCTGGGTCTTCCTCGGGGCCTCCTCCCGGTGGGGCATGCCTGGAACACCTTCCTAGGGAGGTGTCCAGGGGGCATCCGATAGAGATGCCCGAGCCACCTCAGCTCACTCCTCTCGATGTGGAGGTGCAGCGACTCTACTCTGAGCTCCTCTCGGGTGACAGAGTTCCTCACCCTATCTCTAAGGGAGTGCCCTGCCACCCTGTGGAGGAAACTCATTTCAGCCGCTTGTATCCCAGACCTTGTTCTTTCGGTCATGACCCAAAGTTCATGACCACAGGTGACGGTAGGAACGTAGATTGACCGGTAAATTCTTCACCGATCCGCCTGTCAATCTCACGTTCCATCCTTCCCTCACTCGTGAACAAGATCCCAAGATACTTAAACTCCTCCACTTGAGGCAGGAACTCTCCCCCAACTTGGAGGGGGCAAGCCACCTATTTCCGGTTGAGAACCATGGCCTTGGACTTGGAGGTGCTGACTCTCATCCCAGCTGCTTCACACTTGGCTGCAAACCGCCCCAGTGCATGCTGAAGGTCTTGGCTCGAGGGAGCCAACAAGGCAACATCATCCGCAAAAAGCAGAGATGAAATCTCCCATACTCCTGGAACACCTCCCACAGAATGGCACGAGGGACACGGTCGAATGCCTTCTCCAAGTCCACAAAAAACATGTGGACTGGTTGGGCAAACTCCCATGAAACCTCAAGTACCCTGTGGAGGGTATAGAGCTGGTCCAGTGTTCCACGGCCAGGACAAAAACTGCATTGTTCCTCCTGAATCCGAGGTTCGACTATCGGCCAGATTCTCCTCTCCAGTACCCTGGAATAGACTTTCCCAGGGAGGCTGAGGAGTGTGATCCTCCGATAGTTGGAACACACCCTCCGGTCCCCCTTTTTAAAAAGAGGGACCACCACCCCAGTCTGCCAGTCCAGAGGCACCGTTCCCGACTGCCACACGATGTTGCAGAGGCGTGTCAACCAGGACAGCCCTACAACAAAGAGACTTGAGGTACTCAGGGCGGATCTCATCTACCCCTGGTGCTTTGCCACTGAGGAGCTTGCAGACTACCTCAGTGACTTCAGCCCAAGCGATGGATGAATCGACCTCCGAGGACCCCAGCTACGGACGGCTGCATCAACAATGGAAGTGGAGAACATGGTCCATTCGGACTCAATGTCTCCAACCTCCCTTATAAACTGGTCGAAGCTCTCCCGGAGGTGGGAGTTGAAGACCTCCCTGACAGCAGGTTCCGCCAGATGTTCCCAACAGACCCTCACGGTACATTTGGGTCTGCCAAGTCTGTCCCGCTTCCTCCCCTGCCAGGTGGTGATCAGCTCAGCCCCTCTCTTTACCCGAGTATCCAAGACATACTGCCAAAGGTCAGAAGGCTCTTTCCCCCCCAGCGAGGAGACATTCCATGTCCCCATAGCCAGAGTCATTGTCCAGGGTTTGGGTCATCGGGGCCCCCGCCCAGGACTGCCACCCATAACGCATAGCACCGGCCCCTTCTGATTATTCCTGTGGGTGGTGGGCCTACGGGAAGGCGGGCCCAAGTCGCTCCTTCGGTCGGCGCCCGGCCGGGTCCACCAGGCACTCGCCTGCAAGCCCCAACCCCAGGCCTGGCTCCAGGGTGGGGGCCCCAGTAATGTCAATCCGGGCGACATACGTTTCCTTGATTTCTTCTCCTTCATTGGGGCTTTCGAACCGCTCTTAGTCTGACCTGTCACCTAGAACCTGTTTGCCTTGGGAGACCCTACCAGGGGCATTAAGCCCCGGACAACATAGCCTCTAGGATCATTTGGGTACTCAAACTCCTCCACCACTGTAAGCTGTCGGTTCAAGGAGGAGTGACACAGGGCACCATGCAAAACTTAACATGAAATATTTTTAGATAAACAGTTTCTTTATTTGTCCATAATGGTAATCTGCAGGGACATAACACCCGTTGCTATACAAAACATCCATGTTACACTTGAAATAAGCAGAACAAATCTCAGTCAATTTAAATCAATATATTTACAATATCATATTCCTATTGATCATACATGAATACATGTCTGGCATTTGTACCAAACCCACCTGTTTGAAAATTGGTAGAACATTCAGCGAGTTCTAATTATTTTATCTGTGGACAGACCTTCTCCTTTAATAGAAGAACATGTATTGGGGCGGATTCCTTGTGCCAATATGGTGGCCGTTCCCTCAGATTTGTGGGCATTGGATGTATGGACTCTCTGCAGCAGGGGACATAGTTTTAAAGTGCATGATAGACTACAACTACCAAATAGAATAGCAATTTGCCATTGTTTCACCTCACACACAAACAAGCTCATAAACTCCCAGGTCAGACAAACAAGTGGCTCTGGCTACATCATGTCTTCATTTTTGAATGCTGTTTCAAAACAATTCTCCAATCTAGATGAGTGTTTCAACATCATTTCAATGTTTGTCTCACACATATTGCACAGCTGTATTGCACGGATGTTCTATAGTTATCTCATTCATTGTACATACTTGTTTTTTTGTTCCACGTACGACATATATGTCGCAATGTACAGCCCTGATTATGAGGACTCTACTCCAGCATCGTATAACATAGTATAATCAAAATTAGTAATGCTGTTAATATGAAATTCCTACCCTACCTATGTTATTTAACTTAGACATAGTAACATCAGACCATTTCTGCCTCTTTACAGGTTGTAGGAGTGAAAATTTGGTTATCCTCAAGTGTTCTGGTTTCAGAATGATTAAGTTGATTAGAGTAAACAATTAGATACAAAATAGGATGTACAGGATAATTTTTTTCCTGGGCAACTATTATGTTTTTCCTATCCCAAATGGCTTGAAAAACATAGCTGCCATTAATGAGGAAAAAAAAAAAAATCTCCCTGGGGAGCATTCCCCCAGACCCCCAAGGTTTGGGCCAAATGTTGAATGTTACAATGTTTGACTCTGCCTCTTTTCTAAAGGCTTTCAGATGCAGGAATGCGAAGTACCTTCACCCACTAGTAACACTGTCACCGTGAGCATCTCTAGCAGCATTGAAACCAGATTGTACTTTCATTAATGCTTCTGCACCGCCTAATTGCCCTGGTGGCAGTCAGATGGTGAATTATTAATGTGGACCATGATGTATTTTTATTAAAACTGTCTTGAGTGGCCATTAGCCGGCTGAATAAATCCTGTGTCACAGCAAGGAAATCAAGTTTGCACCAAGTTACACCCTATAGTATCAGTAAGCTGATATGTGCAAGAAGCTTTGCTGCATTTTGCTGCACAGATTTTTGTTTTAATGAGTTAAACAACTCTCTGGGCTTCCTTGACGTTTGAGAAGTTATTGAATGACAGAGATAGCACAGAAGGTGTGAAACCAGTCTTTTAGCAGGTGAAATTTTGATGCTTGGTCCTCTGAGGAGCTCTTCATGTTAAATTGAACTACATCATAATACAGTGGTTTATTGGAAGCTCAATAACGAGTGCAGTCTGTCTCTCACACACACAAGCATACATAGACTGCACAGAGGGCGGGTTTTAGTGCTGAGATTAAAACCAGCAGTGCTTTCATTTCAGTGGACAAGGGATTCCATTGCAGATCAGGACATGAGTGAAGAAAGTGAGTGAAAATTATCATCAGATGTCTTTGCTATGCACTGTTTCAGCAACCTTACTGCCAGCAGTCAGTGTTAAGATGAGGTACTGTGGGTGTTTAAAGATACACCCCTCATTTTTTTCTGTGTCCTCATCTTTTGATTTTGTTTTGTTTGACTTTACAAATGAAGGTCTGTTGACTCATTATGGTTGGTACAACTGAATATAGTTGTGTAATAACATTGCTGATGTCATAGTGATGTCATTAGCATTATCACAGTTTGGGCTTGGAGACTAAACAACATTAAACACTGGAGACTAATAGTGATGATACCTTGGCTTCTATTGTTTCATTTTTTGAAACAATAGAAGCAATGATCCTCTCAGCTGCTCTTACGATGTACTGCAGGGTCTTCCGGCAGGATACAGTGCAGCCGCCACACCACACAGTGATGCAGCTGGTCAGGATGCTCTTGGTGGTTCCACGGTAGAAGGTGTGCATGATGGGGACTGGTGCTCTGGCTCTTTTCAGTCTGAGCTTTCCTGGCCAGTGAAAAGGTGTTGCTGCTCCAGGAGAGATCCTCAGTGAGATGCGCGCCCAGGAACTTGGTGCTGCTCACTCTCTCCACAGCAGCACCATTGATGGTGAGTGGGGGGTGCTGGGTGGAGGCTCTCCGGAACATTGAGAGAGGGATTGTTGTCTCTGCACTATGCGGCTAGTTGGCTCACCTTGTCCCTGTAGTTTGACTCGTCATTGTTATTGATGAGCCCCACCACAGTAGTGTCATCCACAAAGTTCATGAAGAGGTTGGTGTTGTGTGTTGGTGTGCACTCGTGGGTCAGCAGGGTGAAGAGGAGGGGGCTGAGCATGCATCCTTGAGGGGCCCCGGTGTTCAGCATGATGGTGCTGGATGTGTTGCTGCCAACCCGGACTGCCTGTCGTCTTCCGGTCAGGAAGTCTAAAAACCAGTTGCAGAGTGAGGTGTTTACTCCTAGACAGTCCAGTTTCTGTATCAGCTGCTGGGGGATGATTGTGTTGAAAGCTGAACTAAAGTCCAAGAACAGCATCCTTATGTATGAGTCTTTATTGTCCAGGTGTGCAGCTGAGTGGAGGGCGGTGGAGATTGCGTCATCAGTGGACCGGTTGGCCCGATATGCAAATTGGAAGGGGCCTGGGGAGGGAGGGAGGACAGATTTGATGTGGTGCATGACTAACCGCTCGAAGCACTTCATGATGATGGGGGTCAGTGCCACAGGGCGGTAGTCGTTGAAGCAGGATGGAGAGGTCTTCTTTGGAATAGGGACGATGCTGGTACTCTTGAAACAGGTGGGGACAACAGCTCAGCTCAGGGAGGTGTTGAAGATGTCTGTGAGGACATCTGTGAGCTCCTCTGCACAGTCCTTAAGCACACGACCAGGAATGTTGTCAGGACCTGCTTTGTGAGCATTGATCCTGGAGGGGGATCTCCTCATGCTGGCTGGAGACAGGGACAGCACCAGGTCATCTGGAGGGGGTGGTGTCTTCAGTGCAGGGGTGTTGTTGTCAGCTTCAAACTGTCCAAAGAAGTTATTTAAACTGTTCAGCAGAGCAATGTCACTTTCACAGGTCTATTTTCGGGTTTTTAGTCTATGATGGTCTGGCACTTGATGATCATAAACTCCACGAGGATGGATGGGGGAGTCTGGTATGCTGTTGTTGAGCCATGTTTTCGTAAAAACACAGCACTTTCTCATGGTCTTCTGGGTATGATAGATGGTATAGCCGGCTTGTGCGGATTCGCCGCTAGCCTGTTGCACACATAAAATCACTCTGGCACACCGACGAAGACAAACATGTAAACACCACATTATCAGAACAGAGAGGAGGCGCTGCATCCACACACACCGCCATCATATAGATCATTCGCTCTAAATGGAAAGCTTGAAATGGCTTTTTTTTTTTTTTTGGAGGGGGGGGTACTTTACTTTTTAGTTACTTTTCAGACTTTATTTTAAACTGTACTTTAAACTGTACTGTATTTAAACTGTCCATGTCAGGATGCTTGAGGAGTGTTGACTTTTTTCCCAGTTGTCTGTGGAGTGACTGTTGGTAGATTTTGATCTAACTCTCTGAAGCAGATTAGCTGTACAGCATAGGTTACCATGACCATCCAGTGCACCAGATCAAAAAAATTACTAAATTGATAATTAAATTTAATTAGTATGTTTTTGTTGTTGGGTTATTTAAAAAAAAAAAAAAACATACTCTATATTATTGAAACATAAATAGAAACATGGCAAGGAAATATTTTTTTCCTATGTCCTCCCAGTGGCTTGCATTTGGTCATCATGCCAGAAGAATCCTTGAATACTTTTTTGATTGGAATTCCAGCTGTATAATATCTGTAAACATGCAACCATGCACACACACCTAGTGAGAGTGTGTTTTTGGACCTTTCCAGCCTCCTTACCAGCCATTACAGAGCAGAGTGGGTGCCTGCTGTGTATTTTTCTCTTTGCCTTTGGCACTCTTACATTTATTTATTTATTTATTTATTTATTTATTTATTTATTTATTTATTTATTTATTTATTTATTTATTTATTGGTTGGTTGGGGGTGGTCAGATTGTGGAGATGGGGGTTGGTTGATAGCTAGCCAGTGCCTGCATGTCAACATGCACTAATATGGATGTTTTTGTTTTATTGTGTGTTTGTTTGTCTGTTTGTGTTTGCATCCTCTGCAGTGTTGTTTACCAGGATGGATTTTATGGTGCAGATATTTATGTAAGTATTATTTACTGGTATGACACTGCATGCAACACTGCCATCTCCGTGGTTTCTGCCCTGTTGCTACGCACATGCAAGCCCCCAACCCTCTCATTCATGGCATCACATTCAGCTGGGAGAGCAGATAGCTGGTCATGTAACAGCGTGCAGTTCAGATTATGGCCCCACCAAAGAGGCTACCAGCTACAAACATCAACAGGCACCATGAGTAAGGCACAAGCTGTACTTTTTTGGCTGGTGCAAAAACACATACTGTAGTTACCAATACAGGGGTTAGAACATTGTGCAACTTTAAGTAACTGAACTATTAGTGTCATGATTTCATTCAGTATCAAGTCTTCATTCAAAAAGTAGAAAGTGGCACTACTTTCAGGCTCTTACTCCAATGTACTGTGTGCCAAGGCATTCATTCATTTTGCTCGTCTACTGAACTGAAATATGAAATATAAGTCTCAGTGAAGCTAACTGGTCTTGATACATTTTAGGTTACTGTCTGGCTGAACACATAAAGAAGAGTGTGTTGGTTTAGATCAGATTAGATTAGATTAGATTAGATTAGATTAGATTAGATTAGATTAGATTAGATTAGATTAAACTTTATTGTCATGCAACACAGAGACAGAGTAAATGTGTTGTTATTAAAAATGTTGAGTAGTGAAGAAAAGTGAATAATAATTAAATGATGTCAGTCACAAGTACAGCAATGTAGTTCTTAGACTGCAATGCATCCCTGGTAACATTGCCTCAAACAAAATAAATAAATATATTCATGCAAAAATAGAAAAAAACGGTACCATCTTTTTCTATATCTGTAATCTGTATCTGTAAAGAAAAAAAAAATCTCTTTTAGGACAATTTTATAAACAGATTAACAAAATCAAAAACTGCAGCAACAAGCAAGTCAGTTTACTTGCTTAGAATTAGAATTCCCTGTTTTTATTCTGAATAGAAGATGCACAGTCTAAAACCTGAACTGTGGTGTTTAATCTGTGTACGCCATGCATTAATCTCTGTGCTTGGATTTACAAACTGTGTGATTGTGTGACTGTGATTAATAATAAACCACATACTACACTGAGCACATAATTAAACTGAAAATGGATTATTCATGAACATGGATCACCATTTATTATTGTACCTCCTATAATTATTTTACCTAATTATCATATAATTAACCAATTATACAATATGTTCTAATGAATTTATTTTAAATAAAAATATAAAAAGGTTAAATGTATAAATATATGTAAATGAGAATATCCTTATTCTCAGGGTTGATCAAACCTGAACATTATTGTATCTATATTACGACATCTCTATAACCACATTTTTGCCACTCTATGCCTTTCATTCAATGAGTGTATTAATTTTGACGCCATTAGGTCACAATAAATAAATAAATAAATAAATAAATAAATAAATAAATAAATAAATAAATAAATAAAATAAAAAATAGAAAAAGCCAAGATACTTTGATATGTGTTAAAAAAAATCCACTCAAACACAAATCATGTATGCTTTGCAGCTTTAGACTGCAAAACTTAACTGTCTAATGTCTTACTGTCTATTCTGCACTTACTCTTTTTGTTGTTGACGTTAATGATCTGGAAATCCTTAGTTTATCAGCACTCAGAAATCTGGCCTCATACTGTTCTTTCTAAACGAGTTTCAATGTTTTCTTGTTGGTACAGACAAAAAATTATCGATTACAAACAAAAAAGAAAAAAAATCTGCTGACCAAAACACCACTGTCATTTGACTGGAGTCCTGCCAGAATGGTGTCATGAAAAAGAAATCAGCCAGACAAAAATTCATTTCTGCTGAGCTTGCACTGAGCTCATTTTGTTAAGTGTTCATGCTCAAACCAATGCTGTGTGGAAAGTTGAAGACACACTTTCAAAAATGAGAAATGTCAACATGATTTAAAAATGGAAGAGCATTATTTTATTATTATTATTATTATTATTATTATTATTAAAAAACATACACAAACACTGGTTTAGTCTTTTAACCACAATTTAAATAAAGGTTTTCAAGCACTAAGTCACTGCACACTGCAATGGTCAACATAGAAACAGAAGCATACAAATGGTGGTAACCTCAGGAAGATACAGACTAACGATGCACAGTGTGTGTGTGTGTGTGTGTGTGTGTGTGTGTGTGTGTGTGTGTGTGTGTGTGTGTGTGTGTGTGTGGAGGCGCATGTGTGTATTCTGGTGTGTGTGTGTGTGTGTGTGTGTGTGTGTGGAGGCGCTTAGATAGCTCCCATAACGCTGACCTCCTTGCTTGATTGCCATGCTGCAGTCAGATCATTTAATATTCATTAGCAAAGGGATCAAGAGCCCTGATGCTATGTTTATATTTATTGAAAAAGCAGTACTTTAGGAGCAAGTTCATTCGATTCAAATAGCAGATTAGATAAGATAGAAAAAGAGCCCAGACATCTCAGAGAGGTTCACACTGGAAAATATTGATAAAAAATAGAAATACCATAAATTCTCAAATAGTGACCAGGGCTGTCATGTCAAACTAAGTCATGTTCTGTGGTGAATCATGCACGATCACTGTTAAGCTCCCGTAAGTGAAGCACAACTTCCTGTTTGCTATAAATGATTTGTTGATGGTAGCTTCAGAGTGATTAAAAAAATGTATAGTCATGGAAAAAAAAAAAGGTGAATGAAACCCACTGTATTGTGCCAGGCTGTTGCAATGGTTGATAGCAGTGCTGATCATGGCCAACCTGAGACAGCTACTCCCTCAAACTCAAGCTGTGTCTTACAATAAACTGATTGGCTCAACACATTAACATGTGCTCGAGACTAGAGAGAAAGTCTCTGTTGGGTTCTTAGTACCTTTGTAGCGTCTAACTGAATCTGTGATTTAGAGTGTAGCTGCACTCCTGTTCGTACATTCAGATACCAGCCTCATCTCGTGTGCTTTTACTACTCTCATAACTAGATTAAAGCCTTTCTTAAACTGGCAATGGACCCATTTTTGGCTTTTACATATCCTTATGAAGTTAGTGTTGATTACGTGTAGTGCGGATAGTTGCTAGGGTCTGAGGAAAATGGAAAGTGAGATGGCTGTCTTTACGCGAGCAGTGGAAATAATAATTCTACTTGGTAAGGTAAGGTCAAATCAAAGTAAAAGTCCAATATGTTAACAAAATCCAAAAGGAAGGGCACAAAGGTCAAATATCCAAAAGAAACAAGTGAAGTCCAGGTAAAAACGAAGCAAGAGTCCACACTGGCAGGGTATCTAAGGAAACTCACAAGAACTTGAAATGCCATGTACAAGGGTTGAACCAACAAATTTGACAAAGAACACACTGGCCTACATAGACAGGGGAGGAGAACTAATTATACACTGGTGAAATCAATCATACAATTACAGAGGCGGGAAAACACAGGAAGGAAAGACTTCAAAATAAAACAGTAAATAACAAAACAAAACCAACGGGAGGATGACAGTAATATATTTCGAGATTTCTCAGTATATTTTTACCTGGCGATTTGTAGGAACAGGTCTTTACAGTTTATTGGTGGTAACTAAAAGTCTCAGCCATTATTTGAATTTGAGATTCAGCATCTGCAAGAAGGTAGTGCCACAGCATAAGAGAATGTATGCCTGCAGCCTCGTTGCAGAAATTATTGAAAGTGAGTGAGGATGGAGGGACAGAAAGGAAGAGGAGTCCTGCTCGGCCTTACTTTCCTTCAGTAAATCAGCAAATGTGATGGATTGGATTGTTCCCTATGTAAGATTATTTGTGAGTGGCTAGACTTTGACCATATGCACACACACACGAACTATTACTATCATTTCCAAACACAATCTGCACACACACACACACACACACACACACACACACACACACACACACACACCACACACACACACACACACACACACACACACACACACACACACACACACACACACACACACACACACACAAAACGTGTGCCCCTGCACATAGAGCCATTAGTCACTCAGTCAGGAGTGACAGTCCACAGTGGCTGGTGACTAACACAGGCCAACCTGTTCATCTTCCTGCCACGACCCATCGTCGCACGCACTAAGTATCACTTACTCGCCTTCACAGTTTATAGTGGTAATAACACATTGCTCATGTCAGGACAGACACACTGTCTCAGT
Source organism: Chaetodon trifascialis (assembly GCF_039877785.1). Lineage (NCBI taxonomy): Eukaryota > Metazoa > Chordata > Actinopteri > Chaetodontiformes > Chaetodontidae > Chaetodon > Chaetodon trifascialis. The sequence continues at coordinate 2,648,096 of NC_092070.1, forward strand.
CATAGAGCATGCAAGGATTGAAGGTGAAATGATGTGAGAAGTGCTGGAGCCTGGAAGAGAGAAAAATGGCTTTTGTTTAATGATAAATTAAAGCAGGGGTTTGCAGCCACGTGCTGGAATTCAATAAAAAGACTACCAGGCTGTAATATAGTGACTTACATATTAACAAAAAGAAAGTAAAAAAAGACTGATATGATATGCATAAAGAAACACAATGCACAGAATATACGTAAGCAAGGCAGAACTTTTCAAGTTTTCATTGAAAACCAGAGGTGAGGAAAAAGTCATTGTTCTGCATGTTCAAATTAAACCCCAAGTCAAGACAAACAAGCACCAAGTCAAGTTCAAGTCCTAAGTGCCCTTTAGTTTTTTTTTTTTAAGATTTCTAACTTTCAAAGAAGCTTCACAACAATCCAAAGTAAAATGGTTCAGCATGCCTGTGTGCAGTATATCATCAATTATTTGCAATTCTGGAAAAACATGTTTTGCATGTTGCTGCCAGTTTTCTTGACAGTTGACACACTTTCTTTCTTGCATTTTCCCTCCTGGTTGTGCAATGTGATTGGCTGCTGCTGATTGAAATTATATCTGAGGCCTGGAAAATAAAAGTTTCTCCAACTTTTTTTTTTCTGCCTCTCATTCCCTGTCTGCCTCCAGTGTCTACAATCCAACTTTAAAGGTTTAAAAATACTTCAAAGATAATATAAATGTGGTCTAATCATGAATGATGGGACCTGACACAGCAAAATCCTTTAGTCGGTCTTTCCTTTCTTGTCTGCACTCGTCTACTTTCTTTTTTCTAAATTTAAGGTTTTAAGATAATCACAGTGATAACAGAATAGTTATTTCTTCTCTTTCTCTATTTTTCCTTTATGTAATATCAACACTTATTTCCAAATCATTCACGATAGTGCTGATAAACAATGGTACAGGGACACCACTCAAGATACCACAGTACATAAAAAATGACAGCATACAAACAAATAATTCAACCTAGTGAACTCCAGACACTAACATTAAATATCTATAGACACCAGCAGTGTCTTGTTTCTCAAATAAAGAAAATAAAAATACAACACAAATAATTAAACCAGGGCTGCACGGTGGCGCAGCAGGTAGTGCGCGTGCCTCACAGCACGAAGGTTGCCGGTTCGATCCCCAGGTCAGGCGGGGCCTTTCTGTGTGAAGTTTGCATGTTCTTCCCGTGCATGCGTGGGTTCTCTCCGGGTTCTCCGGCTTCCTCCCACAGACCAAAAACATGCTCATTAGGTTGATTGATGACTCTAAATTGTCCGTAGGTGTGAGTGTGAGTGTGATAGTTTGTTTGTCCTTACATGTGGCCCTGCAATCGGCTGGCGACCGGTTCAGGGTGTACCCCGCCTCTCGCCCATTGTAGCTGGGATAGGCTCCAGCCCCCCGCAACCCCGAAAGGGATAGGCGGTATAGATAATGGATGGATAATTAAACCAATACACTTATATAGTGGGTGGCACAGCAGCAGGTAGTGCCAGTGGCACAGCAGGTTAACATACCCTGTAATACCCTGTTATATTGCTCTTATCTCTGATATTAAAGCTATATCAACAGATTTTCTAACTACATGATGACATATAAGTATTGTGTTTAAACCTTAACACAACATTTACATGCTGTCATGTAATAAAGCGGTTAAGGCGAATGTGTCAGCAACTACAGCTATCCAAAAGACACTCAGTAACATAAGCATTTACTTGGAGTCGTCGTTGTGGTCAACCAATGAATGAGAGTGCTTTCGGTAAAGATGTTCGCCATAAAACAGAGAGCTAAATGAGAGAAAGAGTTGATGATAATCCTGTGGGTTCATCACAAAAAGTTACAACTTTCACATTACAGATAACCATTTGGTCCCTTGTCCATATGAAAAATAAAAATATTGATTGGTGCAGCTTTAATGTTTTTGCTGCTTGGTCCTTTAATGAAAATGCAGCAACCACCCAACTCCATTTGTATACTTATTTGTTTATTTATTTATGCTGTAACATAGAACTGCTGTGGGTGATCATTACTGGTGGCATGTCATGTGTGTGTATGTGTGTGTGTGTGTGTGTGTGTGTGTGTGTGTGTGTGTGTGTGTGTGTGTGTGTGTGTGTGCGCGCGTGTACGTGTGTGCATTTATGTGAGTTGGTGTTTTAATTAGTACTTGTGATGTGTAGAGGTCTGATCTGGCAGGTCTGTATATTAGAGGACACTGATGCTGACGCTAAACAGTACTGTCGTGCAGTATGTCAGCACGGCAGTGTGACATAGTGCTGACAAACACCACTACAGCTAGTTTCCCACATACACTAACGGAAAACCGCCATCCAGACGGCTTACGAAGAGTGCTTCATTATTAATAACATAAACACAAATTCACGTAGAAATAAAACAGGTAAGAAATAGTTAGTTTCCACTTGACTCTCAAAACAACATACAATTAAACATGTGATCAGGCATATATCATTTCTGACAAAAAAAAAAATCTGTGGAAATGTATTTAGAACTGGTGATGCTGATTTTGATTTGATTGTGCTTTACAGTTTTATCCTATTATCATATTTAACACATTTGTGAACATAATTATAACATACAATTGAAAACAAAATTCAGGGACTGCTTTCTTTCACCTGGGCTGTAGCTACCACTCAGAATAAGCCATGCCCTCAATATGTTTTCAGGGTATTTGGGGACTTAAACAATTAGACGTTTAGTCAGTAGCTTATTGGCCAATTGTTATATTTTTGGAATTAATGTATATTTGGTCTCAGAGAAAAAGCCCATATGAATATTATATTGTGTGAAACACATTTTAATCCCACAACCAAAAACTCACATTTCATTTTTGTTGGTTTAGACAGTTCACATGTGAAATATAATGCTTTGCATATGAAATGTATGTGGTATTTTTGTATGGCTAAATTGAACTACTTTTAGGTCAAAATTGCAAAATAAATCAATGATTCAGTAGTTCTCTATCCGAATTTTCAGTGCTAATAGGAACAGCCTCTAGGTTTTAGGAAATACAATTGACAGTTGATTCATGATATTTCAAAATTCCTTGCTAAAGCCTGATTAATTGAGTGATTTTGAGTGACTGAGTGATTTGTAAAAATCACAAAAAATAAAAGGATCTTCAGATTTTTTCCCTGGTAAAAATTTGTCATGTATGTATTTTTGTGTGTTTGTGGATCTAGTTATGTTTACATAATATATACAATACATGTATGTGATATTATGTATATGACATTTGGGATGCATACTGGCAAATTCAACAAGAAACAGTAAAATCAATGTAGACAGGTTTAAAAAAAAAAAAAATATATATATATATATATATATATATATATATATATATATATATATATATATATATATATATATATATATATATATATATTGTAATATCTACTGAAATGCTTGCATCTCACACAAAAACATGTTTGTTAAGTTTCATATGTTGGTGTCTTTCTCTCCTTGTGTCAGTTTTTGGCATTGAGTACAATAGTAACTGTTTGAGAAGAGTAATTATAATGTTGAATTCACAGTCTTTACTCGTGTGTGTGTGTGTGTGTGTGTGTGTGTGTGTGTGTGTGTGTTTGTTTGTTTGTTTGTTTGTTTGTTTCCAGGGTGGTTACGCTGCCTATAGATATGCCCAGCCTACTGCTGCCACAGCAGCTGCATACAGTGACAGGTAAGATATAAACAGTCACTGAGACATTATGAGTTTTATTATTATTATGTTTTATGTTCCAGACAGGATATAATGACCTATAGATGGTAAAGCAATCAAAGTGTAATTTAACCAAGTCTACACTGGCCTTATTTACACAGCAGTGACCATTGGACTGCATTCACAAGGACAATGAACAGCAGAGCAAAACGTGTCTGTGTGTTCAGACTGAAGGTCCTTTATGATTCATGTATGCTCCTTTATATCTTTTCTCCAAGATGTATGGACATGAGGTCATAGTTCCACAACCACCATACACTTTTGAATTCAGTCAACTACCTCTGAGCTAGGGCTGCACGGTGGCACAGCAGGTAGTGCGCGTGCCTCACAGCAAGAATGTTGCAGGTTCGATTCCCGGGTTGGGCCTTTCTGTGTGAAGTTTGCATGTTCTTCCCGTGCATGCATGGGTTCTCCCCGGGTACTCTGGCTTCCTCCCACACCCCTAGGTGTGAGTGTGAGTGTGAATGGTTGTGTGTTTGTGCCCTGCGATTGGCTGGCGACCGGTCCAGGGTGTACCCTGCCTCCTGCGCATTGACAGCCGAGATAGGCTCGCCCCGCGACCCTGTAAGGGATAAGCAGCATAAAAAATGGATGGATGGACCTCTGAGCTACAGATGTACATTTTGTTTAACAACTAGCTGAATGACGTGTAGTCAAAGTACTGCAAGTTGTCAAACAAAACTCCACTCTTCAGATGAGACTCTTTTTAATTTTAACCATTTCAGTAACAATGAAGACCACATTATGGTACATTATATGGCCATTCATTGTGAATTGTTATGTATTCATAATGCTTTATGAATATACTCATAAACACACATAATACTTCCTGATGTAAATAAAAATTGAATTGAATGTACTACAGCCACAGTAATGAAACACTACAGATGTGACTGAATTATAACTTCTGTTGTCTTGTGGATGCTCTTGACTAGTTAAAAGCTAGAGGTTGACTGATGGGACTTAAAATAAATTCTGTCTATACACTTCTATCTATCAACTAGCAATCAACCATAGTAATGATACCTAGTATGCATTTTGAATAACAATTGACTATGAACAATTCACTATTCACTATAGATATGGTCTCCATAGAAAGTGTATTTCTAATAACTTCCACATTGCTATGTTTTCAATCACTGTTGAGTTACTGTCAGTTCCATTAAATCATGACTTTTTATTTTAAAGAAGGGTCAGTCATGTAGCCATAAAGGTACAGGTTTCTTGACAATTTTCTTGTATCATTGTTCAATCACTGTTTGTTCTGTGCTGTTTTGTTCATATTTTATTGTTAAGCTTTGTGTATTTTATAGGCTAATTTAGTGCTGTTGCACTGCAAACTAGCCATAGCCATAAATATTGTGGTATGTGGCATTAAACAAGAGATAATACCAATCTGCACATCCCATGATTATAATGTAAGATGAAAGTGCTGCAGATCTGCTGTTTGAGGTGCTAGGCTGCATCTAAACAGGAAGAAGTTCACAAGGCTGAGAAAGTCAAAAGGTAGAGAGAATTTACTGAATGCTCACAGTCTCAACAATGGGCAACAGCATGGTATTCTGCTACACTAATATTGTGTAGCATATATAAGATGACCTCCAGCTTTACCTCCCCTTCCCTCTTGCCACAGACATGTTGCACTCTTGTTAGGTCTCTTTCCTTCTCACTCTACTTCCTAAGACTTTTGTCTTTCAATTCAATTTCAATTTTATTTGTATAGCGCCAAATCACAACAGAAGTTGTCTCAGGACACTTTCCATATAGAGCTGGTACAGACCAAGCTCTTTTATCTACAAAGAAACCAACAATTCCCCCATGAGCAAGCACTTGGCGACAGTGGCGAGGAAAAACTTCCTTTTAACAGGCAGAAACCTCGAGCAGAACCAGACTCTGGGTGGGCGGCCATCTGCCTCGACCGGTTGGGTGAGAGAGGAAGAGCAAGAGAGGGAGAGTGAGACAGACAGACAGACAGACAGACAGACAGACAGACAGACAGACAGACAGACAGACAGAAATGCAGTCAGAGAGAGAGAGAGAGAGAGAGAGAGAGAGAGAGAGAGAGAGAGAGACAGAGACAGAGAGACAGACATGCAGTCACAGTAACAGTGACAGTGGATGTAATAACAGCAGTAGCAGTTGCAGTGGATGTCAGGCAGGGCCAAGGCAGGAGATGCAGCTGAAATCCACAATCCAGATTCAGCCACTGTCCATGGGAACCTGCAAGACGACAAAGCACAGAGACTCCGGGGAAGGAGCTAAGTTAGTAACACGCCGTGGTAGGACATGAGAGCGTGCGGATGGAGAGGGACAGAAGGACAGAGGAGCTCGCTGTATCTTTGGATGTCCCCCGACAGTCAAATCCTATAGCAGCATAACTACGGGCTGGTCCAGGACAAGCCTGAGCCAGCTCTAACTATAAGCTTTATCAAAAAGGAAAGTTTTAAGCCTACTCTTAAATGTAGAGACAGTGTCTGCCTGATAAAGACTGGAAGATGGTTCCACAGGAGAGGAGCTTGATAGCTAAATGCTTTTGAGACTTTAGGAACCATAAGTAGACCTGCATTCTGGGAACGCAGTGTTCGAGTAGGGCAATAAGGTACTATGAGCTCTTTAAGATAAGAAGGTGCCTGGCCATTTATGGCTTTGTAAGTAAGGAGGAGAATTTTAAACTCTATTCTAAACTTTACAGGGAGCCAGTGCAAAGTGGCGAGTATTGGAGAAATATGATCTCGCTTCCTGGTTTTTGTCAGAACACGTGCTGCAGCGTTCTGGAGCAACTGGAGAATATTCAGCAACGAATTTGGGCAGCCTGATAGTAAAGAATTGCAATAATCCAGCCTGGAAGTTACGAATGCATGGACTAATTTTTCTGCATCATTTTGAGACAAAATATGCCTGATTTTTGCGATATTACGTGGGTGAAAAAAGGCAGTCCTTGAAATTTGTTTTACATGGGAGTGAAAGGACATGTCTTGGTCAAAGATAACTCCCAGATTCTTTACAGTGGTGCTGGAGGCCAGCGCAATGCCATCCATAACTGCTATGTCATCAGAAAGTGACTTTCTAAGATGTTTAGGGCCTACTACTATAACTTCAGTTTTGTCCGAGTTTAGCATCAGAAAATTGCAGGTCATCCAGGTCTTTATGTCATGAAGACATGCTTGTAGTCTAGTTAACTGACTGGTTTCTTCCGGTTTCATTGATAAATATAGCTGGGTATCATCTGCATAGCAATGAAAATTTATTGAGTGCTTCCTGATAATCTTACCTAAAGGAAGCATATATAAGGTGAATAGAATTGGTCCAAGCACAGAACCCTGCGGAACTCCATAGCTGACTTTAGTGAGCACAGAGGAGTCGTCATTAACGCGTACAAACTGAGAGCGATCTGACAAGTAGGATTTAAACCAGCTTAGCGCAGTTCCCTTAATGCCAATGAAATGTTCCAGTGTCTGCAATAGGATGCCATGGTCAATGGTGTCAAATGCAGCACTAAGATCCAGTAAGACTAGTACAGAGACAAATCCTTTATCAGATGCAATTAGAAGGTCATTTGTAACTTTAACCAGTGCTGTCTCTGTGCTATGATGCACTCTAAATCCTGACTGGAAATCCTCGAATAAACTATTATTGTTTAGAAAGTCGCACAGCTGATTGGCAACTGCTTTCTCAGTTGAGTTTTTGAGAGAAAGGGAAGGTTGGATATCGGTCTATAGTTGGCTAAAACCCCTGGATCAAGAGTAGGCTTTTTCAGTAGCGGTTTTATCACAGCTACTTTAAAGGACTGTGGTACGTAGCCTGTTGATAAAGAGAGATTGATCATGTCTAAAACTGAAGAGTCAATTAGAGGTAATACTTCTTTAAACAGCTTAGTCGGGATAGGATCTAAAATACAGGTAGATGATTTTGATGATGAAATTATTGAAATTAGTTGATGAAGGTCAACAGGAGTAAAACAGTCTAAAACTGCGACAGACTAGGTAACAGTTTCTGCGATTTCTGCGTTTGAAGACAAAACAGTACCTGTTAACGGCAGGAGTCGATGAATTCTGTCTCTAATAGTTAGAATTTTATCATTAAAGAAGCTCATGAAGTCATTACTGTTCAGAGCTAAAGGAATACATGGTTCAACAGAATTATGGCTCTCTGTCAGCCTGGCTACAGTGCTGAAGAGAAACCTGGGATTGTTCTTATTTTCCTCTATTAGTGCAGAGTAATAGGCTGCCCTGGCACTGCGGAGGGCTTTCCTGTATATTTTAAGACTGTCTTGCCAGGCGGACCGAAATTCTTCCAAATTGGTAGAACGCCATTTCCTTTCTATTTTCCGTGAAGTTTGCTTTAATTTGCGGGTTTGAGGAGTATACCATGGAGCTAACCTCCTCTGTTTAATTTTCTTCTTTTTTAGGGGAGCAACAGAGTCAAGTGTCATACGCAACGATCCTGTAGCACTATCAACCAGGAAGTCAATCTGGGAGGGACTAACGTTAGCATAAGACTCCTCTGTTGTATTGAGACATGGCATTGAATTAAATACTGATGGGATCATATCCTTAAATTTAGCTACAGCACTATCAGTCAGGAGTCTGGTATAAGAATTTTTGCCTACTGGCTGGTAGTCTGGTAATATGAATTCGAAAGTTATTAAATGATGGTCTGATAAAAGAGGATTTTGTGAGGAGACTATTAAGTCTTCGATTTCAATGTCATATGTCAGAACAAGGTCGAGGGTGTGGTTAAAACAGTGAGTCGGTTCATGTACATTCTGGCGGAAGCCAACTGAGTCTAATACTGAGATAAACGCAGTGCTAAGGCTGTCATTATCAACGTCGACATGTACATTAAAGTCACCTACAATAATTACTTTATCTGCTTCAAGAACTAAACTTGATAGAAACTCAGAGAACTCAGCTATAAATTCGGAGTAAGGACCAGGAGAGCGGTATACTACAACAAATAAAAGTGGCTGCACTGTTTTCCATTTCTCATGAGAAAGAGTGAGAACAAGGCTTTCAAATGAGTTATAGTCGAGTTTAGGTTTAGGGTTGATCAAAAGGCTTGAGTCAAAAATGGCTGCAACTCCACCTCCTCTGCCGCTGCCTCGAGGAATGTGGGTATTAATATGGCTCGGAGGAGTAGCTTCATTTAGGCTCACATACTCTTCAGGACACAGCCAGGTTTCAGTCAGACAAAATAAATCAACATTATGGTCTGATATTAACTCATTTACTAGAACAGCTTTAGAGGACAGAGATCTGATGTTAAGGAGTCCACATTTAATTCTCCTATCTTGTTGTACTATTGCAGAGGTTGTTCTAATTTTAATTAGATTCTTATGTTCAACTCCTCTTCTCTGTACTTTTGGTTTACTTAGTTTACGTGGTCGGGGGGCAGACACAGTCTCTATGGAGTGTTGGGTGGGTGACTGCTCTAATGGAGGCGCAGAGAAGCGTGTAGGACTGCAGCTCTGCCTCCTGGTCTCAACTCTGAGTTGTCAGGGGTTAGGTTCATAAATAAAATCGGTCAGATTTCTAGAGATGAGAGCTGCTCCCTCCAAAGTGGGATGGATGCCGTCTCTCCTAATCAGACCAGGTCTTCCCCAGAAAGTCTGACAATTATCAATGAAGCCCACACCGTTTGCTGGACACCACCTCGACAGCCAGCGATTGAACGATGACATGCGGCTAAACATATCATCACTGGTCAGATTTGGCAGGGGTCCAGAGAAAACTACGGAGTCCGACATCGTTTTAGCATATGTACACACCGATTCCACATTAATTTTAGTGACCTCCGATTGGCGTAACCGGGTGTCATTACCGCCGACGTGAATAACAATCTTACGGTATTTACGCTTATCCTTAGCCAGCAGTTTCAAATTTGATTCGACGTCGCCCGCTCTGGCCCCCGGCAGGCATTTGACTATGGTCGCTGGTGTCGCTAACTTCACATTTCTCAAAATGGAGCTGCCAATAATCAGAGTTGGTTTCTCAGCGGGTGTGTCGCCGAGTGGGGAGAACCTGTTAGAAACATGAAGCGGTTGGTGGTGACCCGTGGGCTTCAGCTTGGGACTATGCTTCCTTCGAACAGTCACCCAGCCTCCCTGGTTTCCCGGCTGCTCGGGAGCTGTAGAGGGACGGCTAGCCGGAGCTGCACTTGGTCGGTCCGCACCGACTACGGGGGCCTGGCTAACTATAGCTAATGGTTTTGTTTCCATGGTGCGGAGCCGAGCTTCCAATTCACTAAGCCTCGCCTCCAACTCACCAAATAAACTACATTTATTACACGTACCAGTATCACTAAAGGAGGCAGAGGAGTAGCTAAACATGTGACACACCAAGCAGGAGAGAGCTGGAGAGGACAGAGAGAAGCCATCACTAGCTGCTAGGCTAAGTTGGTATAGCTAGCAGAGCAGACAAGCGCGTAGACAAATAAAATTGACAGTCGCTAAATAAACAGACTTATGGGTGCTTGAGCAGAACTAATGTTACTCTAGAGCGCGGATAAAAGGCCGCTGTAACAAAACACAGAGCAAATTACACTCAGAGGAACAAGAGCGACAAACGCACACTACTCGTAAGGCAGCAACCAGAAACAGGAAGTGAGACGATACGCTTACCTCAGCACGTCTTTATTTTCTGTTCTGTTTTGGTCACCTTTCCTTTCAAACTCTATCTTCTCTCCCTGCAGTTGTCCTTCAGACCTACAGGCTCCAGCTTCACCAATGCTATCATCTTTTTCAAAGTCCTCTCATTCCTCCTCCAACCTTGAGTTGATTTGAACATCCAATTTCAAGCAAATATCACACACGGTTGAAATTAATCTTATCTACAATATATACTTTTATTAATATTTGCAAACATCAGTGTAAGAGATGTTCACTTCCTAATAGTTCATTCATACCCTCCAATCAGTCATAATCCAAAAATTTCAGCAGCCATGCCATAATTAAAAATAAACATTATTAAAAAGGTAACACAACATAAATAAAACAAACAGGGAAACAGATTTGTTGAGTTTGTATAAATAGCAAACAGCATCATCAACATATTCAAACTGGAACAGATCAGTGGGAATATATTAAATGATACTGTACATATAAAATATATAGAAGAACGTGGCCTGGCTCCAGCCCAGAATTAGGAAGACATTAGACAAATGGAGACGGGAGTTGCTTTCCATTACAGACCAGCAAATAATGTTTGTTCTTTTCTTTACTTTCCTTGTTGTCTTACATACAGGCTCAAAACTCATGGAGGCAATGGTGTTGAATCAATGAATCAATACCTTCCTGAGAAAGACTCAACAAAAACTAAACATTAGAAGCTTCAACAAGTTTATCACAGGGATATTACTTTGGATTGCACTGCAGGTTACAGTTGTTAAAGTCTCTTGAGACTTCCTTCCCATGAGACTTCACTGTCTAAATGATAGAAAATACAATATAGAGTCATAGATCTGGTTAATTAGTGAAAATCTGCTCCATGCACATAGGGAAAGGGCCTGGAGTTGAAATAGCGGTTTCCAGGGCTGAAATGATATCTGTGGGTGTTTTATCTCCCACACGCCCCTCACCATTTTATTAATAATAGATATATTCATAACACAATGAATAATTTGTGTTAAATTAGTAAGCATTGGCGTGTAATTTCAGTTTATAATTGCATGGAACTTGCAGATGTCTGTCCTTTTTGATTCATTATTCATCTTCTGCCTCTCTTTTCCCAAATTCTCTTTTTCCTTCTTTTTTTGTGAGCTTGGTTTGAATTAGCAATCTTGCATGACAGAAATAGCAGGCATCTTCTAGATAGAGAGGGCTGTGTCTCTAGACAATAAAGCAACTAATATTTTAGTAGACCGAGTAAGTATACACTGGTTTTACTTGAAAATAAGATATCACGTTTGAATGATGACACTGGCTATATTTGCCTAGAAAGAATCAAGATTGAACTAAGATTAGAAGCAAGGAGGAATTATTCCACTGTCTACCTTCCACTGTGTTACCTAACCCGTAACCCTATCCTCAGTCTGCACCCTAAAATTTAATGATTTACATTAAGGGGACCTGCATTTTGTCCCCATAAGGGAGGTCAGTCCCCACAATGTGACTGTGTAAACAGATTTTTGTCCCCACAACGTGATAAATACCTGGTTACACACACACACACACACACACACACACACACACACACACACACACACACACACACACACACACACACACACACAGAGATAGGCCTAATCAGCCTATTACTGTCTAATAATTGAATTTTCTTGCAAAAATATTTTTATTAGTCTATATCAGTGTGAACTCCTAAAAAAAACAGGAAATTCATATTAACTAGATACCTGACTAGAAAATGCTCTCAGATCTCTGTCAAGGAAGCAGTTCACTGAGGATTAATTTAAACCAACTCTCTACTTTTTCTTTTCTTTTTGTTGACTGAGAAGTTTTGGTTGTTATGATGGCACAAATGGCTGCCAACTCTCACACATTCACCTTGAGACTTACACAACTGATAACGTACTTTTCACACACTGTCATGCTGCATATCTATTTTTTCATGAGGTGAAAATCAAATGTATAACCGATAATGACATGAAAAGGAGATACTGACAGCACACGGACAGACAAGCGATAGCGACTCCTCTGGCAGCAATCTCTCTGTCTCTGCACTGCGTGTCGGCAGTGAGGTCCTTTCAGTTTAGCGTGGATTCAGTTTTGGTATCAGTGAAGTCAGTGCTTTTTAACAACTCACCACTGGACTCGGGATCATGATAATCATGTTAAGCAAATAATCATGGCCAATGATTAATGAATATGGTTGAATCAGTATCCTTGTCAACCTCCAGACATCATAAGCTAAATCAGGAGACCAAATCTAACCAGAGTATCTGGGGATCGTCTCAACAAATCAAATTCAGGATTTTGCATTGCCATACTAACTTAATAAACTATAATTGGGAATTACAGGAAAGTTTCAGAGTGAGGAGACACAGAGTGTTCCAGAGCTTCACTCCTGCGATGCTGGCATCAAGTCAGAATAAGCATATATTTAATAAATGAAGTTGATGAAGTAAAACAACAGAAACAAACAAAACAACAGAAAACAGTTATAATATTCTAATTACCATTTTTATAATAATAATAATAATAATAATAATAATAATAAAAATAATAATAATAATTATTATTATTATTATGTGTAGTGAAAAAGATGACAATTTGACCATGAATGTTGAAAACTGGGACATTTTAGTGTTTTACAGAAATGTGTCTGGACTTGGGACACCCAACTTGAAAGTGGGATATCTAGTGACCTGTCTTTGCTGGTTGCGTAAAGGCCCCTACACATGATCAGCGGAAAAACGTTTTGTGCCGGCTGTCCTATTGTTTTCCTATGGAGAGAGCGCTGGCTCCCAACTAAGCGGCACCGCTACCCTCGGCGTGGCGCACCGCTCGGATCTGCCGTTTACCGCTGCGCTCAAAGTTCAAATTACTTGAACTTTGACCTCGTTTGCCACTGACCTTTCAAAGCACAACCAATGAGATAACAGCTCCAGGCAGCATTTACGAACTACCCTTAAGCTAAATACAATGCTAACATTAACTTTTGTTTGTGTACGTTACTTACTACTACTACTACTACTGCTGTGCTACTGCAAGGGCCTTCTTTTGCGACAAACTCAGTTACATTGTGTGTAATAATTTACAAACAACGAGTGAGAGGAAGTACTTGCGTCACCTAGCAACGGTGAATCGCTCTCACTTGTTGATGACGTATACCTCAGCTCCGCCGCCTCCACTTAGCACCTCTGCGCCCTACCTTGCGGTGAGCGAAGATCAAATTTCTTATCATGTGAAGGCCCCCTTAATAAGTCATTGTTTGCTCACACATTCACCAATATTGTGTTCAGCTTGCTCAAGTGGCCAAATAATCAATTGATGGATTTTTAAACAAACCCTGAGCAAAGGCTTACAAGAGGACTGTTTGGATGTTTCACCTACGTCTGGTGTGGCATTGAGGGCTTGGTTGTGTACCTGTCTAGCCTTGATGTGCCCATCTGTGCAGGGCCACACTGACACCATGTGGGTCACATTCATGCCACGAGGGTCACAGATGGGAAGCACAAACAGCTGCTTTCATGAGGCCTGACCAGACCCAGTCTGGCTCATGTGGCATGCAAAACAGTACAAATGCAATGCAGTCACTCATGCAGATATGCTCACGCAAGCATATTATCATTCACAAATTACTACACACATGCACAGGCGAGCACAGACGTTTTGGTCCTTTACCCGAGCAGGATCTTATCCAGAAATTAAGTACTGCCCCATGTCAACAATTACATTTGGCCATCTTAATTTAATTTGCATTTAAAAAAAAGGCCCCTGCCATCCTAGTGTCTGGACTTCAATAAATGTACACAATATGTACTCAAGCTTTGTGAACCAAAATGTACCTCTAATCTCAGTTCTAAACACACGCCAACACATTCACAGATCACATTGAACACTGCTACATGAAGCTGGTGTTGACAGTGTTGTGAAACTTATCTTTGAAAAGTGCTTGGTCAATCCAGATATCTAACAATCCTTGTGAAAAGAATAAATGGGGTTAGAAAAAGAGAGACGTACACATGAAATGTAAATAGCCGTGTGACCCTATTCATTTTACCTTGACTCCATTGGCTTAGCCCTGGAAGATGAGAGATTTTCCTGTGATATCATTCTGTTTTCTTCATCAGAATATTTTAACATTTCATGAAATATACTTAGATACATTTAGAATCCACATATACTTAGAATACACTTACTTAATACGCTTGCTGGCACTTATGCAAAAGGAGAGCCAAACATATAATCAGTCACATTTGACTCACTCTGCACAAAATGGATCAATCGAATGCCTCCTTCTTCAGTCAAGAGGAACAGGTTGTTTAATGGAAAGCTATGAAGAATACAAAAAGCAACACCGTTGCTGCAAATAAGGCGAGAGGTATGCTGGCACTCATCAGTTTATTTGATAAACACATTAAATATTGTGTATTAAATGCCCAAACGAGGCACACCCAAAGTAAATTGAAAGCTGTTCTTGAACCATTTGGAGTACATGCATGAGTTTATTCTCTTTTGAAAGGTAACACTCTGAACTTTTATCATAATCATTGTAAGTGCTACTGGCACTGTAATAGAAGAGTTGTTTTCCGCCTCAATACTTTCTTGCGATGTCTGCAGATGATAATATCTGGTACATATTAGCTGGAAAATACAATGAGTCCACAGCATGAGGCCTGACACTAGTCAAGGTTCAGTAAAAACTGATAACAATAGCACAGAAACTGAATATTTTTATATTTTTTTCTAATATTTAGACATAGTATATTTAGGCGTTCTTACAAATAAGCCAATTTGCTATATATTTACTTATGTAAATATCTATATCTATACCTATGAAATAAAACATTTTGCCATTTCTTTGCACATTCACACAAGGTATTTATGCCTACATTTCCTTAATACTGAGGCCATTTACTAGATTTATAATTTGAAATTTACACACAAAAACATGGAAAATTTGGGTATCAATATAGTATGACGATCTATCACAAACATGAAATTCACATGGTCTGGTTCAACCTTATGTTTTCCACAGTGGGAAAACAAACAACATTAACAACAACAACAACAACAACAGAACAACTGCGATTAATTGGAAAAAATTTGTCACTCACATACAGACACAAAACATGGAAAAAAGTCAAATTAATTTAAATTACGATGCATTACAATGATTTAAGCAAGAGAAAGCATTGCAGAAACATGTTTAAAGTAGGATTTAAAAGGGGGACACGGCAATGCTCCTGTTCGTTTTAATGATGAAATATGCCGACCAAAGCAAAATTAGGGCTCTTATATCATCTTTACCCTTTGATGTTAATGAACAATATGCTCGTGTTGCTTACTTGTCAGCATAGCCTACCAAGTCAGCAAGCTAACTCACTACCCCGGCAGTAGCTTATATAGCTACAGTTCTAGGTATGTCGTAGACCATAAACATTAAAAATGAATGACTTAAAGACATGCAGTTAAGATTTTTGTTTAGTTTTACTGAGGATTTCATTTGTGCTAATTTCCATTTGGAAAACTTAGTTTACCTCTGGCAAGGTACACAACAATTTTGAAAGAGGTACAGGGGCAGCACACTGATGATTTCAGAGCATGCTAATGAACATTAATTTGGTAATTGAAACTTTGCCACTGACAAAGTAAAACATATCAAATATGAATGCTCACCTGGCATGAGCATATCACAAAAGCAGGCAATTTGAGGCTCGTGAGTGCAGAAAATGGTCAACTGGCTCTCAGCCTGCCACAGCTACAACGTGAGCATGCGGTCCCTCTTATCAGTGTGTTTGTATCCAAACTGATCATGTAAAGTGGTCATAAAGTAGTATTGGATAAAAGTGACAAAATAATAACACAAGCTAGCTAAAATTACAACTGGGTTACAACATATGGTTACACGAAAACACAAGCGACATCTAGGTTGGGTGGCTGTGGCTCAGGTAACGCAGTCATCCACTTATCAGAAGGTCGGTAGTTCGATTCCTGGCCTTGGCAGTCTACATGTCGAAGTGTCCTTGGGAAACATACTGAACACCTCGCCCCTGATGCTGTGCCATCAATGTGGGATAACTTATTCCGTAACTTCATATCTTGTTACATAGTACCATGTATTGGTACATACTGTACCAGTGTAACTCCAGAGTAATTACATGGTATGTTGAGGGCTATAATATATAGTGTAACCTAGTTGCCGAATGGTTATGTTGAAAAATAGTCTAAAGGATGTAAACCAAACAAAAAATTAGGACTTGGGACCCCAGAGTTAGTAGAAACCTGGCTAATCTCCAGTAGCCTTGACCTTGTTCTGCCACCGGATGAAGGTGGATCAGGATAAGGGATTAAGCTAAATCTGTACAACTCTTCCTCACTTTAATGGAAGTTTTCTTGTGTTTTGTCTTCAATGGATGACTCTTGAACAGCAGAGAAACCTTATAAGTAATGAACAAATGTCATTGTTGCAGGAGAAACTTGCATGTTGATGTTGGAATTTAGAGGTGTTGCTTTGACTCCAGCTTTGTAAATAATGCACAGACATGAGGAGACTTCTCATCTTCCTCTAAGAGATTTCAAGGGAAATTTCTTGAAAATAATCAATGGATTACTTTACAAAATAGCAAAGAAAAGATTTTTGACGGATAACATTATAGTTGTATAATTGTGCATTTTTGGAAAGATTCCTTTCTTCCATAAATATTCACTCTATCAAAAAATTTGTGCATTTGACCAAGCTCCCAACCATTTTGTAGTGCTGTTAAAAATGTTGTTTACATGTTTATCTTTTCACCCCAGGGTCATTTGAAAAATGCATTTCACTCAAATTGCATTTGAATTTGTGTTGTAGTTGCAGCTTACCACACACTCTCTCACATGCACACTGTCACACACACATGGACTGATGATGGGTTAGGGCTCTGCGCTGTGAGATAAGATAGGTCAAATGCAGTGCTGGGCTCAGCGTGGGTGTTGAGGGGGCTGCATGGTGAATAGCAATGTCCAAAACTAATCGGGATTAACTTCTAATCGCCTCAACCACTGGGCTGCTATGCAAATCAGCTCAAT
Source organism: Chaetodon trifascialis (assembly GCF_039877785.1). NCBI lineage: Eukaryota > Metazoa > Chordata > Actinopteri > Chaetodontiformes > Chaetodontidae > Chaetodon > Chaetodon trifascialis. The sequence continues at coordinate 2,665,534 of NC_092070.1, forward strand.
TATGGGCACAGGCACTGGCCCCTGATTGGCCCTTATCATAACTGGGCTAGGACATGGAGGGGAGGAAGAGGAGATGGACTGCTTGGCCACAGCATAGCTGCGTACTTGGAATAAACTCTGCTGCTGTCTAATTTCTTAGAAAAATAGAAAACTCTCTTCTCTATTCTCTGTTTATATACGTCTTGTCATGAATCTTTGTGCTATGTTTTTCTTTCTCTGTATTATGTGAATGTATGTCTCTTTCTTGGCTCATTTCCTTTGACTTTTTCCTAGACTATTCAGTGAAAACCCTTGAGATTATGAATTTGAATGGGTTTGTAGACATGAAAAAATGACAAATAAAATATTGGTCCACCCAACACTGTGGTTCACAGGTCTCCATACTACTGCCCAAACTGCCACAGGCCATAAAAACTGTGGAGCATGCTTTCCAGAGAATGACCTCATCAACTTCATTGATTTTTGTAAATAAACACATATTCTGAATTTGATGCCAGCAACACGTTTCAAACTAGTTAGGATAGGATAGGACTAGTTAGGACAACATCATTGGATACTCTTTTCTGGCTCCTCTGGCATTCATCTTTTGTTGCTCATCTGATAGGGGTGTCAGTTTAAAAAAAAAAAGATATTTTAGTATTTAACTTGAGGACTTATTCAAAAATAGACTATTATTCACTTTTTTTTAATTATTAGTCATTATGCCGTTATTTACTCAAAATATTTACTCAACTAGTTTTGACTTTATCATTTTCACTTGTGAAACCTACATTTTGACGTGCTATGTATGTAATAATCATTCCTTGTTATCTCATATTTTTTCTTACTTCCATTTTTACTTATAAAAATAAAAATTTTCTCTAAATTTTTTTGAGTCAAGTCTAGAAATAGGCTTCCATATGAAGAATAGCAAAATTAATGTGTTGTTAGTTAACGAGTTAACAATCAAAAACACCTTTGTACTAGGGATGTCCTGATCACGTTTTTTTGCCCCCGAGTCCGAGTCATTTGATTTTGAGTATCTGCCGATACCGAGTCCTGATCCAATACTCCGACGTGAATGAATGGACTTCGCTTTCATTTCTGATAATGGACACCTCAAAGGGCATTATCCTGCTTATGCAATGGTCATTGCAAAAGAAATAAATATTTAATCAATTATTAATATGTTAATGTTGTTTTTTACCGTTAAAATTGCAAGTTTTTCACAAGAAGCAGCTGAGTGGACTATTTAATATCTGTCGGTGTGACGCGTTGCCAAGGTAACCAGCTCTGGCCACAGAAACTGCAGCTAGGTCGGCCGCAGCTGTTATATTAGGCCTAATCAGTGGAGGGAAGTGAGATGATTGCTTAACGTTATGTTACGTGATACAAAGTATCATTTCACCTCTTACCGCTTGTGTGTGTCCTCTACTGTCTTGCCGTTGCGATAAATAAACTGTGAAACAATGTATAACGTATGTTCTGAGTTTCTGTTGCCATGGTTACCAACTAGCGTTTGAGCCAGCGCAATAATTTAGACCAATCAGGCTATTTGATCGGAACTTTTTAATAGGTGTCCACAGCACTTTTTAACGGACACCCTGCAGCCAACCAGAATCGAGTATTCACGCAGACCACGGTATAAAGACTCAATCGTCTAGTATTAAAACAAATAGCTGCTTAACTTAAAATAGGCATCAAAATATCAAACGCAAACAAATGAGCAAATAAAAGTGACTGTTATCAAGTAGCCTAAGGTCAGTATTGTGCTTTTTGGAACTGCACTCCTAACTCGTATTCTCAGTGCAGTGTATTGAGGTGTTGTATCAAGTTTGTGGTGTTAAAAGCAGCTTTGTCCTTCCCACCTCTCGAAATCCCGAGCTTCAAAACAAACTGCTGCGTGCTGCCTTGTTCCATGCAGTAGTTCACTATCCGCTATCCACTATCCTATATATTGTAAATGTGATTAAAAATAACAGTAAATATACATATGTATATGTATTATTTATCTGATACCTGATCGGGACAGTCTGATCCGATCGAGTCTGCAGTCACGCGATTGGCCCCGATTTCCGATCACATGATCAGATCGGGACAACCCTACTGTGAATTATTTTTAACATTACAGCCCGACCACCGGTGGGGTTTTATCATGAGCCTCATTGAGCCTGAATCAGCTGAACAATCAGAAGCTAAAGAGCATGGACTTTATGAGAGCACTATCATTAGGAATTTGATATTAAGAATTTGTAATGACTTTTTGTTGACATGAATATTCACATGAATATTAACATGTCTCTTAACTATCTTCTGTTGTTTCATATGTTTGTAAAGTTACGGACGAGTATATGCTGCCGACCCTTACAACCACACACTCGCTCCAGCAGCCACATACAGCGTTGGTGCCATGGTAAGAATGTTATGCCTGCCACACATTTATGCTTTCATTCCTGGTCCTCTTCACATCACGTCATCCCAGTTCTCATTTGCAATGTGTTTAAAATCATACTTATTTTTAATCTCCAAAAAAATATGTCTCCAAAATACATGTTAGAATTGGGCTTCTGTTTTGCAGTGCATGTGACTTGCTTGCATCTACCTAGGTTAAAGCTATACGTGGTTCACAGGCTTGAGTGGAGTGACAATAATATAATATCTCTATTAAAACTTTCAAAAGCATGAAAAGATATATGATCACAGTAAAGGCTGTTCCATCAAAGGCCAGAGTAACCAACATACTTTAAGAGCTAAATGAATGTATTGCCTTAATGTAGTACTATCTGAGAGATCCTCCTCATCCTCACCTTCAACCGCATATCCAGGGTTGGGTTGCAGGGCCTGAGAAAAAGATGAGCATCATAAATATTGAATGTTTGTTATGTATTTGAGACACTGAAATAGCAGGTGGGGATGATGGCCACTGTCCCTCATCCCCAGTGGAAATTGCGCCCTGGTGTTAAGATGCACTTGAGCAAACTAATCCTTTAACAACAGAGAGTCCAAGAGACCAGAGCATTTTGGATTACTTTACAATTACAAGTACAAAATTTGTGATTTTATCACATATAGAACTGTAGGCTCCATAATAAGCCATCATAAATATTGACAATGACATTTAAAGCACAGATACTTAAGTGAGCATGAAATCACCAATGTTATAGATGATTTAGAAAGAATTAGCAATGAACATTTGACCTCCCTTTGACAGCCCTGTTTGACAAAGGCAGAAAAAACTTGAGCTGACTGCGAAACATGGAGCCTATGACACACAAATGTGTCGGTGACTAGGCCTTCCCTGATGTCACTTTTTTAGTTAGTCTATTGGTTCATATGCTGGAAACAGTTGCAATGTATGCTATATTAAATTTTGCCAACTGCACTCCAAAATCTCCATACATGCTTCATTGCCTCCATACTGTCCTCCTCTCCCGTCCATTCTCTTCTTTAGTCACTGTGTATGAGCTTTTCTGCAGCGCTGACATCTCCTTACTTAAACTTAATTGAATTTGTCTGTGCTGCTAACGGCAGTCCAAATGACACATTAATCCAGTCTGTAAAAGGTGATGAATGTCTTCATGCCTTGGCAGCCCAATCCATGTTAGTTATTATATTTCTAATTTGGTGGATACCACCTCACCGTGCACTCCCTGGTAATGAAATAATTAGTCATTTTGATAATTAAATCCCTCATGGTGCCACCGCCACAGGGAGGAGGTGAGGGAGGAAAGAAGTGGGTAAGAAAGCTGGGCAGACTGGAGGGAAAGCTTGTCAGAACTTAGCAGTTAGTGGCAAACAATGCGCTCCAAATTGAACAGAAATCCAGGCTCAACTACTGTGTGATTAATGACCAAACTGTGTTATGAATGTTTGCAAACAAATGACAATTACTTGTATCAAATGTAGTTTAAAGTGTCAGTTAATACACCAATCAGTCTTGGTGCCACACCTAGCATTTTAAACACTTCTTATTCCTTCTGCCACCATGTGTAACTAAATAAATAAAAGTTTTATTTAAATTTTATTTCAATTATTCAGCCTGTATTTCTTAGTTTCGTCCATTACTTCAGTTATGATATCATTGTACATGGCTACATAACTAACATTTATTACCACACATGGTAAAATAAGCACCAAATTGAGTGAGCGTTTTTATGGAAGCCTTACTAATGTTAAGTGATTCTGAGCTACCAAGCCCTGCAGTGGGTATCAGACTGTGCCTTTCCCACTTAACTTTGACTCCTCATTTGATCTGGAAATCATTTCAGTCCACCATCATGAAAGAAGTTCCAATTCCCTTATATCTGCTCTGAGGAGCTAGGAGTGAGAAGCATCATGAATGAAGATACATGAGAGCAGCCTCTGTGGAAGTCTTTCCTCAGACCAGCACACCCTTTTATTAGAAATCTGTTAGTGACTGGATGCCGCTGCTCATCAGGATGCTTTGAAACTGCATCACAACATCACAGAAGCAACTCAAGTGCATTACTCTCAAGTTTTAGATTTTATTTGTTTTCTGATTCACCTTCTAGTTAAAATAGTGGATCGGTGTCAATCATCACAGGTCAGATTAACAAAGGAACCATAAACTTTTTCTTCATATATACACATTTTAATTATCTATCATAATATCCATTCAGTTACATGAGGCTGAAAATCACTCTGTGTTGGGTTGAAATATAGTTTGATGTGACGTATATGTTTGCCTTTCACTTCCATTTTCTCTAAAACATTTGGGACATCTTTTCCTGCATCTCTCCTCATGTTTTCAGTAAGCAAGTCTACAGTGTCATAGGCTCCCACTCAAGGGTCCACCTGATGAGGGCCCAACTTAGCAGTGTTTGTTGAGTTGGGCTCTTGACAGTCTCAACAGTGTGTTCCAAGGTGCCAGAACCACCCACCTCTTTACCTGCACCCACACTCTGCATTCCAAAGCAAGTAAACACTGATCGGCTAACATCTGTCTGTAAGACACATGTTACCTGTGCTCTAGCACAGGCCTCTCCCTCCCAGTCATCAAAGCAACCTTACTGTCAGATGCAGGAGGCGTAGTCAACATCACCATGCCAAGCGCAGTCAAATTCTGGGCTAGTCTGGGTCTTAGATAGGACACATTTTGTAGACAAACAACGTTGATGAAATGTTAAGTCTAAGTCTAAGTCTAAATGTCAGAAGAAACATGTGAATGTCTGGCCAGTTTGAGCTTTATTCTGAAAATGATTCATAAATACTAGCTGGTCTCTAACAACCTTTTCAGCGTGATAAGAAGCTTGGTACAATATTGATAGAGTTTGATGTGGACACACAGATGAAACTTTTTTGAATTGTGAATTTCACAGAAAAAAAGCACATTTCATTATATATTTAATGACTGTCACCTCCTCCCTGTGAAAACCAGCATGATCCATCCAAAAGTTAGCCTGTCCTGGTTGACATTGTGCTTAACTTTTTGACTTGATTTCATTGATACATCTTTTCCTCCACTTGTTCATGGTTGTATTAACTGGATTTTTTTCACATAGCTGTTGGCATGCACCCCTGGCATGAAGCATCTCGCTGTGCTTGCTGCATGACGATTGCTCCGGTCTTTGGTCTTTTCATCCCCCATGGGTTTGCACTGGAATAACGGTAATGTAATGTTGAAACTTTAGTTGTAGTTTGTGCAGGACTAAGGGGGCCTAACGAGGTGTTTGTTTGTGTGTGTGTGTGTGTGTGTGTGTGTGTGTGTGTGTGTGTGTGTGTGTGTGTGTGTGTGTGTGTGTGTGTGTGTGCGTGTGTGTGCGTGCGTGCGTGCCTGTGTTTTCATACCTATGTGTATGTTGGTGTTTCAATGGATATGTGTGTGTTTGTGCATTTTCTTGTGGGTGGATATGCCTGTATGTGTGTGTGTTTTGTTATGTTTGTCCATGCATGTATGTGTGTCTTTCAGAATGCATTTGGCCCGCTGACAGATGCCAAAACTCGGAGCCATGCCGATGACGTGGGGCTAGTGCTGTCCTCGCTCCAAGCTAGTATATACCGGGGAGGCTACAGCCGCTTCGCACCCTATTAGCAACACCTCCAACATATACTCAACCTTCCAATAGGAGAGAAACAAAGTGTGTGTGCAACTGAGTGTGTGAGCGAATGAGAATGACAGAGAGAATGAGTTATTGTGGAGAGATGTTACTGAGGCCTGGGTATTGCAATACATGCAGTTTGTGCATCATTTCAGCATCTCCTAAGAGAGAAGTACACAAAAAAAAGAATAAGAATAAAATGACAGCTGATATTTTTCATCTTATACCTCAGATATTTTGTGCTGTGTATTTTGATATTGTGGATTTTTAATTTCTAAAGATTAAACATAGATTATCAGCTGTAGAGGTTTTTTTTTTGTTTTTTTTTTCCCTTGGTACTAATAGAGAGCTGGTAGAGAAATGATTCGGATACAAAAGAAATATTTATTGGATTCAAATTGTTAGGGCTTGTATAGAACTCAACCCTGTAAGATAGGTCATAGTCACACTTTCGGGTTTTTATGTTTTGTAAGAGTGTTAAAGTGACTATGCTAGTCAAGTGTTGTTGTTTTAGCTTCCTTTGGCACTTCCTCTATCAGTTTAGCAATGACTTTTTTTCCATTGACTTGGGAGGAAGTAAAGAAGCATTGGAAAAAATACAGACAGACAAAACCTTCTTCTGTGAACTTTTGACGGCAGGGTGGGTATGTTTGAAAAGCAGGGCAGCCATGATTTCTATTTTTTAAGTCTATCACCTTGAGATCACAACTTTTATTTTTATCTTTTAGCTACCTTTAGAACAAATTTGTTTACTTGTGACTGTAACTTTACTATTACATGCACATAATTACTCTGCCAAACAAAGATAATAGTCCCTTCCCAAGACAAACTCCTGTGTCACGTCCACGTACATGTATTCAAGCCCAGTTTCACTGAGTGTAACATAAGGTTTTCTTGTGTTTTTGTTTCATTGCATTCACAAGGAAAGACAATGTTTTTGACTTTTTATCTCATAATTACATAATCTGATCGCTTGTAGAATCTATATACACCAAACATTCAGTGTCCATGACAGCAATTTTTAGGCCAAATCAGATTCATCTATCATGCATGTTGTTTCAACTGAAAAACAGATGCTGAAAATTCATTTATGGTTGGTCTGATTTGATATACATTAAGGACTACATTTATCCAAAATATAACCTCTCTAAATGAATTGCAGTCATATTTTGGCTTGAATTGATAACTTGTGTTGTGTGTACATAATGCCCAAACTAGCATTTTTCTCATGATGTTCTGCAAATTCTACAGGTTTGGGCAGCTTATGTGCTGATTAATGTCCCCTGTGAGCCACATACATTCCATCCATTCAATATTCCCTCCTCAGCTTGCGAATCAAACCTGCCGACTATGGTGATGATTGCTACGTGGCATCTTTGAAATATGTTTAAACTTACGTACACATGCATTGTGGTTCTTGCTGTATAAATGCAAACTGCAGGGATTACATTTCAGCGTAATTGTACCTTATATGATTACATGACTGACTGCTTAATGCTGATGTAGCATCTGATGTTATGAGTCGTATATGAACTAATGGTGATAGACTTTTACCACATTACACCAAAACATAGCCATTAACTTTAAGCAATAGCTCAAAGTGTCCCTTCTTAAATGACCAATTAGCACACTAACCTACAACATTAATTAGTACAGCGTAGTTACACTGATTAAATAATAATTACTCATAATTACAATCATTGTAAACATCTTGTAATTGCAAGATACTAAGTCATAATAGTTATTCTTGTTTTCCTTTTGTGAATGCAATGCATTTTAATAATAGCATGGTTCTTTGTTGTCTTCTCTTTCAGAGGTTATCTTGAAATGGTGAGGTGATCTCTAATTTAAAGAACACGACTAAAAAATTAGCAATCACAGCTGCTCTCAGCTTCCATAAATAATAGGGATGTAGTTTAGTTTTCTTTTTAAAAGAATGGTGTGAGTCAGGACATTATTCAGGCTGTAGATTTATTAATTAAATAATGTGGTTACATAACTTCAAGCCAAAGGTTCTGGTGGACATATCTGGCGTGTTTATGTGTATAGTCAAATTCTACATAGATATGAATTATGTGATAAGGAAGAAAAAAAAAAAAAGATTGCCATGGCAAAACTGTTAAAACACTTAATTGCTTTGTCCACATGCTGTGATATGAATTAAAAAAAGAATAAAAAAGATTTTAACAAATTAAATTAGATTATTTGCGGAATTCTAAGGAAAAAGTCGGGATCCTAGAGAGGAAAGTCAAACTATTTTCACAGAATTCTGACTCAGAATTCGATGATTAAATGCTTTGTGGCATTAATCCTCTTCAGTGCTGAGTTGTCTTTTGTGGCACTAATCTTCTTCCGTACTGAGTAGTGTTGGCCATCCAGACATGGATGTTTTTTTATATAAACTTCCAATATATTCATTGGTATAACTGATGATTTTTATATTACAGGAGAGATTTAAAAATATATATATATAGCAGTGGCCAATGCCACTGTGTCTATTTTATCTTTTTGTTAATTTTATTTTGCCTTGTTTTTTGTTTTTTGTTTTTTTCATAACTAAAATTGAAGGGGGTCAAAGAATAGCAATCCAACAATGTATTATATTTGAACTGTGCAGTGAAGATGTTCTCTTATATGAAATACACAATGGTATAATGTTTTAGATTTAGATGAGTAGATCAGTTGTTAGGGAGCGCTATCTCATTTTCTATCAGATCATTCAGATTTTTATTAACTCTTTACAAATAATGTAATCACAATGTAGACACTCTCATTCATCAAATTTTTTTGTCAAGTGCCATTTTGCACATGTAACTTGTAATTTTCACATCGACCTGAAACATATCAGTGCTGTAGTTGTAATTTTTCTTAGCTTTTCCTCATCATTTCTGTCATTTCTGATTCTTTCTCTTTCCTTTCATGTCATTCTTAATGTGACATACTTTCTGTTATTTTCTAGAACTCAACCTTTACTCTTTGAGAATTAACTGTTTGAATATTAGAATACTACATGGATATGAGAAATAAATGATTTGTGAACAGGCTAATCTATGATGTAAATAGAAGTTAAAGGAATAAATCTGTAGTGTATTTGAAAGGCACTACACCGGCAACAGGAGCTTTGTTACGGCTGCATTGCAAGCCAGCCTATGGTCCCCTTCCTGTGCCACATTCTGTTTACAACTATTCTCAATTAGTGGTGTTGTTAAATATCTCCCTTTTTGTATTTATAAAAAATTAGATAGGAAAAACTCTCAGATGCAACACATCATAAAAAAAGGGCGCAGTAAGAGCCCCGGGGCCACTTGGCTCTGCTGGTTCAAACCTTCGTCTGTGTGCTGCGTGTGACGACCATAGATCACAACTTGGACGACTCATAGTCCTTACTATGCTGAATGTCTGACTCCGCAACTACTTTATACAAGCTCTGCTTCCAGTAGGTGTTGTGGTTCAAAACAAGGCTTCCTACCCAGTCATTGTATGTGCATGTACTATGGTTCTTCCACTAATCAATAACCATCAATAAAGTTTTGTTTTCTCAAGATCTTCTTGTCAATTTCTTCTTTTAAATGTTTTTGAGAGAGGAGACCCTCAAATATGGTTAGCAAGCTGGCCAGACTGCAAAGAGTCCTACAGTTTTCTTATTGGGAAAACCTCCAAACCCTTGCAAGCCCCAGCACTGTACTGTGTCGACAAATCAACAAAATCAATGTGTTACTTCCTCTCTCAGTACTTTATGACTTCCCTACCCTGTCTGTGGTCCTCAGCTACAAGCCCAAAATCCAAGTGAAGATTTAAATCTGTAAAAAGATCACGATTACAGAATTTCACTTTCAAAAAAAGAGAAGGTAATACCAGTACCTTTATTTTCTTTTTTTAAATAGTGCATTTGTTGAGGACTTTTTTAAGCTGCTAATATATTCATGCTCTTAACGGTCATAATGTAATAAACAATACATTTGGGCCAACAAGATGGTTTATGAGCCAAAAATATATTGCAGTGTGTGTGTTGAAGGAACATCTCACCCAGTGCAACAGTGTGGCTCATTGATGTGTCATTAATACTTTTTGACAATAATGGAGTTCTCTGGTGCAGAGGAAGAAGATCACAACGCACACACAGTCTGTTAGCGTCAGTTCAAATTTTTGCTTATTTTACTTTTGTTTTGTCCAATGTCAGCGTCCAGTGCCTTTAGAGAAAATTCATATAATGAGTGTGGGGGTCCAGATGGATAATAAAGGTTCACCTGTATGATGCAATGGAGGCCAATCTTGTCTCAAATCAGCAATCACAGTTGACAAAGAGGTTTTTGTTGTTGTTGTGGTGGTTTTTATTAAATGCTTAAAGTCCTCTTCAATATGGACTTTTGTTTGTTATGACGTCAAGCAACGCACAGATTCATTTTTGGTGTCACATTAAACTTTTGGAAACATTTTTTTCATATTAAATGTTTTCACGTTTTTAAACATTGGAGAGAATGTTAGCTATTTAAAATGTGTTTCATACATTCATGTAACTCCATGTAGCTGTCCTTTTTAATATATTTATTCAGTAAATGCTTTCCCAACCTGCAGTGCACCATCAGACAAAATGAAGGAGGGACATCATTATTCATTTCTCCTTGTTGGAAGTGAAGTACTTTGGGATCAAGTGAAATATGCAAGTCATCCCAGCTTTCTAATTGAAGCGAAGAGAAGAATTACACTCCAACTCAATTTGATTGGTGTAATTAGGAAAATTCTGCCAAGAGGTTAGGCAGAAAGATAAGCAATATAAATCTTTAAATTTGATGAAGGGTTCACATTACAGAAGGTAATTATGTCTCGCTAGCATAGAAACAGGTGATCAATAATTAATGCATATTAGGTCACATGTGTTGGAGATATAATTCAGACTGCTTCTGCATGCTTCTGCAATCCATGATAATAATGTTGAGAGAAAGAGAGTTTTTTTTTTTCTCTGATAACAGAGACACTGAGCTGAGGGATTTAACTTTTTTTTATAGTTTCTCATACATTCACACACTATACAGTATATAACATTAACTCTATAATGACTCTGTGTGTATGTGTTTTAGTATGAACACATTTATAGTGGTATGTAAATGTACTGTATGGTATTGTATATGGTATTACGTTGTGATATTATGTTGATAAACACTGTAATGAATAGCTTCATTAAAACAAACAGTAAGGCTGTGTTTGATAGTTCCTGTGATATAATAATTCCATAGGAGGGTTCCGTAAAAGGACTATTATGGGAAAAGATTGATTGAGACCATATACAATGGTACAACAGCATTTCATTTAAGGTGGAAAGAGAGAACCAGGAAATCTAGGTAAAATAACTAAAATCTGCACTCCAATGAAAGCGCTATTCATTTATAACAAAAAGTACTCCAGTAGAAGTAGTCTTGAATTTATTTATTTATTTAATACTCCAGTAGAAGTAGTCTTGAATTTATTTATTTATTTAATACTCCAGTAGAAGTAGTCTTGAATTTATTTATTTATTTATTTCAATCTAAATATAACAAAGAAACCATGTGCTGGTGGCATTAGATGATCAGTTAAAATGCACCAGCAAACAGTGATGATGGTAGCGAAAAATAATTATAACAATGACTGAGTTCATACAATTATTGAGGCACATTGACTGCAATGCAGCATGATCAGATCAACAGAGATCACTATGGCACAATGGGTACAGAAGATTTATGGCAGAAAGACCTCATAGACCACTAGGCTGCAAAAGTACTGAAAACATGTTTAAATAACACAGTAGCCTCTGGAAGACGGAGGCAAACTAGTGAGATCCACTACATCTGAATAAAGTACAGCAAATTCCAAAACAGTGTCAGTTGCCTCACTTTAAGTTAAGTGCGTTGAGTGGTCGTCAGACTAGAAAAGCACTACAGATGGAGCGGCCTCGAAATTCCCCTAATTTCATGCTGGGGCCCTGGCGGGTCCGTGACCGGTCCCTGCTCTGCAGTAGGCGGGTTCGTGACTGTAATGAGATCCCCCGCGATGACGTCATCGGCGCGGGGCCAACTCGTAACGCCCCTAAGCTCCATTTGCGGAAACTACCTGCACTTGCTCGATCAGTCCACCAGGGGGAGCAGTCATTATAATTGGTTACCGTGTCAGCTTTGCTGAGTCGTTCATTAGATCTGCACATAGCCTCCACTGCTGTAAGAAAAACTGCTTGTCTAGTAGAGCACCCTGTGCAGTTTTTTAAATATAATTATGCTTAATCATCCACATTATTGTAGTGCTCGTTCACAAACTTCTTGGATCTGCTCATCTGCCCATCCTGCCTTTTCCTCCACATCTCTCTCCACCTTTGGAGAGGCTCCCAGCGCATCTCCGCGTGCTGAGTGATTTGTGCCCAGAAAATTAATCATGAATAACAGAAGTTGTGCATCGCGTTTTTCTAGCATTCTGAACTGCTAAACAGTTAAATGTTTAATACTCTGCCTGATTCGCGGAGCCACTCTGTTTTTCAGTTGGTGGGTTTCCTGTTTGTAGCCCATTTTAGATTTGCGGGTCGCTATTTGATGCGGTTACCAGCAATACGCAGAGTCCTGTATGTGTGTGTACTGTATATTACTGGACAGAAATCATTTACAGTGCGTTGAAGAGGGAGAGACGGGAGGATGAAGTGCCAATTTCAGCCTGTGATCTGTTAATGTCTGACTGAACAGCCTCATGGAAGTGACATTTTACAGTTCTACATATTTTATTCTAACGAAATTCGTTAAAACAAGTCACTTGGTGCTTTCAAAGCCATGTCATTGAGCTGAAAGGTTCCAGATTTCGTTCGCCTTCACAGGCGGCTGCGGAGCGCAGCAGACGGCTTGCACTGCGCATTGCGATGTTTAACATCATAGGCTTAATATACCGTAGTTAATTATCACTGATCTTTTTCATCACTGTCTGTGTGACTGTCTGTGTCCTCCTCTCTGTGTCTCTGTCTCTTTTTTCAGACTGTTCACGCGATGAATATAAACAGTAACTATTAAAAAAAAAGTTATAGTCGCGGGTAAACATAGTGCTCAGAAGCGCACCAAGAATGCATTTTTTACGTCAGGCGTTGTGCACGCGTGTTTGATATTAATATTGTGCCGCTGCACCTCAAATAAATGTTTTTTTGGGAGACGGAAATGTTCAACATGACTTCATCATGTTAGACCAGGCAGACAGGTTCTTACTACAACATCAACTCTCCCTCCGCAGCCAGCGAGCCTCATCCCCCACACGGACACCTACATTCAATCATGAATAATCCTAATGGGCCAATCAGACCCATGAAAAAAAAACAATGTTGTGGGGCATAAAGGGCCAATGGGCCGATGTAGATGGGCCAATCTACTTGTTTTTATTGGCCAATCAGCTCACACACACACATGAAAACGGCCAATAAACAGTGAAATCAGTATCATGAGTATTTCTCAGATGATGATTTCTGTATCTATCTAATCCGTGGCATGCAATATTTCACCCCGATTTTGGATAAAGTATAAATCCAATTGTTTCATTGTTTCAGCTGTCGTGGCCAAATCTCTTGTTAACTTATTAAGCTCTTCCGCACAGTGTGACATCTATTTTAATTATTAGAGAGCTGCTCTAATGGCCACTGATAGACTGTCCATCCTATTCTATAAACTGTTGGTGGTTTGTGAACTTCACTGCATTTGTGCATTTGAAGCGATTAACTCCCGGCACATTTCAGAGCTGAGTAAACCTGTAGTTTCACTGACACATCGCGCATCATCACCACAGGCGTCATGATGTTCTCCTGTCTGTCACTCTGTCAGGCATGTGTAGTGTCGAGCCGGCCGCGTTGTTGGCTGAAAAGTCATTATTTGCATTACAGTGTATCCTTTGTTCTAACTCAATGGATGGTCACCAGCCAAACAGGCTCCCAGCCCCCACTGTCCCACAGACTCGCTATGGCCAGTAAAATAGGTGGAGGGCTGAGGGGAGCGCGTACCTCCAGTAATTAAAAATCAATTTGTGCCACGGATATTAATATTGTGTCGCTGGCTACTTTATAGACTTCACTAAATGTTTCCATTACACTTAATTACATTTATGGATAAGCCAACTTTCCCACCTCCCTCATGCATCAAAATGTATATTATCAGTCCAACCAGGAAATATTGCGATCGCAAAAATGAGCGCATATTCAACCAATACTAATATGACTGTCTACTGGCCGCTTCCTGGTCTATTTTTGCCGAGAGCCGCGCGCCTGTTACGGAAAACATAGGCCAGCCCTGGAATCTCCAGATGACGCGCTCTGCTCCTGCAGCTCCGTCTCTGTTCCAGCGCATGTAAAGTAAAATTAGGTCATCATTTTTGTTGATAATTATCAAAAGCAAACTATGTAAACAGATGGAGCCTGTTTATTCTTGGAGTCACAGGCTGTTTTGTAAAGCTACATCACTTTTATGACTCAGGAATGATTTTGTAACTTTTTTTTCGAAGAAGAAGATAACATGCAGCAAAGGGCTGAAAGACAGAATCGAACCCGTAGTAGAGAGCTTCATACCTGGGGCGGACGCTCTACCAACTGCGCCAAATCTCCACCACATAATTTCGTAATTTTGAGTTGATCCTTTGTATTCTCAACTTAAAACTTGTTTTTTTTTAAGATGGGAACTGAATCTTTTCGACTGTTTCTGTAATGTGAAGTATGGTTATTATCATATAGGAAGTGATTATATACAACTTTTTTACATGAGTTTGTTTTTTTTGATCGCAACAATCACAAAAACATTCATACAGTATATTGTAAGAGAAAAACTTAGGAATTTTCTGTTTGCAAATCGAAAATATGCATTAAAACAGGCTGGTGGAAACACACATTTAAGACTTTTTTAAGACTTTGTGCAAGAAATATTTTTCTAAGTTGATCTAAATAATCAACGTAAAATAGTTGAGTAACTGTGACTGCCTAACTACAAATAAGCCTACTAAAGCAGATGAATGTAGTGGAGTAAAAATCTTTGCCCTTGAGATGTGTTCCTGTGAGGGACACGCCATCTCCTGGTGACACCCTGCAATTGAATGAAGAGGCGTGTTTATAGTGGATTCTGGGCACACCCCCAAGAGGAGGGGGGGACTGGTAGCTGGCTGGGAGCCGGCTGGGAGCTGGATGGCCTCTGGCTTGGAGGGGAATTTCGAGGCTGCTGCATCTACTCAATGTCTCCAACCTCCCTCGGGATCTGGTGTATATAAATACAGCCCATTTACCATTCGTTGTGATAATGGTTTATTTTACATGTCTAATTTCCCAGTAATTTCTCAGGATGTCTCTTGTCATTTGGTTGTAATTCAACAGAAAACAGAGACAATCAGGGGATAGTAGTTCTATAGTAGTAAATAGCAACTCATATAATTTATTAAGAAGGAACCTAGAGGTGATGTTGAATTGTAATACTGTAAGTGGTTGTTGATTTCAAGAGGAGTTTCCCTAAAAAGATTTTGAAGACCTTAGTGACTGGAAAAACTGAGTAAGATTATTTCAGACCCAATTAAATATTAATTTATATTTGGGAAATTGAATGTCAATATCAGATGCATTCTAGGAATTCTTATAAATTGACAGAGCCCTAAAATAATTTGTTAGTTAAATTCATGCACCTTTAATTAATTAAGCCATGTGATATCCAGCATAACCAAGGTCATGTGCTCTGTTTTTTTTATTTATTTATTTATTTATTTTTTTTTCTAGGTTTTATGAACCTGGGTGGAATTTACATTGTGTCGTGCACACATGGTGGGGGTTTTATAAGTTTACTTCAATGTTTTTAGAATCACTACGTTTAAATGTGTCTAGTTGTAGGCCAGCATTTAGCCTTTCATGTTGGGAAATAAAATTTACAATATGTGAGACTGAACCATTAACTGAATACAATCTTTGTTTATTATTATTATTATTATTATTATTATTATTATTATTTGTCATGAACTGCAAACTTCGCATTGATTTTCATGATATTTAGTTCTAAACTGTGTTTTCTTTCCAGGAGACTTCAAGGGAAGCTATTAGTAAAATGACAGTAGAAGTAAAGACATGGTAAAAAATTACAAAATTAAATAGAAATTAAACATTGCACTTTATTTCATTTTATTTTCATATTCTTATATTTGTGTGTTTTTCAATGACTGATTTTTTTTTCATTTCCCCTTTTTCTTTTCTGTTCACATAAAACTGGGTTGGGTTAAAGTTACCTTTTAACTGATGTTATGCTGGTCTAGGGCCCATTTCACAAAGGAGGTTCAACAAACTCTGAGTCTAATCCTGAACCCTGAGTTGATCTAGGCTGAGATAGGAAACTCAGAGATTCCGGTTTCAGAACTGGTGATTTGAGTGAGTTCAATCAACTCAGAGTAGGTTAACTCAGAGTTAAGCGCGTGCACCACGACTATAAAAAGCCAACATCAATGGAGCCCCGATTCGACAATTCACCATGGCAACGGGGAAGAGGAGGGCTGCGTTTTTTACCCCACTAGAGCTAGAAATCTTAATGTGCTCATACGGCGAATTTGAACATGTTTTTAGAAAAAAGTGCAAGACTGCTGCAGCTGCAAAAGAGAGGGAGATGGCGTGGGAGAACATTGCTGCTCGGGTCAATGTGTAAGTTTAAATGCAGTCCTTTGCAATCACAATAATATTACAGGGGAAAACTGCTTGAATGGTAGCTCATTAATTTATTTCATGTAGGTGCAATCCCGCGGGGGAGAAGCGCACTTTGCAGCAGTTTAAGATGAAATATAAAAACATTGTTCAAACAGGTAAGACCTCAGCATAATTTAATGGGGGTACCTCAATTTGATCATGTTTTACATTGTAAAGTAAATATTAAGTGGCTGTTTGACTGTGCAGGTGTTTTATCCCCGACATAATGCTGTTTGCACACACATAAATGTCTTCTCATCCATATCATATTCTGTTAAATAATTAAGCCTATTTAAACTAACACAGACTTCTGCTCGGCCAACAGAAAGAAGGCAGATGCCCGTAAAACGGGTGGTGGCCCAGCACCGCCACCTCTAATGGAGGCAGAGGAGCTGGCCCTAAGCCACAATTTAGGAAGGCCAGTGGCTGAGGGAATCCTTGGAGGGAGCTCATCTTCAGAGCTCACCCCCCAAGACACAAGTCCCTTTATAAAATATGCTGGTAATATCCCTATGCCTATGTATCTTTTTTAAGCCTATTCATAAAAATATTTATTTCCCTTTCATGTCTTTTTTTTTCTTTTGTCCCAACAGATTCTGATGGTGCTATCTGCCTGGTGGAGCCCCCTCACGCCACAACAGACCTTGTAACTGTAAGTAGGCAATACTCCTTTTGCCAAATGGTAGTTTAAGCATACTGAAACATATCACTCATCTAGGATGAAGAGCGCGAAGAAACTGTGTCTGCTGCCTTTACACAGGGGGGTCCAGAAAGGCCTATAGAGGTAACATCTTGATATGTTACTGATAGTTCTCTTCCCATTTACATTTCTTAACATTCTGGTGGAATATAGAGTGTGACATTTATCTTACACTGAAGTATTAACACATTCTCATCCTCTTTAACAGGGCATGGCTGGGCAGCAGCAGGAGAATCCCTCAACTTCCACAGCACAGATTGACACAGTGAGATGGAGGTTCAGTAAACACCAGAGGTTCATTCTGTGGAATTCATGTGCAACTGTATAATTTAATGTCCTCCTTATGTATTCCCAGTTACCAGTAAAAGAGATTTATAAAATTCACCTGCTGAAAAAAAATCCAAAAAACCAACAAAGAAATGCAATACTTGGACTGCCAGATTAGGAGGGCAGATCTAGAAATTGAAACACTGGAGCAAAAATTAGAGGTGGGTGAATGGTCACATGTGAATTATGTTAATTATGTTAACTATTGGAACATTAACTAAACTAACTCTTGTATTTGTAGGAAATAAAGAAGACCAAATGAAGTGTGTATTGTGTCTTTATTTGACTGCTGTGAGGGTGGTGGTGGTGATGATGGTGACTCAATCTCTGAAGTGACTATGGCATATGGTGTCTCTGACTGCTCTGCCGTCCTGCATAGCTGGCAGGTGGATGGGGTCATCATCAGGGTCTTCAATTTGTAGGGCAGGGTGTCGCTCTCCTCTAATAGTGGCAATATTATGAAGAACAACACGCCACAACAATATCACAGGCCCTCTCAGGGGTCACCCTGAGGTGACGTAGGCACTGGAAACGGGCTTTCAGCAGGCCTATGGTTATCTCCACCTGGGCTCTTGTCCTGCAGTGAGCCCGGTTGAAGTTCTGTCGGGGGCCTGGTTCAGGGTCAGGGTAAGGGGTCAGCAGCCTGGGTTGGCATGGGTAACCTCTGTCACCCAGCAGAAGGCCATCAAACTCTCCTGTAATGTGTAGGGGACACATCAGAGTATATTAAAGGAGGGAGACAAGTGAATTATATTGTGCAAATCTTTAGGCTGCTTACCACGTTGCAGTCTCTTGCTCAGGTTAGACTCATAATAAATCCTTGAGTCATGAACAGACCCAGGCCACTTGGCCTCCACATTGGAAATTAGGTATGCAGCACATACGATCTTGACAGTGCAGAGAATGACAGATGTTGAATTATGATGCAGTCTTTAACATTTTGAAACAGTAGTCAATCTACATGTACCTGCACATTTATGCTGTGAATGGACTTCCTATTCACATAATCTGCTTCATTATGCGAGGGAGCTGTGATGAGGATGTGTGTGCCATCTATGCAGCCACTCACACTGGGAAATCCTAAAAGAAATTAAAATGACTAATCCCAGTCTGAGGTTGCAGCACAATGTCATTAATGGAATGCAATTTAAAATTCATTTGGATCTCTACATCATTCGCCTGCAATCCTGTGGAACTCCTCCTTGATGACTCTGACAGGTTTATGTCCAGGGAAAACCACAAAGACGGGTAATAGCCGTTTCAGGGCGAGGCACACTTTTCTGACCGCCCTGCATACAGTTGCCTTGCTTAAGTGCTCTGCATCTCCAATATTATACAAAAAACTCCCATTTGCAAAGAAACGCAGCGCAACACACAAAATCTGCTGGGATGTGAGAGCATGACTACGGCTGGTAATGTTGCACATGTAAGGACGGATTAGGTTGTGTGTGTAGATGATGGACTGTGACGTGAAACGGTACCGTTCAAAAAGATAATTGTCTGGAAATGCCAGAACATCTGTGCGTGGTCTGATAACCATCTCCCGACGAATATTTAATTCCCTGCGCAGTAATGCTGCACCTTCATCCACGGGATCGTTGTCAAAAGGACATGCCATGTTAGTGGAAAAAGTGGACTTCTAATATACGCCGACTGACTGATTTTTTTAAATAACAGACGGCAGAACTATGTTATGCCAAAACTTGCCTGCTGACTGACTGAATGAATGACAAAGAGAAACTCGAGGTTCATTGAGAAAAACCTGGTCCCGACCAGGTTAGGTTCATAGAGTCTGTTTCTATGGTAACTGACCGAGAGCTTAAGTTACCTCTCTCTGTGAAACAGGCTAGAGTTACCCCTCTTTCTCTGGTTTGAGTTACCTCCCTTTTAGACAATAGGACACACAGTGAATCCTAAATTCACCACAAGGCAACCACTTGCTTTAAAATGTCAGAGCAACAAGGAACAACAACAGACATCACACATTTGTGGTTTGGCAGTTCCAGGTGAATTTTTGGAGGCCAATGCTATTAGCTAGATGTGTGTTCATGTCGGAGCAAACTTCATGCTCAGAGAAGTGACTCTCTTTACCCCTCCCCTCAAACCCCTCCTCTCCACACCAAAATGGTGACAGAAAGTTGAAACTGAAAACCAGTGACACTGAAAAATAACTTCACAGCATAAAAAAATCACTGAAAAACAACAGACAAATAAAAGGAATATTGAATTGAATTGAATTGAATTGAATTGAATTGAATTGAATTGAATTGAATTGAATTGAAGAAAATCAGAAGACTGTTATTGAAAAACACATAAAAAATATCAATATTAGTATAGTGTTTTATTTTTCAGTTGAACATTTTCAAATGCCAGTACTTGTTTCAGTGGCCAGGACAACATTTAGAGCCAGTGACCTGATAAAGACTCATTTTGGCACTGTTCATATGAGCAGGTTGTAATATTCAGTGTTTTAGCCCCATCCAGTGGTGAAACAGGTTTTCTAACAAACACTGACCCTTAAATGTAAACAATTTAGTCAAGTATTATGTAACACCTTGACAATGGATTAAATCTCTAAAATTGTTCTGTTTTCAGTAAGCTCCTGTCTTACCTTGTTTCAAGTCCACTGTTAAGTCACTTTAGACATCATTCTTGGCCTCAGATTGTTTTTCTTAAGTGATGCATGCCTTCAGTGTGTCTTTAGTTGTTTTTTTTGTTTTTTTTTTGTTTTGTTTTGTTTTGTTTTGCAGCATCTTATGGACATAGAATTACATCACATGAGAAGTAATTTGTGTCTCCTCAACTTGCAATTTGACCGTGTCACACTATGGCTTAAGATTTAAGTTAAATATGTCAGCTAGCTAATTTTAAAGACTCACAGTAGACAGTACAAGACCACAGAAGGAAATTTGTTTCTCTATATGTTTTCTCTACAGATGAAAGTAGAAACTGTCTTTAAATTGATCTGAATGTTGGATAATTAGGCGTGGATGCCACCAGTGAAACCACAAAATGAAAGTTCAGAATAAACAACTACTGTAATGTTTGTTATTCCTACTGACAGTGAAAATTAGATAGCATATTTTGTATGCAAAGTTGACATTGTGACCTGAATTTGTTGTGACTGGAAAGATGATGGAGTGATCAACATGAAGAGTTAGTCTTGTAGGGAGCACTGATGTTTAGTAAATGTCATAGCAAATTTCATGCCCATTAGATTTCACTATTTCCAGTACCCATCATTTGAAATAATCATGATAAATCATGCCAGGGGAACAAAAATATCCAAAGCAGACTTCGTGGAAACCCTGCCTGAATTTGGCCATACCTTTCCATTGACCAAAGCTTAAAGAAAAGTTTTGTCCTAACTGTGGTACTGGAAGATAAGTCAATTGAATTCATCCTCTGTGACCATGAATATCCACAGCAAATGTTGTAATAATATTTCTAATAGTTTTCATGATAACTGGAATATTGGACAGGCTACCGAACAGATGTCCCAGCATCAACTTTCTTGTTCAAAGGTAATGAAAAGATGCAAAAAGCATGCCAGTAACCATTGCCTAATGTCCGGCAATAAGCAATTCTGATTGTATTGAAAAAGTCTAAACTGAAGAAGGAAAATCCAGCACACTCCACAAATAGTATGGTTGAAAGTTAGCTTAGCTTAGTTTTTACTGACCAGAAAATGCACCTTTCTCAGATCCTAGAAAGTATTCTGACAATTTATTTGTTTATTTTAATGCTGGCTGATTCTTCACAATGAGTGCTTGCAACTTTTACACAGGAGTTTTGACTTCAGTTTTTTGTCTGAGAGTTTATGTTGTCTAACCTCAACCAAAAAGAGCTTGGCCTGTACCAGCTCTATGTGGAAAGTGTCCTGAGACGATGACCTGTTGTGATTTGGCACTATACATATGAAATTGAATTGAATTGAATTGAATTGAATTGAATTGAATTGATTTGAATTGAACCATACGTTAACCATTTTCCATAACTATGACCTTTGCTGGCTTCAACTACCCAATAGTTGCCACATGCAGGTACTGTAAAAGGATTGTGTGAACATAATCAGCACTTTAGGAATCTTCCAACATTTCCATGTTGTCTGGTGATAGGGTTTCAGATCCACGTAGCCAAAGCATTGTGAGCAACAGCTGCCAGGAAACATTTTTACACCTCAGATGTCTTACACCAAGTGGCCATCTAATGGACTTCCTATTGGTCACTGTAATTTACTTGTGCCTACCACCAAGCTGTGAAAATCATTTGATTATTGGGCCATTACATGTATTGCCTTTTCTCGGAGGAAATCTTCTGAAAAAAGGCAAAACATATCTCTTTGAAAACAAGTCCTATACTGGCTGGTTTGATGTTGCTTTTATGCATGGTTACATTTTAACCACCATCTTATTTTCATTATCATGCTTACAAAACTAATGTAATGTCTTTACATATATGCAAACAGGCATGCACAACAAGCATAAGATCACATGATAATAGCCTACGTGAAACTGAGAAAACATTTTGCAAATGGCAGACAATAAATTTCAGTATGTATTTGTGTGAAATACATGATAAACATGATACAAACAGGAAATGTAAGATGGCTTAATTCATTTATTTGAAATTAAAAACTTTGACAGATTATTTTTTGTAAAAATGCATATTAAGATTTAATACCTTTACACATATTCTACACAATTTCTCATTCCTTCCCTTTGTTATTCCACCATATATTTTTACGTAATTGTTCAGTTGGCTAATGGCTGATTCAAACAGCATAACATTTTCAAAGAATAACTGTACCCAGTCTAGCCATTTAGATTGCTCTCTCATTTATAGCGTTAGCTGCTGCATGCTCTGCACTGTAGCACACTACAGTTTTGTAGTACCACTAACCCTACATTACAGTTGGCTGTTGTTCAGGTATTTTCTCCACCTATTCTATTAGGGATACTGCTTTTGACTGCTATGTGACTCACATGACGTGAAATTGTGAAAGATGCATTCTAGATCAACCACAGGCGGTGGAGAACAGTCAAACCCACAACTTTTCATATTACAACTATTATTGTTTCATTAATGGTAAAGCAGTTTAGATTTTGACAATGTGGTCACTTCATGTAAATAATGCCTCTTCAAAGACTTGCTCTGGCAGTTTCACCAGGGGCTAGTGAGTTGGTGACATTAGCAAGAATACTCTTGTAACAGCTGAAATATTAAATATGAGTATAATGTGTCTTCCATTTGAACTGTGAAGCAGATATCTGTCAATTTGGTGTACTTTGTAATAAGAAAGACCTCATCACAGCACTTGAAAAGTTGTGAACAGATGTCCACAGTGTCCCTGTCCATACCTTCTCCTGGGATCCCTGACACGTGTCACACTTTACTGACCTGGATGTTTTAGCTAGTTGACATAATTGCATTGCATTTGCAACTGCATTCCTATTGCAACATGATCTGTGTGCAGTTACACTTGTGGTAACAAGCATTTTCCCTGATCCAGATAAGTCCATGTCATCAGGTGGAAACTGGGTCTGTGTGCTTAGTACAGTCCATTCACTCTGTGTCTCCAGGAAGGATCTGTCACAGAGCAGGTGGTACCTAAGTCAGTAATTTTCAAATTCTACAAACAGGGTTTTAACAGTTGGAATGGGACACAGTGAAGAAGATAATGACAGTGCTGAAAACTCATGGTGCTGATCGAGTTGCTGAATGTTGTCCAGAGTAAGACAAAGAGTTACTACACAATTAAAGCCTCCATTTCAACAAAGGACACTGGACTGTTCTTTTTGAAACTTGTGTGAACCCTTGCCTTTCCAGTACTCCACCAGACAACAATCAGGCACAAAATGAATATAATCAGAAGACACATTTCTTTGGCATTCATGCCTCCCTCTGTTCCCTATTCATTACTTTACATATCATGCCTTCCGCTGATATTCTTCACATCAAGTGAAGAATATCAGCATATTGCATGTGTCATATATGTCACATCCAAAGGCATGATGTCTCTGTAGGGGATTTGATATAAACTTTAATCCTCATATCTTGTGGTTTACAGTGCTATATATTATACACAAGTCTCATTGTCATATAAAACAAGTACTCTATATTAACTATAAGTATCATGTGATGATACTATTTGGATATTTCAAAGGGTGGTGTCATAGTGTTGTCTTCAAATACTATTTCTGGTTCAGTTCATGTTGTTCAAGAAAAATGGTTTTCTTGTTGCTATCTCAACAAACAGAACCAGCAGGGGGCACTATTTGGCACATTTCCTCCCCTGAAACCTCCCCTCTATTTAGCTTTTCCTTCTCCTTTCAGCAGTTCAATTGTCAACACCCATGTTGTTCCAATGCGGCACAAACACACAGTCTGATATACTGTAGTGTTAAAAAAGAAGTCCTCTTTCATTATAACAGACATGTACACAATGTGATGAAGACAACAGTACAAAATAGGTACTATTACTGAAATGATATAACAATCAGTAATTTCCCTCAAGATTTACCAAACTTCAGGTGTGACTAATATATCCGTGACCACAGTATACCTACTAAGCTTTGGAGCTGCAGCTGGAGCTGCATGAGTTTGCACCTGCACAGAAATACCTTTTGTGCCTGTTTGTGCATTCATGAATATTACAAATTTTAATGCCGTCTCCAAAACTTAATTGTTTATGTGACATTTCTCTGTTTATATTTTTCAAATGCAATATTTAAAGTTGTTGGTCTAAAACTAGGATGATTTTACACAATGTTGGAGTGCAATTACACACAATATAGCCACTTCGTCAGTGACTATTAGGGATGTTTCTTTCTCAGGTGCCAATAATGCATCTCTCCAATTTCTTATCATAACCTCCTGAGAAACGGAACAAATATCGGGGAACATATTCACACATATTCAGAGCTGTTCTTGCATTTCTCAGTCCTGGACTTACCTAAACCCCACACTGCAGAAGGCCCAGGGCCTTTTCACACTTGAGGCACTAAATTAAATGGAACATAATGTGCACCCATTGCCACAGGCTCTGTCTGTGTTTCCACTCTTCTCCACACTAAATCCGGGCTCTGCTCAAGAGATGATACTAAGTTCATGTACTTTCAAGGGTTGGCTACAGTGATGTTGATAGTGATGAATGAAGCAAATGTGACATCACATCATTACAAGGATGACCACTACAAATAGAACAATAATAACGAGGGTCAGAATGACCAACACTTAAAAATGAACAGTAGAGAACACTAGTTAGACAAACAAAAATATCCAGGCCCACGATACTGTCTGGGATAAGAGTCTATTCAAAGGGAGCTGGAGTCAGCTGTTAGACAATAAAAAGTGGAGCAAAACAGGACAAATGTGCAGGGCAAAAATAAAAGAAGTTGAAACAAGAGTAGCTACAGAAAATTAAACAATCAATCTGCCATGCAGAGGAACAAAGTAAAAAAAAAAAAAAAAAAAAAACTGAAGTGGTTTCATGCACTTGAGGCCTACCAGTCAATATATATATATATATTTTTTTAAAAAGGTCCTGCTGTTGCCTTTTTAGTAACATAGATCTAAATATTCCTGTCCAATGGGGCAACAAGCACGTGCCTTTCGTGTATGCATTTACATAATTAAAAAGAAGAATTACTTATATTTTAATCTTTAATAACTGAATAACTCAGTATTTTTTCATTATGACATGAACTTGCCTTGTCACATTAATATCAAATCCCAAAACAGAAAACAATGCAATAAGGTGTATTACATATCAGCATCATCCAGCAGAGAGCAGCATCGGACTGCCAATTCGAAAAACTGAGCATTGTCATTGGTTTTCGTGATACCTGCAATAGTCTTTTCTTTTTGGAATAAGGAAACTCACTGTCAATGCCAAAATTAAAAAAAAAAAATCAATCAACTGTCCAATCACAGCTTGAGGAGCAGAATCACTGGTAGACCTTATTACTGCCGACAGACAGCAATTCACAATAAAACAGTTTCAGGGGATGCTACTATTGACTGTGCATTTAGTTACATTTATGGCTGAAATGTCATGATATTTAATGTGGGATGGAAAATTCACATCACAATAGAAAACAGTAGATTGCGTCAGCAATTGATAAGTAATTGTTGTTGTGCTTTCTTAACATTGTAGGCTGAGACTGCTTTTGTTGATATTGCAACCAGCAGCCTTGTATTGTACAAGCACAGTTGTCCCTGTTGAACAAAACACTTTTTGCCCCAACTGTCCATGATATCCACATTTCAACTGCAGCTGTACTTAAATGCAGACAATGTGAACTGTACTATGATGTGATGGTTAGGTAGACTAGGTGTTGCATACCAATTAGACTGAATCATTAATAAATGCTGTGAACAGCAGCAAGTATTATTATATTTATTTTATATTTTATATATTATATTTGAGTTTGCAGCCCCCTACCCCTCCATTGACATAGATGTACAGTTGACAAATTTCTATAATCAACCCACCCCTTGTACAAAAGTCATCTGCCATTATGTCAAAGCACAATGTAAGTACTGTTGTAAATTTACTCTGTAATGTACTTCATGGCACCTACAAAGGTGTGTACAAGTTGGTCAGAGAGGTGCGGTCCATTTCCACTGGACATGTGTGGGTCTAATTGTGTATGGCTGGACATTTTTGGGATCTGTAGTCTGATACCAAAGATGCCAAAGGGATTTGTAGTCCATTTCCTGTTGACATTTGAACAGAATGTCCGTTTGGTGAAAGTGAGGCTGGGACATGGTGGGATTGTAGTCCACACTGAGGTTTCCCAAATGGCCGGAGTAATCCACAATGGTTTGTAAAGGTTGGTGTGTAAAGTGAAGAATATTTCAATGAGTACACGATATACTACCATGCAACGACCAGACATGGACACCCTGGGACATGTGCACTGTTCAACTACACAGAAGAGATATCTAAAAGACAGCAGCTACAGGCTGGGATACACGGGTAGCATTTGGTAGCAATGGTGATTAGCAGTTATTATCATCAGGGAGAAAATCTATTCCTGTTAAATGCTGCATGTTTTGCAGACAAGATGATGTTAAAAGTTTCATATTGAGTGTTTTTGTGATGTCAGAAAAAAAGGTCAAACTGGGGATTATAATTAAATATAATATAATGGAACTCGTTAATGATTAACATGGGTGTTTCCAATGAGAAATCCACCTGTGGGGGAAAAAAAATCCCTGTACATATCACAACTAATTACAACAGGAATTGCATCACTGACGTCACAATTTAACAATGAGGTTGTAACATTTCAGCAAATGTAAATTCTCTGTAACTCCCTTAAAAATGAAATGCTAAAACATTTGGGATTATCAGCTGAGTTAAGTCAAGCCCCTCCTGCTTGTCCCACATGCACCAAACTTTCAATGTGAAATATTCTTGCCTAACTTGATTGCTTCAAAAAGTTACCCGTGTAATAATGCCTCAAAATTTTAGATAAGCCCCACTTTTAGCCCACAGTAAAACATTAGAACAAAGTTACATTTTCCATTTATAGCAACAATAAATCTCTTTTGATAAGTATCCTCTTTTGATAGTTCTTGATTGCCAAATGGGATATTTTTTCCATCCTTTGGAAAAGGCTGATTCCCTTTGTGATTAAAACCTCCAATCTCCGTCTTCCTCTATTTATTCCTCTAGTCTTTCTTCCTCTGATTTGGTCTTCTCTTGTTTTCTTTCAGCATTTATGTTTTATTCTCCTGCAAAAACAAACAACAAAGCAGCAAATATCTTCAGGAATGATCATCAACTAACCTGAGATCAAAAAGATCAGAAGAAATATAAAATATCCACATTAACAATCAATTAATTAATAACTCTGAAAATATACTGTAATTACACAGCCAAATGAGCAAGTTTTAAACCACAAAAATCAAAAGAAACAGTATAATGTTTTTGGCTGTGAGTTTATTCACTTTCTTTTTCACAGTGGAATGAGAAGATTAATATCAGCCTCATGTTTATGTATCAATTATAAAGATATCAGGACGCTGTTAGCCTAGGTGAACACTAGAAGTGAAAGTAGGGGGCTAGATCGAAAAAGAAATGTTATAATCACAATTTATATTTTTTTTGGGGGGGGGGGGGGGGGGCTATGTGCTGGATGAACAACAATATATCTATCCATCCAGTATTTCTGTGCAGCATATCTGGCTACTGTGTGGGTTGCCAGATGTGTTTTTTATACTTTTATTTAGACATAGGATGTCTTGAAGTGCAAGGCAAATAGTCTTGCTGTAGATTTCTTGAAAAAACTGGACTTTTCAACAAAAAAGCTTCTTCAGTTCTGACTAACTGGTGAAGGGATCCCAGACACTTAACCTCTGTTGAATGCGTCACACACTGAGAATGATTGAGCTCACATCTGAGTCACCAGGCCATATGGTTGTCATATCAGAGATGTTAGTGTCACGTGAGAGCAGTGGCGTAGCTAGGCTGTATTCCACATGGGTTTTGAGGTCAAAGGGGCCCGACATTGCACACGCGAATAGAAGACAGAAAAAAGCCCAAAAAGTAAGGAATAAGTAAGCCAGTCATTGTTTGTTCCAGCCAATAAGTAAGCCAGGAACAATCGACATTTCTAGAGTGGATCAGTTTTCTTTGTCCATAAGGTATGTCAATAAGAGTGGTAAAAGTGTTGAGAGATTTATTAAGTTTGATGAGCTGTCCAGCGGCAATGCTGAATCATTTCATGACTCACTGATGAAAGCTCTCCAGGAACTTGGACTTAACGTTACCAATATGCGAGGACAGGCTTATGATGGTGCCATCATAATAATAAGAATAGTAAAGCCTATGGATTTTATTTTTAATTGACCAAGAAAATTAATGATTTGTAATGCATGTAACTTTGTAATCATGTAATCTTTAATGTTCTGTCTGTGCCCTGAACACACCCAAAAAAACAAACACTATATGTAAAGTCTAGTAGGGTTGTCACAATACCAGAATTTCAGTAGTCGATACCAATACTAGTAAATTTCCACGATTCTCGATACTCTATTCGATACCACAACTGAAAAAAAGCATGTGCTTCTAAAATCACTACTACTTTATTAAATAATAATAATAATAATAGGCCTAAGAACCCATCAAACTTGTTTTAGGCTAAGCTGCACTTAAACGACTTCTCAGGCAGAAACATGAGGTAAAATGGTAAATATGCCTCCACACAAACAGGAAGTCATGTAGTCATCATTATTATTATTCTCCTAGTAGTTCAATGATAGAACTGTTGTTCTCATTCACTCACTTTCAGGCTGTTTCCACTGACTGGTGTAAACTTATTGTTTCATTCTTCAGCTCCGTTTTATATATTCACAGACGTTTGTTTGTCTCTGCTCCAAACCATGGATGTATTATGGTCTAAATGCGCACCACCGTCAGAGCGTCTTGTTCCCATGACAACTGACCGGAGAAAGACACATGGCGCGTCTGTTTATGGGCTTCAACTGTGGCTGTGGCCTCACCAAGCAGCTGGAGCGGATCCAGGTTCGATCACGGTCAGATTAGCGGTAGTGTCGGTTCTTGTGACAACCCTAGTCTCAAGTCTGAGGTCATGATAGCGCCGTGTTACAGCAGACAGTGCTTGTTTACCTGCTGTGGCCGTGCTGCTGCTCGGACCCGTGTCGTCACTGGCCTGGCTGCTCCCAACACGACAGAACAGATCTGTCAGTTTTGTGCATTTGGCCGCATCCTCAATTAACTTCTTCTTTTTTGCCCTCCGCTTATCTGCACCACACATCTCTTTTTCGGGCGGCGTCTTTCTTTTAAGCATCTTTGCCTCTCTCCTTTGCTTTTTTTTTTTTGCTTTTTTTCCAGAAAAATAACGGTCGCCGTCTGAGCGGCTGAGCCAATCACAATCAATAGACGCATGGATCAGTTCAAATTGGGAGGGGCCACTCGTATCCCCCCTTAATTTCAACACAATGCAGTGACCCAGTCTGACGTTACACTCCGAGCTACCTGCCGCTGCGAGGGTCAACCGCGGCAACATTACATTTAAAAAAAAAAAAAAAAAAAAAAAAGTTTGACCACAAGAGGGCCCATGGGTTTACAAAACCCACCAACCCTACGTCATCTACGCCACTGCGTGAGAGTCATACAGAGCTTAAACGCCTGGGACACCAGTCCATGAGAGCTGACAAAACTGACTCAGTCCAGATATTTACAAGAAAATACAAAAGGATAATACCAGCACTCCAGCAATACAGCTGAAGTCCGCACACTCCACTGCCAAGTGTAAAAAATTGACATCTCAATACGCAGAGTGGGAGGCACAAACTACTATCTCAACAACAAAAATCTTACCTTCATGACATCAGTTAGGGTTTTGTCACAGCTGTAATCAGCCACACTAGCCCTACTTTTCTCATTGTAGTATCAACACAAACTTCGGATCTGTGAAATTGCTACTTTACCTACTTTATCTAAGTATTGTGTCATTGTGCTATTGAATCTTGAGTGTGCAATTGTATGATCATTATTAGCAAAATCTTACTGCTGTAGCCATCCCCGATCCTAGTATGGGAGTATCATTATACTGGTCAAAACATCTGTGTTCTCCAGGAGGAATCAGGTTTATCTAATCCTCTACTTTGACGACAGAAATCACGGTTCTGGGTTACATGGTGCTTAAGACAGCATCTACTTTAAATCATTCATTCATTCATTCATTCATTCATTCATTCATTCATTCATTCATTCATTCATCTTCTATACCGGGGCTGGAGCCTATCCCAGCTGTCAACTGGCGAGAGGTGGGGTACACCCTGAACCGGTCGCCAGTCGATTGCAGGGCACTTCAAATCATATATATCTTAAAAATATTTTTAACAGTTTCTATCCCTACAGGTGATTTAAGTTGTTTTGAGTTGTCCACAGTTAAACGCATCACTAATATAAAGCCAGTGACATTTCTTCTCTATCCTCTTTTTAGTTGTCAAACAACAAAACTGCATCACAGCCAGTGTCTGGTAAGGAGGGGGATAAACAGCGTGGCTGACCAAATAATCATTTCTTACATGTCTTACAACATCACCTATGAAATCTACATAAATACAGTTTAATGACAATGAATGATATCAATCTTTAAAATGTATGATCACAGAAAAGTTATAGATAACAGCAAGCTCTCATGTTAACTTTGCTGGCACACAGCCCCCACTTGTGACTGGGCTACACACACAGCTGGTTGCACTGCCACATGACAGTAGCAATTTAATTACAACCCATAACTGCTACCTGTTATTCAGTTAGTTATTCCCTGCAATGTAAAGCTGCAATGACTGATAAAATCAGTATTCTATGATCATGATGTTGTCAAAATCAGCATAAATCAGCTATATTGTGTCTTCAGCTATACTGACATTTAAAATGAACAATCACAGATAAAGTTGGAGGTGACTTAAGTTTTGCCTCTTTACTGCAACACAGCCCCCGACATTCACTGGACAGCCATTGTTTTGGACAACCTTGGTTTACCTAAAACACTCTGAAACACCGAGCTGACATTTTAAGATTTATACAATCTGTTTTGACAAAGCTCAGTTTTTTGTTTTTTGTTTTTGTTTTTTTTTGGGGGGGGGGGGGACTCTCCCTCATTCTGGATCAGGGCTGAAATTAAGAGACAAAATGCATTAATTAATTGTTAGCATTAATAACTTAATGTGGACATACTGGGGAAAAATTTGTTACTGAATGGATCAGTGGCAGAGTGGGGCACGAAAGGCCACTGGGAAAATTCTGACGCACCGGCCCATCCCCAGCCCACCACTGGCCCACCCCCACCCAACCACCTCCCATATATCAACGACACAAACAAAATTCATGTCATGACCATACTAAATCTTTTCTCTCTCTCTTTTTTTAATCTGGATAAAGATTATGTCATGTTTCTTTGAGTGAAATTTCTCTATCTGTTCTAACACCAGCCAAGTCTACGCATTTGGGAAGGATTTAACAGAAGTATGAAATATGACCACTAGATGGCACTAGGCAAATGCACATTATTGACGATAAAGTGTAGGTTAAAGCTTTTATGGTTTTTCTATAAATAAACAGATGTTGAAATATAACATCACAATAAAATGATGAAACTATACTGTATCACAGACCTTGATCACAAACATAAATTATAAAAGCTGACAAATTCAAATTCAAATACAAATTCTACATTTATCATTTCCAGCATCGAATATTAACATATGATTTTGTATGAATCAAAGTAATAGCGTTGTATACATGGAGAGAAAGGAACTACAGATAGTGCTAATGCAATATATCAAAAATGCTCAATTTACAATACTTTAGTTTAAAAAAAGGAAGCATACAATGCCCACCTAATAACACAAGTAATTTAATAGGCACTTTGAATAGGTTTGTAGAGTACTATAAAAGTATGTACATATAGACAGTTCCAAAGAGTTCTACAAACCATTAACCAGGAATTTTGAGTAGCCTATAGGTTTATTGTGAACTATAGACATCTGATTATATACAGAGATAAGTGTCCTTTGCCTGAGGGGCACGGACAGTTGTGTCCTTTCCTCAAGGCCACAGAGAGTAGTGTCTTTACCTGAGTGGCCCAGAACTAGTCATTGCCATACACATTTGACTAACTTGTGCTAGTTTGTGCCTACTAGCAGGCCTGCCGGGGCTTTTTGCTATTTATTTCAAAGGGGGGAAATATCAACTATGCAACGAGTGGCTTTACATCAAGTCAGCTCAGTAACTTTTTCTTTGGCATCTTGAAATTTTAAAGAACTAGGTTAGGACATTTTTCACTCATAATATACGTTCATTTTCATTACAACTGTACACAACAGCAGAAACTGATCATGTCAGAGTCACTTTCCTTGCCTTCTTGGCCGTAAGCTCAGCAATAAGATCTTTATAATCTAGTTTGGATGCAGTGTCCTTTTTAACTGATAGCAGGGCAAGCCCACACAGTCTGTCCTGTGACATGGCGTTGCACAAATAGTT
The DNA here is from genome assembly GCF_039877785.1 of Chaetodon trifascialis. Taxonomy (NCBI): domain Eukaryota; kingdom Metazoa; phylum Chordata; class Actinopteri; order Chaetodontiformes; family Chaetodontidae; genus Chaetodon; species Chaetodon trifascialis. The sequence continues at coordinate 2,698,314 of NC_092070.1, forward strand.
TTTAATTAGTTTCAACTTCAAAAAGCTTCACTCGCCCGATGCCACGGTTACTGAAAAAGTCAACAGGATCCTGAGCACAGTCTCACAGTTAGGGAAAGTTCCTTCAATCCCTTTGAGGTATCGAAGTGTTTTAAGTGCTGTAGTTGTTCCCTTTGGGATTATCTCTCTCAGGTCCGGTACATCCTGAGATTCTGACATGTTCAGACGTGCTTCAGTGAGGCCTAATGACATAGTGACATTGAAAAACCTGCTGAATTTGTTGGATTTTTTTTTTTTATTTATTTGTTTGCTTTTAATGTGACCTTGACAGAGACAGACAACATCATATATAACTAATGTGTTTATTAAAAAGAAAAAAAAAACAAACAAAACAGGATTGCAGGCGTGAGGCCCCCTAGTGGTGCGAGGCCCTGTGCGGTTGCACAGTTTGCACAGTCCATGCGACGGCTCTGTCAGCTCTCTCAGCTTTTATAATGTATTTTTTTGATCAAGGTCTGTCATACAATATAGTTTTAGCATTTTATTTTGATGTTATATTTCAACTAGTGCTGTCAAAAATATCACATTATTAACGCGCTAATGCAAATCAATTTTAACTGTGTCACTTTTTTTATCGCAAGATTAATGTTCTTTGTGACCTAGTGAACTTGTAGTTTATTATAAGTTGTAGCCACTACTAGTAACGTCAGAAAAACTACAGCATCCGGTTGTAAACCGGAAACAAAACAATAGGCACGCCCCACATACATGTTTGGTCTTGCCTGCTCGCTAGCTGTAAAAAAGTAGGCTACCGGTTTGTGTGGATGTCAAGCGCGAAACGCTGAAATGGATGCGAACAAGATTCTGAATGGAAAGTTTAGTTAAAAAAAGTTGCAGATGGGTCAACTGACAAGACCAAAGTTATCTGTGTGTATTGTCGGTGTGAACTGAGTTATCACCGTAGCACATCCAGTCTGAAATGCCACTTGATGGCCAAACACATGGCTAATGCGAATTCTCCGCCGCCTCCTTGTCAAAACCAGGCGACAATGGATGGCTTTCGACAGAGGCATATGGATACCGCAACTAAGAACAAGCTTACTGCAGCCATAGCCAAGTAATATTCTTTCTTTCTGGAGAGAAATAAGAGGCTGGGTTGATAAGCTTCTGGTGAATAAACAGAAGAGCAGTATAGTCTGACTGCTTGTAGTTTAAGCCATGGTTTAACTGCACTATAGGCTGAGTCCTTGTTTACAATGATGTGCACTTTGTAACTTTATCTTGTATCACCCTGTTTTGATCCCTTAGAAAGGGTTGTTGAAGGGGCTTTTGTAACAAAGTTTTTTTTTTTTTTTTGTCATGTTTATTGACAGTGTTAAATTGCGTGAGATTTTGCTTCAAATGTGAATGACTGCTCAAAGTGAGAATGTTAATGTGAAATATAACACTACACGTTTTCAATAAAAAATATTTGCACAAAGCAAGCCTATCCACTTTTCCATGTTGATAAGAGTATTAAAATGATAACTAATGGGACATTTAGAATAGATAAAAAAAGTGTGATTAATTTGTGATTAATCACGAGTTAACTATGACATTCATGAGATTAATCGTGATAAAATATTTTAATCGATTGACAACACTAATTTCAACATCTGTTTATTTATAGAAAAGCCATAAAAGCTTTAACCTACACTTTTGTTCACTATTGTCAATAATGTGCATTTGCTTAGTGCCATCTTGTGGTCATATTTCATACTTCCTTTAAATCCTTCCCAAATGCGTAGATTTGGCTGGTGTTAGAACAGATGGAAAATTTTCACTCAAAGAAACATGACATAATCTGTGTCTTTATCCAGATTAAAAAAAAAAAAAAAAAAAAAAGATTTAGTATGGTAAAATGACATAAATTTTGTTTGCGCTGTTGATATATGGTAGGTGAATGGCTGGGGATGGGCCAGTGGTGGGCCAGGGATCGGCCGGTGCGTCAGAATTTTCCCTGTGGCCTTTGGTGCCCCACTCCACCCCTGGGGCTAACTGCTTTTCTGTCAATTTACCTGCATCACTCATTGACGGTTGATTTCGGAATAAATCCGTAATCGAGCACTTTGATGCATCCTCCTCCAGCATCCGCTTCTTCTTTATTCTGGCTTTTTCAGCCCCTCCTTTCTCCTTTCTCTCTCTGCCTTCCATCATGTGTAAAACAGCAACCACGCAAATCCTAATAGACTGTCAAAACTCTGCTAGCTAGCTGCTACTTTGCCTCAACCTTGAGGTTGCTCACGTCGCTTTCGCTCTGTCTGACGTATGATATTATCATGTATGTAGGGTCATGCCATAAGGGGCCGCTCATTCACTCCCCTACATTTCTGTAAATAGACTTGACCTACAATCGGTTCATTTCATAAACGCAGAGTGATAGGCTAATGCATTTCCCATTCCCAGGAGGCTTTGCTCCATTCCACGTTAATTTAAGAACAAACAAGCAAATTAAATTGCAATGCTAGCTGTTTTATATTTGTGGCCATGAAAGCTCTGTAATATCTGAATAAGAGGAATGAAATCAAGAAAGGAGGCTGCACAAAATTTAATAGACTAGATTGATAAGAGATAATAATCAGAGATGAGTTTGCAGAGTAACCATGACTGTCTACCATGAGATAGAGACAATGAGTAACGGGTGTAAATATGGGTTGGACCTTTGAGTGGCAGATATTGGATATCTAGGAAAATATTGTAGACGATTATTGCCACTGCTAGAACTATGATGGCCACTCTAAATGATACACGGAGCCGGTTGGTGTTGATTAATCGGCCGACCGGGAACTGTCCCGATCGTCCCAATGGCCACTCTGCCACTGGAATGTACAGATGATTATGAGACTGTTAAGTCTGGACACGGCTGTAACTCTAATACAGGTGTCTTTGGGTGACTAGCTTGATAGAACAAAAAACATGTAATTTGCAAATAAAACATTATAGGTCAGCATACATAGCTCTAACTGACTGACTCTAAAAGAAAGAATTACATGACATGGGAAGTTCCTCCAGTTGTGGTATCTCACCTTGTGTTCACTATGCCAGTGATACCTGCTATATGAGCCTGCACTTTGGAATCTATGTTCTACACATTCTAAAAGACAGACCTAATTACAGTGTGTTATTATGATTAGGATTCACAGGGGATGCTGAGCCAAGGAAAGTCAGTTTGGCAGGAAACCCTTTCAAATTGTCCACACTACAACTGTTAACAAAGTGTTATGTGTGTGTGTGTTTACCTGTTAGAGTGGTTCAGGGTAGGCCTGTCTGGGGTTGTAGGTCATGTCGGGGATGTAGGATTCGTGAAGGTCTGGGTCTAGCGGTAGGGTGTCGAGAGGCAGATCAGCGTAGCCATAGGGAGGGTAAGAGCCATCTAAATCTGAGAGAGAAAAATGTTTTGTATATAGATATATCTATAATATATATATATATATAGATGTATATAGATAATCTGATCAATCAAATATCTTTTACAGATGCACTTTACACCACAAAGATAGATAGATAGATAGATAGATAGATAGATAGATAGATAGATAGATAGATAGATAGATAGATAGATAGATAGATAGATAGATTTATCATTTAATGAGCTGTGTGTGAGATAAGAGAGATACAGTGTTTTAATTAGTAAGTCTAGAGGTGTTGGTAGGTGTGTTTTTTAACTTTGGACTGAGTCCTGTCTGTATGCTTAGATAAGGTGACATGAGAGTGATATTTTTTTCATTTCACTCCCTGAAAGAAAGCAAATATATGTATTTTGCAAAATATCAAGTTATTTCTTTAAAAAGAATCATTATTTAATAAATACACCAGTCAGTCAGGGAAAAAAAACAATTATAAGTTAAGTATGTATATAAGTATATGTGGAGTTAAGGGGGAGACTAAGAGGAACATTTACAGCAGGAGCACATCGCCTGTGACAAACGCGTCCTTAGAATTTATGATGACTTTGACATTCATGACTGTGTTGTAGTTACCAGTCCTTGGATTAGACAAGGGCATTGTTACTTTATGTTGTGCTCACTGGAGACGGGAACGGTTACAGTTTCTTCTTTGGTTGCCTGCAACTAAAACCTGTTATTGTCACAGTTTTGATTGAGTCATCTTCACAAAGATATGAATAAATGTTTTATAATTATCAATTATCAATTTTACCTAGTTTGTTATCTAGTTTGAAACTACATTACTTTCTCTTTTCGAGTAAAATTATTGGCGTTTCTTCCCCAATTCATTCTAATGCTCCACAGGATGCAATATTTTGATGACAGTCAGCTGAGCTAAGTTGTAGCATAAGCAAAAATTGTGCATCTGAGCAAATATGAAACTAACCACTGTAATTACAATGTAGCAGTACGTGTTTTGACCACAAACATATAATCCATATATATACTGTATATTTTCCAGCTTTAAGTAAACTTAATTCTTTATTCTTTATTGGATCCTCATTAGCTTCCACAAAGTGGTCACTAGTCTTCCTGGGGTCCTCATTCACATTTGTCATGTTATCCGTATTTTCCAGGACACATGTCAATGCTGGTTATTGGCCTCATTGTGTAGCATTCTGTGGGCACCAAAACTCAAAATGTGGCAGGTGGAGTGGAAGGCTCCATGGAAGGTGAATGAATGAGTTCATTTGACTCTGACACCTGCATTATGATATCAGCCTTCAATTGACCGCCATTACAATTACTGACAGCTGTGTGTGTGTGTGTGTGTGTGTGTGTGTGTGTGTGTGTGTGTGTGTGTGTGTGTGTGTGTGTGTGTCCATCTGTGTGTACAACTGCGGTGGATTCAGCATCTGGAAAAAATGATCCTGGCTTTAAATGGGACCAATACCCTCGTCAATCACACAAACACACACACACACACACACACACACACACACACACACACACACACACACACACACACACACACACAGCGATACACTTGGATTGAAGACTAAAATATTAATAAAAGATAGTGAGATGGAGGTATTTGCACAAAGTATGTATGCAAAGGACATGAGAGAAGAAGGATTCATTGAAGGAGAAAACTGACAGAATGGCGAAATGGAGAGTTCTCCTCTGATAGAGCTGTCTTCTATTTTTGTTTAATGACTCCTTTTTCTCCTTTGTTCAAACAATTATCTCTCCTTCACTTCGTCTTCCTTCTTCTCCCCTGTCCTCCATGCTCATGTCCTTTTTCAGTTCTCTCCTCTCTTGCTTCATTATCTTCTTCCTCTCTCCCATTTCTCTACTTACCTTGCATTTCTTCCTGCACTGTCCTCCATTACATCTCATTTTTTGCTAATAAAAAACAGCTTATTTATTTTTTAGCTTTGGTATTTTAAGACTGTTCTAAATAGCGGTAGGTCTGAATTATAAAGCAGCAATACTTTTTGACTACTGCTTTTTGATAAAAATAGAATATATATTGTTACCTTCACCATATGGATGCACTGTGCTACATAAGCTTCTACTGTACATAAAAGCTTTTCATTTTTGCAGTTTAGACACTGAATAACCGCTTTGTTTAGCGACCAAAACTAAGGCTGACTTTGTGTAATTCATGTAAACACTAGGGATGCCATGACCACGCCCAGTATTGTCATTAATTTTAATGAGAATGTTATTGTATTTTTTTGTGTTTTTTATTTCAAATATTCTAAAACATGTTCATTTTAACTATGTAATCTTTTTGACCTAATATTTAAAAAAAACAGGATACACAAGAAGTAGACACATTAATTACTAAGTGGTGAAGGGGTAGGATTATAAAAGCTTTTGCTTCTTCCTACTCTTTTTCGAACATGTTAAGTTAATATTGTTTCACTTGTTTTTGATTTTGCTGTTTCGTATTGCTTTTATGTGTTCGAAATAAAGCCTTCATTCATTCATTCATTCATTCATTATTTATTTATTTATTTATTTATTTATTTACCTGTATTATTCCTCCTTCTGCTCCTCTACCCTTATGCATGCACGCACGCACGCACGCACGCACGCACGCACGCACGCACGCACGCACGCACGCACGCACCATGAGAACTACAGTAGCTTGGTCACCAAATCCAAGAACAAAGGTGAAATACAAAAACTAAACAAAGGACAAATCAGACTAATATGAGGAACTCAGGCAAGAATACTGGCAAGCAGCAAACTGTCTTTGGCAATAAATAAATGGACAAGCAATCATTTCTTAAGTTAAACAAGGAAGTCCTACTAGTCGGCCCTAAAACAAAAAAGAGAAATGCTGTGGAGATCTGCAGTCTCCCCTCCCTTTTCACACACACACACACACACACACACACACACACACAAGTCACAGCCCACTGTTCACAGAAAGGAACGTGCCAGCATTACTGCCTCATGAAGTGTGTGTGTGTGTGTGTGTGTGTGTGTGTGTGTGTGTGTGTGTGTGTGTGTGTGTGTGTGTGTGCGTGTGTGTGTGTGTGTGTGCATGCATAGACCCAGGCCTGCTGTTGAGAAGGTATATGACAGGAATACTGATATTCCAAATATATATATATATATATATATATTTTTTTTTTTTTATTTTTTTTTTTTATCAAATGTTTTATCTCTCAGAGATACAATTTGGTGAAGTTAGCTGGCTTTTCATTTTTAGCAGGCCCTGGTTGTGTCTGTCACTGGTTAAAATGATGAACAGTACAAGTGGCAGATGACATCAGATGGAGATGATTACCATCAAATAAAATTTAATTCCATTACGATTGGATTTATTTTTCCTCAAGGGGAGGTGGTGTGATTTTAACATCACCTGCGCTAGTTAGCCTTTTTGAAGCATATATGTGTGCTTTTTTTTTTTCAATTACCACTCTGGTAATAATTAAAACTGCAATTACCTACTGCTTTTCGGAAAATTCACTGGTCCTCCCGTAATTGAAATCTCATCAACACATCAGTACTTTTAAGTGGATCTCTGAGATTTTTCCATAGGAAGAGCTGCTTGTCCTTCTACTTATCTTATTTATTTTAATTAGTTCATTGCAAATGTGCCTCGTGTGAAAATGGATGAAGTCAGAAATGTTTTTTGCTAATCAAATAGACAGAAACATGCTAACACCAACATAAAGGCCCATTTGGGAACCAAGACGACAGAAAAGAATAAAACCATCAGGGGGGTAAGATCTCACTGGTATTCTCTTCTTAGCTCAATTTTTATTTTAACATTTGACCAAATTGGCACGTGTAGAAGTATTCCAAATTAGCTATTAGCCGTTTCTGCACAAACATACAGACAACTATCACTGGATACTTGGATACTTATTTGATACTGTAGACTTGAAAAAAGAACATTTGAGAAATCTTACATTTTTTGTTGTCAACCATCCTTTTTTATTATTCTATTCATGAACATCAAAGATAATAATATCATCAGGATGCGTCACACTGAACAATATCAATGTGTGTTTCACAGCTGAGCTCTGACTCCAAGAAGGAGCAGGTTTTGGACTCACCTCTCACTACCATGGAAGACCTTTAACTTTTTTGTTTGGCTTTGTGCTACTGGATATATATTACAGACCAAATCCAGTTATTTCACAATGCTTAAAATGCTGTGAGAATGGGGCTTAAGATTGCAAGTGGACTGTATGTTTTTGTAGGTCAACAAGACCAATACCACATTTTTGTTGTGCTCACAAAATTTTATACAATCTGATTTATGTTTCCCCACATGAACAGCAGTTTCATTGATGTTTCTGTATTTTTTAGATCATTACGTTGAGAGTACTACATCTTAAAAATAACAGTAACTATTGCCAAAACTATGAAAATACATATAATAATAATATGTAATAATACACAAGATTTCATTAACCGCTGAAGAAATATCACTGTAGGGTTGACGCTGTGTATTACATGACCATCAAAGAGAGGTCACCACACCAGTCATTTGGTCTGTTTAAGTGTAGGTTCCTAAAACTCTACCGCAGACAGAGATGTTAAATCCGTGTATTTACATTAAAACAATGTTATGGGAGTATTCCCCTGCAAATCAAAGTACTCACCATCAGCTAAGTATGTTGGCTCCAAAGGAACTGCATTATGGGCCTGAAGACAAAAGAACAGAGACAAAGATGAACAAAATGCAGTGATTTTGTAGGTTAGACTGATCAGTTGAGTATCTATCACAGGGAAAAAGGTGGAGGTGGAGACACATACACAAATTGTTGGACAGTTTGATACTAATTTGTTTGTTTTTTCCTGCATAACATTTATGTTATCCAGTAACCAGCAGTGCACTGACCTGTACTGGGGCAGTGCTCTGCAGACTTATAATATGTACAGGGAACTGTTCATGTTTTCATCAATTAAAGTTGGCAACAGTGTTACATCATTATTTGATTTAGATCTTGATTTTGTGAGGGACAGGAGGGAGGCCTGTTGTGTTAAGATAGGTATTAGCGTTCATATCTCTCACAAACACTTCTCTGTAAAGTCTGAGGGAACACTTGTAGTAAGCATAGGAAAGGAAGCATAATAGATGGGTGAGGCAGTATGTTGAAGTGTGTGTGTGTGTGTGTGTGTGTGTGTGTGTGTGTGTGTGTGTGTGTGTGTGTGTGTGTGTGTGTCAGATTGTCTGTCAGATTGTTAAAATGGTTGCTGTGTGACTGCAGTGTGTTCAGGTGCAGGGGCCAGTAGTTCCCCCAAACGTTTTGATTTGTTATTTTTTCAAATACAATACAACAAATACAATAAAATCATTCCCCAACCAGAAGGCCTGGAAGAATATATAGGTGAGGGCCCTACCCAGAGCCAAAAAAACCCACAAAAAACTGTCCTTCAATCAGGTGACATGGAAGCATACAACACTACCAGTGCAAGATTTAAAGCTGGCATAAAAGAGGCAGGGACATCAGGAGACACAGGACAGAGACCTTAACTCCAACAATACCAATGATGTGTAGCACAGGATCCAGACCATCACAGGCTACAAAAGCGGTGTCATCAATTTATGCACATTTTGATCTCCTCAGTAAAGAGTTGGCCGTCAAATCCACTCCAGCTCCACAATATCGACCACTCTGAGCATCCTTAGCAAATGTGAGAAAAATCCTGTTGAGAATGAAAACGAGTAAAACTGCTTGGCCAGACAACATCCCTGGCTGTGTATGAAAAACATCAGCTAGTTTATGTTAATCTTGACATTATTAAGATATCACTGTCACAGGAAAGTGTTCCCAGCTGCTTTGAAACAGCAACCACCATCCCTGCACCCTAATACGGTAAGAGCAGTGTTTAGTCTAAATCAGTGTTTCTCAACTGGGCTCAGTCATCCTCCAAACTTGCCATTGCCAAGAAGATAATGAATAAGAATGAGAATAACTTTATTTGTTTAGTCTCTTTCCTACAGGAAATGCACCCCATGACATAGAATGAACCATAAAAACAGGGCTAGAAAATTAATGTATAATAAGATGGAGAATACAACCCACTTGATAATAATAGCAAAAATAAGAGAATAAGAATGACAATAGAATAAAGAGAATACCTGAATAATACCTGACAAAGGCTGCATCCCCGATTTGTTTTGCTGGGAACATCCAATGAACAAGCAACAGATGATCAGTGTTCTTGAAGTCAAATAGTGAACAAGGGATTTAGCAAGGTACCTAGGTCCTAGCCAAGTAAGGGCTTTGTCTATGTGGAGGATACAAGAATTGTCATTCGATATTCTATATTTCTATGCTCTGTTTGTTAGGTGTCACTAATGTAGACAGGTATGTTATCCTATCAGGATCTTAGTAGTCTGTCCATGTCCTAGCTCCGTTTTAATGTGTTAGGATGTGTCTGAAAGCAGAGACCAGAGAGACAGGACATGTTGCCTGTGGAAGGGAAATCGTAACTTTATCCCACTTGTTTATTCTCATAAATAAACATTTATGTTTATGTTTATGTCGCTTCCCGTTCACTGTGGATAGCTCGCCCTGTGCAAAACAGCATATTTGTTTCAAGTAATCGTCATGGACACGCTATAATTTATTAACCATCGGGGTGTGTTTCTCTGTTTTCAGTTGAGTTTCAGTTGCAGTTATAGCTAGTTGTAGCCTACGCTGCCATTAGGATGGGGTCGTGAACGAGAATCAAGTTACTCGCAGTAGTAAAGTGAATCGTGGAGTTGACGGTGATCAGAGACACTTGGACGAAAGACTGCGATCTGCCCTGCAGAGACTGCCCTGCGATCGACTGGCGACCGGTTCAGGGTGTACCCTGCCTCTCGCCCGTTGACGGCTGGAATAGGCTCCAGCACCCCCCGCAACCCTGAAAGGGATAGTTGGTATAGAAAATGGATGGATGGATGGTTTGATAGCCTCAACAGCTGATTCAGTGGCGTTAGGACACATCCAGTGCAGTGGATCAAACAGACCTGTGTCAGCATGCACTACAGTTGATGTAATCCCATGTATAAAAGTCTGTCCATTTTTAACACTTTGTACAGAAGCTGCTGCAGAGTCTGTGAATTGCTCATTCTCACTTAATTGATGCAGCATTTAAATCTCCTTTTCAAGCTGTGCAATTCTCTCAGTTGTGCATACTCTTTGCAACTAACAGATTGTCCCATCTTGTTTCCATCCTGATCCCAGGTTCACAGACACAGCAACTGGCTGTTTGGTGCTCACATCCACACACTACTGAGAAGTATTAAAAGTGATAAAAAAAAAAATATGGTGGTAACCTTCTGTTTCTTTCATGAATCTTTTAATGACATTATGTACTGCAGACAGTGAAATTCCCAAATTCTTTTCAATCTTACATTGAGAAACATTATTCTTAAATTGTTGCACTATTTGCCAGCGCCCTCTGTGAACCCCGTACCCCGTACTGTGTACTAACCTGTTGCCACTTAACCTAATTAATAATTTTTAGTCTTTTGTTGCCACTATTATGACTTGTTTAAGCTTATGTGATATGAAACTATGTTTCTTAAAATGTAGAATGACAGAATGATGAAAGAAGATCAATACTGAGCCAAGTCATCCAATAAAGCACTCCAACATTATGTGCGTGTGTGTGTGTCTGAAGGGGACGGAACCATTCACTCACAAAATCTTAATCAGTTTAAAATAAAGTTTTGTAACAGATAGAGCAAAGTGGACTAGCTTCGTCTCCAAAGAAATGGTGTGTGAGGATCATGGGTAATTTAGCCCTCCATTGTCCAAAACTGGAAAACAAACAAACAAACAGACAAACAAACTTATGATTAAAACTTTCTTGTTTTTATTTTGAGAAAGGATACCATTAATAATAATAAAAGAAAACCTGAACATCTGATCTTACAGTGAGGGTAATCTTCAGGAACCAATTACTTCGTTAGGTTTAGGAGCAGATCTTGGTATTGGAGTGAATGGACGGCCGGAGCAGTTGCTTAGCAGAGGGTAGTGGCAGCAAAGCATATAGTCTGTCAGAAACCCAAAAAATGATAGAGATGTTTGGATCTAGCAGGTTTCCTTCCTCATTCCTTGCTTATCTACTGTTTTCCCCTCCCAAGTATGGCCTGTTTGTCCCTCTCTCTCTCTCTCTCTCTCTCTCTCTCTCTCTCTCTCTCTGTCAGAGTGTGTGTGGAATGGTGTGTCAGAGCAGTAGTTTAGAGATTTTTCTATCTTTTGTCTTTATTGTTTCATGTTTTAAATAGTGTGTGTTGTAGTTGTGTTGCTTCTCACAGTGTTTGGGGTGTAAATAGGGGTTTTTGACAGGGTTCAGGAGTTTTTTTGCGAGTGTTTTTGCGGTCAGCTGGCCTGGCTGGTCGGCGTGCAGAGACGCCGGTATGGAGTTGAGGAAACTCAGTCGGAAATATGGCTTTAAGATCGCGCCTGGGTTTCAGTGGAGGAGTGCAGTCTGGCTGTCGGGGAGCTGGTGGGCTACAGCAGCATTAAATCAGCTGCTCGGATCAATGGCGCCGTGGTGATTTTTGTTGATGATGTTAATAAAGCAAACAAAGTGGTGGAGGCGGGCATCATCGTGAACGACACGTTCCTGACGGTGTCTCCGCTCAGCACACCAGCCAACGGAGTCACCATCTCCAACATCCCGCCATTCATCCCCGATGAGGTTCTCATCACTCACCTGTCCAGACATGGAAAAATAGTTTTCCCCATCAAGAAGCTGCCGTCGGGCTGTAAGTCTCTGCTGCTCAAGCATGTGGTCTCACACAGATGGCAGGTCTTCATGATCCTCAATAAGAAAGACGAGGAGCTCAACCTGGTGCTCAGTCTGAAGGTGGATGAATTTGATTACGCTATTTTTGTTAATTCTGGGTCACTAAAGTGTTTTGGTTGTGGAGGAGAGGGTCACGTGGTGCGGGCCTGTCCCTAGAGACTCTCCTCAGCTGACAGGGCGCAGAGCAACGCAGGACGCGCACAGAGTGAAGGTGTGCGGGTCGGTGCGGAGACAACAGGGGCACAACAGGACTCAGACAAATAAGACTGAACTGAAACATCCACACTGAATGAAAAATCTGACAGTAACACTGTGAGGGAGGAGAACCAGGCAGCAGACAGGGTGGGTTTGAACAGTGATGGAGGTGATGATGATGGTGGTGGTGATGATGGGGATGGTGGTGGTGATGCTGGTGGTGATGATGTTGATGACGATGTTGATGATGATGTTGATGAGCTGATGGAGGAGGAGAAGGTCTGTAGGCTTCCTGTACTGAAGAGGAAGCAGACAGTAGATTTGGGCAGCTCTCAGGCCAAAAGGGGAGCCGCAACGAGGAGGTCAGGCAGGCAGCAGGAGAAGCAGGTGTCAGAGCTGAATGTGGAGGTGGAGGAGGAAGAGAAGGAGTGTGCTGCAGACAGTCAGGCTGTTACCGTCTCTCAGCCGTCTGTGGCTTTGCAGCATGACAAACATTATGAGCTGAGATAGGTGGAAGTTTTCCTCCATCAGACCGAGAATATGAAAAGAGTGAAGGTGGAGGAGTCTTTTTTCTCTTTTCAGCTTTAATATCTCCAGCCTCAATGTAAATGGAGCGAGAGATGTGAGGAAGAGAGCGTGTCTCTTTGAGCTGATGAAGAGGAAGGTCATTGATGTAATGTTTGTTCAGGAGACACACAGCGACAGCACCAGTGACACAGACTGGAAGAAGAACTGGGATGGTGACATCATCCAGAGCCATCTGACTGGGACCAGTGGAGGAGTGGCTCTCCTCATCTTACGCAGGTTCCTCCCACAGTCATATGTGGTGGAGGAAGTAGTGAAAGGCAGACTGTTGGTTGTACGAGCAAAATATGAGGCTCACTCTTTGGTTTTTGTGAACGTTTATGCCCCAAACATAGGGCCTGGGTTCAGTTTTTATCTGAGCTCAGTGTGGTTGTAAGTCAGTGTGGGCCTGAAGAGTTTTTGTTTCTTGGGGGGGATTTTAACTGTACTGAGAATGACAAGATAGACAGGAACCATATTGAACCTCATGCAGCCTCCCCACGTGCGATCAAGCAGCTGGTGGAGACTCACAGTCTGGTTGATGTGTGGAGGGAGATACATGGGGAGCAGAGATAGTACACGTGGGTCCACAGCACACAGAGGTCTCACTATGGCTCGGTTAGACCGGTTTTACTTCTTTAAACATCATCTCAGTGTTTTTAAAAACTGTCAGATCCTGCCTGTGGGTTTCTCAGACCACTCCAAGGTCTCATGTCATGTTATTATAGCAAAAGTTAGGCACAAATCAGCCTACTGGCATTTTAACACTGCGCTTTTATTAGATGAACATTTTAAAGACACCATTGCTTATTTTTGGAACATTTTAAAAAACAGAAAAAAGGTTTTACATCTCTGAGGCAGTGGTGGGATTGTGGGAAGGTGGAGATTAAGCAGCTTTGTCAACAGTACACTCTCAACGTCTCTCGTGACATTACCAAATCTATGAGGGATCTGGAGTTTGAAATAGTGGAGCTGCAGATTTCTGCAGAGTCCACAGGAAATCGGGGTCGGTATGAAGACCTCAAGTGTAAAAAAGCCTTGCTGGGCTCCAAAGCAGAGGGGGCCTTGGTCCAGTCTCACTTCCAGAGTGCTGCGATGATGGACTCATCCACCAAGTACTTCTTCGACCTGGATAAGAAGAATGGGCAGAGCAGATACATCCACTCCCTGCGGTCGGCGACAGGGGGGATGCTGACGGAGGCCAGTGAGATCCAGCAGAGAGCGGTGGACTTCTACAGTCGTCTGTACAGCAGTGAATACACTAAGAATGATGACCTGTTGGACTCTTTCTGCACAGGGCTGCCAACAGTCTCAGAGGAGGCCAACCAAGAGATGGGGGGCCCTCTGACCACAGACGAACTGTTTGCAGCTCTGCAGAGCATGCATGGGGGGAAGGCCCCGGGTATCGACGGTCTGCCACCAGAGTTTTACAAAGCCTTCTGGACTGAACTCGGTGATGACCTGACAGAAGTTTTCTCTGAGTGTTTCAAAGACTCATATTTGCCTCAGAGCTGCAGGAGGGCAGTTCTGACGTTGTTGCCCAAGAAGGGTGACCTACAGGACATCAAGAACTGGCGGCCTGTCTCCCTGCTGTGTGCTGATTACAAGCTGCTCTCCATGTAACAACTCTAGAGAAACTGGGACTCAGGTGCAGAGGAAAAGAAAACTCAGGAGACAGAGTGAGGTTCAAACAAAAATCACTGTCTTTATGAGAATCCCCAAAAAAAGGCAAAATAAAAACCAGGAATCCAAAAAGGCTAACACAAAACAGACAGGGAAAAAGCCAATCCTTGAAATAAGAAAATGAACAGGCAAGGTTCGATGTCACTAGGAAGCACACAGCTAATGCTAGACGTTAGGTCATAGGGAACAAAGACAATCTGGCAAAGCCATGAGGAGCTGGTGGGCATATATACACAGGGAAGGTAATAATCAGGGGCAGGTGAGTGAGTGGCCACAGGTGTGGTTGATGAAAGGTGGGAAAACACAGGAAACTGAAACGACACAAGAGGTTAACATTACAAAATAAAACAGGAAACAACATGACACAATCCAGAATGTCACACTCCAGAGTCCTAGCTAACAGACTGAGGACGGTGATGGACCAGACCGGACCCAAACATACTGTGTGCCTGGCAGGTTCATTGTTGATAATGTGTCACTAATTCACAGAGTGTCCTGTACCTGCCCAAAGAGGAAGGGGGTCAAGGTCTGGTGCACTCACAGAGCAGGGTGCCAGCACACAGGGGCTGACGATGTGCTGTGGAGACCACTCATGAGTCTGATCCTGCAGAGGGTTCAGGGTTTGGGTCTAGAAGCCCCTTTGTTTTTAACTGACTGTGTTTTTAAAGATCTGTGTGTTTTATCACCCTTTTATCAAGGAATTTTCAGAGCCTGGCACGTGTTCCAGCGGTGTAGACTTGAGCCCACAGCATCCCTGTTCTGCCTCCTGGAGGAGCCTTTAGTTCACGGGGCCAGGCTAGACATCCAGGACACCAGGAGACCTGATCTCACCATGAGGCTCTGTGAGGCAGGGGTTATCACACTGAAACATCTGGTGGATGCTGCAGGTCCCAAACTGCAGAACTCTGAAGCAGCAGCCTCACTGCTGGGCCTGAGGTCCATCCAGCAGGTCAGGGCTCTGCTGGATACTTGGACCAGAAGGCTGACTGCTGAGGAGCTGGACATGCCGCAGGAGTATATAGATAGCACAGAAGCACCTGATCGAGGAGACCCTTTCCCTGAACTGGGTCTCTTTGTGGATCAGCTGGGACCACCAGGATCTCTCGCAGCCTCTGGACCAGTAGAAGGTGTTTTTACAGGGGTTGTGTTCTTGTGTTGAACAGGAAAGCGCTCGCTGAGAGAACAGACACTATGTGGAGGACCAAACTGAAGGCACCAATTCTGCAGGGAGCCTTGGCTGTCAATGTTTTTATCTCGAAGATTAACCCAACTGTCTCCACACAGTGTCCCTTCTGCCAGCAGCAGGAAATAATTTTTCACTGTTTTTTAGAATGTCGGAGGCTGCAGGGACTGTTCACAGTCCTCCAGACTGTTTTTACTCTGTGCAATGAAGTCTGGACAGAAACGGCTTTTATCTTCGGTGCTGGGTACCAGAGGAAGGAGGCGGAGAAGTGGAAGCTGCTGAACTTCCTGATGGGACAGGCTAAATTAGCTATCTACAAGACCAGGAAGTCCATGATCGATGCTGGAGCAGCTGTGGATCTTCTCACTCTGTTCTCAGAGTTGGTGAAGGCCAGAAAGTGGACTTTAAATTCTTAACCCTGACCCAGAATATGGACGGTTTCACCTCCAGATGATGTTTTACTGCAGCAGTCTGTACAGTGACTGGAGGAGAGCTGTTTTTTAATCCCCTATTTATGTGAATTTTTTTTAACTCTACTGTTGCTGAGACGACTGTGATTATTAAAGCACTGCAAATAAAGGTCTTTTGAAAAAAAAATAAATAAATCTCTGTGTTTGTGTGTGTATGTGTGTGTCTATTTCAATCTGGGTGTGGTGACCTAAGGTTAACCAACTCACCTATACACCTGCTGCCAATCCACTCATCAGCTACCCCTGAAGCCTGCAGTACATAAACTCAGCCCCATTCCATCGCTCTAGATTTCCACCGTGCACTAATCTTATAATATATTGAGCTTGGTTGAATTTTGACATGGTCTCTAAGTCTGAGTTCTACTTTTGGGCCCCAAGTAATTACCTTGAACTTAACAAGAAAATGTTGCATTTCAACAATATTCTGTCAAGACCTGAATCTTCATCATAACTACCAAACTAAAGATTATACAATTTCACTGAACAAAGATTATGAAAATAAAGTGCGTATTTCCCGCTGGAAATGATATCAAAAGCCATTTTAATGCAGAAACTAGAAAATATTGCAGTTTCTACAGAGAATAAAGAAATGTCCACCTTTTTGTGTCACAGAAAGAAACTTGACAGTCAGGTGACACGGATGCGGACCAGTAGAAAAAAAATAGGTCAAACCCCTCGCCAAAAATAACAAAGGTATGTCACAATTTTAGAACCTTTATTGTGAAACCAATACACTGTGCGCTGTTGACCAATGTAGCTATTACATTGGTGAAACCAATTTTTTTCTGGGCCTGAGACTCCAACCCATTTTTGTGCCAACCAATGAATGAATGAAAGAATTTACAAAATAAAACACCCTGTTTAGATTTCGGATCAAACATCAATGCTAAACGCAATTAAAATAGGCAAAAAAAGACACGATTTAGCTCAGAGCCTACTTATTCATGGCAGAAGCACAAAAATCAAGGGTAAATAACCAAATAAACACAATGTGAGCGAGTCAACAAAGCTTGGCAGGCAAGACGCTCTGCCTCTGAAACACAACCAGCTGGGATTGGAGATGCATGGAGTACAGAAGAAAAATATACGTTGTATACACGTCACAAATACATGCCTGGTGAAAATCATGGGTTACTCTAAAAACAAGCAGGAACTTCTCAAATAATGAGCCTTTGCTCAATTAGTCTGTCAACTGCACACAGACTAGCATTTGGAATCCTGGAAGAAACAGCAGGTTGGAAATTGGTTGAAGTTTAAAGTACACTTTCGGTGTATAATTATTTAAACATATTTTATTTTGATCTATGCTGTCTAACACATGTCCTGTTAGAGTGGTGTTAAAGTTAAACTTTTGTGTCACAGGGTTCTTACCATTTCCCAGGCAGCAGGGTCGTGTTTGAAGAGTGAGTGTGTGAGCTCCACTGAAACTCTCTTCCTGTAGTCTGAACTTTTGTCCTCTGAAATTCGGAACAGAACTGCTGCAGCGTAGGTGGCTGCAAGTAGACAGCAACATCAGTCATTTATAAACATATCAAATCATTTCAAAGAAAAAGGAAAGACACTCATTTTGCCCTCTTTGAAGGACTAAAGGTAATTTCATCCAAAACATGAAGAGTCAGTTCTTCCAAGAATTGACAATCATATAATCACAAGAATTAACACAAATTTAAGCAACCATCACAATTTTTATTAGGGCTTTTTTCAAATTTACATTTATTTATCTATTTTGCAAAAAAATGATGTGAAGTGGGACAATGTCCGACATGTTAAACAGTCACCAAACATCCAATTCAGAATCACATTTATGGACAGAATAAATATTAATCCTAAATCTCAATGAACCAACATGTAACTGCAGTATTGGACCGACTTCCCTGGCCTCTTGCAATTGTAGTGCAATCAAGTATCTTTAAAGATACAAAACAAGCCATTTCTAATTTTGATACGTAAAACTAACCACCGTCTATGGAGTTATTTGGTGTCATAGTACATCTTCTTATTGTCAACTAACGCCATGAAAAAACTAAAAGCAAAGCATTAGTTTGTCTCTCAATATTTTACGATTTCTTTACCCTGTCTGTGTTGTGTGTCTTGTGTTGTAAAAGTGCTTTGAATGGTCATCAGACTAGATAAGCACTATATGAATACAGTCCATTTACCATTTAATACAGGACACAACAAGGATTTCTCCCCCTCCCCTTTGCCTTTGTTAATGAACTCCAATCAAATTAAATGCCCGACCAGAGAGGAGAACATTCTGGATCACTGTTACACCACTGTCAGGGATGCTTATCACACCGTCCCCCATGCTACACTGGGCCACTCTGACTACGTCATGGTCCACCTGATTCCTGCTACAAGCAGAAGCTAAAGCTCTGCAAACCCGTAGTGAGGACATCAAGGAAGTGGACCAGTGAGGCTGTGGAGGATCTCCAGCCGTGTTTGGACTCTACTGACTGGGATGTGTTCAGGACTGCTACCAACAGTCTGGATCAGTACACAGAGGCCGTGACGTCCTACAACAGCTTCTGTGAGGACTGCTGTGTTCCATCACGCACCAGGGTGAGTAACAACCAGTGTTGGGTGTAATGCGTTACAAAGTAACGTGTTACTGTAATAACATTACTTTACGTTACTGTAATATTACTTTTTTCAGTAACTAGTAGTGTAAGGCATTACTCGTCTAAAAATGGTAATATTATTACAGTTTTCCTGAGCTAGTTACTTGTGTTACATTTGCCAGTAGCACCTTCAACACACACAACGCACTCAACACAGAGAACAGAAGGGAAGGGGAGGGGGCGTGAATGGAACAGTGATTGGTCTGGGTTTGTCACGAGGTATCATTTACCATCACCGGCAGCCAGCAGCAGAGTGGCACCCGCAAAGACAGATTGGAAAAAATATAAGCGTCAACAACGGCAAGCTCTTTTTCAGAGGAAGGTTCCCAGCAGCAGAAAGCTAGTTTCGACGGGTGGAGATTCAGTCATTATTTTGAATATGTTCAACAGAAGGAAAATAACTTGATGGTGAAGTGCACACTCTGCCCGGGTAACCACCCACCTCTAACTTGAAGAAGCACCTGGAGCGACAGCACAGACACATCAAGCTCGTTGCGAAGCGACGGAGTGACATGAACGAGCAGCCCCGCAAGCAGCAAAAACTTTCATTTGAACATCGGCAAAATACCGATAGCCAGGGGGGAGTAATTATAGAGTAATTAAGAAAAAAAATGTAACTAGTAATATAACTAGTTACTTTCTCCAGGGAGTAATAAAGTAAAGTAAGCCATTGCTATTTTTGAGAGTAATATGTAATATATTACTTTTTTGAGTAACTAGCCCCAACACTGTTTACAACAATGACAAACCCTGGTTCACAGCCAAACTCAGACAGCTAAGGTTGGCAAAGGAAGAGGCCTTCAGGAGTGGGGACAAAGACAGATTCAAAGAGTCGAAGTACAAGTTTGGCAAGGCGGTGAAAGAGGCTAAACAACTGTACTCTGAGAAGCTCCAACACCACTTCTCAGCTAATGACTCTGCGTCTGTCTGGAAAGGGCTCAGGGAGATCACTAACTACAAGCCTAAAGCCCCCCACTCCATCAACGATTGACGCCTAGCCAACGACCTGAACGAGTTTTACTGCTGCTTTGAAAGACAAAGGGACAGTCCAGCAATCAACCCCATGACACCTCCCAACAGCTCCAGCTCCAGTCACCTCCACCAATGGCCACCTTAAAGGCCCCCCCCCATCACCCACCTCAGTGACAACTTTTTTCATTCATGAGAGGGACGTCAACAAACTCTTCAGGAGACAGAACCCCCGGAAAGCAGCTGGACTGGATTCTGTCTCCCCATCCGCCTTGAGGCACTGCACTGATCAGCTGTCTCCAGTGTTCACAGACATTTTTAACACCTCATTGGAGACATGCCACATGCCAGCCTGCTTCAAGTCTTCAACCATCATCGCTCTTCCCAAGAAGCCAAGGACCACAGGACTTAATGACTTCAGACCTGTTGCCCTGACCTCTGTGGTCATGAAGTCCCTTGAGCGCCTTGTGCTCTCACACCTCAAAGACATCACCAACCCTCCCCTGGACACCCTCCAGTTTGCCTACAGAGCCAGCAGATCTGTAGATGGTGCAGTCAACTTGGCCCTCCACTTCATCCTCCAGCACCTGGACTCCGCAGGAACCTACGCTAGGATTCTGTTTGTGGATTTCAGTTCTGCTTTTAACACCATCATCCCAACTCTGCTTCAGGAGAAGCTCTCCCAGCTGAGCGTGCCTGACTCCACCTGCAGGTAGATTACAGGCTTCCAGTCTGACAGGAAACAGTGCGGGAAACACATCTCCGATGCAAAGACCATCAGCACCGGATCCCCCCAGGGCTGCCTTCTTTCTCCTCTGCTCTTCTCCCTGCACACGAACAGCTGCACCTCCAGTCACCAGTCCGTCAAGCTCCTGAAGTTTGCAGGTGACACCACCCTCATCGGACTCATCTCTGATGGCGATGAGTCTGCCTACAAGTGGGAAGTTGACCATCAGGTGACCTGGACAACAGACAACCTAGAGCTCAACGCTTTCCGCTTCCTGGGAACTATCATCTCCCAGGACATCAAGTGAGAGCCGAACATTAGCTCCCTCATCAAGAAAGCACAGCAGAGGATGTACTGTACAGTTTTTTCCTATCTGCTGTCAGCCTTATCAATAAGGCCCGGAACTCCCTCTGACACTCTTCACACTTCACCTCTGCCCCATCATGTCACACTGACATTTCTATAGCCCTTTGCATTACATTAACGCTCAGCTTGGTTTTCTTTCTGAAAAAACAGACCGTGCCCCCCCCCCCAAAAAAAGGAAATTAAAAAAACAAACAAACGTATGTATATATATTTATATTGTTACATTTTTACTACTTTAATATCTTATGTTTTTTTACTAGATGTGTCATGCACCAACTTCACCAAAGCAAATTCCTCGTATGTGTAAAATCGTACTTGGCAATAAAGGCTTTTCTGATTCTGATACTGATCAATTGCTGTGAAAGCTAATATGTATAGATTGGCTAGAATAGTATTGGTTTTGTTTTTGGATTTTGGACTGGTGGATTTTTGGTTGCCTCTATTTTAGTTAAATAAATCACTTGAACTGTTTTCTCTCAGCCTTTTTGTTAAGTCTGCATTTTCGGGTTCAATCCTTATTTTTGCTTGACGACCACAAAACAACATAAACGTTCAGATTCATCAGTATATGGGTACACATATCTTGGACTGTGACCTTGGACAGTGCTCAAGGTTAGGTTTACATCTTAATGTTATGTATCACTGGTTGACCTTTATTTCCATTTTTATTTTGGTTTATGCATTTAATAAATAAATTTAATTACAATTATTATGATTTATTTTATTTATGTATCATTCTTTTGTTCTCATGAGCAGGGTGGGCTTGCTGGGAGGCTGAGGGGGGACAGTGAAAGGATATTACTGTCATGAATCTATCTATATCACCATATGTGCAAATTGAAGGAGAGAGAGACATACCGATTCCCTCATTGTTGGAGTGCAGTAACTCCATAAGGGGTGCTGAAGCTCCCTCTGCATCGATGAGCTCTGCAGACTGTTTGTCCAGGGCCAGCTCGCACAGAACACCCGCTGATACTCTCTTCACATTCTCCACATACGAGTACAACAGCTAGAAACACATGCGCGCACACACACACACACATGCACACACAAACATAACCAGTGATCCATGTATTATTGCACAAGGTGCAAGGAGTCAAGTTATTCATGCTCTTGTGTGTATATAGAAGCGTACACAGCTGTGCAAGTAGGTTGTCTATGTACGATTTAGGTAAAAATAATGTCTTCTGTTGGAAAGCATTTTTAACTGTCCCAAATATTAGTCCTTGAAAAGGCAAAATGTCTTCAAGCTACATGTAGAATTTGACCAATGAAAGTCTCTACCTTCACTTCCTCCTCCATCCCTTAAATCACACTCAGTGAACTGTAAACTATTCAGGACATGAAAGAAACAACCTGGCTCCTTGGGTTCATGATGCTGATATCATTTCAGGTATTTCTGCAGTTTGTCCAGACATGTTGATGTAATATTCATTTGTAGCGTTCATGTGTGTGCACCTGTACAAATAGTGGTATGGTTTGCATGCTGGCAATTTCTCCTCTGTTTATGGGGTCTCTGGCCAGAATGTGGAGTGCTCCTGTGCAGCCCTCTACTATTTCTTCCATACGAACACCATCCTGATGACGAAGAAAGACATAAGGACAGAGGTACAGATATCAAAGAAAGATTATACCAGCTGACCAAATACCGTGCTTGGCACTACTACATACTATGGTCTTGTGTCTGCTGATTTCTGACTGCAGGTCAGAAGCTATGCACTGTGAAATTCCTGTTTTTACTCTTTGGTAACATTTTTGTGAAGGAAACTTGCCCCCAGTAGGAGTAGAATAGGTAACCGCATTGTAATTTAGGGGTGGGGTAGGGGTGCCGATAATTTCTTTGGATTTAAATCTCACATATGCACACCTCTTCGTGAATAAGTGGCATTCATCAACTAAGTTCGATTTAAGTTAGTAGTTTAAATCAGATTAGTAGCTAGTAACTGAGCAAATTCCTACAGTCTTGCTGCAAACTGTTCAGTTGTGTGCAAAACTAAGCCCAAGAAAACACTCTGTTTAAGGTTAATTTCTCATCAGTCATGTATTTGAAACAATTATCATACTATGACTGTTTGTGTGGCCGTTCTGTTCCTTCCTGTGGCGAACCAGTAAGTGCCATATTGTATATGTAGTTGAGCTTCAAGATTTCGTGTTGTAAGTGCATGTGTGTGTGTGTGTGCGTGTGTGTGCATGCGTGCGTGTGTGCATTGTCCAGACCTGGTATGTCTGCTGTGCAGATGAGGCATGCCGCTGTGTGTCCTGGTGAGCCTTCAGGAGCAGGTTGACTAATCGTGGAATAGCACCCGCCTCCCTCAGCGGTGCCTGATTGGCTGGGCACAGCGCCAGGTTCCGGATCAGACCAACCGTTGCCTGAGAAGACGACAGAGACCAAAGCGCTTTCTCTATTTGGGTCAGCTTTACAGGCAACTTAACATGTGGTGCCCACAAATGGCAGTGCCTGTTACTGTTTGGAACTTCAGCAAAATGCTTGCACTGCATTCATGTTTACCAACCAGTCTGTGATGCTTCGTATCAAAAGAAATCACAGGGATGAGATTAAAAAGATTTAACAGTTGTCTGTGGATGGAGCGCTTGCTTACTGCTGAGGAAATGGCTGGGCCAACAGCCAGGATCTGAACATTCACGAGAGCTCAGTGCTATCTCATTGCTACACCAGCAAAGTGCCAAGAAAAGCTTTGATTTTACTTTCAAATCGCTACATGCATACTCTGTAACCATACAGACATTTCAGAGGGAATAGCATCAGTGAAAATCATGTTGGTAAAGTTCCTTTAAAATGTAAACACATCACAAATGCAGGGAAATTTTGAAATCATGCAGAGGA
The DNA here is from genome assembly GCF_039877785.1 of Chaetodon trifascialis. Taxonomy (NCBI): domain Eukaryota; kingdom Metazoa; phylum Chordata; class Actinopteri; order Chaetodontiformes; family Chaetodontidae; genus Chaetodon; species Chaetodon trifascialis. Next base: position 2,722,122 of record NC_092070.1, read on the forward strand.
AATGTTTATGTGAAGGTTTTTTGAAAAATGTTTCTGATACACAACCCTATTTTTATGTCCAAACATTCTCATAACCTTAATGTCTTCAGCATCTGCACGTCAAATGACCACACGTGCTGATACCAACCAGTACTGGCACTGAAGTATCACAAGCTGTTAGGTACTGAGAGCTGGCATAGTATGTCTGGGCAGTTTCAAAATTTCCTTTACTTCTGCATTTAGTGCTACTTAACTTTTTTATTTGCTCATTGGTAAGAACATTTTCAGTTAATGTACATCCTTAGATAACGTTCAACATGTGATTGATTGTAACTGACTGAATCTTTCTCTGTGACCAGCACAGGTGTCAAACTGGGCTGACTAGACCAAGAGCCAACAGGCCCCCTGCTTAGCTTTAAAAGTGAATACGAACTCATCTTTCTAATCACAGTTTTAATATACTGACTGACTAAATTATGAGGAAAAGCACCCATTTTTCAAGTTCAAACTTGCGCAATGAACTAAAGAAAATGTCTTGGGTCTGTCATATGAAAAATTAATTATCTTAATTTGGACCCCGGTTTTGAGCCTTATTCTGATTTTGATCATATTTGGGATTTGAGATGTAGTATGAGAAACCTGTTAATTTATCTCCCTGTGTACATGATACAGTTTTCCGATGTGTTTCTGATTAACTCTGCAGTCATGTCTTGATTCCTTACCATCTCAGCTATCGTGTTGTGTACCAAAAAAGAATGTTCAAAAACCTGGATGTTGTGTTTATGTCACAGTATCCTGTGTTGTATTTAAGTGTTCCATGATGCATATCCAGGTTTTTCAAACCAAGATATTTAATTGTGGGATACTCAAGGAAACTCATGCACATATACTATAAAGTCACTCAATGCTGTTGAGAAATTGTTTGTAAAGAACACTTTTAAAGCAAAAAAATGGGCCGCCATCAAAAATCAGGTGCTAGTCCAGTTATTTTCCTCTGGCGACAAGTCTGATACTACCATCTCTGCGGTGGCATCTCACTGCAATAACCTATACCTGCAATACCTGTTCCATGTTGAAAATACAGTCACTAAAAATTCTATCACTGATCCCTGAAGAGCGTGATGCACTGAAATATCTTGACTCCAATGACGGTATAAATGTGTTCATTCCCACTCTGACACTAAAGTAATGGGGCAATAAGAGTGCAACACATACTGTCTTTTCTAAGGGACAGCTGTAGCTTAGGAGATAGAGTGGCCATCCACTAATCAGAAGCTTGGTGGCCAATCCCTGGCTCCTGCAGTCAGCAAACTGAAGTGCCCTTGGGCAAAACACTGAACCCCACATTGCTCCCAACAGCTGTGCAATTGGCTGTGCCACAGCTGTGCCAGTGTGTGTGTTCCTAATTTACCTTCTATTTTAAAAAAGTGGGTATTGAATAAACACCAGAATTGAAAAATGACAAAAGATATCCAGTACTAATGTTGAGCATGTCTATTTTAGATTTAAATCAAAGATACATGGACAGCCAGGGTGCAAGAAAACTCAAATACTCGAATTCATTAATATAATTATGTCCAAGTTGGCCAGACTGTCAGACTGAGAGAGAGAAGCGCAAGTGTGTGTGTGTGTGTGTGTGTGTGTGTGTGTGTGTGTGTGTGTGTGCTCATGTATTACTTACGTTGTGGGGACAAAAATCTGTTTACACAGTCACATGTGGGGACAAAATACAGGTCCCCACAAGTTAAATCATTACATTTTAGGGTAAAGACTGAGGGTAGGGTTACGGATTAGGTAAGGTTAGGTTAGGTTTAGGGTTAGGAATAGGCAAATAGTGGTTATGGAAAAAACAAAACGGAAAGTGCCAATTTCACTCTACTCGTTAACCGAGTAGAGTGAAATTGAGAGTGACTAAGGGCAGATGTAATGAATTTCAAAAGTCAGTTTATACATAGATTTTATTTTTTAATCAGTTTTCTTGCTGTCACACGACACCAACAGTGAAAGTATTCTACTAACTAGCATTGCATTGCATAGAGCTCCATTGTTGTCAAAGAAGTCGCAGGGTGGCCATGCCATCAGCCAACTCACCATCCCTGTTTTTTCAATCTGTTCGTCATCTACTGCTCCCAGCCACTGGGTTGTTGTAAACTGATGTCAGGCAAAAGATATACCTTCCTTGTAAACATTCAGTCAGATGCTACAGTTTGTTCATGGTGTTGACAGCACCACATACAGCTGTAGACTACACAAAAGTTGTGGCAGCTTAGTACCTTAACCATCACTACTCATGCCAACAAACAGAAAAACATGACAAGGGCTGTTAAACTTCTGATGTATTTCCAGAGAGCTTGCAGTTGTTGCCACTACGACGGACTGATGTGACTGTGACTGTTTTTGCTGACATATACAGGTTTGATTCCGTGACTAACCACATACAAGAGTGAGCAAATACTGTATTTGAAGAAAATGACAAAGTCTGGTTAAAATCTCATACTCCAAAGCAGAAAAATCATTCTCTGCCTAACTTGCTCCAAAATGTGAAGGCCCAGACAGAGTGGTGTGATAAATCAGCTGACTAAAGTACTAGGTCTGCAGACCACTGATTGGCCAGAGGGAATGGTCACTAGAATCAGCACTGGTGTGACACAGGACACAACCCGGCATTTCTAAGTCGAGCTGAGTTTGTCGTTGATTGTGAGAGGGAGAGAGACAGCTGTCTTGTTCCCAACTCTTGGAGGAATGAAGGGGAGAAGCAACAGCACTGTTGCATCTTGCAGATGTTTCAAGGGGTATCTGAAAATGAAAAGTGTTATGGATTGTAGATATGTGAACTCATCTTAAAATAATGTGACCTCCTATCTAGGCTTTTGTTGGGGGTAAGGGGATGTAACGAGTGTGGGTTGGCAACTTCCTTGTAAACTTTAGAGGCAGATGCTACAGTTCATTCCCAGTGTTAGTTTGTTTTTTTGTTTGTTTTTCTTTTTTAAAAAGATTATTCTTCTGGGCTTTTTTTCCCTTCATTGGACAGTTTGAGGGGGTAGAGAGGAAACATGGGGAGAGAAAGGGGGGGTATGACATGCCACAAAGTGTCCTGGCAGGAATTGGGACTGGTGATGTGGCTATCATTCAACTACGCTCCATTCATGGTGTTAATAGTTCCACAAACAGCGGCAGACTGTGAAAGAGTTGTGGCAGCTTAGGCCCTAGTTCATCATCGCTCACTTCAACACGAGGCAATGAAAAACACCACAAAGATCGTTAACCTCCTGATGTGATTGGTTTCCAGAGAGCTGACTATGCTGCTGTCTGACTGACTAACATGACTGACTGACTGACTGACTGACTGACTGACTGACTGACTGACTGACTGACTGACTGACTGTGTGTATTTCCTGACATTCATACAGTTCAGATGATAAAAAATCAGGATCAATAAGATGATCAGAGAGGCTGGCTCAATGATAGGCTTTACCCAGACTCACTTAAGGTCACTATGGAGAAGAGAACAAGGGCCAAACTAAAAATGGTTCTGTATTGAGTTGACTTGAAGGCCATCCAATACAGAATGTGTTTAACAGACTAAGAAACTAATTCAGTGAGAGACTAATTCTGCCTCAGTGTTCTACCAAATGATTCAGAAGGTCTTTTGCTCAAGTAGGGGTAAAAAAATTTTTGGGTGCAGTCTAGATCCATCAGCTGTTAATCTTTTCTCAAATGGTGGCAAAAGAGTTTCTCCTCTAGAGATTCATAAATATGTCTAATCTAAACTGTCTAATGTAATCTAAGCATTTATAATTTATCATGTTTAGCATTTTTGCTTAGCCCATTGGTGTGCATTTGCAACATAACTTACTAATTAGCATGATGCAAAAACTACAAACAAGGTGGATAACAATGTCATTACCTCTGAAAGTGGCGTTAGGTGACGCTTTTCTCCAAAGCAACAGGCAAAATGTGCGTTCAACCACATGAATACAACCCAATAACTGCAAGAAATGAAGAAGAATGAAGAAAGAAAGCAGAGAGTGCAGAGCCTGGGAAGCCCAAATCTTGGAGGGTGGAGAGGAGGATCTGGTGGTTCTCAGTATCATACACTGCTGAAATGGCCAGCGTGATGATGATGAAAGAGAGGGATGGTGCTCTAGCAGTGTGGGGTTCCTCTGTGATGACAAGGGGAGCAGTCTCAGTTGAGTAGATTGCCTTGAAACAAGACTGGTAGAGGTCAAGCAGGTTGTTCTTGTGGAGATATACAGAGAGGTGAGTGAAGACAATATGCTCAAGTGTTTTAGAAAGAAATGGAAGAAGAGGGATACGTACGTCTGTAATTCTTTCCATCAGCCATTGGCCAGGTGTGTGGGTGTGTGACAATGGCCAGAGTTTGAAGTTGTTTTCACTTCACACACGGCTGACACTTTTCTTGCGCACATCCAAGTGCAACATCATGACTGCCTATGAGCAGAAACTGTCTGAAAGTGCGCACTGTTGTCCTCATTTTAAAGATCATTGGGTCCAGCATGCTGCATGATGTCTACCACAAGTGTTGTCCATTCGTTATCATTTAATAAATATACCTCAGTGCATCGGTGTCCTATATACAGTATGTAGCATTCTGTGCCAGTCTGCCTGATATGTTGTTGACACTCCAAGCAGGGAGCAACAGTGCACACAGCAGATGAAGTGTGAAAGTCGATATTTTAAATAAAACATTTAGTTTAATTTGCATATCTGGTTGCCAAAATCTGAGTCATGCTAGACTGAGAGCAGAAAGGCTTTTAGTGTCTTCTGGATCAGCACATCTGAAAATGACAGACACGCTTACAGAGTGAAGTGGAATGAATCTAGGCATTAAGAGCAAATCAGGTCGCATGTAGCTGTGTGTGTGTGTGTGTGTGTGTGTGTGTGTGTGTGTGTGTGTGTGTATTACTCATGTTGTGGGGTGAAGACTTAAGGTCAGGGTAAAGTTAGGTTTGGGTGAAAGCGCAGTGCTCTTGGGATTAGGGTTGGGGTTGGGGTTGGGTTTAAGTTGGGGTTTATTTCCTTCTTTATTTGCACTGGCCTACTGATCTGAAAAAAAATGTTTTCCTCCTGAAATAATGGCTTTAAGCAGTGTTTTTCTGCCCATGATGGCTTTCTAAAATGTCACACATGCTGCCCCTGGTGTTTGTTAGTCTTTGTTATGGTTGTAAAGCCATGTTGATGCATTAAATGTTGCCATGAGCATTTCTTCCCAGATAGCATACAGATGTGGGCCACTTCACGCAACAATCCGGCACTGTAGGCATTCTTCTGGCCCGCACAAAACAGATGTTAGCCTAAAGTGGCCCATTTGGTAAATGCTACATTCGGCCCTTACATCACAAAACAAATATGGCCCATCTTTGGCAAATACGTGGCAGAGTAGGGAATGGTTATTCTTTAAGTGAACCAAAACTGGGCCACATATGGTTCAGCACACGTGGCCCACCTTTGCGAAAACACAATTGGGCCAGTTTTGGCTAAAATACGGCAAGTTAGCATCGACTAATATGTATGTGAGCCTAAAGTGGCCCACATGTGAGAAAACGTATGTGGCCCACCTTTGCTGAAACACAATTGGGCCACTTTTGGCCGAAAGACTGCAAGTTAGCATTGACTAATCCGGATGTGAGCCTAAAGTGGCCCACATATGAGAAAACATACATGCCCCACCTTTGCTGGACCACATTTGGGCCATTTTTGGCCGAAAGACGGCAAGTTAGCATTGACTAATCTGGGTGTGAGCCTAAAGTGGCCCACATGTGAGAAAACGCACGTGGCCCACCTTTGCTGAAACAAATTTGGGCCACTTTTGGCCGAAAGATGGCAAGTTAGCATCGACTAATATGGATGTGAGCCTAAAGTGGCCCAAATATGGTTCAGCACACGTGGCCCACTTTTGCTGAAACACATTTGGGCCACTTTTGGCCGAAAGACGGCAGGTTAGCATTGACTAATATGGATGTGAGCCTAAAGTGGCCCAAATATGGTTCAGCACACGTGGCCCACCTTTGCTGAAACACATTTGGGCCACTTTTGGCCGAAAGACGGCAAGTTAGCATCGACTAATATGGATGTGAGCCTAAAGTGGCCCAAATATGGTTCAGCACACGTGGCCCACCTTTGCTGAAACACATTTGGGCCACTTTTGGCCGAAAGACGGCAAGTTAGCATCGACTAATATGGATGTGAGCCTATAGTGGCCCAAATATGGTTCAGTAATATGGTGGGGCCCATACTTTTTGAAGTACAAATGTGCCAGGACAAGAAAAGACAAGACAAGTTAAGTTAAGTTAAGTTAAGTTAGTTTGCTTCAGATCATCTGTTGTTGTCAACTTGATAGGGGTGGAACTTTGTACAAGTCCACGATGACTTTGTTCCCTCCTTGCACTCTGTGTTAATGCATTTATGTGCTAAACAAATAAACCTAAACCTAAACATAAGATAATAGATAAGTAGATATTCCTTTTTCGGTGGAAATGTTCTATGATGGGCATGACTGACAACGTTGCAGCAGGAACGACCTGAAATAGGCCTATTGCTCCATCAGTCATTCTGGAAGAAGCTCGCCACTGGAGCCCGATAATATAATACATCCATGCTGGAGCTCCCGTCCAGCTTCTTTGCTGGAGCTTGCTATGGAAGCAGAGGACTGAAGACTTTTAGGCCTGAACTGCCTTAATTGTGTTCACAACAAGCAGATGGTGAATTCTGAGAGTTGTTCCGTCTGACACTCATACCAGCAGGAATTACATAGCCTACAGTAGGCATAGTCAAGTTTAACTTTTTCTTCTCTTAGTGCAATATTATCTGTCAGTATAAATAATTTGCTGACTGTGATGAATTTTGTTTGCTGATTAAAGTTATATATATTGACCAACAAGTTGTCCTCCCCATAGAACTTATTCTATGTACAAATCCATATGCTTGTCAGCACTGGTAAGCGAGTTTGCACATGTGTGTGTACACGTGTCTGGTTATTAATATGTATGAGTGTGGTTATTGGTTGATCTATGTAGGCCTATGTATTGTGTTTGAATGTGTGATAAAAGTAAAAGCTGTGCTGTTGTGCACTTCATGATTTGGTGCTCTTGTTCCCTGCTTTTACTAGTGTATTCTATCTATTTTTAAAATATTATGGTCGTCACTCATATTTCAATCATTTTAATACTGTAGCCTACCTATCTGCTTTAACTTTACCTGCCCAGGGACTACAGACGGAAGTGAGCTGTTGAGTGTTGCTATAATCTGGCTCAAAGCATCTCTTCTTGTCTTACAAGATTAATGTTTTTTGTGCATTGTCCCTTTTTTAAACAAATAAATTCAATTCATTAAATGCACAACTGTACATTCCTTGACAGAGTGTGCCAATAAGAGCAGAGCCTAGGCCAAGAGTGACAGTATGTGAACAGAAAACACTTCCACGTCACATAGAAAATGACTGGCAGGTCGACATTGAAAATTGTATTGACCTACATTTACCTGAACATATCATCCACAGTGACAGTTTTTTTTTTTAAATTAAGTCAACGCTTTTAAGTCTGTAAGGATCGTATCTTTATTCAAACTCTACTTTCCGTTATGTTTTTTTCCGCTTCAAGTTGGAGTTTTCCAAATTACGAGTCTCTTTGAATGCATCATATTCGAATTGACAAAAGGTAGCAAGGGAGCAGAAAGTGCCCGAAATGGAGATCCAGGAGAGAACAGAAGTCACGGTGAGGTGAGTCCCTGAACGAAAAATAAATGAATTTTTCTGTGGGAAACATTTAGCTCTTATTGTTGGAAATAAACATTGTTTTGTTAGGTTGCCGGTGCTGCAAAATGTTAGCTAGTTAACATTCAGTTTTTATACAAGGTTAATGTGACCAGGCAGACGTGGCCTAGGTGTTTCCCATTTATAGACCTGGCGCAGCGCCACAGAACCAAGACCAAGCACCACAAATTGATTCTGCTTTTGTTTTTTTTCTCTTATCAACGCAATATCGTTCCGTTCATCCTAGCGCGGCTGCATTTTGGCATTCTCTCTCTCACACACGCGTGCACACACACACACACACACACACACACACACACACACACACACACACACACACACACACACACACACACACACAACAACAGCAGTGCATGGTAATTTGGTTAAAGCGAAACTGATATGGCGCGCGAACCATTTCAAACCTATTCACAAACTCCCTGGCCAAACAACTGAACTGGCGTGGCGTGAACGAGAAGACGGCCTTCCACAGCCTCCAGTTACTGGTGAGTGTTAATTGTGGGTTATATTTCTTAGTGATGTGTCTTGATGAATCCTTCCTTCCTTTTCTTTCATGCTAGATAGGGGTGCTGAAATTAATCATAAAATCAATTTATCAAGATGCAGATCTGAATGATTATGTATCAGTGTGGTAGCAGACAATATTCTATTCTATTCAAATAGAATTCCATTGCTTGTTGATTTTCTTGCTGCAGCTTTATTCAGCGATTATGGTCCTGTGGTCCGATCTACAATATAAATAGCAAAAAGAACCCAAAAAATATATTCAGTCTATCAGCCGTGGGACTGCATAGAAATTGACCAATGCTATCCAACTGTCACGGTAAGCTTGCATTGGCTCGTACCCTCCATCCACCTCGACCCGCCTCGTCCCCACCCCCTTATGCTTAGAAACTACAAGTAGTTGTAACTGCTCTGAGCTGCTCAGCCACAGACACATGAAACCACAAATTCAGCGTCTGCTGCCCCTTCACCCCCGGCCGGCCTGTCACTGAAAGCAGTGGCAACAGGGTACTGGCGCTGCTGCCATTAGCGGTACCGAGCACAGCCTCAGCCTACAGCGGGGTTTATGTTGAACAGGTAATCTTTGGTTTTATTGTAGAAGTTGTGACTGTGAATCCAACATTTTACTCCACATTCAAAGCCATGTTTTTTTTCTGCAGGTAACAGGCTTGTTGCTCTCATCTGCTCTAGGGGGGTATTTCGTGAGGAGGCTCGGAGGGGAGGGGTTTCTCATTGTCTTTCAGACCGTAGACCATAGCTTTAAGTAATATAATTAATTAAAAATGCTGATAGCCTAATACTCGTTATAAAATACTTATAATACAACAACATATACACCCAATCACATTTTATGAGGCACCAGTTTAAAGCTCTGTTTGCTTTGAAGAAGACATACTCTGTGGCACATACTGTGCCAAAATGTCAGCAACCTTCACCATAATAAAAATTTCTATGTGCTTTATCATCTTTTCCAGCTATTTATCTCTCCCCTGCTCTAAGATGCACCAGTCTGCAATCAGTTCGTCAGCTGAAAGCGAGAGTTTTCCTCCTACAATTTTAGTAATTGGCTGGTCATGGCTAGACTGTTTTCAAACTACATTCATTGCTGCCCAACTACTGTATGGGCAAGATATAGCATGTCATGCAGTTACCCATTTCTCACCATTGTGTGCAATCTATCCAAAGCTTTACAGTTTTCTCAATTTTTAGGAACAGTCCGAAAAAATCAGCTGACGGCCACTGCAAAAGACCAGGAGGTGGAGGCCTATATTAAAAGGTGGCTTCATCTCACCGGAGATAGGGACGGTGGGAGGAGAGAGAGAGAGAAGAGAAAAGGCGATCCACACAGCTCGCACGTAAGTTAGCTACAATACCTATTTTGCAATATATATGTGATACTGTTCTACAGCAGAAATCAAGATGAAGCTGTCGGCATATGTAAAAAAAAAAAATTAAAAAAAAAACGAGGGCAAAGTACAGAACAAATATTACCAATTCTGAATGAACAAATATAATTAAAAAAGGCAGTGTTGTGACTTTTGCCATTTTTCCCACTATGGTCAGTTAGGAATTAGAAGCTTGTTCAGCCACCATGCAGCAAGCATACCCATTTTCTTGTAAATGTAAAGATTTCTCTTGGCAGTGATGGGACAGTAATGTAAACTGTAACTGGAATTGTCACCCATTGCCTTTGTTAAAAGCCAGTTCATGGGTCTGAAAAGTAGGGAAATCACACATCAGTTAGAAACACATCTTTAATGAAAACTGTATTTGACTTTAGTGTAATATTCTAATTACAAAATAATTACAAAAAAGTTTTGAGTCTTAAGATGTGGTCTTACCTCAAACTTTTCCCTTTACTGCTGCATTCATGGTCTTCAGCTCCACCATGTGGTCAACTGGTGTAAATACACAGCGATTGTGTGAAAGAGGCTAGCTGACTGATTGTCATCTCAGACTTGATATGTGGTAGGTTTAATATGTAGGATGGAGTTGCTTCCAACTTAGAGCCTCAGCCATGTTGCAATGGAATATAATACTTACCTTGGCATAATATATAAAAAATAAACACCATCTCCCCCTGTAGAACAACCAATCTGTTCCTCACTCGTGTTTATATTTTGGGAACAACAGAAAAGAAAAAAAAAAAGATTTAGACAGTATAAAAAAGGCCATGTTGGAGCTGCTGGATAAAGTAAATGCTGATGTGGAGCCACTCACATGAATGAGTTAGTTAAACACAGCACTGCTTTACTGAGTCAACAAAATATGTTCTTCTGTGCATTTCTTAAAGGGCCAGATGACAATGCTGGGGCCATGAGTGAGCGTGTTCCGCATGTGTTCTTCATGTGTTCTTCATGTTTGTTTTGTTTGTGTTATGTTATGTTAAATAAAATAAAGTTCACTGTTCACTGTTCACAAGTTGTTTCTCGTGTCTGGTTATTTCTTCAGTTCTTCAGGAGGTATCTTCATCTTTGACCCTGAGACCAACAAGACTGGACCACTGCATGCCACCATTTAGCACAGTATCTGGAGGTACCATAATGACATGTAGCCTCAAATTCAGACCAGTTCAGGTTTATTTATATGATGTGTTTATATTTGACATAGTACTTTGTCATGGTTTGGTTGTGACTCCAAAGTGTGCAGGCTAGACAAGATCATAGACTGTAAACCAGTTCTGGGTAAGTCTGAAAGCTAGTTCTAATGTCCATGTGGTAGGTGGGCCAGAATAAAAATGTACAGTGGTGGCCCAAATTTGGGTGAGTGCTGGTTTATTTGGTCTCTTTCTTGGCTGACATTTGGCACTGTGTTGGTTTGGTTGTGGCCCACCTCTGGCAAACAACTGTTGACCACATTCATGCCATCATTCCAAGTGGTATATGGGCCAGAATAAAAACGAACAGTGGTGGCCCACATTTGGGTGAGTGCTGGTTTATTTGGTCTCTTCTTGGCTGACACTTGGCACTGTGTTGGTTTGGTTGTGGCCCACTTCTGGCAAACAGCTGTGGACCACCCATGTGCCATTATTCCATGTGGGATGTGGGCCAGAATAAAATGTACTGTGGTGGCCCACATTTGGGTGAGTGCTGGTTTATTTGGTGTCGGCTGACATTTGGCACTGTGTTGGTTTGGTTGTGGCTCACTTCTGGCAAACAACCACCCATGTGCCATCTTCCCATGCCGTACTTGGGCCAGAATAAAAGTGTACAGTGGCCCACATTCGGTTGAGTGCTGGTTTGTTTGGCCTGTTTTTGGTTGACATCTGGCATTGTGATGGCTTGGTTGTGGCCCACTTTTGGCAAACAGGAGCGGACCGCCCAAGTGCCATCATTCCATGTGATATGTGGACCGGATGAACATGTCAGGTGTGGGCCAGATATGGGCCAAAAGAATTTTGCTATCTGGGTTTGTTTTCCTCTCCCACCAGTGTAAAATATGGCCGACATTAGCAGATATCAAAAAGCAATTTGCATCATTCATATGGTAGCCAATTTTGATTTACGCTCAGCAAAGGCCTGCAGAGCAAAGAGACAACTATGTCAAAAGACATCAAACAAATAATATAAAATATCCACCAAATCTGTCTTTGGACATGTTGACTGACAACCACTGCTGCAGGTTAAATTTCTCAGTGAGGTGTAATCCAAGCTGATAGTAAACGAACAAAAGTCCATAATGACCTTCTTGTTTTTGAAACAGTAACCTCCTGAAAGTTGGCTGTTGATGTGCCCCAGAAGGGGTGCAATGTTTGACACAAAGGCACTATGCCATTTATTGTAGGCTACTCCTTTAAAGCAGCAGGTCAAAGTGTTTACTTATTCTATTAAATATGTCAACATGTATTGGATGGATTCAAGGTTCTTAGAGAATGTATCCTATAACTTTGGTGATTATCTAACCTTTCCTCTAGTGCCATTATCAAGTTAATTTGTCCCATACTTTGGTTTATGACCAAACTTCTGCAAAACGAATGACATTCCCATCAGCCTCAGCTGAACTTTATGTTTTGCACTAATTTACAATTTAGCACACTAAAATAAGATGATGAAAATTGTAAACATTATACCTGCTACAATTTGGTATGTTAGTGTTGTTATTGTGAGCATTTAGCTCAAAGCTCTACTGTATCCAAGTAGAGGCTCACACAGGTGCTGCAACAGAATTTCTGACTGGAATTTTTACTCGTTAAAGCAAAAATTCCAAAATTAACTGGTTCTTGTGTTATCATCATTAGCTCTTGGACTCTATCTATCTATCTATCTATCTATCTATCTATCTATCTATCTATCTATCTATCTATCTACATACAGTACATGTGAGTGTGTGTATACACACACACACACACACACACACACACACACACACACACACACACACACACACACACACACACACACACTCCAGGCTCCAAAGTAAGCTCCAGAAATAGCTTCGTTGTCAGTATGTTGTTCATTTCCTCCGTTTTGTTTTGTAAATTGAACCTCTCAGGACTGCTTGCAGGGTTTTAGACTTTTTTGTTCATTTAATTTGGACTGAAACCCAGTTATTGTCAGTCTTCTCTCTCTCTTGCTTTCATTGTCACTCATTCTCAGTCTTTCTTCTTCACTGAAAAGCAAAACAACCAGCTTTGTCTCTTGAGCTTTCACTGTCTCTCTCTCTCTTACCTTTCTATCCGTCTGTGTATATCTCTCCCGGGACACAGCATGCCAGCGGGTGTTGTCACAGCTGAAGTGTTTTGAGAGTGAAGCATGATGGGAAATGTCTGTCTGTCTGTTGCTGCTATATATATATATATATATATATATATATATATATATATATATATATATATATATATATATATATATATATATATATATAGTGCTGAATAATAAAAATATAAAATATTTAATTGTGATTAATCGCATAAATGTCATAGTTAACTTGCGATTAATCGCAAATTAATTGTACATTTTTATTTATTCTAAATGTCCCATTAATTATCATTTTAATACTGTCATCAACATGGAAAAGTGGATAGGCTTGCTTTGTGCAAATGTTTTTTGGCCCCTTTGCCTTCACTCTGCAGTCCAGCTCACCCCAAACCATCTCGATTGGGTTCAGGTCCGGTGACTGTGGAGGCCAGGTCATCTGCCGCAGCACTCCATCACTCTCCTTCTTGGTCAAATAGCCCTTACAAAGCCTGGAGGTGTGTTTGGGGTCATTGTCTCGTTGAAAAATAAATGACCGCAAACCGGATGGGATGGCATGTCGCTGCAGGATGCTGTGGTAGCCATGCTGGTTCAGTGTGCCTTTAATTTTGAATAAATCCCCAACAGTGTCACCAGCAAAACACCCCCACACCATCACACCTCCTCCTCCATGCTTCACAGTGGGAACCAGGTATGTGGAATCCATCCGTTCACCTTTTCTGTGTCTCACAAAGACACAGCGGGTGGAACCAAAGATCTCAAATTTGGACTCATCAGACCAAAGCACAGATTTCCACTGGTCTAATGTCCATTCCTTGTGTTTCTTGGCCCAAACAAATCTCTTCTGCTTGTTGCCTCTCCTTAGCAGTGGTTTCCTAGCAGCTATTTGACCATGAAGGCCTAATTCGCGCAGTCTCCTCTTAACAGTTGTTCTAGAGATGGGTCTGCCGCCAGAACTGTGTGTGGCATTCATCTGGTCTCTGATCTGAGCAGCTGTTAACTTGCGATTTCTGAGGCTGGTGACTCGAATGAACTTATCCTCAGAAGCAGAGGTGTCTCTTGGTCTTCCTTTCCTGGGTTGGTCCTCATGTGTGCCAGTTTCGTTGTAGCGCTTGATGTTTTTTGCGACTCCACTTGGGGACACATTTAAAGTTTTTGCAATTTTCCGGACTGACTGACCTTCATTTCTGGCCACTCGTTTTTCTTTAGTTAGCTGATTGGTTCTTGCCATAATATGAATTTTAACAGTTGTCCAAGAGGGCTGTCGGCTGTGTATTAACCTGACTTCTGCACAACACAACTGATGGTCCCAACCCCATTGATAAAGCAAGAAATTCCACTAATTAACCCTGATACTGTAAGGCACACCTGTGAAGTGAAAACCATTTCAGGTGACTACCTCTTGAGGCTCATTGAGAGAATGCCAAGAGTGTGCAAAGCAGTAATCAGAGCAAAGGGTGGCTATTTTGAAGAAACTATAATATAAAACGTGTTTTCAGTTATTTCACCTTTTTTTGTTAAGTACATAACTCCACATGTGTTCATTCATAGTATTGATGCCTTCAGTGAGAATCTACAATGTAAATAGTCATGAAAATAAAGAAAACGCATTGAATGAGAAGGTGTGTCCAAACTTTTGGCCTGTACTGTATATATATAAAAACAATATTACTGTGGCTCACCTTTACAACAGGCCAGTAGTGTGGCTGCCCCAGCAGCTTGACAACAGCTGGGATACCATAGTGCAGCCGTACTGCATTCTGGGCCAGCTCGGCATCCTGGTGGCGTGATGTAAGGTGACGTAGGGCACAGACCGCTGGCTCAGCAACATCCTCCTTCTCTCCAGCACGAAGGACAGCATGGATCAACGCCTCCACACCGCCATACTGAGTCACCAGAGTCTGAGGGGTAACAGGTTAAGAGAATGGAATAGCTCATGTGGAATACAGGTGTGCCGTGAAGCTTCATTTGTGGTATGAAAGCCACTAAGTATAACACAGAAATTGATTTCAAAACATGGAGTGGAGAGAAAACAGTGACAAATAAATGGTATGTGTGTACAGTGTGTATAAGTGTGTGTGTCTTGGCTTGAAAGCAATGAGAATGCAGTCAATATCAGTATGATATATTGCTTTTATAAATTGATTTTCCTCAGGAGTGCAGAATGCAGATTGTCTAAGGTGAAGAGTATACAAAGAAACTACAATCTTTCATTAATTAAATACTGAAAGAAATATATTGGCTTCTCCTTTGGGTCTTTTCTTTTCTTTTCTTTTCTTTTCTTTTCTTTTCTTTTCTTTTCTTTTCTTTTCTTTTCTTTTCTTAAAAATTCACATAATGCACATTGTGAAGGCCCACAGGAAGACATCAAATTGTGACCAGCTCTCAAAAGCTCTGCATGTCACTCACATTTTATACTACAGCAGTTTATGGGAATGTAAATTAAGATGTGTACATACACATTAAGGCAACATCCATAAATATGCATTCAGAAATGAATAAACAAAGTAAAAAGTTTATGTGGAGTCAATGAAAGCTAAGGCTGCTTTCACCTACAGTTTTTGATTTGGGACAGACCAATTCTGGTGTGTTTGCCCATTTAGTGCACTTTGTTTGGGCTGGTCTGAAATCTGTCAGTCAAATTTTCATCTGGATCAAACCAGGCTGTGCAGTTGCAACTGAACTCTAGCGTATATGCAATTGTAGCATGGATTCAAAAGCTAAATTACTGTTATCCATTGGCTGACCATCAATTGTCGAGGAAACAGTCTACATAAATTTTACCTTATTTCTGAAAATGAAGTCTAGTTTCAGTCATAACTTTAATTGATCATAATAAATTACTTCATGAGTTCTTTTTGACATCAGAAAAGATAAATGAACAAATCAGTTAAGTAGCATGTAGCACTCATGATGAAGGAGGACGTCACAAAAGCTGTCCAATAAATGAGATACCTACCTCCTCTAGATTTGGTTGAAAAGAAGGCTGTGTGAACACAAACTGGGCCAGACCATAAAGCTAACAATAAATCTTTTTTCCTTTGGTTCAGACCAAATTAAGGTTTTAGGGGGTGGTTAGCTGGGTTTAATGACAATACATTGAAAAAAATATATCTGCAAGCAGCGATTCTGGGTTCAAACCCCTTTGCACCCAAAAAAAGGAAGCAAAATTAAAGCATCATCAAGTTCAATTTTAGTTAAGCAAGGAGTGAAGTCAATCATATGATTTTTTTTCATCATCACAAAGCCTGCAGCATTTCAATAGTAATGCACTCAAAGTTCTGCCGTTTGCCTCACTTTAATAAGATTTGTATGAAACTCAGTGGAAATGTTCAAGAGGTAGGACAGGATGTCTTTAGTGAGTTTACTCAGGACTTCATTCTCTACCATCTAAGAAAAGGTGTTGCAGCTGCAGATTAATACCCATGGTTTCGGAATCACATGTTCAACTATCACATACAGAATAAAATGGAAATGTTCAGATAACCACAAACATTTGACCTCTCATCATTGTTACCTTGTTGCGTGAGTTATTACAGGTGAGGTTGGACAGGATACCAGTTGCACAGGTCAACATGTTGACATCATCTGAGCCCAGCTGGGTGACCAGTATCTGCAACAGACCATCTAACCCCTCCTGCAAAGACAGACCGGGGGAGACAGACGAGCAAGAGGTCAAATGTTCAAATCTGAGCAGGGATAACTTGGCTTAAGTACAGCTTCCGCACAGCAGGGTTATGAGTAACACTGTGTGACGACTCAGCCATTGATAGTAAAATATCAATATAGTTATAGTTATTTCCATCTCATATCAAATAAATGTAACCAATTGCTTCACATCTTTGTTCACATGATGAAACACTGGATATATGGTAATAGCAGGTCTGCAAACTCAAGTGGGCTGAAAAGACGTGCTGTGAAACCTGCAGTTGTTTATGTTAAAAAAAAAATTACTTTTTTTTACAATTTGAACATGGGCGACTGTGGCTCAGGTAGAGCGGGTTGTCCACTGAAGCTTAGTTGTTCAATCCCCAGCTCCTCCAGCCCAAAATTGCTCTGTATGCTGTATTTTGCAAGTGGCAACACTTTTTCACCATGATCAACATGGAAATATCCATGGGATGGGATTACCTGTTGCTGCACCTGGAATATGGAGAAGACAAAGGGAAAACAGGGTCTTGGGCCTGGGTTGTGGAGGAGGATGGGCTTTTCAATGGAACACTAGAAAATGTAATATCGTAAGCACCTCCTCCCCACTTAGGCAAATCAGACCATATCCCAGTGCAGCCTCTGCCCACCTAAAGGAAGAAACTCAAAACAAGGCAGACCAATATTGTGGACCAACTCAGGTGACTATAGAATACAGGAAATCCAGGTATTCCCTCCAGAGAACTATTAGCACTGCTAAGACACAACACGGGGACAAAGTGAAGTCTAACTACCAGGGCTCCAACTCAAGAAACATGTGACCTGGACTAAATTCACTAATATCATATGAAGACCAAAGCCCTCTGCCAGAACGACCACCACCCAGTACTTCCTGTACTCACCTCTACCAAACCTAAACCTTGATCAGCTCCACTTTCCGTGACTCACTGGATCCACTGCAGTTTGTATACAGGCCAAACAGATCAACAGACGACACCATTGCCCTAGCCGTCCACACTGCCCTCTCCCACCTGGACTAGAGAAATACATATTTGGGATTGCTGGTGACTTTAGTTCAGCATTCAGTACCACTGTGCCCTCCAAGCTCATCAATAAGCTCTGAGACCTTGGGCTCAACACTGCCCTGTTTGTGGATCACTGCAAGGCCACTGTTACGCCCGGCCTAGGGGTGCTCAGGCACAACAGGAAAAAAGCCCCCATCTTCCCCAAGTCCCAAGTAGCCACAGATCCAGAGCAAGTTTTACTAGTGATTATTATATTTATTTACAAAAGAAAATGAATGAACAGAATGTTCCAGACTATAATGGCTTCAGGGTGGTCCAAGGCCAAAACAACAAACAAAACAATTCTAACTGGGGAGGATATAACTTACCTAACAAAAGAACCAAAAGACATAAAACTTACCTCCCTAACTAATCAAAACAGGAGAGAAGAATAAGTTTAACAAAACTGCCTGCTACTGTGCAGCAGTGGCCTATCCCGGAAACCCGAATGTAGTTACAGTGATTTCTGGGGTTTGCGAACTTCTATCGAAGGTATGTCCGGGACTATAGCAAAATTGCTGCCGCATTGACCAAGCTAAATTCTACCAAAGTGAAGTTTAGCTGGTCAGATGAGGCAGACACAGCCTTCAACAAAGTCAAGAGGCTTTTCACCTTAGCTCCGGTACTGGTACAGCCTGACCCCAACAAGCAATTCATTGTGAAGGTGGATGCCTCGGAAACCGAGGTGGGGGCAGTGCTGTTCCAATGGATGGGTGCAGAAAACCGCTTGCATCCCTGTGCTTTTTTCCCTTTCGTCTCTCCCCTGCAGAACAAAACTACAACGTGGGAAACCAGGAACTGTTGGCCGTGAAACTAGCATTGGAGGAGTGGAGACACTGGTTGGAGGGAAGTGAACAGCACTTTATAGTGTGGATGGATCATAAAAACCTGGCATATATCAAGACAGCGAAATGGTTGACAAGCCAGGTAGGCCCTGTTCTTTAATCGATTCAACTTCTCTCTGACTTACAGACCAGGATCCCGGAACACAAAAGCCAGAAGACCTTAGTCCCACATTGCTGTGGATTTCCTCACTGGTTTGCCTCCCTCTAAGGGCAATACTAGCATACTCACCATCGTTGACCACTTCTCTAAGGCTGCTCACTTTAGTCCCCTCCACAAATTCCCATCTGCTTTTGAGACTACTGAATTGCTGACTGAGCACGTTATTAGGCTACATGGTATTCCTGCAGACACTGACTACGTTTACAAACAGTCAATATTTGGGTTATGGTCAATATTCCGGTTTCTGAAACATTCGGAATAACCTGTTTACATGCGTGAGCAAACAGGGTTATTCCTGTATACTTGGTAATTGTAATCAATTGGGATGTCCCGATCAAAACAACGACACACGGACGTGTCGACGCAAGAATGTCATGACGCAATGCGTGTCATTTCAGTTACTTCTTCCTGTATCTAAAAACAACAACAACAACAGCAGCACGGCAGATAATGAACAACCCAGGGCAGTCGCCTTCGTTTGCGCTTTGGTGCTGGTACTGACCCACCACCAGTACTTTACACTATTCTGTCTCACTTTCTTCATTAATGGAAGGCAAGAACGTGAAGAAATAGGAAATGGAGCCGGAGCTGTGCCATCCATATCCATGCTACCTGTACTCAAAAGACCAAGATTCCTTACGAATAGAACATGTACAGAACACAAATAAATGTTCCGTTTGATGGGGATATTCTGATAGGCGTACACATGACCAAATATTCAGATTAGAAAAGGAGTAACCCAGGGGTCATATTCGGGTTTTTAAAAACCCTTTTCAAAAGGGTTATTGGTGTTTACATGGCCGTGCACAACCGGGTTACTGCTGATATTCTGGTTATGAAAGGGTTATGTAAACGCATTGATTGTTTCATCTCAAGTCTGGAAGGCTTTTGCCAAGGCCTTTGGGGCCATGGTCAGCCTTACCTCTGGTTATCATCCCCAGTCCAATGGCCAGACAGAGAGGACCGACCAAGACCAGGAGAAAGCTGAAGCAGTGATCGACGGATCGGCACAGGAATCCAGCCCCTCCCTACCAGCCAGGTCAGTCCGTTTGGTTATCCACCAAGAATATCCCTTTATGGACTGATTCCTGTAAAGTTTCCCCAGATATATCGGTCCTTTTCACATTGGGAAAGTAATCAATCCTCAGTCTGTCACCCTTGATTAGAGCTCAGTATATAAGGAAGACTCTCAGCTTGGCTTGTCGTCGGATTATCCTGATCTCTTCCTTGAGTTTCCAGAGCCGGTGCTTAGTGAGTATCTCCAGTTGGTTGCCAGTTGCTCTATCTGTTTCTGTATTTTTAGCACATTTCCACTCTTTGAGTGTGCCTTTTGTTCCTCACATTTTTAATAAACTTGTTTTCTTTTTACTCTTGTCTCTGGTCTGTATCTTGAGTCCAACCACTTCTAAATTAAGGCAAAGCCTAACAGAGTCAAGCAGGCTCCCTTACCTCAACCCTTACCCACAAAGTTGGGAGCATGGAATTGTCCAAAATCTCTTGGTATCTTGAAGCATTCAGAGTTCCTTTCACTGGAACTAAGGGGCCAAGCCCAGCTCCTGAAAAACAACCCTACACCATAATCCCTCCTCCACCAAACTTTACACTTGGACTTGTCCATGAGATCGCTAGATGGTAAAGCGCGATTTGTCCCTCCAGAAAACGCGTCTCCACTGCTCTAGAGTCCAGTGGCAGCATGCTTTACACCACTACATCTGATGCTTTGTGTTGCACTTCAATTCAATATTCCTTTATTCGTCCCTCGAAGGGAAATTCACTTGGTGACGTATGGCTTGGATGCAGCTGCTTGGCCATGGAAACCCATTCCATGAAGTTCTCTATGCACTGTTTTGGGGTAATCTGAAGGCCACATGAAGTTTGGAGGTCTGTAGCAATTAACTCTGCACAAAGTTGGTGACCTCTGCACACAATGTGCCTCAGCATCTGTTCACCCTGCTCTGTCATTTTACATGGCCTACCACTTCGTGGCTGAATTACTGTCGTCCCCAATCACTTTCACATTGTTATAGTACCACTGAATATGTGGAATATTTAGGAGTGAGGAAATTTGATGACTGGACTTGTTGCACAGGTGGCATCCTATCACAGTACCATGCTGCAATTCATGCTTCTCACTCCTGAGAGCAACGCATTCTTTCACAAATGTTTGTAGAAACAGTTTGCATGCCTTGGTGCTTGATTTTATACACCTGTGGCCATGGAAGTGATTGGAACACCTGATTTCAATTATTTGGATAGGTGAGTGAATACTTTTGGCAATATAGTGTATGTCTCTGTAGGCAAAGTGGGACATCACAGGTTGTACTCTGCTCCCCTAGAACTAGACTTAGTGCTTCTGACATTAGGAGCATTAATAGTAGTAGTGGTAGTCGTCGGTGAACCAATATATACCTGTTTTGTTGCAGCATCTGACAGATTGCGGAGTGTCCACAGACAGTTCTGGATCAGACGCTGACTGGAACCTGTAAGATGTTGGCCCAAAGCCTGCATACCACCTAAACACAGATGTGAAAATACATTTAGATATTATACAAACATCTATACTGAATGTTCTACATTATTGCTCAGTGATGTGGACATACCAGCCTCTACTATGGCTGGCTTGTTGCTGGGACAAACAGACAGCACTTTGAGAACGCGGCTCGTGGTCCACAGTAGTTTCTCATAGTTGTAGTTCCTCATAATGAACACCAGACCCTCTGGACCTCCATTTGCTAAGATGATCAGCTGACAAGAAACAGGAAGTAAGATGCATATTTCTTTATTGAATGAGTTGACACAAGAAGGACTTTCTACCTAATGTCAAGGTCCTCTCCTCACCTTGCTCTCCTGGTTGCCATAGGACAAGAGCTGCAAACAGTCAGTGGTGATGGCCAGAAACTTGGGATTACTTTTTTTCAGTAAGGGAACCATCCTCTGCAGGCCATCAGCAAGACGCACTGCCATCTTGGCTCCTTCTTGGTGCAGCAGCAAATTGTGGAGGGTAGTGATGGCATAAAATAAGACTGATTCCACTGGAGAACTGCTTAAGTGACATAAATAGATGAAGAGAGAAAGAAAATGATACACATATTTCATAAAATTAACCAATATTATAGGGGATTAAGAAATGTATGATTATGTGTATGTTCTGCACAAGTATATATCCCATTGATAGTCTCGGAAAAATGGCCAAGAAATCATAAATACTGCCAGGGTATGTAAACTTATGAGCACAACTGTACCTGGAATGTATACAATCCAAAGTTCACATTGCAACTGCCCACTCCTGGGTAAGTACACCTTGAACTAGGTTTGGTTTTGAGTGCAGTAACCACAAACACAACACAACAAAAGTTAATTTAGTTAAATGGAACTTCATTTTTACCACTATGACCATCAAGACATTTTAGCATCACATTTAGCATCACATTTACATGGATATCCAAAATAAAAAATCTGGGCCCTGTTAAACCAAAGAAAAATGTCCCTAGTTGTATCAACTGTCCATATGTGGGATTTCTCTGAAGTTTCAAGGACCTTTCAAGTCAGTGTCTGAAGACCATGGAGGAAAATAGTCAACACTGAGTTCAGATTAAAAAGAGTTCTGATATGTGTGTTTGAGCTGGTGCCAAAACATCATGGGTCCATCTCTTGAGCATGAGTGATTATTGGACTCTGTGCAGGTTCCTCACCTCACCAAGGGATATTAAAAGACAATACCCACCCTACCACAGCCTGTTTACCCTGCTGCCATCTGGAAAGCAGAGAAGTATTTGCTGTAATACCACCATACTACAGAGTAGCTTCTCTCCTCAGGTTGTTAGACTCCTCAACTCATGCTTCATACTCCACCATAAAAAAATGTATTTTATTTTTATGACTTATTTATTCATCCATCTATATAATTTCTAGTTTATTAGTAGCATAAGGGGACTAAAAGTAACACTTCTCATATTAATGCATATTTCCTATTTACACACACACACACACACACACACACACACACACACACAGACTTCATTATGCAGAAGGTTGCAGAGGGTGACAATGGCAAGGAACAAAACAGCAAGGGTGAGAGTGTGTATTAATAGGCAGAGGTGAAGAGGGACAGCGTGAGAAAAGCTTCATGTTGATGGCATGAATGGAAACCACACACACAGCAAATAGGCTGCTCTCCGTGAAGCTCTCTTAGTATAGATTTGTTTTATTCAATTTCCTGCCATTTTCTGTGTGAATTAAGCTCCCAAATCAATTATCAGTGTGAATAATCCTCTGTTAAGCCTCAGTGTTAGGGATTAACTCTGCAGCCCTGCCTGGGCATTGGAAAGGCCCCAAATTTGGTGCAAAAATTAAAGGCTAGCCTCGTAGTGTCACCTGATACAGTTTTCTATTGGCCTCTGGTTGCCATATTGGATGTAGCACACTTTCAATATGTCATCGCATGGCAATCTGAAAAACTTGAAATTTCGCTCACGTTTATCTCTGCTAAACTTTGTTAAACTACTGTATGCTTCATTCCACATTATAATCAGGAACACAAACTGGATGAATTGCAGAGTTTACACATTTTCATTGTTTGTCCTACAATATCCATGGCTAAAGCAGCTATAAGCAATACTTTTGTTACAATGCATCAAATGAAAATGTGATCTGGAGAGGTCACTCATAGTAATGAACCTACAATATATTCTCAGCTTCACAGAACTGTTTTGGATCAGTTTCATTTCTCTTTCGTCTCCGTTATAACATTAAAAGAATTAATAATAACAAATAATGACTCCAAATACAAGAACTTCACTGTAGTTTTTGCTCGCCATATCTTCAGTTTCAGATATCTACAATTAATTTTGTCTTAGTTTGAGATATCCAAAAAGATAATCAATATGTCTTTAATATGTGCTTAATTAAAGTTTCAAACCCCTTTCAGGATTAGACAAGGATAACTCTGTGTATTGTCTACCATTTTATCTACAATGTCGTGAAATTGCAGTATGAAGTCCTTGAAGGCAATAAGTATTCTGTTTTATGCTAATGATGTTGTCCAGGGGCCTCATTTCTAAAACTTGCTTATGCACAAAACCAGGCTTGAAAGCTGCGTACGCAACTTCCTACGCAAAGGTTGTGATTTATAAAAATAAACTTAGCGTGAGAATGTGCACACCAGTACGCCAACTTTGATGCTTGTGTATGAACATTTTGGAGACAGGGGGAACTGGCGGTGCAGATGGTGAGGTGGTGAATTGAAGCCAGATTGATCTCATACATTTAATGTCATCACATATCAGACTTATAGACCCGCGTAATCATAAACACCCAAGTCTGCAGTATTATAGATGTGTTCCTTTAGTGAGCCGTTAGGCCTACTACTGTATGCACAATGTTCATATATCATACTTCCATCTTCAAATGATACAGAGCGGTGGATGGCACTGATGGATTAGTATTAATTGTGACAAGGTGTGTAACAGTGCGCTGGCACTGCTGGAAGATCACGCAAATGGTAGGATCAGGATGGAGAGAAGTTTTAGGGACCACGGAGATTTCCTGGCCCATGATGATGACTGGCTAATAAGCCGATTTAGATTCCCTAGAGCGGTGCTCTTGGATCTATGTGCTGAACTGGGCCCAGTGTTAGATAGACCCACCCGCCGGAACCGCGCCATCCCGTACCAAGGATCGAGGCTATCTTGGTGTCCAGCGGTGTGGGCTCGGGTGCGCCCTTGCCCCCACCAGTAGCAGATGCGCTTCGACAGTGCCATGCCACTTTCTTCTTGGCCTCCACCTTCACATCCGACCACTTCTTTTTAATTTCTGCCTCAGAACGCTCACTGCGGTGACGACGTGCTGCACTCATTTTTTTTTTAAATTTTATTTGTGACGCCATTACTGTGACCACCAAACAAAATATCCTTACTGACTTCCACCTCACCCACAAGCACCTCGATTTCAGTCTCCGTAAAATTTCTTTTTCTTTTCTCTGCCGTGATCGAACGTAAAATGCCACTGATCAGCAGGCATATTTATATGCAAAGACATTCATGAGGTACTTTGCATTGACCATTCATGGTAAAATGTGGGTGTGTGGAGGGCGGGATGTGAGGTGAATCCACCTGCACAATCTTACTGGTGGACTGTGATTTATAAAGGGAAAATTGCGTGCGGGTGTGAGTACGCACGGTTTTTAATATTTTTTGGCGTACGCCATTTTCAGCTTTTGGGCGTACGCACACTTTTAGTGTGGATTCTACGCAATGTTTTATAAATGAGGCCCCTGGTCATTAGTAAACATGACATGAAAAGCTGTTGTTTATTTTTAGTATCAGTAAATGTCTTCATCTACTGTGCACTTTTTTATTTATTGTTTAGTGTAGTGTTAGGATATGTCTGTCTTTATTCTTTGTGCCTTTGCACTTTACTGCTTACTTTAGTGTCAGAAATGTCTTGTCTCACCGTGGAATAGTGGGAAATTACATTTAAAGAATTGACAATAAAGCTGGCTTGACTGTGTTGTTTTGCATATGTGGCTGATGTGAGAAATGGAGTTTGTTTGTGAGTGAAATTACAACTGAAATAACATTTACAGATTTACAGTTTACAGTTTTTAGAAGCTGTTGATAACTTTATTTTGATGTTAAAGCTCCAGAATTATTTTTAATACTTCAAAATGCTGTTTTGTTTGTTAATTTTAATTTCCCTTCATTCTGAGGGGATTTCTTGTTTACTTATTACCATTTACAACTTGCAGGTAGAAAATCTAAAAGTTTAATTTTGTTTCATTAAACTGAAAGACCTAAACAGTATCTTCAAGCATCTTAATATTTTGTGCCTTCTGATAAGTTCTGCATTAGTTTTATTGTTTCAAAAAATCTATATTTGAATATACGAAGATTTTAATCCTTTTGCTCAAACCCATGCTCCATACACACCAGTTGCCAGCTGTTGAATGTTGGTAACGGCACTCTATGATAATCCCCCTGATTCAGAAAAAGTCTGTATACAAAAAAATAATAAATAAGTAAATAAAAATAAAAATGTCAATAATACTGCATGTATTGCTACCTCCGATAAACTGCATTCTACAATTCTTTTGACATGGTTGCTCATTTATTAATACTCTGTCCATGTCTCTTTTCTTATAGCACAGCCTTATCCTGTGTACACCTGCCCTTTCATCATGCACCAGTCAATTTTTTGTCATCAGATTTTAAGAGTCAATTTTCAATGTGACCTTGGACCTTCCATCTACTTTTCCAAATATGATCATGCCCACTGACTTTTTCAGACTCAGAACTCAGCAAATATCTGATTTTAAGGGTTTATCCAACATTATGCCTGTGTCCATATTCATGTCTGTGTAAGATGTGGCTCAAATAACAATCTGAAAACAATGAGACAATATGAAAGGGGTCCCTTGTACATTAACCTTCAGAGAATTAGCAGCTGAATTTGTACTTTCACTCAGTTTTATGGAGCGTTATTGCAAGTTTCAGTTCATTGTTTGGCTGTCTGACCCCAAACTTTACTGAACAGTTTTGGTTCACTCTCACCACTCTCATAGTGTCACTTTGGGTTGCAACAGGGACCTGCCCCAGTTCAGCACTTAATGACCATCTGGTGAACACACAGGAGCATTTAGCAGTGAAAGTCAAGTATTTCCCTCAGGAGCTGGAATGAATTAAAAACAAAGCTAAAAGAAGAGGTACTGGACTTATATTCATCAGGTGGCGGAAATGACTCAAGATGAATGAGAATGTTGCTTTGGAACTGCTACATGTGTAAATAGGCAAGAGTTTCATGATAAGTTTGCCGTATCAACTTTCAAGATGATGATATGTCAATATTGTGTTCACAGCTTGTTTCTGTTGCCCCCATGTGGTCAAAAAGCAGTTATTTCAAGTTTTCAAAGACTGGTCTCAACACAAAAGCAACCACTTATTTTTGGCCATGTAATACCACTAAAATTTTTAGTGCCATTGAATTTACTAAGATACTATTTACTAAGAAGCATGCTACCTTAACATGCGGACCAGTGCTGGTATCCCTCCAGACTTGAATATGGCCAACAGTCCTTCCCTCTGGTGTGACAGGCTGTGCAGCACACTGGCCGTGCAGCGGGCTGTCTCCATGTCAACTGCTGTCGTCATAGCACGCACCACAGCACCCACCATGGCCGGAGACTGTACCAGCACCCGACGACTGGCCTCCTTACGGGTTAGCTGGTTGACTATCATGGCCGCCTTGTTCACCACAACCTAAAGAATAGAGAGAATAACTGTGTGTAGAAACTGTGTCTGAAAGCTCAATAAACACATTCATGGTAATACAGTGTCAGTATCGTACCGGATCATCATCTGCCAGCAGCTTGGTGAGCTCTGGCACCGCCCTTGTGGCCAGCTCAGCGTCGTCCTGGTAGTTTATCAGGTGGACAATAGCTGTCTTTAGCAGCTGGGAGGGTTCAGCCAGTCGTTGTACATTGCTCTGCTGTGTAGGATCTGACTGGAGAGGCATGGCTGCCTCCCCCTCCACCAGGGTCTCAGGGAACATGGCGGCCCTCACGCGCTGAGCCCGGGTTAGTGAGTACTGAGCATCTAAGTCTGACATGGGGAGATGGACATAGGAGAGGAAGAGGAAGAATGTTGCACAACTGGTGTGTGTTTGTTTGAATGCACGAGTGAGTTTAAACAGTTAAAAAAAAACAAAAAAAAAAAACCTCTAGATCATTGAATACAAAAACAAACCCACAATTACACTGTAAAAATCTGTATGGCCTCACTACATAAATGTCTGTCCAGACTCATACTGTATATGTACTGAAGATTTGAAGGACTTTACTAAAAAGGTATTTGGTGTACTTTTCAGAAAAATGGAAGTTATCACTATTTGACATGTATGATTCCAGTGAATAATTACCCATGAGAAACATGCTGTCTTCACTTAGAGACTATATTTACAGAGGAATAGGACAATTACCTGACTCTCAATATCAGCTGAACAAATGACTTTGCGGTGGACTACTGCATATCATAATGTTCGTCTATCCTGTTCTTGTGACCTCTATTACCTGTCTGCCCATCCTGGGAGGGGGATCCCTCCTCTGGTGCTCTTGCTGAGGTTTCTTCCATTTTGCCCATGAATGGGAGTTGTTCCTCATCTGAGTCAAGACTCTACAGAGGATGTTATTTGTTGTACAGATTTTGAAGCCTTTTGAAGTAAATTTTTGATTTGTGATATAGGAACTGATAAATAAAATTGCTTTGACTTAACTTCATTAAGATTTATTGTTCTGTTATAGGTCTATTAATGGGTAAGCTCATTGAGAGAAACAAAAAAACAGAGTCAAATTCCTTGAATATACTCACAAGCTTGGCCAATAAAGCTGATTCTAATTGTATAGAAAGTTGTAACCATGACAGCACACAATCCTTCAAAAAAAAATTACTGTTGTTGCAAATAAACTAGAAACTTTAAAATGTGTCACATGCATCTTCAACCAAACAGCACAAAAGATCTATACAATCACCACAGTTTCAAGGTGGGTACTCCCAGATTACTGATTAGATTAGTGTCACCAATTCAGTATCCAACTAATTCTGAAATATGTTCACAATCTCTTCTTCTGTTCCTGAGGTATAGTGGCCAAAAATGTTTTTGCAGAACATAATGATGTAACAGTGAAGTTGAACTTTGACTTTTTGCATCACTTCATCATTTTGTAATACACATTTGTGTGAAATTTTGTCATAATTAGCATATGAATGAATGAATGAATGAATGAATGAATGAATGAATGAATGAATGAACAGACAGAAGTAAAAACATAGTTCCTGAGGTCTGCAGGCTGCAGTTTCAGACAGATATACCCAAGACAGACTTATTTGGGCTTTTCATGACAACAGGAAGCAACTTCCAATAAGTCTGTGAGAGCTGGTGAGGTAAATGATTTGAAGAAGCTGCATAATTTGATTGTGTTGGAGCAGTTCAAGCAGAAACAGGCAAAGGTCATGCAGATGCACTTGAATGCTCAAGACCCACCTTTTTAATCAGGCTTTCAATTGATTTGTTTGATTTATCTTATTCCTTTAATCAGGCTTCTTATCATATTTAATCTTCATTTGTATCTTATTTTAGTTGGATATTTTAACGACATGTTTAATTACTATTTATTCATTTTATTTTATTTTCTTTTATGTTCATGTCTTAGTCCCTTGGTTTTTAGCTCCAGTGTTTCCTCATGGGGCCCCTCCACACTGGGAGCTGCTTTTGGTCTACTGATGGGGGCGCTGCCGAGGGGACGGCTCTGGCCTGGATGGCTGGAGGCCTCTGCACCTTGGTGTGGGGCCTCCTGTCTGCCTGGGTCGGGGTGGTCTTGGGCAGCGCACCCTAGTCATGGGCTGGGGGCCCTCTCATGGTGGATGGCCCCCAAAGGTGGCTTATTCCTTGCCTTGTCCGTATGGGTGTGTGTGCGGGTGTGTGTGTGTGTGCGTGCGTGCGTGCATGTCTGTGAGTGTGTGTCTCTATATGTCTCTGTATGTATCTATGGGAGCGGGAGGGCTGGGTTTTCTTCTTTGTTATTTTTAGCCACTGTGAGGCACTTTGTGTTGCTTTTAAGTATGAAAAGTGCCATATAAATAAAGTTTGATTTGATTTGAATGTCCTCAATGTTAAAACCGTGTTTAAGGCTGCTAAGGGAGCTGATAACTATGTACTCATTCAATAAGAAGATAGGAACAGTGGTGTTTAGTGTCACTAAACACTGGTGGACACACAAGTGTTCTTCCTATGCATAAACTCTCTAAACCGTTCATATACTTTTTTTTATAGCTGAGTTCTCAGAGTTTCTTTCAGGTTTTGTCCTTAAAGCAGATAAAGTAATTATTGTAGGTGACTTTAATGTTCATGTCGACATTGATAATGACAGCCTTAGCACTGTGTTTATCTCAGTATTAGACTCAGTTGGCTTCAATCAGAATGTACATGAACCAACTCAGTGTTTTAACCACACCCTCGACCTTGTTCTGACATATGGCATTGAAATTGAAGACTTAATTGTCTCCTCACAGAATCCTCTTTTGTCGGACCATCATTTAATAACTTCTGAATTCATATTACCAGACTACTATCCAGTAGGCAAAAATTCTTATACCAGACTCCTGTCTGATAGTGCTGTAGCTAAATTTAAAGATATGATCCCATCAGTATTTAATTCAATGCCATGTCTCAATACAACAGAGGATTCTTATGCTAACCTTAGTCCCTCCCAGACTGACTATCTGGTTGATAGTGCTACAGGTTCATTGCATATGACACTTGACTCTGTTGCTCCCCTAAAAAAGAAGATAATTAAACAGAGGAGGTTAGCTCCATGGTATACTCCTTAAACCCGCAAATTAAAGCAAACTTCATGGAAAGTAGAAAGGAAATCACTGCATGAAAAACCACATTTTCGACCCGTAAATCCCCACGAAGTTCGTTGATTTTCGATGATTTACGGCAAGTTTACGGGGAACTTCGTTGGCTCCAAAAATCGTCGGAAACGAACCATCTGTCGGCGGGGGCGTGGTTAATCGCGCCTTCGCGAAGGTGCGAATAGCTCTAATTAGCACATGAATGCTACCAACGTTGATCTACTCAGGCTGGCCTGCTGACTTCACAAACAACCATTGGATGATTCCACAGGCATTTTAAAAGGAAACCATCATGTGATTGGATAGCAACTCCAATCACATGAGTGAGTGATCATGTGATTGGATCACAACTCTGCTGCTATTGGCCATCTGTGCGCCACAAATAATAATAATAAATACATATTAAATTCATATATTATATAATAAATTAATATATTAAAAATAGTTATTATATTGTTATATTTATGTATATATAAAATATAAATGACATATATATTTTATTTGATTGATGATTCATTGATTTATTTGGCGATCCACACAGTAGAACACAAAGAACACAGTTCACAGAAACATTTTGAAAAAAAGTCTTAAATGAAATCGTGACACACACATTAACAAGGATCAACCAAGTAAAATCAGTGACTACTGGGGAAAAAAGCAAGGAAATGTGCAGAGGGGTTCACTGATAAGAGTCTCTGGGTTGGGCCATGCCGCTGGTCCATGGTGCATGAAAAAGAGTCTAAGGCCTCTGGAAATGCTTCTTTGCTGCATCTGGGTCATACTGAGGTGGCGCCTGTCGCTTTGAAGGGGACTCGATGCGAAGCCTCTTGCGGTGTGTCGCCACATACTTTGGGTCGCTCTCCAGCCGATCTTGCAGTGTCTGGCAGAGTTTGGAGAGCTAGGACACTCTTTCTTGCTTCCAGCAGCTGTAAATACAGATATTAATATAATATTAGTACTGCTAAGAAACAATAACACATGATAACATATTTGAGCATGTTTGTCAAAAACAATGCAGATAATAAATAAAATTCAGCCCATTTTTACATTGTTGTGAAAATAAAGCGGCATTCATGGGACTCTTACCTGCTTCCTTCTTTGTCTGCTGTGAGCTGAAATCTTCACAGTTGCTGCCTGAACTGAAAGAGCTGGCTGGGCATACCTGAAGCTCCTCCACACCATCTCATAATATGTCTTACAGGCCGCTGGAAGAATATATATATTGGTTTGAAATAATTAAGACAGGCTTCAGTAAAAACAACAACAAGAAACAACAGAAAGGGTTTAAAAGACTGCTGTCCACACCATCCATGTCTGGACTCCCAGTTAAAGTCGCCATCAAATATGACGTCACCGTTTCGTTGTGGGGTGAGTAAAGTCTGTAAAACACAAAAAGTACAGGTCATGCAACGTTTACGTTTACTTATATTCTGCAGAATATTTCCTGTGCATTTTATTAACTTACCCCTGCTCAGGTTCATATTGCCTGTCGTGTCCGTCACTATTGTGCAGGCGTCGCACCTTTTCCTTTAAAATACAAAATACATTGTAATGTTAAATGTAACGTGAACGATTACCAAACGTTCAGAACGTAGTGCAATAAGAATAATAAAGGTTTGGCACCCTAAAAACTGCACAATGTGGTACTAAATGCTAACGTTACTTACGCACCCGTTTCTTCGTCTCCGCAGCTGCAGTTCGGTCGGGGCTGCTCCTCCAGAGCGAGCAGTCTGGCTTTTATCACGGTCATTCTCCTCGCCAACTGCGCCATCAGCTGCGTTAGCAGCCGAGACAATCCACTGAAGACGCTCAGCAGTTTCTTCTCTAAATTGTTTGGACTTTCTGGATATGGTCGCTCCGCAGCCAGGCCATTCACTCGTCGCAGAGGAGTGCCTTCTGGGATGAACTGAAGACGACGTCCGGCCATTGTATGAACAGAGTTAAAGTTTAGCAGGACCCGAAACGTAACTATTGTAATCCAAGCTCGATTCGCGTTCACAGGCGCGCCGAGGTCATTTTCTGCCGACGTCATTGCGTCAGAGGAGGCGTCCAAATCATATGTGAGGTGGCGCTCTTGGAATTTCTCGCGAGACCATTTTGTTGCGTAAATGAAAAATATGCCGTGATTTTGTTAGGTACTTTGATTTTCTATTTTTGTACCTGAATATTTTATAAAACATGTAAACTTCTTTAAAGTGACATCATCGAAAATAAAAAAAAAGAAAAGTTACTTTGGTGTGTTCCCTTTTTATTCCGACTTAAAGAATCATCAGTGCACTGACCCTGCAAGCTAATCACACAAGCATTGTTCATCTGGTGTTGTGGTGGCAAAATGCAAAAAATTGTGACCAGTGTCTAAGAACTGTAGATGCTTTAATTTTCACAATTTTGATTTAGCAATTTAAGTGGAAAATTAAAGACCTTTGAGAGTCAGGACACTTATCCTGTATGTAACCTATAAAATTATTTAAACACACTTTTAAATCATGAAAAAAAAAATTGTATTCTGTAGGCACAGAACACACACACACACACACACACACACACACACACACACACACACACACACACACACACACACATACACACACACAAACACAAAATCCCAATTTGCATTTGTATAGCTTTGCAGCATTTACATTTGCATTTTAACAACTCATGGTCACAGTGGCTGAGGGAGAACTTCCACGGCAATTTACAGTGACGGAAATTGACGGAAATGTGACTTTTCATGCAGTGAATGGCGTTCTACCAATTTGGAAGAATTTCGGTTTGCCTGGCAAGACAGTCTTAAAATATACAGGAAAGCCCTCCGCAGTGCCAGGGCAACCTATTACTCTGCACTAATAGAGGAAAATAAGAACAATCCCAGGTTTCTCTTCAGCACTGTAGCCAGGCTGACAGAGAGCCATAATTCTGTTGAACCATGTATTCCTATTCCTAATGACTTCATGAGCTTCTTTAATGATAAAATTCTAATTATTAGAGACAGAATTCATTGGCTCCTGCCATCAACAGGTACTGTTTTGTCTTCAAACACAGAAACCGTAGAAACTGTTACTCAGCCTGTCACAGTGTTAGACTGCTTTACTCCTGTCGACCTTCACCAATTAATTTCAATAATTTCATCATCAAAATCATCAACCTGTATTTTAGATCCCATCCCAACTAAGCTGTTTAAAGAAGTATTACCTTTAATTGACTCTTCAGTATCAGACATGTCAATCTGTCTTTATCAACAGGCTACGTACCACAGTCCTTTAAAGTAGCTGTGATAAAACCGCTACTTAAAAAACCTACTCTTGATCCAGGGTTTTTAGCCAACTATAGACTGATATCCAACCTTCCCTTTCTCTCAAAAACTCTTGAGAAAGCAGTTGCCAATCAGCTGTGCGACTTTCTAAACAATAATAGTTTATTTGAGGATTTCCAGTCAGGATTTAGAGTGCATCATAGCACAGAGACAGCACTGGTTAAAGTTACAAATGACCTTCTAATTGCATCTGATAAAGGATTTGTCTCTGTACTAGTCTTATTGGATCTTAGTGCTGCATTTGACACCATCGACCATGGTATCCTATTGCAGAGACTGGAACACTTCATTGGCCTTAAGGGAACTGCGCTAAGCTGGTTTAAATCCTACTTGTCAGATCGCTCTCAGTTTGTACACGTTAATGATGACTCCTCTGTGCTCGCTAAAGTCATCTTTGGAGTTCCGCAGGGTTCTGTGCTTGGACCAATTCTATTCACCTTAAATATGCTTCCTTTAGGTAAGATTATCAGGAAGCACTCAATAAATTTCCATTGCTATGCAGATGATACCCAGCTATATTTATCAATGAAGCCAGAAGAAACCAGTCAGTTAACTAGACTACAAGCATGTCTTCAGGACATAAAGACCTGGATGACCTGCAATTTTCTGATGCTAAACTCAGACAAAACTGAAGTTATAGTAGTAGGCCCTAAACATCTTAGAAAGTCACGTTCTGATGACATTGCAGTTATGGATGGCATTGCACTGGCCTCCAGCACCGCTGTAAAGAATCTGGGAGTTATCTTTGACCAGGACATGTCCTTTCACTCCCATGTAAAACAAATTTCAAGGACTGCCTTTTTTCACCTACGTAATATTGCAAAAATCGGGCATATTTTGTCTCAAAATGATGCAGAAAAACTAGTCCATGCATTCGTAACTTCCAGGCTGGATTATTGCAATTCCTTACTATCAGGCTGCCCAAATTCGTTGCTGAATATTCTCCAGTTGCTCCAGAACGCTGCAGCACGTGTTCTGACAAAAACCAGGAAGAGAGATCATATTTCTCCAATACTCGCCACTCTGCACTGGCTCCCTGTAAAGTTTAGAATAGAATTTAAAATTCTCCTCCTTACTTACAAAGACATAAATGGCCAGGCACCTTCTTATCTTAAAGAGCTCATAGTACCTTATTGCCCCACTCAAACACTGCGTTCCCAGAATGCAGGTCTACTTATGGTTCCTAAAGTCTCAAAAAGCAGAACAGGAGTCAGAACATTTAGCTTTCAAGCTCCTCTCCTGTGGAACCATCTTCCAGTCTTTGTCCGGGAGGCAGACACTGTCTCTACATTTAAGAGTAGGCTCTAGTTATGCTGCTATAGGATTAGACTGTCGGGGGACCTCCAAAGATACACTGAGCTCCTCTGTCTTTCTCTCCCTCTCCATCTGCACACTTTCATGTCCTACCACAGCGTGTTACTAACTTAGCTCCTTCCCCGGAGTCTCTGTGCTTTGTCGTCTCACAGGTTCCCATGGACAGTGGCTGAATCTGGATTGTGGATTGCAGCTGCGTCTCCTGCCTTGGCCCTGCCTGACATCCACTGCAACTACTACTGTTATTACATCCACTGTCACTGTTACTGTGACTGCATGTCTGTCTGTCTCTCTCTCTCTCTCTCTCTCTCTCTCTCTCTCTCTGTCTCTCTTTCTCTCTGACTGCATTTCTGTCTGTCTCTCTCTGTCTGTCTCACTCTCTCTCTCTTGCTCTCCCTCTCTAACCCAACCAGTCGAGGCAGATGGCCGCCCACCCAGAGCTTGGTTCTGCCCGAGGTTTCTGCCTGTTAAAAGGAAGTTTTTCCTCGCCTGTGCTTGCTCATGAGGGAAATGTTGGGTCTCTGTAGATAAAAGAGCTCGGCCTATACCAGCTCTGTATGGAAAGTGTCCTGAGACAACTTTTGTTGTGATTTGGCGCTATACAAATAAAATTGAATTGAATTGAATTAAATTGTACTATGTTGTGAGAAGTGACACACAAAGCCCAGTGAAGTAGAAAGCATTTGTTATGAAGAGATACAGAGGTGAAGTGTTAGTATATAACATATGGAGCACAGTAACTCATGTAATGTTAATACTTACAGCAATTGTCAGGATGGTGGGAGTTGGAAAGTATAATATAAAAAAAAAGACAATATGAAACATGAGTCAAGTTATTATTTCTGACAAAAGAAACACCAAATAAATGTACAAAAGATAACAAAAATAATAGCACAATGATTACTCTGGTCACCCATGTGTTTTCCTCTATGTACATATTTGGTTGGTCAGACCAGTGACATGTACCATAATGAGGCAGAGATTTGCATGGAATAGATTTTATCCTGTACGACGTCAACATAGTTACAGGTGGAGTTACTGATCTTGTACATGACTTGCTTATGTACTTGAAAAACTGCTCAATAACCAAAGTATCAGCAGTTACTGTGACCTATGGTCAGAGATAATTTATTCATACATAATATCTATTTGTAACCTTTATTACACATCTCAAACAGGCACATAAATACTATGTGATGAACCACTGATTCTTCTCACATACACTCACTCTACTGAAGTCCTCTCCTCCACAGAAGAAATTGCGAAACAATTATTATCATATTTATGATTCATAATGTTTGTCAAAGCTGCAGATTGTCTGTCTGATACTGAATACTATAGAGAATATTGTGTCATTTATATTGTGATCTGTCAACAGTGAGTTTTACTGAAACAGAAAAGTCTTGTGTTCCTACAGTCAGTATTTGCTATCCATAGTAAAGGATTACTAGCTAATGGCCGAGGTTTTTGACCCTTCTACATGCATGAAAGTGTTACATACAACCTTTGTGAAAGATTATGATATATTTCTCCAATATCACAGGACTGTTAATACATTTAAAAATGACCATAACCCTCCTTAAAGCACTTTATTCATAGCCAATGAAATGGAAATATAATTTGGGTGTAAATAATGCACAAAGTAGCAAAGCCCTAACTTTTATGTAAACTGTCCTGATCAAGTCCTCCATCAAGGTAAAGGATTTCTTGTACACTGAAGTGGCAGCAGGTACTAGATCTTTCAGGTCATAATTTGACTGAGGCATGACACCTGCACTGCAATAACTGCCTCCTTTGATGGTTTCTCATACTGTGAGGAGAGTCTGGTGAGGAGCAGATTAGCTGCATAACACGCTAATGCTAAGATCAACATGCAAAATAAACAGTAAAGTAACATGAAAATGGCAAAACTTAGAGTTTCCAAGTTTGAAGTTAGTATTGATCCATCCTTGAGCATCATTAATCCTTTCCACTGGCCCTCATTGACAAAACAGTCCAAAGTAACATTAAAATTGTTTGTGTACACAGAAGAGTTTTATGTTAAGACACACGGTAGTATGGCAGTTACAATTTTTCGTTCTGTCAGTCCTGCGAAAATCCATTCTCCATCATAAAATTCCATTCTTCTGTATGGAAAAGGTTTGAAGGAAAGTCCTGGATATTAAACACTGGGCACGGTCCTTGGTCTTGGTGTGTCAGGCATGGCATGTTAAACTGTCTCTGGGTTCTGCTCAGGAAAATCGTACACATGTATCAATACAGTGCAAGTAAAGTGACATAGTGACAGGCTCAAGGCATGCAGAATGAGCCTGATGGTGTGGAAGCATGAAGCAGAACAGTTTCTGGCAAGGATAATAAAGTCTCTGATGTGCTTGGGCAGCACATATGATGTGAGAAAGAAAAAATAAATAGCAAAAGAAAAGAGGAGGAGCAAGAGACAGGTGCCATCTTCATCAGGCACAATAGCATTGGCTTTGAGCTAAATCTAAATATCAGGATGCTACATAATATACTCAGCATTAAATGTTAATATGCTGATGTTTAGATGTTTAAGGCTGTATATGCATTGAAGTAACATTGCCACTGACCTGTTTTAGGTGACAGAAGTGTTTCGTCAGTTATAGATTTATTTGAACTATATTGCAAAAAGTATTGGCTCACCTGCCTTTACTGGCATATGAACTTACAATTTTTTCCAATTGCTAACTCACTAAAATGACACGCATAGCACAATTATTTAAACTGACACACAGAGAGCAAAACATCTTCTGCTTTACACACATTTTGCAATTCAAAATGGCACTTTTTAAATGCACTGAACATGGTTGTCTGCATAAGACATAACAATCTGACATAAAGTCACATGTTTGCCATTTGGAAACACAGCCATTCAAAGTGACACTACATGAGCTAATTGGCCAATATATGTGCCACCGGCCAAAATAATTCAATGGTTAATTGTTACCATTTCAATCAGGAAGTAAGCACTTTAAAAAGACCACAGGGAGCACTTTTTTTTTTTTTTTTTACAACAATGGAAGACGTCGCAGAGTGAGGAAGAGGAAGAGGGAGGGTGAGAATGGGGGGGGGTGAGAGGTATGGGAGTGAGAGGTATGGCTAAAGAAGACAACAACTTTCAAATAAAATCAGAGCAACCTTAGTTGATCATGTCTTCAATCATGGACTGACAATACGAGAGACAGAGAATGCAGCCCAACTTGAGCCGTTTTAGTCGTCTCTGTCATCCGGACATTTAGACTGGAGTACAGGTATGTAACCAAAATTTCTTTCACAGAGTCATAGTGTATCAGTTGGGTGACACCTGTTAACTTGATGAATGGCTGATGTCATACACTAACGATACAAGTTTCCTGTACAATTTACTCTACTGTGGGGGAAATATCTATGTGCATGGGCGGTGTGGGGGAAAGATCACATTGTGTGCTGCCATGAGCCTTCGAGGGCTACTGCACCATCATACCAAACTAGGTCCCTACAACACGCAACATATAATCACATTTCTAGAGGCACTTCATGATGCAGTGGTAGAGGACAGATCAGAGCAGCCCAGGTTCATTGTTATCTGGGATAATGTTAGTTTCCACTGGGCTGCTCACTCATACGTGTTCATTTAATGATCAGAGTGAATGGTGGATAATATTTCTTGCAATAATAACGATTTAGGAAACTATCTGTGGACTTTGATTCTTTGAAACAAAATTTCACATCATCCTCTGGACACACACAAGCGGTAAGAGGTGCACTTGCCTTCTGAAATGATACTTTGTATCACGTAACATAACGTTAAGCAATCATCTCACTCCACTGATTAGGCCTAATATAACAGCTGCGGCCGACCAAGCTGCAGGTTCTGTGGCCAGAGCCGGTTACCTTGACAATGCGTCACAAGGAGAGATATTAAATAGTCTGCTCAGCCGCTTTTTGTGAAAAACTTACGATTTTAACGGTAAAAAACAACATTAAAGTATTAATAATTGATTTAATATTTATTTCTTTGTGACCATGGTATAAGCAGGATAATGCCCTTCAAGGTGTCCATTATCAGAAATGAATGGACGACACAGAGGCGTGAACCGTCCGACGCGAAGCGGGCATTATCCCTTACATATTATTAAAGAAAAATAATAACGTTGAAATTAGATTCTGACATCTTACGTTTGTAAAATTCCTCAGTTTTACCAACACTTTCCGAGTGTTTGGTGCTGTGGTGTCGCTGTAAATGGGCTGGCTTCATGGAGTTATTTGCCAGGACTTCACCGCAAAAGTAGCACTGGGGCTACAGTGGTTCCACAGACGTATAAGTGAATCCATATAAAATATAGTTTTCACTATACTGCCTTGGTTTAGGTTTGGCATCTTTCTTGCGTTTGTCTGCAGGTTCCTTTCCCCCTCCTGGATCCACAGCAACTGGACGTTTCAGCCATTTATCCATATTTACCTGCAGGTAAACAGGTTCCCGCTGCTTTGATTTTGGTATGGCTGTGCCACAGGTTATTGTCTCCCCAGGGAAAAAGAATATTCTAAGAATATTTTTTATTATCATGGAAATAATTCTTAATTTTTCCACGTACCCCTTGCAAAGTACTTTTCATTTTTGGTTGTTCTGAAAACCTTTGTTGGAAAAAACTTAACAAAAACTGTATAACAAACAGAGTTGCATTGAGCTTCACAGAATACAGCTGAGAAACTGAATAAAAACAGTGAAAATTAAAGACTGTTGTGTTTTATATAAAGTACACTAGTGTGTTGCTGCTAATCTGAAAGTGTATTTGTGTGATGCAAGTGTGTATCATTTTGTCATCAGAGTGACATTTTGACAAAGGATTGTTATGTTTTGATAGCAGAGTTTCAATTTGACATTGATGTGAATGGTTTATTTTCCAGTGTTGTGTCTTATTTGCTTGTGTGTAGAGTTTTGACACAGTGAGCCAAGTTTTGCAAAAAGTGTTCAAGCAATGGGCAAAAACTGTAATATTTCAAGAAAAGCTTTTTGTTTAACCAAGTACCAAGTACACCAAGTGTACTTTGGTTTCACAATATAAATGAAATGCTCAAGTAGTGATGGGGGCAAACAGAGCTTTCTCAAGTAGTGATGTTGTGGAAAGAGTGCTTTCAACACATTTGAAACACTGAATTAGGTTGAAGCAAATGCAGATATTAATGGATGGATAAAAATGATTTCATGTTTCAAAGCATTTGATAAAGTCAAAAATCTTGCTTTCATTTTTATTTAGTTCCAGAAATCTTGTATTATAAAAAGTGATCACCTGGGGCGCTCATTAGATAATGTGGTGAGGCAGGGCATCGAAAAATCCTGCAGCAATACTTCTCCTTAAAGCCCATAAGTAGATTGAGTAGTCTGATTTGAGCATAACATTCCTGTGCTCAAGAAGGATGCATCCTTCAACCTTCTTAGACACCCACCAGAGTTGTCTATAGGCCTACTCTCAACAGAGTTTTATTGGTTAATTTAGTTCAGTTTAGTCTCTTTCAAAACTGACCTGACCTGATTCTGACACTGTCTGCATGGCCACATTGGATTCTTGAGTATCTGTGTCAACAGTATCCTGTGGCTGTAGTGAATACAATTTAATGCAAACCTATCAGAAAGGGGGTTATGTCTCCTTTCAAACTGAAAGTCAATGGTGACTAATGTTAACTTTATATAATATAGTCCTATAATGCTTACTTTATATACCTATGTCACGTACATAATGTCATGTACATAACATACTTATGTCACATACATAAAGGTACCTATTCTAAAACAAACCATGGTCTTTTCCTAAAACCTAACCAAACTATGACTGTTTCACAGCGTTAACTGCATGTTAGTAAGGGTTTCTAGCAGAAAAACTTTCTGGTGAAACAGCTTTCTGGGAGGCATCTCATACAGATGCTAAAGGAACTTTGTGCATTTGTATGAGACACAGAGGGCTAGTGCAAAACATTGGTATTTGACAACCTGGGAATGAGAGCATTTTTAACTTACAGGTATGTCAGCCAAAACACATAGGTGAGACCCAAATGCAGTATAGGAAAAGAAAAATAAACTTGCTCTCTGACTACAGGAGACAGTAACAAACCATTTCTACTTGGCACACCAAAGTGAGGTGAAGAAAACGATGCACTTAAAAACTTGCAAGAAACACACAGGCAAGGTTTTTGTTTTATGTGAAGAGTATTCTAATACTGTGATTTGAAACAGAAAGCTTCAAGGCTGAAGAATACTGTAGAATGGGTAGTGGTGAATAAATGTAGCATTAGCTAACTAATGCTGCCCTTAATTGGCTTA
The DNA here is from genome assembly GCF_039877785.1 of Chaetodon trifascialis. Taxonomy (NCBI): domain Eukaryota; kingdom Metazoa; phylum Chordata; class Actinopteri; order Chaetodontiformes; family Chaetodontidae; genus Chaetodon; species Chaetodon trifascialis. Next base: position 2,763,156 of record NC_092070.1, read on the forward strand.
AACCTATGTGAATGGTTTGAGTTAGTATTTCTGACTGAATGCTCAAAAATCATTTTTGGCATGTCCACAATGCCAACATGGGGCGGGAGGCCTTTACCATTTTCAGACTAGACTTGAGAAATTAATGTTATGGGATAAGCCTTTCCTCAGGGGGAAAGGATGATTAGAAAATGTATAGGAAGTGAAGCAAATAGTCTTCTTGGTCTGGACAGGGGTTACAACAAGTTTGACTGTGTTTCTCTCTGTTGTATGCAGGCTCACTCACAAGTATTTTGGTTTCAACAATGAGGGATAAGATGCACACCAAAGCCTAGTTATCATGGATAATTCCACCAGGACTTAAGAGGAACCAATGTGTTTTATCTCTAGACTTTTATGGGAATTTACATTTCCAGGGGAAGTATTCTCTTCCTTGCAGCACCATTTCTAATGGTAGTACATACATATTGTGTAGCACATCAAGTGGTTGGCCAGATAAAACATACAAAAGTTTCTTATGCCAGAATCTGCTTCTTTACTTCCTCTCTCACCCAACCGGTCGAGGCAGATGGCCGCCCACCCAGAGTCTGGTTCTGCTCGAGGTTTCTGCCTGTTAAAAGGAAGTTTTTCCTCGCCACTGTCGCCAAGTGCTTGCTCATGGGGGAAATTGTTGGTTTCTTTGTAGATAAAAGAGCTTGGTCTGTACCAGCTCTATATGGAAAGTGTCCTGAGACAACTTCTGTTGTGATTTGGCACTATACAAATTGAATTGAATTGAATTGAATTGAATTGAATTGAATTGAATTGAATTGAATTGAATTGAATTGAAATGTCACACCTGTTCCTCTTGACTGGCCTACACAGAAACCTGACCTCAGCACTATCCAACACCTTTGGGACAACACACAAACAAAAAGACAATAATTAAGACAATGGAAATGTGTAACTATGATAAGAGGTGATTATGGGAGAAGGATTCTCTACCATTGCTGCTGGTGCTGGTGCAGGCATATTATCCATGGTCAACATGGCAATCATAGTCCTGGATCAACCTAAGCAAAACTATCTAGGATGAACATGGCAGTGGTGGTCCTGGATCAACATAAACAAAGAGCTTTTATATAATCTTTACCCTTTAATAATAATGGGTGATATTCTAGCTTATTGCCAAACTTTCTGTTTGGCAACAATAGCAAGTGTTGGGACTTCACCACATGGATGAACAAAGACAAGCCTGCATGCAAAGTCAGAAGCCTGAAAGGCCTGAAGCTAAATCATGGTTTACTAGATGAGACCCATCGGGACACACTCCCCATCTCACATTGCCTTTACATTGCAACATCATTCACTACAGGAGACACACAGTCTTTCCACTGCGATGTGAGTCACTATAAGAGACGCATTGTTCCTAATCCTCCATCCATCCATTTTCTATGCTGCCTATCCCTTTCCGGGTTGCGGGGGGCTGGAGCCTATCCCAGCTGTCAACGGGCGAGAGGCGGGGTACACCCTGGACTGGTCGCCAGTCGATCACAGGGCAACATATATACACAAACAACCTAATGAGCATGTTGGAGGTGGGAGGAAGCAGGAGTACCGGGGAGAACCCACGCATGCACGGGAAGAACATGCAAACTTCACACAGAAAGGCCCAACCCAGGGATCGAACCGGCAACCTTCTTGCTGTGAGGCATGCGCACTACCTGCTGCGCCACCGTGCAGCCTGTTCCTAATCAAACGTTTTAATTTTAAGTAACCTAAGCCACAGTCCTTTGACTTACCTGATGAGTAACAGACTGTCTGTTCACTATGTTGGCTCTTAGCAGTTATCCTCAGCTGCCTGCTGGGACCAGCCTGCCATTGAACTGGCAACACTGGCATTAATGGCCCTCACCATCACCGTCTGAGCTCAAGAAACGTTGGACACTCTGAACACCCATTAATTGCTCCCAAAACAATCTCAAGTAATGCCAAGATCAAGATTATTTTGTTTTTGAATTTGGTCACCGTGACAGATATAATGATCACAGCGCCATAAACCAGACACCACACTGCAGGTCATTTAGCATACGCTACACGGGTATAGAAGCCTGATTGTCGTTCATGATCAGCCACAATGCTGGTAATTGGTCGGCCACGACAAAGTCATCTCTAAATCCAGCTAGATTTGTGTAGTCTCATGCAGGCATAAGAGTTTTTGTCTGGGCACAGACAGTTAATGGTAGCGTGTAAATGTAAGCTTCATTGTTGTGTAAGTCTTGCTGTTCTGTGAAATTAAGGGACTGCTGAGTCCTGTTGTTGCTGTTTGACTAGCAATCAATCACTGTATTTGTATTTGATGTTTGTTTTTGAGCACTCGGCACGGGACACAGTCAATATAATGTGCTATCAGGCTTTGTTGTGTTTTATGTAATTTTTTGTGCCACTGTAGTAAAACTGGTAAGCTATGCTTTATCAGTTAAAAGACGAGAGCCACAGCTGGTGGACTCTCAACAGAATTTGTTCATCAGGTTTCTGTGAGATAAAGAGACAGTTATTGTGTCTTTCTGTAACAATTAAGATCTATCTTTGTTTCACTTTGACCACCTTCTCTTTTACAAATAGACACATACATGTTTACGTGCCTTTACAGGTACTCACACACACCTTCAAGGCGCAGATAGCAGTGGTACTAGTCAGTATTGTTCCCTGTCAACTTGTGCCCAGACGTGTGTAACACATCCTCCACTGTGCTTCTCATCTCTTTGTCAAGCCTCAGCCACTGACACGACCACCTCCACCATCTTGCCTGCTCTCTCCTCCCTGTCCCCCCACATGCTATCTCGCTCTCTTATTTGTGCATGTGTGTACATGTCGTAACTTCTCTCTCTCTCTCTCTTATTTGTGCATGTGTGTACATGTCGTAACTTCTCTCTCTCTCTCTCTCTCTCTCTCTCTCTCTCTCTCTCTCTCTCTCTCTCTCTCTCTCTGGAAGTGGACAGGACTTTCAATTTGCAATTTTTCAATCATCACTATGTTTGTGTTTCTGACATCAACTAGTGGCACCATGGACAAAGACACAGTCTGTTACATATAACTGATCCCATTCGCAGTCACTTTGACATGTACTATTGTTGACAGTTTTAATGGTGGCTTGACAGGTGACTCCATTCAGTCTTTGGATGTAACCTCTGGATGTCAAGATTTGACAATTATGTGATTACCAGGAAAGTGTGACTCAGCAGGCAACTGCTGTGCCTGATGAGAACTTCCAGTACTTCAAGTGAGAGGGAATTCTCTTTGGTTTTATAGAGATCCTCCAAGAAATCCTTGACAAATTAGCTGAAAGCACCTCTCAGTGTGGTGCCAATCCTACAAGTGAGGACCTGTTGCAATTAGTGACTCAAATTCACCCCTGCCTTAAAAAACACTCAACAAACTTTTTTGCAATTAATGATTTATATTTAGTCATTTTATTGTGGGATTAGTCAATTAATTACTGGCCCTTTCGAGAGTGTTGTGTTCATTACAATGGCAGTATTTCTCCTTTCCAAAAAATTATCTATTATTCTGTCCTTTCGACAACAAATATTCACCATTCTAAGTGAATGTAAGACTGAAAAATCAGTGAGTTAAAGAATACACTTCACACCCACATGCAAAACCTCTTGTGTGCAGTGTGGACAGTTTCATCCTTCCTAACCACCACAGAATGCGAAAAATCCATGTATTACACACTGTGTCCATCCATAATCCATAGAACTGTGGTTACATATGTAACTCTTGTTTGGAGCTATCATTTCAAAAGAGATTGAGCAAATGAGAGTGGTAATATAAATAATTTATATTGTTTGAATATCTTACTCTTGAGCTCAAAGCAGAATTATCAGTGCTTATCATTACATTGTTTTCATCTGTGTTCATGCAGGAATTCTCAGAGCTGATCGCACTCGGTATCAGATAGATATAAGATAGAAGATAAGCTATGACAGCTTAATCCTTGTTGGAGACCTGAATATTGATGTCAACAAATAGAATTACTCCAGAACTATGGAGCTTATGAATTTACTGGACAGCTTCAAACTTACCCAACATGCAAAGCTCCGCATGGTAACATTCTGAACTTGGTTAAACATAGACAATGTTTTGCCATTTGTTTTTTGATGCTAATCTTAATAAGGAAAAAAATGAATTTTTGGTTCGAAAGAGATTTTTAAATAGCAAGGCTGAAGCACAGTTCTGTAATGGTATGAAATCATTTGAGTCACTGCTCTTTAAATGACACGGTTGAACATTTCAAATAACACCAGTCATCGATTGACAGCAGAGTGGCGTCGATTGATGGCAGAGTGGTGCAATGGAAGCGTGCTGGGCCCATAACCCAGAGGCTGAAGCCTGGGATAAATCTGGCAATCTGGCTCTGCAAATCATCTTTAAAAGACAGAGCAGCTCAGAGAGCGGGGCCTGCATGCACGATGCATCTGTTAAACCCAGCACATTTGCATATTAACATTGGCAACATTGTGTAACTTTGATTAGCATGCTGCGACTAGCTAGATTCTGAAAAGCTATCAAGCTCTGCAGAGGGAACAACAGCAGCTCGCTGGTTTTTGAGTTTCAATCAAAAACTCTCTGCTAAGTGGAGAGAGTCTCATTATCTCCCGTGACTGGGGGATGACTGTTTTTCAAGACAAGGTAAGTATCAAGGGCTAAAAAAATACCTGGAAGTTGTGCTGCTAGTTGTGCGACCTAGCAAGCAGCAGCAGTAGTATGCCACCGAAGAGGGCAATGACAGCCAAGGAAGGAGATGAGCTCAAAAAGACTCTGGAGTTTTGGGCTGAGGAAATTTCTGTGGTTAAAAAAAAGCAGAAAGATATCCTGGAGCTGGTGGAGGAGGTGAAGGCTCTCCAGATCCAGAACGCTGAGAAGGACTGGCGTTTGGTGGTTGGAGACTGGAGAACAGAGTAGCAGAGCTGGAGCAGTACTCCAGGATCAATGACCTGGTTGTTACCGGGCTCCGCATCAAACCCCGTTCATACGCCCAGGCGGTGACCACTGACAATGGGGGGGGGGGGGGGGGGGGGCAGTGAGCAGGATGACAGATTGGCAGAGCAACAGGTGGCTGCCTTCCTCCACTCAAAGGGAACTGATGTGGATTTAAACAACATAGAGGCATGCCACCCTCTGCCCCCAAGGAATGTCAGTAACACACCAGCCATAATCATGAGATTTGTAAACAGAAAACACAAGACTGCACTGCTGAAACAGTGAAGAAAACTGAAAGGAACAAATGTCTTCATAAACAAGCATCTCACAAAACAAAACTCAGACATCACAAGGCACGCAACTTAAAAAAAAAGGAAAAATTCATCAAGCTTAACGGAACGCCAGAGCAAGCCAAAGTTGTGGTCAACAGAAAAATGCAGGAACTGGACAGGTACCAATGATCACCATAAACCGGTCAGGTATGATGACTTTTCCACAACACACCATCATGACACCATCGGAAATAACTCATTCACCTGCATCCAGAAGCAAAGATGACACAACTCAAAGGATTCTTGATCATGATAATATGGAGCTTCAGTATACAGACCACAATTTACTGGACATAGAAAACAAAATAGATCCAGACAACAATTTCTTTTCCAACATTAATGATAACTGCTGTTATCACACAGACAAACAATACAATCAGACCATTAAAACGGACAACAAATGATCTATAATCCATTTCAACAGCAGAAGCACGTATGCAAACTTCAATAACATCAAGGACTACTTAAGTCAATTTACAAAACCATTCAAAATTATTGTCATATCAGAAACTTGGATTAACGATGATAAGGGAATGGATTTTGAGCTGGATGGATATGAACTCAACTACATTAAGAAAAAAAAAAAAAGTGGAGGAGATCTAGCCATATATGTGGACAGAAACTTGAACTAGACAATTTCCCCTGGGGAAATTTTGAAAGGGCCATGAGGGCTACTGCCGGAGAGTGTACATTATGATGAGATTCTTCAGAGATTTCAAATAATTAATGCTAAGCTAACATTAGCATGTCAAATAGCACATTAAAAAGATCTCAAACACCATTAGAATGCATTTATGAATCATTTTACCATAGGTTAGCATGTTAGCATTAGCATGCTAATCATTAGCATATAAGCACAACAACCTGATATCAAAAGTCAAACCTGTATGCACCAACAAGTTCATAGGACCTCATGTTAGCATTAGCCGCTGTTAGCATTGTGGCAAATGCTAACAGGCCAACATCACTCATGACATGACTAACATTTCAAACTCGCCAGTAATAGTAAGTAAGATAAGTGGCTCATCATCAAGCTCTGCAGTGGCTCTGATGATCATTTGAATCAGCTCCATAGCTGCAGCTGAAGCTACATAGGTGTGTGGGAGAGGAGTGCTTGGAGAAGTACTGAGGCTCAGAGGTTGCCACAGCAACTTGAGGTGGTTGCCATTGACGATAGGGGCCCCCAGGCAGACAGACAGGGGCAGACAGAAACGTGGAAAAAAACAGCCATTTACTGCCTCTGCACTGCTCTCACATTTGGGCTTATGCTGAGAGAACGGCAGCTCCTATCAGAAAAAAACACAGACCATCATCGCTGTAAGGACTTCCTGAACGATTCGGTGTGATTTCGGTGTTTCTACAGTCAATATTTTGCAGACACTTGCAAGTTTAAATCAGGGGTACATTCTGCTTCTCTCAGAAAATCTTTGTATTGGAGTCAATGAGGAGCAGAGACAGATGTGGCCGCACTTAGAGGCTGCTAATTCAAATTCTCTAAGTCTCTCTGATTTTTTGAGGACATTGTGAGAGACAGAACAAATTTGTCGACAAATGTGGAAAAAATATATATATATTTATAAATATATATATATATTTTTTAATGATTCATTTATTTGACTATCCACCTTCTGAGAACTACACTACCACACAGTAGAACACAAAGAACACAGCTAACAGAAACCTTTTGAAAAAGTCTTTAATGAAATTATGAAATAAACACAAATCAACAAGGACCAACCAAATAGAATCAGTGACTACTGGGGAAAAAAAGCAAGCAGGGCAGAGGGATTCACTGATAAGAGTCTCTGGGTTGGGCCATGCCGCTAGTCCATGGTGCATGAAAAAAAGTCTAAGGCCTCTGGAAATGCTTCTTTGCTGCCTCTGGGTCATACTGAGTTGGCATCTGTCACTTTGAAGGGGACTCGATGTGCAGCCTCTTGCGGTGTGTCGCCACATACTTTGGGTTGCTCTCCAGCCGCTCTTGCAGTGTCTGGCAGAGTTTGGGGAGCTAGGACACTCCTTCTTGCTTCCAGCAGCTGTAAATACAGGTATTAATATAAAATTAGTACTGCTAAGAAACAATAATACATGATAACATATGTGACCATGTTTGTCAAAAACAATGCAGCTAATAAACAACAGCAACAGTAAAAACAACAGCAACAACAACAACAAAAAGAAACAACAGAAAGGGGTTAAAAAAAAAAAAAACAACTTACATAAAAGGACTCCTCTGTCCACACCATCCATGTCTGGACTCCCAGTTCAAGTGGCCATCAAGTGTGACGTCACTGCTTTGTTGTGGGGCGAGTTTAGTCTGTAAAACACAAAAAGTACAAACAGGTCATGCAACGTTTACATTTACTTAGATTCTGCAGAATATTTCCTGAGTATTTCTGTGTATTTTATTAACTTACCCCTGCTAAGGTTTGCATCGCCTGTCGTTTCTGTCACTATTGTGCAGACGCCGCACCTTTTCCTTTAAAATACAAAATACATTGTAATGTTAAATGTAACGTGAATGTTTACCAAACGTTTGGAACTTAGTGCAATAAGAATAATAAAGGTTTGGCTGCCTAAAAACTGCACAATGTAGTATTAAATGCTAACGTTACTTACTGCAACTTATGCGCCCATCTCTTCGTCTCCACAGCTGCAGTTCGGTTGGGGCTGCTCCTCCAGAGCGAGCAGTCTGGCTTTTATCATGGTCATTCTCCTTGCCAATTGCGTGATTAGCTGCGTTACCAGCTGAGACAATCCACTGAAGGCGCTCAGCAGTTTCTTCTATAAATTCTTTGGACTTTCTGGATATGGTCGCTCCGCAGCCAGGCCGTCCACTCGTCGCAGAGGAGTGCCTTCTGGGGTGAACTGAAGACGACGTCCGGCCATTGCTTGAATAGAGTTAAAGTTTAGCAGGACCCGAAACATAACTGTTCGGATCCAAACTCCATTTGCGTTCACAGAGGCGCCGAGGTCGTTTTCTGCCGACGTCATTGCGTCAGAGGAGGCGTCCAATCATATGCGAGGTCGCGCTCCCGGAATTTCTCGCGAGACAATTTTTGTTGCATAGAAAGAAAAACATGCTGTGATTTTGCTAGGTATTTTAATTTTCTAGTTTTGTACCGGGACATTTTATCAAACATGTAAACTTCTTTAAACTGACATCATCGAAAATTAAAAAAAAGAAAAGTTACTTTGGTGTGTTCCCTTTTTATTCCTACTTAAAGAATCATCAGTGGACTGACCCTGCTGGAATTTTGCAAGCTAATCACACAACCATTTTTCATCTGGTGTGGTGGCAAAATGCGAAAAATTGTGACGAGTCCAAGAACTGTAAATGCTTTAATTTTCACAATTTAATTTAGTGGATTTATGTGGAAAATGAAAGGCTTTTGAGGGTCAGGACACTTATTCTGTATGTAACCTATAAAATTATTTAAACACACTTTTAAATCCGCATGAAAAAAGAAAAAATCTTTGTATTCTGTAGGCACAGAACACACACACACACACGCGCACACACACACACACACACACACACACACACACACACACACACACACACACATAAACACAATCCCAATTTGTGTGTATAGCTTGCAGCATATACATTTGCATTTTAACACCTCGTGGTCACAGGGGCTGAGAGAGAACTTCCACGGCAATTTACAGTGATGATAATTGACGGAAATGCTACTTTTCGTGTTGTGTCTTCCACTCTGACCAATGACATCACCCACTCTGACACGAACATTCTGTGCAATACACACCCATTGAAAGCTCAAAATTTCTCCCAAAATGATCATGATCATTGAACAGTGATTAATCAAAAACTATATGACCTATCAAAACGTGGAATAACACATCAATACACAAGACTTGCGTCTACGATTTAAAGTTCAAATGGAGTCTCTAGGTGAAAGTATGCCGGAGCAGTAGGCAGTAGAAAAAGTCCAATGATTTATCAGTTTTTTGACCTCCTCCCATTCATTCTTCATGGGAAATTTACATACGTTGTGAAAAACTGCAATAAATTTAAGAAAAGTAGTAGCATGCCGATCCCGATCAAGACGCATGTTTTGAAATATAATTCACCTGGGTGCTCTCAAAGCTGTAGGACTAGTAATCAATCAAAATTTGACACGGAAGAGGAGTAATAAAAAGAAAAAAAAAAACAAGCAGTATGCCCTATACACAGGGCTCAGTGTGATTGCCCCATGGCCCTTATTATAGGGTAGTGCAAAATATATCAACTGCAATTGACAAACTGTTTGAATGCATAACTATTGAAATCTGTTAAAAAAAAAAACAAAAATGTAATAATCAGTTGTACATATAGAGCACTAGTCCTAGTATTGAATTATTGAAGGATTGAATCAAGGCATCTTTTTCAAGGATGAATCAAAACATTATTTTCATCTGTGGTGATCTTAACATTGATCTTTTAAATCCAAATAAGCACAAAATGACTGACGAATTCATTAATGCAATGTACAGAATGAGCCTTTATCCAAAAATCACCAGACCCAGCAGAATCACACCCCACAGTTCCACATGAATCGACAACATATTCACTAATGACATTGAAAACAATACTTTGAGCGGATTACTAATTATTGACATCAGTGACCACCTGCCAGTTTTTACAGTTTATGATGGCAACTTCAAAGGACATAACCCAGATGAAAAACTAGCATAAAGATGGCTGAAGACATGAAACTGTGGATGCACTTAAGAATGACTTGCTAGCACAAAATTAAGATGTTGTATACAAGGAAAATAAGCTTTACAATGCGTATGAAACATTTTTAAGGATATTTACATCATTATATGATAAAAAATTGTCCTATTAAACAATATAAGAGAAAACATAAATACACAGATCGACCATGGATCACGAAGGGGTTACAAAATGCCTGTAAAAAGAAAAATACATTCTATAGAGAATTCATAAAGTAAAGAACTAAAGAGGCAGAGAATAAATATAAAAAATATAAAAATAAGTTAACCAATATTACAAGGGTTAGCAGAAAGGAATACTATAGTGTAATATTATATAATAACAAACACGAAAATGGCAGAAAAAATCCCTGATCCATTGTCATCTCAGGATTGGAATGATAATCTTATTGATAGAAAACAAAGCTCAATGTACCTCACAGTAGTGGAAGAAATAGTTGATATTGTAAATAAATGTAAACTTAAAACATCTACTGATTGTAATAGCATTGATTGTTAAAATGGTCATTCGGGGGATTTCAAAACCATTAACTTTCATCTGTAACTTATCACTCCAAACTGGTAAATTTCCAAACAAAATGAAAATAGCTAAAGTTTTGGCACTGTATAAAACTGGGGAAAGACACCACGTCACAAATTACTGGCCTGTTTCTTTACTACCACAATTCTCAAAAATTCAAGAGAAATATTCAACAACAGATTTGATAAATTCATAGATAAACATTCATTTCTCTCCGACAGTCAGTACAGATTCAGATCAAACAGTTCAACATCATTTGCATTAATGGAATCAATTGAGGAAATCACTAAACGCTATAGATCATAAACAGTACGTAATTGGAATATTCATCGAACTCAAGAAAGCTTTTGATACAATCAATCATGACATATGAATCAATTAACTGGAACTGTATGGGACCAGGGGGATAGTTTTGCACTGGGTGAAGAGTTATTTAACGGACAGGACACAATTTGTGAAGTTGCAGCCAATATTTTAGATGCACCAATCAACCAGGAAGAACTAACAAAAGCCCTAAATCAAATGCCAAATAACAAATCACCCGGCCCAGATAGGATCCAAGCAGAATATTATAAACATTTTTGGCATATATTTTCACCACTATTTCATAGAGTAACCTCAGAAATAAAAACCACATCCATAATCCCCACACACATGAATACTGCCAATATGTCACTCATACTAAAACCTAACAAAGACCCAACCCAACCCTCTAGCTACCGTCCTATCTCTTTAATCAATACGGATTTAAAAATCATCACCAAAGCATTAGCCACCCGACTTGAAACAGTCACTCCCATTTTAATCCATCCAGACAAAACAGGCTTTATCAAAAATACGCTTCCGATAACACTTGCAGACTCTTCAATCTTATTAATCTAACACAGCAAACAAATAACAAATCTATAATTGTATCATTAGACACAGAAAAGGCATTTGATAAAGTAAACTGGTCATTTTTATTCAATACACTTTGGAAATTCGGTTTTGGAGAGTCGTTCGCCCAATGGATCAAAATTCTTTACACCTCGTGATTATTGTGGCCCTAGGCCCTAGGGGATTCACACTTCACAGAGGAACCAGACAAGGATGCCCACTCTCGCCTTCATTATTTGCTATTTTCATTGAACCCCTCGCTGCAGCAATACGACAAAATAACATCATTAAGGGAATTCAGAATAATCATTTACAACATAAAATTAGTCTTTATGCAGATGATTTATTATTGTATTTACAAGAACCCCGCACTTCATAAAAAAAAAAAACCCTTCAGTCTAATCAATAACTTCTCTCTGATCTCCAAATATACAATTAACTGGAACAAATCAACCATACTCCCTCTGTCCAAATTCTGCAACTCAAGACCCACTCCTCCCCTTTCACATCGGAAACATTAAATATTTGGGTATTAATATTTCCTCCAGGCTGTCAGAGTTATTCACCTTAACTATATTCCACTGCTAAAAAAAAAATACAGGACGACTTCAAACGATGGACAAACCTCCCATTCTCTCTGATTGGACGAATTGCAACAGTGAAAATGAAAACCCTACCTCAATTCAATTCAATTCAATTCAATTCAATTCAATTCAATTCAATTCAATTCAATTCAATTCAATTCAATTCAGTATTCCTTTATTAGTCCTGCGAGGGGAAATTACAATTTACAGCAGCATCAATAAAGTGGATAGAGTATTGAACAAGTGCAATGCAAATTCAAAACAACAAGTATATATACAAAAGAGTGGGATAAAAGAATAACGTCATCCTAAGAAGTTGTAAATAGTATTTACAGATTGTTATGCACAGATTATTGCACTGATTATTGCAATGATTACTTAGTAGTTTTTGTTGTACAGTCTGACAGCTGCAGGAAGGAATGACCTGCGATACCGCTCCTTCACACACTTTGGATGTAGCATCCTATCATGGAGGGTGCCTCCATGGAGGGTGCCTCCATGCTTTTTTTTTTTTTTTGTAAGTGTGTGTGTGAAAGTCCGTCTGTGTGGCCCAAAATAATAATAAATAAAACAAAATAATAATAATTTAGATCTACCTTGGTCGGTCACATGATCCACAACGTGCCCTCACTCTGCCGTCGCTGCTCTGACGTGCCCAGACGTGCCCTGCTGCCAATCGCTGAGCTGCTGGAGATGGCCACTGCTAGTCTTGCGAAACCGAAGACGACCCGAGGGAGTAAACAACTGGTCCGGTGAAAAGGTTTTGCAGCGGTATTCGTTTGTGCACGCTGCGTTCTTGAAAGATGACTGACGAAGTGAAGTGAGCAATGAGCATCCTCTGTGTCGTCCAACTCTGCATACACACCTCTCACAAGTTATAGCCGGTAGTTAACCACACACAGCGTGCTGTGGGGGAAGGTATGTCAGGCTTTTTTCTTTGTTTGTTTCTCTTGTCATGGGCAAAGTGCATTAGAGAGCTATCATGTGCTATTTTACTGTCAAGTAAACTATGCAATATGCATATTCACATAATTTTGGACTATTACAGTATAAATACAACAATAATAGAAGAATTTGAATTTTGATTTTCTCAACCTCTCATTGAAACATATCAGTACTTGTTTGTTTATTACATTTACACACAAATTAAATATAATATGCACACAAATTATATAACTTTTAGAACCTTGCTGTCAAAGTCGATAGTCAAACGGAATAAAAGCACAAAAATATTTAAATACATGATTTCTATATCATTTAATTATTTTGGCTGTCAGACCTCAGCCTCCTGAGCAGAGTCTGCTCTGTCCTATTTAGTTAAGTGCAGTGGTGTTATGAGTCCAGTCAAGTTTGTTATTCATCTATCTCTTCTCTATGCTCCCCTCTACCCCAACAGACCAATGGTTCAAATCTCTCAACTCCTCAATTAATCAGTTCTACTGGAAAAATAAAAAAACAAAAATACCACTATCAATTTTACAGAAGAAAAAATCCCAAGGCAGCCTTGAAGCACCAAACTTTTTACTAAACTTTTTAGCAAATAAATTACAGTATCTAGCCAAATGGACTCATCAACCCAAACGCTGATGGATAGATTTAGAACAATCACAATGCAAAAACATCTCCATCACAGTATTATGGCACTTTATCGCTCACACACACACACACACACACACACGCACACGCACACGCACACACACACACACACACACACACACACACACACACACACACACTTATACTTCCTACAATCATGTGGAAATTGCTGTCAGTTTGTATGTTTTTGCTGTTGTCAGTCTGTACGTTTATCCACAGTCTGTAATGTATTTGTTCCTTTTGTCACCTTGTATCTGTCACTTACGTCACCTTGTCTGGAGTCTTACAAGTTCACTAATTAAAAAAAAAAAAAAAAAGTTTTATTTGCAGATGATACAAATATTTTTTTTGTGCAGGCGGGAATTTACAGGAGCTTCTGAGGATGACTACTGCAGAAATGTGTAATTTAAAAAAGTGATTTGATAAAAACAAATTATCATTTAATCTAAATAAAACTAAACTCATGTTATTTGGGAATTGTAAAGGAATACTCAAGCACTAATATAGATAGATGGGGTTGACATTGTGAGGGTTCGTGTAAACAAATTTCTTGGTGTAATTATAGATGAAAAAAAAAACATGGAAATCTCACATAAAACATGTGCAAAACAAACTGTACTCAGTAAGGCAAAACACTTTCTGGATCACAAGTCACTTCACATTCTTTATAGTTCATTAATATTACCATATCTGAATTACTGTGCAGAGATTTGGGGCAAGACTTACTACTATGAATGTACATTACAACCACTGTCTAAACTGCAAAAAGAGCCATAAGGATAATTCATAACACTGGTTACAGAGAACACACAAATCCTCTATCCATAAAATCAAAAACACTAAAATTCACTGATCTGGTTCATTTTCAAATGGCACAAATCATGTATAGAGCAACAAACAATCTACTCCCAGGAACCTGCTCCCCTTCAAAGAGAGGGGGGATATCATTTGAGGAGGAAACTGAAATTCCAGTTTCTTTGTGCTCGCACAACCTTAAAGACATTTTGCATTTCTGTATGTGGAGTGAAACTGTGGAACAAACTGTCGGTGGAGCTAAGGCAATGTCCAAGCATGAGCAAGTTCAAACAACGGTACAAACACTTGGGGCTCTATGTTTGTCCCTGCCACTGGCAGGGTACAGGGTGCGCACCCCGTGCAGTGGTATTTTCGCACAGTGCTGGAAGGCGCACAGCGCACTTGGTATTTTGGTAATCCGAGGCACACAGAGGTACGCCAGGATGGGCGTTGCAACGCAGTAGGGGGAGGTGTCGGCATAATCAGCTGGTGGATTTGGATTTTTGGTCCATTTTGGTCCACGGCAGCGTCGTAAAAGTGTGCTGAAAACCGGCCACCCCAGACCTGGTCAACTCTGTGCGCCAGCGGCACATCGTTGGGCAAGAGGATTTTTCGTAAATGGCGGAGTCGTGCGCCCATGTCACCAATACCTCACTGGCAGGTTTCCACAGTGTCTGGCATTTCACTGCAATTAATAATTAGCAACAGCCTCGATTCAATGCAACTATCTGAGTCAGCACATACAGTCAGACCTAAATTCATATATTTTGATCAGTATCTCATCTGACCACATCGCAAGCACGTTCGGCACGCGTCATGGTCACTCAACCTGACCGAATGTACCCAGGTGAAACAGGGATGTCTAGTGATCTGTGACTCAAATTTCCTGGTGACAAATGACAATTTCCCTGGACATGAATCGTTCATCCTGGCGAATTCTACCATCCGTACAATCTTTCAGGGGGACACCCCTCTGCATGGGTGGCTGCTGGGTGATAATGGCTATCCACTGAAAATGTTGTTGATGACGCCATATATCACACCATCAACAAGACGGCAGCGTGGTTTTAACGGTGTTTTCAGCTGTGATTTAATGAAAATACTCCTTTCAACAGTTTTGGTAATTCTGTGTTTCGTCACTGTCATCTCTTCCTTATTTCTCTCCTCTATTTATTGAGCATTTTACGATGTGTAAAACAGCGCCCTCCTAAACGTTACGTGGCGAATGAGTGGTGAAATACAATATTGCACACTGTTGTCCGCAAGGAGGCCAAGCCGAGTTGGCGTCCCTTGGTGAAAATAAACAAGAATGATTAACCAATCAGGTGAGGCTGCTGTCATGACACTACCTGTGATTAGCCAGGACTGTGTCAAGGGAAGCCACCCAGTCTTTGGCCTCAAACCAATCAAAGCACAGTATCGTCATCATCAAGCCACTGAATGAAATCAGGGAGATTAGCAAGTTTGTGTTGACATTTTATTAGCAAAATTAGCAAGTGCAGTGATGGAGGGTGGAGATTTAAAGTATTTAGTAAGAATCTACTACTACTACTACTAAAGTACCTCTACAGCAACATCTAAAAATAAAATCCGATGGCAGACCGCCTAAATTAGAGCTGCGTACGGAGAGGAAGAAAGGTTTTTGGACTTTCAATGAGGAGAATTATGTCCGCACTGAGTGGCTTACTGGTAACGCTAAACTTCAGCGGTTATTTTGCTGGCCCTGCCTTCTTTTTGATAAGGATTCCTGCACCCTGAACAATCCTTGGGTCACTGCAGGATTCACCGACCTTGCCAACCTGTCCCGGTCAACTGAGAGGCACGCCAAATCAAAAAGTCACATTGATTGTGCTGTGAAATTGAAGCTTTTTGGGCGTGTCAGGATTGACGATGCCTTGGACTTGGCAAGAAGCATTAGTGCAAAGAAGCACAATGAGTAGGTGAAGAGGAACCGGGATATTCTCATGAGACTTGCTGTTGCAGCCGTGTACCTTGCACGCTAAGAGCAGGCATTCAGGGGACACGATGAGGCCTCTGGCAGCTCAATCAGGGGCAATTTTGTGGAGCTGGTACATGCATTTGCGGAGTTTGACAGCACACTTGCAGAGCACTTGGGATTGTCAACAGTCTTCAGTGGTATGTCAAACACCATCCAGAATGACATCATTGAAAGCATAGCTCACATCATCCAGGATGAGACTGATAAAGAAATAAACAAATGCCCTTTCATTGCTGTACAAGTGGATGATACATCAGACAAGTGCCAACTCACTGTCATAGTAAGATATGTTAATGAGAAAGGCAGTGTGTCTGAATGTGTGGCTTTTGATAGGATAATGACGGAGCCGGGATGGGACAAGGACACCATTGCACAGTGCCGCCTTGAAGCAAAAACTTGAGGATTTTGACTTCACCTTCCTGCTTGGAGTCTTTCAGTCCATTTTCGGCCTCACAGAGCCACTCTTTCAGGTCCTTTAAAGTAAGACAGTGGACATCAAAAAATGCCAGGACCGGATCAATAGCATGATCAACGCTCTCAAAGCCACAAGAACAGACGAGACGTTCATTGGCTTTTATGATGAAACGGTCCAGGCAGTTGGAGAACCTGGGCGGCGACGTAAACGTCGTCGCCGCGGCTGGGAGGCCCTGGAGCAGGGACTCAGCCAGCACTAAGAAGGAGATGAGCTGCACACGCTATACAACAACAGGTTGTTGTTGATGAACTACAGGGCACACTCTCCGAGGTCTGCAAACTGCTGCAGCTCATGCTCACCATACCGGCCACCAGCACATCAGCAGAGCGCTCATTCTCTTGTCTTAAAAGGATAAAAACATATCTGAGAAATACATGTGGACAAGACAGACTTGTCAACTGTTCACAGTCACTGCGACTGTATTGTTTTGTTGCTGTCTTTTGGGCAATGCAGTATAATAAACATTTGGACAATTAAACGATAAGGTAGGATAAGGTAGGGGGTAGGGTGGGAGAGTGAAAGGGCGTGTGTCGGTGTTCAAAGTGTCGGTTACATAACAAGCGTGTGTAAGTAAAATGAGCGCTCTCTGGGTGCTCTTAACAGGTCATTCCATTACATGAAATACTGTAGCGATATACAAGCTGCAACATAGTCTTTTATGTCCCCCACTCCCTAAAAAACATACAGATTAGAGGTTTTGTCTCACTTGGCTTCCTCAAAAAAAATCCCCACGCCACTGGTGTCGGTGCATTCTTCGTGGCATGTTGCGTTTTACACAACATGGCTGTACGACGTGGATGTCATTATGAATTCACGGAGGATTAAAGAACTTAAGACGGAGAGAGGCTGAACTGCATGTGCGGTGTCAACTAGCAGAGCAGCACGGGAGAGGAAGGAGCACCTCATTGCCCAGCTTTGTCATTAAATGAATATTTGCGGATACGTCAGTACAAAAAAACATCTGATGATCAATAATTTTCCACACTAAACAGATAGACAGTATTGAAATAAATTTCACGAGGCCGTAGATACAGCCACTGCAAGCCTGGACCTCCCCAACCAGAACGTCAGTCTCCTCCTGGGAGAAGTTTGGGCGTCGGACACTTTCCTGCGCGGGCTCAGTCATCCTGGAAACTTGCCATGCACCTCGCCAGCAGCGTTTTTAAAGGTGAGGCAAGGAGCTTGTGTGATTGATGAAGATTGGACTCAGCTGTGTCAAACCCACTCCATGCCCCACCCCTCCCTCCTTCCGATTTGCGCTGCTGGGGGGACTGAGATGAGAAGGGGGCAGAGATACACCGGCAGCGCAGTGCACGAAAATACCAAAGTCTGCGCCGCCACGCCCCATCGGCGAAGCAGAGCTGACCTTGTGCTGCGCCTCCTCTGCGCCAGCCGCAGAATAATATATAATAATGATGATATATGGTAATGCACTAACCAACTAAAGGCTGATATCCAATCATCCATTCATCAGTCAGATACTGGAAAAGGTAGTTTCAGTGCCAATTAATTTCTGTCTTAAACACAATAATATTCTGGAGGAATTTCAGGTTTTAGAAAACACCACAGCACTGAAACTGCTCTAAATGAACAATCAGTGACCTCAGACTAAATTCTGATGAAAACAAGATTACAATTCTTGTCCTCCTAGACCTAAGTGCAGTGTTTGATATGGACCAATGTCTTGGTCAGTTGTTCAGTTGTACTGCTGTGGCCCTGCTTGCTACATGTTCTTTTACTAGTCATATTTCTGTTATTCTTATTATGTACATTATATTCTCATTATAGACATACATATAGACTATCATTCACTATCATGTATTAACATATGCATATACTATATTACACACACCAATACTTTTAGCATTTATCATTATGACTTAAAGCATTTATGTAAGTACTGAGGATACACTATTTTTGTCAAGGAGGAGCCCTACCCGTATTCAACATGTTATACATAGGCTGCTTAAGAGAAGAGTTCGATACATCTCAAAACACACACAGTACACATGTTTATTCTACACTGGAAGTATCCATAGAAGGACATGTCCAAATGTAAAGACAAAGCATAAAGTCAACACCTTGGGCAGCACAGATGTTTCTACAGACTGCCTCTGAACCCACAGAGGTGTGGGATAATGACAAAATGCCATGTATGTTTGCCATACCTCAGGGCTACAAGGATGTAAAGAATATCATTTGAACTTAAAGGATAAGGCTGGAAATATTTTGTAGTATTCTTACTGTCAACAAATCCCATGAAAAGACCAAAACCAACAATGAGATCATCTGTCTTGAAATACTTTCTGACTTCCCCACTCTGTCTCTGGTTCCTAGCTCAAAGTCTATTAGTTCTCACTGATAATGTGAATCTTTAAAAACACCACAGTTTCATTTGGAATTTGGAATTCAGCTGGCCACTGAAGTTTTTATGAAACATTACTAAAAGGAGGAAATTATGCATTTGTTGGTGACTATTTTGAGAGGCAGGTTAATCCACATTTGGTGCACCAACTGGTCTTTCTGGCAACAAGACGTGTATGAGATCAAAATTAATCAAAATAAACTACAGTGGTAGTTTATTCTAATGAAGGAACACATCACCATTAATGTGTTTTTAAACATTTTTGGACAATGATGGAGCTCCATGGCACAGAGGAATAAGATATACAGTATCATCTCTTGATGCACACACAATACTTGTTGAATAGATTAATTGCTGTTGTTGTTGATGGGACTGTGGGGGAGTAATTGGAATTTTTAAGGTGTATTTGTTTTGAAAGTGTAAGCATTATGGTGTAAGACTGAGCTTGAAAAGGTCAGCTTTCTCTGCAAGGAGGAACCTTTTATTTCTTCCTGTGTCCAGTGGTTCACATGAGATAAATAGAAGCAATGGCAGAAATAAACCAAACAAACCCAGATCGCATGACCCACCAAAACCAAATGATTTTTCAGCTAAAGTGCTGAAGCACTCTCACCTGAGGGGCTCTCGAGTCCACCAGCTGCTGTGTCTCCTCCTCCCCCAGTGGTGGCAGTAGCAGGTGCAGTAGTTGTACTGGTTATGGTACTACCAGTGTACTTCTTACGGCCGCTGTACTCTGTGCTACTCTCATCGTCCTGGACTGTGGTGGCTCCTGATTGGATCCCAGAGTCTGAGGCGTAGTAGGTCTGCTGCCACTCTGCCACCTTCACCACACTGTCCGCCTCACTCACTACAGGGAGCAACGCATAACTGACGTCAGACAGTAGTAATACTACTTCTACTACTTCTGCTACTACCACTACTTGTTGCTACTACCACAACTACTACTGCTTATACCACTACCACTACTAATGTGGGTGAAATAACAACAAAGTATTAAACACTATAACAAAGTAGTTTGTTTGAGTACTTGAACTATTTTTAATCATTTTAAAATCAGTAATTGTGATGTTAAAACGTCCACAGAGGAGGAGGCATCACCAGCCACTACTGGAAAAGTTCTGTTTGATAAAAAAAAAGTTGACAAAAAATTTAGACAGAGATTGATAAAATGGGAACAACAGTATTAAAAAAACTTCTTCAGATATCTGGCAAGCATAACTTGATGAAGGCTTTAATTTGGCAATTGAAACTTTTGATTTGAAATTAACAATAGAGTCAATAGGCTAAGCACATACTTTTCCAAGTATAGTCATGACAACAGTAAATTTGAATGTTCTGTATGTTTTCTAAGGTTTGTTGAGGAAGACAAGCAAAGCGGGACATTCGGAATGGGAGAGGACATTTAGTAATGATATTATTGGATATCAGAGCAGTAAAGATAGATATAACTGCATAAACTTATTAAAAAACCAAAATAGTCTACGCAAATTATTTTAAAGTAATCTAAATGGCTTACATTGATAGAATCGTGAGAATTTCTGCTTTCCAAATACTTTAAGGATTTTGTCAAAGCTGAGTGAGGATCAAATAGGTGCTGTCTGCAATAACAAATTTTTCCAGTCAGCCTACAGAAGGACTGCATGCATTTGGGAGTAAAGGAAGAGTAGTGATTGTGCATATGTGCTTAAAATGCACACAGCTATTACAGCTAGACATTGCTGGCTGCTGGGGTGACAGAACACTTACTTTGCATGGACATCATCTTTGTCCACTGGTACCACTGCCTTTACTGACCTCTGACCTGCAGAGAGAGAGAGGATGCATTAGGTCTGCCAATAGGATTGCGTACAAGATTCAAGCTAATCATTTTCTGCAGTATTGGGGCTTTAACCACTATATCCAGCAAAGCATGTGAAGGAATGAGTTCTCTTACCACATTACTCCAAAGAAAAACAAAGAAAAAAAACATTCATAACCTCTATAGATGCACATAGTTCATCTGAGGGGGATATTTGACTTGGCAGGGATCAAAGTCATGAGCTTCAAGTGACATGTCCAGCATTTCACCATGAGGCCAAAGTCATGTTGTATAACAACCCTGTCTCCTAGAAATGACCTTTAAACACAACAAATTTGCATTGATAATTCACCATCTTGGTGACGGTGAAAGAAAAAAAGACTTTGTTCTTTCTTTTCTTTTTCTTGTTTCACTTCTACTGTAATAGAGGTATATTAGTTATTCTATTTATTTTTCTGTGAAAGTACAGTGAATGCTATTTTTTTTTTCTATGCTTTTAGTGCAATATGCAAATAAGAAAAACAAACATTTTGTCAAAAATATATTCTCATATTGTGTATATTTTCAAATTGTGCTTCTTTTGTTTCAATATATTGTACTGTTGCCTCTGCTCAAAAACAACAAAATCACACATGCTGTATTTCATATACTGTCATAATCAAATGTGTTTCCAGTCATGTTGACAACTTCCCATATGTTCAACACATCTATCTGTGTTTTTAGCAGAAACTAAAACAGAAAAATCAAGATAAAAATTCAAAGACCTTCTCATAAACAAGTAATCCTGTTTTATTTATTTCAGTGTACATTTTTGTCACTAAATACCCCTTTTGGCCCTACACAGTTGCAGGGTATAACATCCATCATGTACTTGAAGCTGCTTTTTACTATTTGCAAGTTGTGAAGAACACACACCGCTGCTGTTGTGATAAGACATTATTTCTTCCCAGAAAGCCAGAAAGGCCTGAGGAGCAGCAGCATGTTACACTAATGTCAATATTGTGAAGCGTATAAAACTCTAGAGACCAAACTTATCTAACTCTCGGAAGCAATGGCTAGTGAAAGGTCACAACATATCATCTTCCCTGCCAAGAGCCCAGAACCCCGTTGCCTGGTGGGAAGTCACACTAATGCTCAGAAGTACATGAAGTGTGTGTGTGTGTGCGTGTGTGCGTGCATGCGTGTGTGTGTGTGTGTGTGTGTGTGTGTGTTTATATAAGTGCAATATAGATATTACTTAACTCAAGTACAGCACACATTATTACCCATATGTATTTATTTTAATTTTCCTTAAACTTCCATCCATCCATTTTCTCCCGCTTATCCGGGGCTGGGTCGCGGGGGACACCCAGACTTCCCTCTCATCAGACACTTCCCCCAGCTCTTCCGGGGGGATCCCGAGCCGTTCAAAGGGCAGCCGAGTGACATAGTCACCCCAGCGTGTCCTGGGTCTTCCCCGGAGTCTCCTCCCGGTGGGACATGCCAGGAACACCTCCCTAGGGAGGCGTCCAGGAGGCATCCGATAAAGATGCCCGAGCCACTTCAGCTGACTCCTCTCGATGTGGAGGAGCAGCGACTCTACTCTAAGCTGCTCCCGGGTAACAGAGCTCCTCACCCTATCTCTAAGGGAGCGCCCCGCCACCCTGCAGAGGAAACTCATTTCAGCCGCTTGTACCCAGGACCTCGTTCTTTCGGTCATGACCCAAAGTTCATGACCATAGGTGAGGGTAGGAACGTAGATTGACCGGTAAATCGAGAGCTTCGCCTTTCGGCTCAGCTCCTTCTTCACCACGACAGACCGGTACAGCAACCGCATTGCTGCAGCTGCTGCACCAATCCGCCTGTCAATCTCACGCTCCATCCTTCCCTCACTCGTGAACAGGATCCCAAGATACTTAAACTCTTCCACTTGAGGCAGGAACTCTCCCCCAACCTGAAGGGAGCAGGCCACCTTTTTCCAGTCGAGAACCATGGCCTCGGACTTGGAGGTGCTGACTCTCATCCCAGCTGCTTCACACTCGGCTGCGAACCGCCCCAGTGCATGTTGAAGGTCCTGGCTCGAGGGGGCCAACAAGACAACATCATCTGCAAAAAGCAGAGATGAAATCCTAAATCCAAGTTTGACTATCGGCCGGATTCTCCTCTCCAATACCCTGGAATAGACTTTCCCAGGGAGGCTGAGGAGTGTGATCCCCGGATAGTTGGAACACACCCTCCGGTCCCCCTTTTTAAAAAGAGGGACCACCACCCCAGTCTGCCAGTCCAGCCTTCTTTAGCTTGACAGCATCCCTTACTTCCGGTGTCCACCACCGGGTTCGGGGGTTGCAGCCACGACAGGCACCGCCGACTTTACAGCCACAGCTGCGGACGGCTACATCAACAATGGAAGTAGAGAACATGGTCCATTCAGACTCAATGTCTCCAACCTCCCTCGGAATCTGGTCGAAGCTCTCCCGGAGGTGGGAGTTGAAAACCTCCCTGACAGCGAGTTCTGCCAGACGTTCCCAACAGACCCTCACGGTACGTTTGGGTCTGCCAAGTCTGTCCCGCTTCCTCCCCTGCCAGCAAATCCAACTCACCACCAGGTGGTGATCAGTTGACAACTCAGCCCCTCTCTTTACCCGAGTGTCCAAGACATACCGCCGAAGGTCAGATGATACGACTACAAAGTCGATCATTGATCTCCGGCCTAGGGTGTCCTGGTGCCATGTGCACTGATGGACACCCTTATGCTTGAACATGGTGTTCGTTATGGACAAACTGTGACTAGCACAGAAATCCAATAACAGAACACCACTCGGGTTCAGATCTGGGAGGCCGTTCCTCCCAATCACACCCCCCCCAGGTATCACTGTCACTACCCACGTGAGCATTGAAGTCCCCCAGCAGAACAATGGAGGCACTTTCCAGTACCCCTCCCAGGGACTCCAAGAAGGCCGGGTACTCTGCACTGCTGTTCGGCCCATAGGCCGAAACAACAGTGAGAGACCTATCCCCGACCTGAAGGCGCAGGGAAGCGACCCTCTTGCTCAGCGGGGAGAATTCCAACACATGGTGGCTGAGCTGGGGGCTATAAGCAAGCCCACACCAGCTCGCCGCCTCTCACCGCGGGCAACTCCAGAGTAGAAGAGAGTCCAGCCTCTGTCAAGGAGTTGGGTTCCAGAGCCCAGACTGTGCGTGAAGGTGAGCCCGACTATCTCTAGCCAGTACCGCTCAACCTCCCGCACTAGCTCAGGCTCTTTCCCCCACAGTGAGGTGACATTCCATGTCCCCATAGCCAGAGTTGTTGTCCAGGGTTTGGGTCGTCAGGGGCCCCGCCCACGGCTGCCACCCATATCACATAGCACCGGCCCCTTCTGATCCTTCCTGCGGGTGGTGGGCCTACGGGAAGGTGGGCCCACGTCACTCCTTCGGGCACCAGGCGCTCGCCAGCGAGCCCCAACCCCAGACCTGGCTCCAGGGTGGGGCCCCGGTGACACCAATCCGGGCGACATACACTTCCTTGATTTTTTCTCTTTCATAAGGGGCTTTTGAACCGCTCTTAGTCTGACCCGTCACCTAGAACCTGTTTGCCTTGGGAGACCCTACCAGGGGCATTAAGCCCCGGACAACATAGCCTCTAGGATCATTCGGGTGCTCAAACTCCTCCACCACGATAAGGTGTCGGTTCAAGGAGGAGTTTCCTTAAACTTGAAAGTTTAAATTTTTGGCTGAATTGGACATTTAAAGACATATTTTATGGACAACTATTTAAATGTTGTGGATGACCCTTGCGACCTCTGATATTTCAAGGATACACTCTGCTCTGGCCTACTGACAGAAAAAGCCTGATTCGGCCTACCAAAAGAAAAAGCCTGCTGGCAGCTAAAGCTAACTAGCACCAAGATGCCTCTTTTCTCCACAGATGACCTCTACAAACTTCTGCAGCAGGTTGCAGTGTTTGAAACTAAAGTTCAGCACCTGGAAATAAACACAGAAGTGAACGGACCCAGTGGAAACGACAGCACTTGCGCTGACACAAAACAGCGAACTGGAGAATGCTAACATCCAACTAATCAGCTGTGATACAGCTCCCACGAAACTAAAGGGCTGTGTACCGGGCAATAAATCTGCCAGTATTAGTCTTTCCTGGAATGCTCTCGGGGCAAAGCCCAAGAGTAAATCAGCTGATATGGGGAGACGTCCAACAGGTAGAACCCAGCGCCCAGAGATCTGTGATGCGACAGGCTGGCCTGCGTTATCATCCTCCTCAACACCTATGCATAGTAAAACACCGCCGTGGATAAAAGCTAAAGGGAAGATGAGTAACAAAGCTCCCAAACCAACTAGTGTGCAGTTACAAAATCGGTTTGCTCCACTACTGCAGGACCCTGGATCTCCAACTGAAGTAAGGAATAATGGGCATTATCCCGCTTATACCATGGTCACTTACGAAATAAATAAATATTAAATCAATTATTAATACGTTAATGTTGTTTTTTACTGTTAAAATCGTAAGTTTTTCACAAGAAGCAGCTGAGCAGACTATTTAATATCTCTCGTGATGTGTTGCCAAGGTAACCGATCTGGCCACAGAACCTGCAGCTCGGTCGGGCGCAGCTGTTATATTAGGCCTAATCAGTGGAGTGAGATGATTGCTTAACGTTATGTTGTGATACAAAGTATCATTTCAGAGGGCAAGTGCACCTCTTACCGTTTGTGTGTGTCCAGAGGATGATGCGAAATTTTGTTTCAAAGAATCAAAGTCCACTGATAGTTTGCATTCAATTCCTCCAGTGTCACCTCCTTGTGTCGCATCTCCTTCTTATATTCTCTTCTCTCTTTCTCTTCTGGTGCACCCCAGTCTTCAAAATGATCAAATTCACCAAATAGGTTAAAGGAAACTATAAAATCACTCACCTTGTCTATTGTCTTGCCGTTGCGATAAATAAACTGTAAAATAATGTATGTTAATGTATGTTCTGAGTTTCTGTTGCCACGGTTACCAACTAGCGTTTGAGCCAGCGCAATAATTTAGAACAATCAGGCCATTTGACCGGAACTTTTTTATAGGTGTCCTATAACACTTTTTAACGGACAACCTGCAGCCAATCAGAATCAAGTATTCACCCAGACCATGGTATAACAGGAGTTGTGCCACTGTCGTGTTCTTCTGAACTTTTGCAGGTAGCCACATCAGGTTTCATTTTTTAAAAATAACAAATTGAATGACAACCATACATCTCTTCCTTCTATTTCCACGTCAGAGTGCACCAGAGCGCTTTATTTACATGTTAAAATTACTTTCTCACTTGCTTTCCCAAAACCTTGTGTTTCTGGACCCCTGAGCTGCCAGTGAGCATCCGTGGTGTAAATTACTCTGTGCCGTTGTTAGAGTCCCTGGCTAATTAAAACTGAGCAGACTCTGTAGTTAACACATGGAGTAAAAATGTCATGGAAAGTTTAGTTGCAAGATGTTGGACCATTACCCCACTGGTGTTCAACCACTACAAAGTATATATGGGGAAAAGAAGAAATGAGAGAACTATAAGAAGAAAAGGAGAGAGAGAGCAGAAGAGTAAAGTGAGAGGAAAGTGTGTGTGTGTGTGTGTGTGTGTGTGTGTGTGTGTGTGTGTGTGTGTGTGTGTGTGTGTGTGTGTGTGTGTGTGTGCATGCGTGTGCATGCTGACACATAAGCCAGTGTCTGCTCATTCCCCTGCAGCAGTTAAATCAATGCCTAATTCATGCCCAAAGTCTGGCTCTCTTGTCTATTTGCTTGTTGCTATCACTGTCACAAACACAGAGCTTTTTTTTCCAGCCTTGTTTAGGACCACAGTCCTCTTCAGGTTTTTACACTAATTTCTTTGTATTAAGGGCAGGATTAGGAGGAAGCTTTAATAGTTTGTATTAGTGGGATGGAGAAAATGCAAAAATGCAGCAATGATCAACCCAAAAGCGTGACAAAAGAGAAAAGTTCATGTTTACAGAGGTCAAAAAGCAGGTATGGGTCAAAACCAGGGAGATAGAAAATGTGAAATGGACTACTTTTTGTGGCTAATTTCATACTGTAGACCTTCATTTGCAATCACATTAAAATGCATTAAGAAAAATCCATTAAATGGCTCATCAAGGATATACTCCAGCGGCAGATGGAGTTATGTTCCCAGCTTGTCTCAAGCCTGTGGATAGCCGAGGGCCAGTGTCCTTTGATGCAGTGGCTACTCCTGCTGACGTCCCTGCCCTCTTGATTTCACCCTGTTTCCCCTCCTGGATGTCGGTCATTGAGGGTCCTAAAAGGCTCTGTCTTCCCCTCCATATGGCATCAGCGGTAATGAGGCTGTAACACTCACTTTTTTTCTCCTTTGGCAGAGCTTCCCTCAGATCCTGTCCTCTAACCTATTCTGCTTCCTGCTCACAGAATGCACCATGTGCAATCTGTTATAGCAAGCACTCCTCACCCATCAGCTTCACTACATCCACAAGATTGCTCACGCCTGCCTGCTGGTTTAGAAGGTTTTAGTTGTTCTTCAGTCTCATCTGGCTGTGTGTCCACCTTTGAGAGTCTCAGTTTTATTGCCAAGAATAATTCGCCCATTTTTCTGCAGGCTCCCTAAACGTTCTGGCTTTATTTAGGATGTTAGAATATTCTTTCTTATGCTTGGTGAATTTAATATCCATGTTTGTTGCCCCTCATCCTCCTTATCTTTAATTTTATCTAAATCTAACTTTTAGATTCTTTTAAAAAAAACATAGACTTGACCTGATGCTCTCCAATTGTTTCTGTGTGGATGTAACTGTGGATGATTTTGCTGTCTCAGATTCTTGCAAAGTTGTTTAAATGGTGGAGAGCCACAAATAACTCGGCATCATCATAGACAATAAATTGAACTTTGAACAACACAGAATTGACATCCATAAACAGTGCCAACAAAGACTCTCCACCGTCTGCACACTCAAAGCACTTTCCATTCCCCCCACCTTCTGCTGCTAAAAGTATTGTTCAACCCATCCTCCTCTACTGCTCCACCTGCTTCTTTAATATGCTGTCAACCTCCTCCAAGAACAGACTTAAACAAAATACACACAAGCTGGTAGTGGGTTTATGGTGTAGGATTCATGTGTTTGTTTGTTTTTTTCAAATTTGATGTATTCTGTCTCATTTTGTGTATTTGTGTACTCTAAAGTTGTACAAAAGGTGGACAAGATTTTCCTTGCAGAAGGACAAATAAATCTAAATCTAATCTAAATCATTATAGTGCCAGGCTGTTCCAGATTCACCCTCTAAATTCACTTTTTGTTGGTTGTTTCTGTCAAGATTTTACCACCTCAAGCACATTTTTATACCAATGGGCTTCAATGTAAAGGAGCCTGACAGCGTTTTTAACTGCTCTTTCATGAATATTTTAGATCATATAAAAAAGCAAAATCTTCCACTCTGCCATGGTTAAATGAAAAGTAAGTCATTCAAAAAGACAATGCAGAAAGTAAATGGAAGAAGGTTAAACTTAGTGTGCCCCTTGTTCCTCTCAAACATCAAATGCCTTCTTATCAGTGTGCAATAAAAGAAGTAAGTAAAGCCAACTTTTCACATCTGAACACTCAGCAGGGTCATTATCCCAGAATGCTCTTTAAAACCATAGAGTCTGTGATTGTTTCTCTGCTTAGCCAGCCAGTTAAATCTGCCCCAGCTAGATGTGAGGAATTTCTTCATGACTTTTGTGACAAAATAGTGAAGATTTAGCGAAGTTCAGAGAACTTGATTTTGATTCATGCCCACCATCAACATTAGCCCCCATCTGTGAAATATCTCTGTCAACCCTGGAAAACACTGTTGCACTTTCACAAAATCATTCACCTGTCCTTCAGACTGCATTTCCAGTTGGATTTAAAAAGTAGAATGTCAGACAGTTGGTCACATATTACTGCCTATTAAAGAAGCCCTTTCTGGATCCAGCCAATCTCTCAGCTGCCATAGAAGACATGAAAATATTCAGTTTCTGTGGTACTGTTATCAGTTTGTATTGCACTTGAACTAGGATAAGACTTCATGTTGTGGTCCTATTGTGTTTTCCAACCAAAAAGTCCCAGATACACTCATCTGCAAGCATCTATATGCAAAGTAATATTCAGGCAAAATAGTGAAAAAAATAAATAAATAAATAAAATAAAAAAAAAATCCTCAGTATGTTCAAACTTCTATTACTGCCAGTTGGACAGTTTTCAATTTACTTGTCTTCAATTTACTGTTAGGATCTGCAATTTCCCCTCCTTTTTGTCCTATTGTGCCTTTGTGTTTCCCTTCCCCTCTGTCTCTTGTCTGTCTGATCAGCAGCACTGGAGCCCCCCAGGGCACGGTGCTTGCCCCTCTTCTCTTCACCCTGTACACATCAGACTTCTGCTACAACTCTGAGCTGTGTCACATTCAGAGGTTTGCAGATGACACAGCCATCGTGGGATGCATCAGGGACAACAGAGAGGAGGAGTATAGCAGCCTGGTGAAGGAGTTTGCCGCCTGGAGCCACATGAACCATCTACAACTCAACATCTCAAAGACAAAGGAACAGTTCTTTGGGACTTCAGGGAGTCCAGACCCAGACCACGTCCAGTTCTGATAGAGGGAGTTGAGGTGGAGGCTGTGGACTCCTACAAGTACCTCGGGCTGTGGCTGGGCAGCAAACTGGACCGGACAACACACACCAACCACGTATAGGTACAGGAAAGGACAGAGCAGGCTGTACTTCCTGAGGAGGCTGCAGCCATTTAATATCTGCAGCAAATACCTGTGGATGTTCTACCAGTCTGTGGTCGTCAGTGTCCTCTTCTACACGGTAGTGTGCTGGGGGGCCAGCACTGGTCTACTACAGTTCACTTCATCACTGTATATATTGTATAACACTTACTTTTCTCATATTTTTCTCTATTTCTATTGTATTTTATTTTATTACCTTTTTATCTGTATCGCTTTGAGCTACTGGAACTCCAATTTCCCTGAGGGGTCCTCCAAAGGGATCAATAAAGTTCAATCTAATCTAATCTAATCTAATCTAATCTAATCTAATCTAATCTAATCTAATCTAATCTAATCTAATCTAATCTCTCCCTTGTCTGTCTTTTGTGTGTGTTTGTTTAACTGCAGGGCTTGGCTGGCAGGTCCATCCATCCATCCATTATCTTCCGCTTATCCGGGGCCGGGTTGCGGGGGGAGCAGTCTGAGCAGGGACGCCCAGACTTCCCTCTCCCCGGACACTTCCTCCAACTCTTCCGGGGGGATCCCGAGGCGTTCCCAGGCCAGCCGAGTGACGTAGTCACCCCAGCGTGTCCTGGGTCTTCCCCGGAGTCTCCTCCCGGTGGGACATGCCTGGAACACCTCCCTAGGGAGGCGTCCAAGGGGCATCCGATAGAGATGCCCGAGCCACCTCAGCTGACTCCTCTCGATGCGGAGGAGCAGCGACTCTACTCTGAGCTCCTCCCGGGTGACAGAGCTCCTCACCCTATCTCTAAGGGAGCGCTCCGCCACCCTGCGGAGGAAACTCATTTCAGCCGCTTGTATCCGGGACCTCGTTCTTTCGGTCATGACCCAAAGTTCATGACCATAGGTGAGGGTAGGAACGTAGATTGACCGGTAAATCGAGAGCTTCGCCTTTCGGCTCAGCTCCTTCTTCACCACGACAGACCGATACAGCGACCGCATTACTGCAGCCGCTGCACCAATCCGCCTGTCAATCTCACGTTCCATCCTTCCCTCACTCGTGAACAGGATCCCAAGATACTTAAATTCCTCCACTTGAGGCAGGAACTCTCCCCCAACCTGAAGGGAGCAAGCCACCTTTTTCCGGTCGAGAACCATGGCCTCGGACTTGGAGGTGCTAACTCTCATCCCAGCTGCTTCACACTCGGCTGCGAACCGCCCCAGCGCATGCTGAAGGTCCTGGCTCGAGGAAGCCAACAAGACAACATCATCCGCGAAAAGCAGAGACGAAATCTGCCAGCCCCTGAACCGAACCCCCTCCGGCCCCTGGCTGCGCCTAGAAATCCTGTCCATAAAAATGATGAACAGAACCGGTGACATAGGGCAGCCCTGCCGGAGTCCAACATGCACTGGGAACAGGTCCGACTTACTGCCGGCAATGCGGACCAAGCTCCTGCTCCGGTTGTAAAGGGACTGTACAGCCCTCAACAGAGGGCCTCCAACCCCATACTCCTGGAGCACCTCCCACAGAATGACGCGAGGGACACGGTCGAATGCCTTCTCCAAGTCCACGAAGCACATGTGGACTGGTTGGGCAAACTCCCATGAACCCTCAAGCACCCTGTGGAGGGTATAGAGCTGGTCCAGTGTTCCACGGCCAGGACGAAAACCGCATTGTTCCTCTTGAATCCGGGGTTCGACTATCGGCCGGATTCTCCTCTCCAGTACCCTGGAATAGACTTTACCAGGGAGGCTGAGGAGTGTGATCCCCCGATAGTTGGAACACACCCTCCGGTCCCCCTTTTTAAAAAGAGGGACCACCACCCCAGTCTGCCAGTCCAGAGGCACTGTCCCCGTCTGCCACGCGATGCCGCAGAGGCGTGTCAACCAAGACAGTCCTACAACATCCAGAGACTTGAGGTACTCAGGGCGGATCTCATCCACCCCCGGCGCTTTGCCACCGAGGAGCTTGCGAACTGCCTCAGTGACTTCAGCCCCGGTGATGAATGAATCGACCTCCAAGTCCCCAGTCTCTGCTTCCTCTACGGAAGACATGACAGAGGGATTGAGGAGATCCTCGAAGTATTCCTTCCACCGCCCGACAATATCCCCAGTCGAGGTCAACAGCTCCCCACCTCCACTGTAAACAGTGTTGACAGAAAGCTGCTTCCCCCTCCTGAGGAGCAGAACGGTTTGCCAGAATTTCCTCAAGGCCTACCCGTAGTCCTCCTCCATGGCCTCCCCGAACTCCTCCCAGACCCTAGTTTTTGCTTCTACAACCGCCCGAGCTGCCGCACGCTTGGTCCGCCGGTACCCATCAGCTGCCTCAGGAGTCCTATGAGCCAACCAGGCCCGATAGGACTCCTTCTTCAGCTTGACGGCATCCCTTACTTCCGGTGTCCACCACCGGGTTCGGGGGTTGCCGCCACGACAGGCACCGCCGACTTTACGGCCACAGCTATGGACGGCTGCATCAACAATGGAAGTGGAGAACATGGTCCATTGGGACTCAATGTCTCCAACCTCCCTCGGGATCTGGTTGAAGCTCTCCCGGAGGTGGGAGTTGAAAACTTCCCTGACAGCGGGTTCCGCCAGACGTTCCCAACAGACCCTCACGGTACGTTTGGGTCTGCCAAGTCTGATACGACTACAAAGTCGATCATTGACCTCCGGCCTAGGGTGTCCTGGTGCCACGTGCACTGATGGACACCCTTATGCTTGAACATGGTGTTCGTTATGGACAAACTGTGACTAGCACAGAAATCCAATAACAGAACACCACTCGGGTTCAGATCAGGGAGGCCGTTCCTCCCAATCACTCCCCTCCAGGTGTCACTGTCGCTGCCCACGTGAGCATTGAAGTCTCCCAGCAGAACAATGGAGTCCCCAGTTGGAGCACTTTCCAGTACCCCTCCCAGGGACTCCAAGAAGGCCGGGTACTCTACGCTACTGTTCGGCCTGTAGGCCGAAACAATAGTGAGAGACCTATCCCCAACCCGAAGGCGCAGGGAAGCGACCCTCTCGCTCAGCGGGGAGAACTCCAACACATGGCGGCTGAGCTGGGGGGCTATAAGCAAGCCCACACCAGCTCGCCGCCTCTCACCGCGGGCAACTCCAGAGTAGAAGAGAGTCCAGCCTCTCTCAAGGAGTTGGGTTCCAGAGCCCAGACTGTGCGTGGAGGTGAGCCCGACTATCTCTAGCCGGTACCGCTCAACCTCCCGCACTAGCTCAGGCTCTTTCCCCCACAGTGAGGTGACATTCCATGTCCCCATAGCCAGAGTCGTTGTCCAGGGTTTGGGTCGTCGGGGCCCCCGCCCACGACTGCTACCCATTCCACATAGCACCGGCCCCTTCTGATCCTTCCTGCGGGTGGTGGGCCTACGGGAAGGCGGGCCCACGTCGCTCCTTCGGGCTGTGCCCGGCCGGGTCCCGTGGGCAAAGACCCGGCCACCAGGCGCTCGCCTGCGAGCCCCAACCCCAGGCCTGGCTCCAGGGCGGGGCCCCGGTGACGCCAATCCGGGCGACGTACGCTTCCTTGCTTTAATTTCTTTCATAGGGGCTTCTTGAACTGCTCTTAGTCTGACCCGTCACCTAGAACCTGTTTGCCTTGGGAGACCCTACCAGGGGCATTAAGCCTCGGACAACATAGCCTCTAGGATCATTCGGGTACTCAAACTCCTCCACCACGATAAGGTGGCAGTTCAAGGAGGAGTGGCTGGCAGGTATGGTACCAATTATTCAATCAAGACCCATCTGCTGACGCAGTATAAAAGTGGCAGTATTCATTGAGTCGTTTGCCTCTTTGTGTAAGCCTCTTTGTGTGGATCCCCTCAACTTGTCTATTTTTGATTTTTTTGAAATATCCATTAAAAACTGTTACCTTCTTTTATTTATCCCTGCCCCAAGTCTGAGTTTCTATGGAGAGTTAGTCCCTCACAGCAAGTATTATTTATTCCTCCTCTTCACCTGTCAGTGCTGGGTTTTTCCTTGTCTTCAACAAAGATAAGCCTCTTTGTAACTGCATTAACTACGGTGGCCTTAACTCTATAACTGCTAAGAACAAATATCCTCCGCCTTTGATCTCTTTTGCTTTTAAACCTCTTCAGGGAGCCACCATCTTTACAAAACTGGACCCATGGAATGCTAACCATTTGGTTATGATAAGAGAGGAGGAAAAATGGAAGACTGCATTGAACACAATAGTGATGCTTTTTTGGCTCACTAACACCCCAGCAGTCTTCCAAAACCTGGTAAATGATGTCCTACGGGACTTTTGAACCATTTCGTCTTTGGATACCTGTTTCCCAAAGTGGGGAAATATGAATTTCATGCTGTGACTGTCAGTTTTCCAGGACAGGTGAAGGTGGACCCAGAAAGGCAGTAGAGGAATGGCCACTCCCTGTGAATCGAAAGTAGCTCCAGTGTTTCCTGGAATTTGCTAATCTCTACAGACAGCAGGGTTCTGGCTCTCCTGACCCGGCTGACTTCACCTTCTGTTCTGTTCACCTGGTCTTCTGAGGCTGTGATTGCATTCAGCAGGTTGAAGGGTTTGTTCACATCAGCTCTGGTCCTCATTCAACACAGTCCAGCCCTTCAGTGTGTTGTGGAGGTGGACACCTCCAATACTGGGGTAGGAGCGGTGTTGTCCCTCTACTCTGATTCCAATCAGAGGCTTCACCCTTGAGCTTTCTTTTCTAGAAAACTGGTGCCCCCTGAACGTAACTATGACATCGGGAACCATGAACTCTTAGCTGTAAAAATGGTGTTGGAAGAATGGTGCCACTGGCTGGGAGGCTCAGAGGAACATTTTGTAGTCTGGACCAACTACAAGAACCTCTCATACCTTCAGTCAGTCCAGGTGCCAACCCTAAACTAGCTGAGCACAGATCAGTTAGCCATGGCTCCACTTACCTTGCCGTCCGGCTGCAAAGCTGTTTCGCCCTCGGCAAGAAAATCGCTGAGCTGGAGCAGAGGAGTTCCACTCTCTACAAAATCCAGGAAGCTGAGAGACGTCTGGACACTATCCTCTTCCACGGGACCTCACAACCTCCTCCACTTCGTCCCCTCTTCCCTCCAACCACTTTAGTAGTGGGCGATTCAATAATCCGGGGAATTCGCTTCTTCAACGCAGCCACTCACTGCTTTCCAGACGCCACAGGCTTGGACCAATTCTATTCACCTTATATATGCTTCCTTTAGGTAAGATTATCAGGAAGCACTTAATAAATTTTCATTGCTATGCAGATCATACCCAGCTATATTTATCAATGAAGCCGGAAGAAACCAGTCAGTTAACTAGACTACAAGCATGTCTTCATGACATAAAGACCTGGATGACCTGCAATTTTCTGATGCTAAACTCAGACAAAACTGAAGTTATAGTAGTAGGCCCTAGACATCTTAGAAAGTCACTTTCTGATGACATAGTAGTTATGGATGGCATTGTGCTGGCCTCCAGCACCACTGTAAAGAATTTGGGAGTTATCTTTGACCAAGACATGTCCTTTCACTCCCATGTAAAACAAATTTCAAGGACAGCCTTTTTTCACCTACGTAATATCACAAAAATCAGGCATATTTTGTCTCAAAATGATGCAGAAAAACTAGTCCATGCATTCGTAACTTCCAGGCTGGATTATTGCAATTCTTTATTATCAGGCTGCCCAAATTCGTTGCTGAATATTCTCCAGTTGCTCCAGAACGCTGCAGCACGTGTTCTGACAAAAACCAGGAAGAGAGATCATATTTCTCCAATACTAGCCACTCTGCACTGGCTCCCTGTAAAGTTTAGAATAGAGTTTAAAATTCTCCTCCTTACTTACAAAGCCATAAATGGCCAGGCACCTTCTTATCTTAAAGAGCTCATAGTACCTTATTGCCCCACTCAAACACTGCGTTCCCAGAATGCAGGTCTACTTATGGTTCCTAAAGCCTCAAAAAGCAGAACAGGAGTCAGAGCATTTAGCTATCAAGCTCCTCTCCTGTGGAACCATCTTCCAGTCTTTGTCCGGGAGGCAGACACTGTCTCTACATTTAAGAGTAGGCTTAAAACTTTCCTTTTTGATAAAGCTTATAGTTAGGGCTGGCTCAGGCTTGTCCTGGACCAGCCCCTAGTTACGCTGCTATAGGATTAGACTGTCGGGGGACCTCCAAAGATACACCAAGCTCCTCTGTCTTTCTGTCCCTCTCCATCTGCACACTTTCATGTCCTACCACGGCGTGTTACTAACTTAGCTCCTTCCCCGGAGTCTCTGTGCTTTGTCGTCTTGCAGGTTACACAGTGGCTGAATCTGGATTGTGGATTGCAGCTGCGTCTCCTGCCTTGGCCCTGCCTGACATCCACTGCAACTGCTACTGCTGTTATTACATCCACTGTCACTGTTACTGTGATTGCATGTCTGTCTCTCTGTCTCTCTCTGTCTCTGTCTCTCTCTCTCTCTAACTGCATTTCTGTCTGTCTGTCTGTCTGTCTGTCTGTCTGTCTGTCTGTGTCTGTCTCCCTCTCCCTCTCTTGCCCTCCCTCTCTCACCCAACCGGTCGAGGGAGATGGCCACCCACCCAGAGTCTGGTTCTGCCCGAGGTTTCTGCCTGTTAAAAGGAAGTTTTTCCTCGCCACTGTCGCCAAGTGCTTGCTCATGGGGGAATTGTTGGTTCTCTGTAGATAAAAGAGCTTGGTCTGCACCAGCTCTATATGGAAAGTGTCCTGAGACAACTTCTGTTGTGATTTGGCGCTATACAAATAAAATTGAATTGAATTGAAATGAAAATTGAATTAAACACTTGGCCACAGAGCTTTTAATGTTGGTTTTATTGACAATTTTAACCTGTTTTGGAACCGTCCCTCCTTTCATAGGGCTGACGGAGACCCCAACAGGTTCGGCAGCCGAATGCTAATGGCTAATATTCACCACACCGTCCAGTATGCTTAACTTTTTATTCTCCACCAGGGAAGGCAAGAGAGGAGGCGGGACTGCATCAATTTTTAATAATATTTTATTGTCAAAGGAAGTCTATTTTAACAGTTACTCATCTTTTGAGCATCACACCTTTATTTTTAGCAGTCCTCCTATTCTCTGCATCACTGTTTTACAGACCACCCCATCATTCCGCTGCTTTTATCAATGAATTTTCAGAGCTTTTATGAATCATACACACCTCTTATAACAGAATTTTAATAACTGCCGATTTTAACCTGCACATGGATAACACCTCAGACTCACTGTCCAGAGAATTCTTAAACCTTTTGAATTGCATGGATTTTAACCAGCACGTCACACAGCCAACTCACAACAGAGGACACACCATAACCTATGGCCTCTTCACTGGTGTGTCCTCTGTTGTTGACCTGGCTGTGTCAGACTATTATTGTGTGTATTTTAACATTGCCAGTTTTAACCATCAGGACGCCCCAGTGAGAACAGTGAGGAAATGCCACCTAACTTCTGAGGTGGCTGCAAATTTTATCAAGATTTTAGAGAGCACTCCTGCAGAAGTCTTACCTGCACCCTGCAATTTTATTGTTGACAATTTTAACAGGAAACTGCAAGTAACTTTAGACTCTGTGGCTCCACTTTTAAGAAAAACGGTAAAATCAAAACCTTTACCCCCATGGAGAAGTAAAGATGAAATTAAAAAATCAAAAAGACTATGCAGGATTGCGGAGAGAAGGTGGAGAAAAAACAAACTCACAGTCCACTATGAAATATTCAAATTCAATATTCAATAATAGTCAAATTTTACAATAAAATAGTCAAACAGGCAAGAATATCCCATTTCTCAAACCTCATCTCAGATAATAAAAACAACCCAAAATTACTTTTCTCCACCTTCGATCTTTTAACTAACACCATTTTTAAAAAATCCCCAGAGAAACCAACAGACGCCCTCTGCAAGGACTTTGTAGGCCACTTCAGAAGTAAAATCGACAACATCAGATCCAGTCTTTTATCACATCAGAATGTAACTTTTAACACACCTGGACAGTCGATTTTACCCGAGGAAACACTGGAGAGTTTTGCCCTGGTCGATGCGAGGACATGGTTGAGTTTTCTCCCAGGTAAATCCAACAACCTGCCTTTTAGATCCAATTCCCACATCACTTTTAAAGACATTTAATGGATTCTCAGAGGAACAGATTTTAAATATAGTGAATTGCTCTCTTCAGACGGGTGTCTTCCCTGATGCCTTCAAAACGGCAGTGGTGAAGCCCCTTCTCAAGAAGAGCAATTTAGACCCCAGCATTCTTATTAACTACAGACCTGTATCCAACTTACCCTTTTTAAGCAAAATTTTAGAAAAGCTGGTTTTTAACCAACTAAATTATTTCTTAAATATTAACAACATTTTAGAGAAATATTAGTATGGTTTTAGAGTGAACCACAGTACAGAGACAGCTTTTTAAAGATTTTAAATGATATCAGGTGTAATGCGGACTCACAAAACTCAACACAAAACAGTTCTGGTGCTACTGCATCTAAGTGCTGCCTTTGATACAGTCGATCACTGCATTTTATTAAACAGACTCAGAAACCTGGTGGGCCTCTATCGCCAGTACTTTTTAACCTTTACATGCTTCCCCTTGGGGATGTCATCAGGAGACACGGCATCAGCTTCCACAGCTACGCTGATGATACACAGCTTTACATTGCTGTGTCTCCTGATGACATGGGACCTATTGATACCTTTTTAAACTGCATTTTAGACATTAAGTCATGGATGGCAGAGAACTTCCCACAGCTCAATCAGGATAAAACAGAGGTTTTAGTTATTGGTCCTGAAGGCAAGAGAGAGACACTTTTACCAAAACTACGAGGTTTTACACCCTCACAATCTGTTAAGAACCTGGGCGTCATTTTTGACTCTGAGCTTAGTTTTATTCCTCATAATAAAAATGTAACAAAGATAGGTTTTTATCATCTTGAAAACATAGCCAGGATCCTCTTGTTTCTCCCTCAGGCTAACACGGAAGTAATGATGCATGCTTTTATCTCCTGCCGTCTAGATTATTGTAATCCCCTGTTCTCTGGTCTTCCCAAAAAGACTATCTATAACTTACAATTACTCCAGAACTCAGCCACACGTGTGCTGACGAGGTCCAGAGGGTGGGAGCACATTACACTGGTTTTAGAATTGCAGCATTGGCTCCCCGTGTGTTTCATGATCGACTTTAAGTGCTTTTATTAGTTTTTAAGTGTCTTAACAGTCTTGGGCCATCTTATTTATCTGACCTGTTTTTATCATATCAGCCCTCGCGGATCCTGAGGTCCTCTGGCACTGGCCTTTTGATTATTCCAAGGGTTCAGACCAAAGCCCACGGGGAGGCGGCATTCAGCAATTATGGTCCAGAGTGTATCAGGACCGCAGAGACCGTTGGTGTTTTTAAAAGGAGACTCAAGACTCACCTTTTTGGTATGGCTTTTAATTGATTTCTTATACCTTTTTAATTCAGTCATGTTTTACCCTAGCCCATTGTCTTTTAGCTTTTAGGTCCTTTTGTTTTATTCAATTTTAGGTTTTAGGTCTTTTATTCTACCGTCTTTTAGGATTTAGGTCTTTTTATTCTATTGTCTTTTAGGTTTTAACTCCAGTGTTTCCTCATGGGGGGCCTCCACGCTGGGAGGTGTGTCTGGTCTGCCCGCCGGGGCATCGTCCTGGAGACCCCTCGGGCCAGGAGGACTGGGGGGCTCTGCCCTGTGTGTGGAGTCCACCCCGGTCTGCCCGGATCGGGGGACCGGGGGGCTCCGCACTATGTGTAGGGTCCACCCCGGTTTATCTGGATCGGGGGTCTCTGCTGCGGCGGCGCTCCCTGTGGCCATGGGCTGTGATCCTTCACATTGTGGATGAGCTCCTCATAGGTGGTTTTCTTTTTCTTTTTCCTCTCATGATCCCTCAGTGTTTTTTTGTTTTTTTTTTTGCGGGGCGGGGCGTTTGCTATTATATTACTATTTTATGTTTTCATCTTTTGTCAAGCACCTCGTGTTGCATTTTTATGTATGAATTGTGTATGAATGTATTTGATTGATTGATTTATCCATTAAACTGTTACCTTCTTTTACTTATCCCTGCCTCCGCAGCCCAGACTTGCTTTTTTCCCCTGCTTCCACTCTTTATGCTAGGCTTGGATAACCTTGCCCTGACACAAACTTCAACAAAGAAACCTATTTCCCAAATTGTTATTATTCCTTTAACAAGGGAGCACAGAGCAAGGTCTTGAAAATTTATTTATTTTTTTTAACTTTCTCTTAAACCTCCCTCTTTTACATCCCTCTCTCTCTGTCTCTGTAAAATTGCATTATGCAACATCATACCAGACGATTTTTGCATTTCTTTTATGGCACAATTCACACACATACGTGCAGGCCCACACACAGTGTACAGACTACTGGATAATCCAGTTTGTTAGAATATAAAGAAGAAGAATAAGAAGAACGTACTTTTTGTTATCACAGCATTGCATATACATGCACCACATACATTACATGCTCACGCCATGCTTTTTTGTGAAATTAATTCTCCGCGTTTGATCCATCCTCAGTCTGTCGATCTTCCGCGACAGACCAGGAGCGGTGGGCTGCCGGCTGCCCACCAACAGTGGCGCCCAGGGACCCATCCTTTCTTTCGTCACCATTGGTCAGGTGGTGATCTTCTTGCATGTTTTCAGTGGGGGTTATTTAAGGAGGAAACCCTGGGTGAACACGGGGAGAACACGCAAATTCCACACAGAAAGGCCCCCTTTTTTCCTCGAGCAGGCACCGAATGCAAGGTGGAGGACACGCCACCAGCGCCCACAGCGGGATTCGAACAGGGGACCTTCTAGCTGTGAGGCGACAGTGTCACCATTTGTGCCACCGTGAACAGCAGGGAGTGAGTGTGAGAGAGACTGGGATATTTCTATTTTATTGTTTCTCTGGACAGTTTGTCTTTTTGTCTGTATCCTGTTAATTTTCTGAATTCTGTTACAAATTATAATTCATTATTGGAATCAGAATAAATTCTATGTATGAAACCTACTTTGACACGAACTGAGTGGCCCCTTGTCTAATGGAATGACGCTACATACATGATAATGACATATGCCAATGACATGATGCTGGAGGACGATGCATCAAAGTGATTAAAAATTACGGATTTATTCCGAAATCAGCTGTCAACGAGTGATGCGGGTAAATTGACAGAAAAGCAGTTAGCTCAAGCATTGACGTTATTGCTCGCAGGCACGAATTAGCACAAGTTAGTCAAATGTGTGTGGCAATGACTAGTTATGGGCCACTCAGGCTGGTATATTTAGACAAACCAATGACTTGGGCAATTAATAATCCTTGACGGGCTCTTCGATTTGACCATTTGCTTGTCAGTGGCTATTAGTAAGCATTCAGTTTTCTTTATAGCCTTGCTGATACTGCTAGCTAATGTCAAGCTAAATTATGAGAATTAGCTGTTTGACCGATAGCCTTCACTAGCAGAAGTTAAGTAATGTTAGCCGATGCAAGCCAGCTTGGTTTACTAATAAATAGACTCATGGTAAATAATTGTTTTCCAAAATGCATTTAACTTATGTCCACATTGAGGTGTTTGTGTGGATGGCGATTGTGGTATAATCCGGCGAATGATACTGTTTCACCCTGATTTGGTTGAATGCACTGCACAGAATGAGCGTGGCTTCTTTTGCAATTTAGTCACTCTGTTGTAATGTAGCTAGCTAGTGTTGCAGTGTGTGGCCAATGCAATATAGACATTGCTAATGATGTCAACATCGTATCTATAATCGATCAGTTGTATTTTTTTCTTGCTTGATTGTCATAATACACATGATAAAATATGTCTACACACAGTCCTACCTGAATTTATTGGCACCTCTTAATAGGCCTACTAGCACTAAAACTATAACTGGTCATCACAGAAGCACAACAGGCTTGTTAAAATAAAGTAAAATGTAGGTTAAAAGGTTAAACTATTATTTTATTTTTTAATTTGCTTTTCCACAGTTTGGGAATGACTGCCATACAGGACATTGTTGTGCACAATATGGGGGAAGATTGGATAGGTCTCAGTCATTTTTCAGTCATCACGTCTAGATGTGACAAAATTAATTGACATGCATGTGTCCATGGACATGTCTGATCTTTCTCTGTCGTGGATGGAAAATATTATAATGCATTAACACTGTATTGTAACACATTCTTTTTTTGTGCAGCATAGCCAGACCTTTCAAAGAAAGTTGTTTTTGTTGGGAGGTGGGTGCATTGTATACCCCCTAACTTGTGGCCTATATATAACCAGGGGGAAAAAGCAATTACCATTCTCATGCTGTAAAAAGTTTAATTTGTATGCGTGCCTGTTCTGTTTTTTCCACACAGTCTCAGAATTGAGTCACACTCAGCCAAGCGATGATGCTGGTCAGACAGTGCTAGGAGAAGTCACGGCTACAAGTACAGGTATGCACACACTGCATAATGTTATAGGTACAACAGAGGATAGAATACAGTGTATAGGTTGAACAAAATGCAGAAGTTCATTACTGAAATCTGATAGGGAATGTAATAATTGCAACATATGGATAATGAGACATTATATTAGAAAGAAAATATCTTCCTAATATCTGATATAATGATTACAGAGATAATATCTTTTGTAATATAATATCTCATTGTCCATATGTTGCATACTTTAAAGGTCCCATATTTTGAAAAACCCACTTTTTCTGGGATTTGGGGTGTTATTTTGTGCTTTTGGCACTACCACACGCATACAAAGTGTGAAATAAGACCGTCCCTGCTTTTTTGAGTGAGATACAGATTTCTGAAAGCACCCTTCCAAACGAGCCGATCGAATTCGGCAAGTACTATTATTTAACAAGCCCCGACCTTTGCATGCTCCCACCTACCAGCTACCACCCCCACTCCTCTCCCCAGTGTCACTGCACCCACCAGATACAGCGCCACCTTCTCACAGATCCGCCACTTCGCAATCGAAAGCACCGTGTCAGGATTCACCATGTCGAGCCACCACACCCAGTATTCTGTTGTGCACAAATTGCTCCATTGGCTCCCAGCCGCAGAGGACAGCGTATGTCGGTTGAACTACCGAAGAACTCAGTCTGTTTACTGCCGCCACGTCCGCTAGTTTCACACGCATAGTGCTACGTGAGTCTACACTCTCCCTGTTACCAGGGTGACATGTGTGGGATAGCAGCAGCTCATTTGCATTTAAAGCTACAGACACCAGAAACAGCACATTCTGAAAGGGACTAAAACAGAGGGAAATAGAGGGGGGCGAGAATCTTTTTCTGAAAGCTAT
The DNA here is from genome assembly GCF_039877785.1 of Chaetodon trifascialis. Taxonomy (NCBI): domain Eukaryota; kingdom Metazoa; phylum Chordata; class Actinopteri; order Chaetodontiformes; family Chaetodontidae; genus Chaetodon; species Chaetodon trifascialis. Next base: position 2,806,144 of record NC_092070.1, read on the forward strand.
TGCCAGAAAACAGCTTCAGAAACATGTTTTATGGAAATCATAGACCTATGTAACTTATTGAAAAAGCTTCATATGTCACCTTTAAGATATGCTCTGAGTGTAACATAAGTGTGGATTATTCATATCCAACTCAATTTTCTACATCATGTCATTGTGTTGCATTTAACCATGTAGTTGTAATACTGTTGGTTAATAGATGCTTTGATTTTACGTTATCTTAACCAGACATAGAGGAAGATGCTTTGTCTGTCAGTGCAAGGGACAGTGAAGCCTCAAGGTCCAGGATAGAAATAGAGACAAATGAGGGGAGGGATGTGGAGAATAAGGAGGCCAGACTGGCATTTTGGCATTTTCAAAGCCCTCTTCTTTTGATGACGCTTTTATTAGAGGAGGCATGCAATCCTGGAAGCATGTGCATCAAAGAATTGAGGAGCATGAAAGAAGTCGTATCCAACGAAACTGTGCAGAGGCTTACTTCTTGAAGGCACATAAAGGGTACATTGAGAGTAGATTAAGGGGGAACCTGCTCTCCCTGCATCAAGAGCAAGCCAGAAGAAAACCGCGGGTGATGGATCGTTTGGTCAATGTTGTCAAGGTAATGGAAAACGGGGTAGGAAGTTTAAGGTAGGATATGTTTCATCTGTCAAGATTTTTTGTTCTCATTACAATATAATATCAGAAGAAGGACCCTACTTTCTGTGCCCCTCAGGAAAGGACACTCTGTGCCCGCAAGGAAAGGACACTCACTCTGTGCCCTTGAGAGAAGGACACTTCTCTCTGTGCTCCTAAGGCAAAGACACTACTCTCTGTGGCCTTGAGGAAAGGACACAACTCTCCATGCCCCTCAGGGAAAGGACACTTGCCTCTGTATAAAATCAGATGTCTATAGTTCACTATAAGCCTACAGGCTACTCAAAATTCCTGGTCAATGGTTTGTAGAACTCTTTGGAACTGCCTATATGTATACTTTAATAGTACTCTACAAACCTATTCGAAGTGTCTGGTTCTCCTGTTATTTAATTACCTGTGTTACTAGGTGGGCATTGTATACTTCCTTTTTTAAACTAAAGTATTGTAAACTGACCATTTTTGATATCCTGCATTAGCACTATCCACAGTTCCTGTCTCTACATGTATATAATGCTATTACTTTGATTCATACAAAATCATATGTTAATATTCAATGCTGGAAATGATGACTGTATAATATGTATGTCAGCTTCTATGATTTATGTTTTGATCAAGGTCTGTCATACAATATAGTTTTATCATTTTATTTTGATGTTATATTTCAACATCAGTTTATTTATAGAAAACCCATAAAAGCTTTAACCTACACTTTATTGTCAATAATGTGCATTTGCCTAGTGCCATCTGTTCAGACATTTCAGATTTAGCCCTCCGAAAAGGCTTGACAGGAAGCACACAAATGGTATAACTCGTGTTTGTCCTTTGTCTTATTTTACATTAAAATGACCGCAGAGACCACAGGTCATAAACCTGAAACAATCAAATGAAATATAAAAAGTTACATATAATATTACAAATGAAGCTGTAACTACTAAATAGCTGCTTTCATTTTCTCAATAAACAAAACATAGATTCCTTTAAACGTGCAAGCAATCAAAAGTCCCTTTCAACAATAAACGTAATGTTGAACTCCATAACACACAGCAGACACAAGTGATTAAATACTATTGTGTCTTGGCCAACATTGATAACCGAAAATACTAACGAAGTTAGCCGTAAATACTGACAAAAGCTAGCGGAAATTGCTAACGCGAGTTAGCGGAAGACGCTAACGCGGGCTAGCGGAAGCGCTAATGCGGGTTAGCGGCGCTAACCGTTCACTAACCGCGAACGCTAAATAACACTCTTATTAGAGAGTGACAACCTACAGTGCAGTAAACATCAACAAAACACATATGTACTGTATAAACCACACATAGCTAGCAGGCTCTCATTCAGTTAGCTGCCGCTATTTACCAATGGGCTGTGCACTTCTGTCTAAGACTTGGATACATACTACCATAGATATACATAGAAAGGCTAGATAGCTTACAGACACTGTGAGCCAATGAGGGCTGACGTCGCTACGCTACGCGGCGGCCATCTTACCTAGGGGCTGCTGGCTCACTGATAACATTAATGCCTATGGAGCATGTACTATTTAACGGTTTGATTTGTTATAAACGCCAGAGATGTAGTTATGTTATTGCATATTTACGGATAATTATAACCATGGACTTTCATATTAAATTAAAAAAGTAGATAGTAGACCATTACCTGCCATAGCTGCACACATAGACAGTGAAATTAAATCGTCAGTGTTTATGTTAAACATTTAATAGTTTGATATTTTATATTTCTAATTAATACATATATTAAATATAAAGGGGTAAGTTGACCCACATGATATTTCAAACTTAACCTGAATAATGTATGTACATTATATGAAATGTGATTCATATTGGCAATTTACCCCAAGGCTTTTGGTTCATCTTGCCCCATGACCATCGTTTTGATAAAACCTAATTAATTTAATGATTCAGAATGATCTTTTGCTAAATGATTCACATAGTTCTATACATTGAATATCACTAACATGCATAATGTATAAGTTTAGACCTGGGTCCATTTGCTTTAGCATAAAAAATAATTATACCACAGAAGTCAAAGAATTCCACAGCCAGTTGGAAATGATGTTTGTGTTCTTATTTTAGGGTCTCGTGTGTATAGTTTTAAAGATCAAGGGGATGTTTTGTTCATCTTACCTGTTCTACCCTACATATATTTTATTATAAATTTTTAAATAAACACATTCAGTAACATGACATCAAGGTTTCTTTTAACAGGTGTGCACAATTACAAAACAATTCAAGATTCACTCCAAACCAACAGTAACACTAAACCATGCAACATTCACTCCAAACCTTAAAAACATGAGAAGATACCAAGATATATGAATTATTGACAACATTTTACACCCTTCTTACCTTTAACATTAATGGTAAGGACGAAAATACTGAGCTAAATTATGATATTGTTGGGGTAATTCATGTAGCCTATGCTTGAATGCCATTATGAAAACCTAAATAACAGTATCATGTTAAAAGAAATGTGAAAAAGAAATATTCAGTGATTATTATGTAAACAAATGGTAGAAACGTTTCTAAAACGTCAGGGTCAAAATAACTTGTATTATACAAGTACAAATCCACTAAGTTAGCAACAATTATCCTAAATATGTCCCTCCAGTCATTTCTTACGAGTGAAAAGTGATTCCACGGGCTCTTGTTTTGAAGGAACATTCATTTGAGCATCCATATGCTGCACAAAAGTGTGGCATCTTGTACTGTAGGGGGGTATTTCTGCAAACACAAAGCCAGCCAGTTACTGTATCACAATAAAGTGGGAGTAATTATGCCTTTCCCACCTGTATAGAATTAAGTCCAGGTTACTTTGTAATAGTCCAAGTGGCTCACATGTCTCATTCACAACCTCTTGTTTCTTTGCTAGCTAATACCCAACTGCATCCACAAAAATTGTCATTTAGACAAAATATGTTGTTGTCATACAATTATTATTGGTCTCACGGAAACCTATATAATAATTGAAACTCCCAGATTGCAGCCTTGCAAATGGCTGTAACAAACACACAACTATGCAGCGATTTTCGAAAAGAAAAACTGCAATTTCAACAGGTCTGCGCAGCCTGAATCATAGCCACGTTAATAAGGTTTTTAATAAACCAAACCGTTTGTAAATCCGTCAAGAATTCAGCAAGTTAAGGGTATTTTTGTTTGAGTAAGTCGCTCACCTTCCATCGACTACGAGAGAGCGCTGCGGAAAAGTCCCCCCAGGTAAGATGGCCGACCGGTGACGACGCCGGCGAAAGTCCCATCAGCCATCTAGCCTTTCTGTGTATATCTATGCATACTACCACCGTGATCAAAACAAAACCGGAAGTCGCACAGACTGACAAATAGCTTTTCAAAATAAAACGAAGAGGTACAAAACCCTTAAGTAAATTATCCAGACCCACAAATAATAATAAAATATTTCAAGTAGCAAAAGTCTTGACATCTAGTGGTCATATTTCATACTTCCGTTAAATCCTTCCCAAATGCGTAGACTTGGCTGGTGTTAGAACAGAAGGAGAAATTTCACTCAAAGAAACATGACATAATCTGGGTCTTTATCCAGATTAAAGAAAGAAAAAGATTTAGTATGGTAAAATAATTTTTTTTGTTTGTTTGTTTGTTTTTCCCAGGTGACCCATTCTAGTAACCAGTCGGTTGACTTAGGTTAGTTCTAGGTATGAGCTAACACGGATTAAGCATCAATTGTTTTGTTCATTTGTGCAGCTAAAGGAAGTTTTTTCATATAAAAAAAAACCTTACAGATAATATGAATATTTATATCCAAAACATTTTGTTATTCTAACACTTACAATAAATGCATTGTAAAACTGCAATATATGATACAAAATAATACTATAGAAATGTGTAATACAATAGAACTAAAATAGAAACAGAGTATAATCAAAATTCTCAAATGCATCTATCTGCATATTGGGTATTGTAAAAGGAGAGGAGTCAATTTGGAAAAAAAAAAAAAAGATGTACAATGTAATAAATACTTTAACAGCTGGACACAAGATGGGTGCAATTTAATAGTCCAAAAATTATGTCCTATGTCATACTCCTATGTCAAATGTCTTCTTTTCCTTGACCTCAGTGGAAAACATCATGAGGTCAAGCAAAAATGTGAGAGGCTTCATATGGACTTCATATGGACTCATATGGGGATGCTGAGTAAGCTGCAGCACACTCTAAAACCAAGCATTATAAATGTATATAAAAAAATGAGAATATGAACAAAAGTGTTAATGTGATATAGAAAGTCTCATGATCATGTTACTCTGTGGTTTATCAGTGAAGTGAATGAACTACTCTACAGACTGGAGTCTCTGTTTATAGTGACATACAGACAGATCCATGTTATGCTCATCTCCTCTATCCATCTCCTGGCTCTGTCTTTCCCTCTTCATGTCCTTGCAGTTCTCATTCATTAGAATTAGGTTAGAATTAGGTCCCCAATTCGAATCCCGTTGTGGGCGCTGGGCATGTCCTCCACCATGCCTTTGGTGCCTGCTGCTCGAGGAAAAATAAGGGGCCTTTCTGTGTGGAGTTTGCATGTTCTCCCCGTGTTCACCTGAGGTATCCTCCATAAAAAATACTCCCACTAAAAACATGCAAGAAGATCACCACCTGACCAATGGTGACAAAGAAGAACTGGTCCCCGGCGCTGGTCGACTGGCAGCCCACCGCTCCTGGTCTGCCATGGAGGAAGGACTGACCATGGATGGGTCAAAAAGCGGGAAAGAATTTCACATATGCATGGTGTGAACAGTTTCCTCATCAACTCTGCTTGTTGTGTGTAAAAAATGTGACGAGTAAAGGAATTCTTCTTCTTCTTCTTCTTCTTCTTCTTAGTTCTGTGTTGTTGACTGTGTAGTTGCTGTGGCTGCCTTAACATGCAGTATGCTTGTCTTCAAGCTTGCTGTTTGAGCATAATGTAAAATATCTCTACTTCTTTTCTACTCCTTAGCTTTGGGGAAAACACCGTAATAATGCAATAACACACAGCCCATTCAGCAGTCCTTTGTTCAGGTGTTATGTACTATTCCAAATCCCGGAGAAGTGCATTATAGACAGTGATAGGTCGGGGTTAGCTTTGAAGTTACAGCTCTCACCACTTGAATCTTCTAAGAAACATTGTCTTTCTTGTGTCTGACTATGTTTTCAGATAATACCAATTTAATTCTGCTAGAGGGTGACAAAGGTTATTTCCTGTCTTTGTTTTCTTCAAGGTCAAAATACCTCTCTGTTCCACAGGAGCACACACACACACACACACACACACACACACACACACACACACACACACACACACACACACACACACGCACACACACACACACAGAGCAGTGTCCAATTTTATCAGAACGGATGGAATCCAACAGAGAGAGAAGGAGGCGAGAAAAGCAAACAGCGAGAGATTTAACTTGTCACTTGTCATTGACCCTGTCAGCTCCATCTTGACGACCCACTACACCTACTGTTTGTTTGTCTCTTTGTTTGCATGAGTCATCTGCCCAGGCTTGACAGCTGAATGACAGTTTGCCTTTCAAATGCAAACACACACACGCACGCACGCACGCACGCACGCACGCACGCACCCGCACGCATGCACACACACACATACAAACACTCAGCTATAATACAGTACTTCAGTTCACTATGTATGTATCTCAGTGTCTGTGTGTTGTGTATTTGTGTCTCCATGCTAATAATGTGTTGATGGATGCCTAGTTATGTGTTAAAATGGGAGAGAAAACTTGGAAAGATACATAATTGGTGTGTGTGTGTGTGTGTGTGTGTGTGTGTGTGTGTGTGTGTGTGTGTGTGTGTGTGTGTTGGGGGGGGGTCCTTCCCTTCCCCTGCATTTCTACACCATCTCATCTCCTGAATTAAGTTAAGAAACAGCCACCTGCACTAGTCTAGACTAGTTACATAGAGGAATCTATGAAAACCAAGAATGCATTAAGATATATCATAAATAATCATAGAATTAATATATGTAGTTTAAAATGTAGGTTGCAGGGCACTCTATCCCCACTATAGTTTAGTCTTCTGTTGTGTGAGGCAAGTGAGCCTGCAACTTAGCCTGAGATATTAACCGGAATTAAAGAAAATCAGAGGGGATGCAGCGGTAAAATAAAAAGTGAGCAAACTATAGATGTCCGCTGGCTCTATTGTCCAATTTTAAGTAATGGCAAACCCACAAAAGGGTAAATAAACCTTTTGTTGCATTTGAAAACAGAGGGTAAATTGTGTTAATGTGCGTTTACCATCCACTACATCCAAAATAGTTAAATCAATAGGGTTAATGCAATATACCTATAGCCATGTTAATGTTAAAAAAGCTGACTCTTTGATTCGGCTCCTTCCCAAATGTCCCATCTCCACAGCCAAATCCTGTCTGATCAGTGAGCTCAGGTTTGGAAGCTAGGCTGGCAAAGTCAGTTAATAGTTCATTGGTCGCTTTAATCAGGTCAGCAACAGAACAATGCTACTTATGTCAAATTTAAAATCATGTTGAGGCCACTAGGCCAAGCAGTTTCATTCAGCATAAGCTAACCCATCTTTTCCAATTGTCTTTTTTATTCAATGATTACACTTAAGCTAAATGGCATGCCTCTCACCTTTGTTAACAGTCAGAGTGCTGTGTGCCACAGACTGTGAGTGAGACTGTGACAGCCACGATCAGCGATGGGCCGACTAAACCAAGTGAAAGGGTAATCCAAAAAGACAAGCAACTTTGCTCCCCCTAAATGTATAATGGGGATAAATTTGCTCCAATTGTTTCATTGCTGAGGCACCTATGACTGCGTTCACGCATGCATCTCTCTCTCTCTCTCTCTCTCTCTCTCTCTCTCTATCTCTCTATCTCTTTCTCTATGTGTGTGTGTGTGTGTGTGTGTGTGTGTGTGTGTGTGAGTGTGTGTGTGTGAGAGAGAGAGAGAGAGAGAGAGAGAGAGAGAGAGAGAGAGAGAGAGAAGGAGAGAGAGGGAGCGTTATCAACCTACTGACAGTGTAACTCCCACTGTTGCCTATCCAATTACACAACTGGCAGGGAAACCACATACATACACAATCATAAACACTCTGTGTTGTGAGCAGTTGATTGGGAAACAGTTACCTTTTGGTAAAATCAGATTTCTGGCATTTTTGTGTACTGCAGAAACTGTGTGAGAAAGAAATGATGGAACAAGACCAATGTGTGTTTAACTGTGTATGTGTGTAATTGTCAGACATAACATTTTTTGACAACTGTACAACTTCATGGCCTCACAATTACATAGTTATTTCTGGCCTGGATTTTGGTCCAACCACAGAACGAAAACTGCTGACTTCAAGGTTTAAATTATCATTTAAATATGGAATGTGGCAAAATTTCTGTCCTAATGCTACACATTGGTGTTACATTCAACACTGTTGACAACAGAACTATAATAGTGTTGGACAAACTGAAAAACTGAGACTTCCTGGAACAGTACTAAATTGGAGAGAGGAAGACTGCCCCCTGATTAAACTGGCAAGAACGATATAATGAGTCAGCACAAAGATGCTTAACAAACACTACACACACCTAGAAACAACTATCTAGAAAGTTGTATGTTCAATCTTTTAAGCTCCTCCCTGTAAAGACCTTTTCATGAAATAGGTATAAACGAATAGGCACTTCCCCAAGCTCAGCACTTTACAGAGAGGGACGGAAAAGATTAAACATCCAATTTTGAAAGAAAGTCATGCATATTATTAAAAATGAAGATCCATCCATCCATTATCTATACCGCCTATCCCTTTCGGGGTTGCGGGGGGCTGGAGCCTATCCCAGCTACAATGGGCGAGAGGCGGGGTACACCCTGAACCGGTCGCCAGCCGATTGCAGGGCCACATGTAAGGACAAACAAACATTCACACTCACATTCACACCTATGGACAATTTAGAGTCATCAATTAACCTAATGAGCATGTTTTTGGTCTGTGGAAGGAAGAGAACCCACACATGCACGGGAAGAACATGCAAACTTCACACAGAAAGGCCTGACCCGGGGATCGAACCGGCAACCTTCTTGCTGTGAGGCACGCACACTACCTGCTGCGCCACCGTGCAGCCCTAAAAATGAATATCCAAGACATAAACATACCAGACTCAAAAAACAAGAACAAGGGTGTCCAAAGCCCACTCTCAAAAACAAAAACCTGCTGTGTTAAGGATGTAAGCAGCAATAAAAAAAGAACATGTCTTACTAACTCCAAATGTAGCCTTTCCCTCCGGGTCAGCCCTGATGAAGGCCCTAATTAGGCCATGAATGTCCAGACTGTCCAAAAATACTGCCATGAACTTGCATGAGATTAAGGTGTATGAGACTTTTTTGAGTCGCTGTTGTACCATAACTATGTCTTCAAATAGCTTAATGAGGTTTTCACCTTTTTGAAAATAGCCTTTGTTTGGTTGTAGATACGTTTCAGCATAAATTCATAGAAAATGCCATCGCGGCAGCTGTCACCCCAAAAAGCCATCCCATGTGGGTGTTTTTTTCAAGAAGAGATTTGTAATTTCATAGCGCTGAAGCTTAGACTTCTCAGGCTTACTTTAAAAAAAAAACAAAACAAAACAAAACACAATGATCATCGACCTCAGTTTGGGTCTGCACCACTGGGTCATCTGTGTGGATTTTTATACCACACCACAACTGCTATGGATCAAAAAAAAACTTTAGACCTCAACTTTTAAACAACTTTGGTTTTGTTCACGATGAGCCAACTATAATTCAAAATAAAAGTGTTGGGTTAAAAGGGTGTTATGTTTTCAGTGTTTTAATAAACTAGTATTCATTAAGGTCTTGGCATTCATAACAAATGGCTTGATCAATGGTTATTTCATACTTTACCCATTTTTAGTTCTTTTTTGTTTCTAGTTCTATAAAGGACTATAATCATTTAATAAGAGATTTAAGGGAATTGTTGGTTTCTTTGTAGATAAAAGAGCTTGGTCTGTACCAGCTCTATATGGAAAGTGTCCTGAGACAACTTCTGTTGTGATTTGGCGCTATACAAATAAAACTGAATTGAATTGAAATTGAATTGAATAAGAGCAACTTTTTACTTCTTACAGTAATCTGTAGTTATAAAGAAAAACTTGAGTAGCAACTGCAACAGCATTGTTATGCACAAATTACTATTCCAGACTATACTAAGTGAAATGTCAAATAAATAATTAGGCGGCACAGACTTTGGTATTTTCGTGTGCTGTGCCACCGGCGCATCTCCTCCTCCTTCTCATTTCAGTCCCACCCAGCGGCGCAACTCAGAAAGAGGGAGGGGAGAAGGCGTGGAGTGGGTTTGACACAGCCGAGTCAAATTTTCACCAATCACAGCAGCTCCTCGCCTCACCTTTAAGAACGCCGCTGGCCAGGTGCATGGCAAGTAGCAAGTCCGATGCCCAAACTTCTCCCAGGAGGAGACTGACGTCACTCATGTCTCTCTGTGTGTGTGTATATTGTTTTATATTCTGTTCTATATTTTGTAGTATATTTTGTTTATATATATATTCTCAATATAAATATTTTGTTTTTATATTTGCTTTTTATATATATAGTTCTCTCTCTTTTTTCTTTTCTAATTTTATTCTAATTCTATTCTTATAAGGAGCACTGCAACAAAAACAATTTCCCCTCGAGGATAAATAAAGAATTTGTGATTCTGATTCTGATGTCTAAATATGAGGTCCTTAGATAGTAAATCCTCGGCCTCCTCTTCATCATCCTCAAAGCAATGATGTACTCCATCTTTGTAGATAACGGTAAGCATAACATTTGTATTTGGAATGAAATGACGTGGGTAATAGTGGACAACGATCATCACTTACGTTTTTTCCATGTGTCTGTCTCGCTCTGTCTCTTGAGTGCTAGTTGCATTGAGTCGTGGCTGTTGCTAATAATTGATCGCAGTGAAATGCCAGACACTGTGGAAACCTGACTGTGAGGTGTTGGTGACGTGAGTGCACGACTCCGCCGGTTTACGAAAATCCACTTGCACCGCTGGCGCACAGAGTTGACCAGGTCTGAGGTGGCGAGCTTTCAGCGCACTTTTACGCCGCCGGTGCAGACCAAAATGGTCGAAAATTCCAATGCGCCGGGTCATTATGCCGACACCTCCTCCCTACTGCGCCGCAATGCCCATCCTAGCGCACCTCTGTACGCCTCGGTTTACCAAAATACCAAATGCGCTGTGCGCCTGCCTGCGCCACTTGAAAATACTACTTTGCCGCCAGCACAGCCTGCGCTGCGCTGGCGGCGGAGTCAAAAATAGAGCCCTTTGTCTTAAAACAATAATTTTTCTCATGAGGACCATTTTCCTGGTCCTCACAATGTCTATTGTTTAATTCTACTATACTAGTTGGTAGACATTTGGTCCTTACTCACTCATACTCTCTCACTTGCTCTCTTGCATTCTTTCTTTCTTTCTTTCTTTCTTTCTTTCTTTCTTTCTTTCTTTCTTTCTTTCTTTCTTTCTTTCTTTCTTAGCCTGAAACAAACATGGTGGAGTACATCCATGAGGCCAAGGCATCCAGACCATACCCCTAGGTCCTGACACTGGGAAATGACCATCAGCATGCATCTCAGGCCTTTGCTATCATTGCTGGACAGGCTTTGGAACACGACGCACTGCTTCAGGCCATCAATGTCTGCTTCAAGGCATTCTTTATCTTAGACATTAAATACCCGAAGCAGTGTGAACAAGTGTGGGAAGTCCTGCAGAGTGCAATCTATGAAATGCCAGGAGGAGAGTCCAAACTGGTAAAGTTTCTTCAAAGTAGAATACTTGCCTGCAAGTAGAGCTAACGGCCTCAAGGACGCCTTGTTATGACCAGGCAAAAATGGACACTAGGCCTGTTAACTGTTGTCAGTTGTTTTGCACTGAATGTTTTACTGACACTGATTTGAACTGTTTCAGTTCCTGACCTGAATGATAGAACATTTTATATTGTGGATATTTTGTAATAATAAATTTCAAGGTGGCGCCTTGTAAAGATTACAGTGTGTTTATTGCATAATATATGCTTTGCATGACCAAATCTAGCATGTATTTTGTTACAGGTTTGTAGTTGAACAGTTTTATAGATATGGGTAGTCTATTGCAGTTTATTTTCTTGTAGATTGTAGTGTAATGTGTTAGAATTAATCTGGAATATTGGTTAATTTGATCAAGCATTTGGATAGATTACTGAACAAATATATGTTGTTGAAATCACCCAGAATTGTAGTTAATTTGACACAGAGTTTGGGTAGAGTATTTAACAAATATGTGTGGTTGAATTTACCCAGATTTGCAGAATTTGACCCAGAATTTGGGTAGAATATTTAACTCATCTGTTGGGTTAAAAGGGACTGATCCATCTTGCTGGGTCTAATTAATTACTGCTGGGCTGGTGCTATATTGACCCAGTGGTTGGGTTATAAAACAGCCCAAATTGGGTTATTTTTAACCTAGTTTTTAGTGTGTGTGTGTGTGTGTGTGTGTGTGTGTGCGTGTGTGTGCGTGTGTGTGCGTGTGAGACCAGGTATTTATCACTTTGTGGGGAATCTGTTTACACAGTCACTTTGTGGGGACTCACCTGCCTTATGGGGACAAAATGCAGGTCCCCTTAAGGTAAATCATTAAATTTTAGGATGAAGACTGAGGATGGGGTAACAGGTTAGATAAGGTTAGGACAGGTATAGGGTTAGGAATAGGCAAATAGTGGTTAGGGAAAGGCTCCAGGAAATGAATGTAAGTCTATGTAATGTCCCCACAAGTGATAGATTGTGTGTGTGTGTGTGTGTGTGTGTGTGTGTGTGTGTGTGTGTGTGTGTGTGTGTGTGTGTGTGTGTGTGTGAGAGAGAGAGAGAGATTTCCCTTCTAGATTGGGAATAGCAAAAATGCATCATAGGTGAATGTCTTCAGCACAACCGATAATGTCAGAGCTTATTGATACTACAGCCTTTAATAATTTATCCCCAGGGCCAGTTTAATACCTGGTTTCAGTACTTATCCCTACTCCGGAGTGCATGTGAGGGTCATTTTTCAACCCCACCCCATTTATAATTACAGCCGCAAATACCTACTGTTTTTCTGTGAACTGGCTGGTTGTCCTGTAACAGTGAAGTCCTTGTATTTCAAAGTTTTTTCCTTCTACCGCATTTTATCAGTGTGACATTTTACTTTTGTGTGAGTACATAGGAAAACTGTTTTTAGCTTATCTTATAGATGGAAACATACCAACACAACAGTCGGCCTAAATGGGGACCAAATACAATGACAGAAAAAGATAGAGCCATCAAGAGAGTATGACCCTGTGAAAACTCATTAAATGGACTGTTGTGGTGTCAGCTACAAGAATGTACTCCTATTTTTTTTGCTCTGTTTTTAGACCATATTTGTTTACATTTGGCGAATTGGCACCATTAACAGCACACTATTTGCAGTGAACCTATGCATGTCTAGACAACAGTCACTGGAATACTATGATACTGAAGAAAACTTAAGAAATTCATGGACGCTTATTGTGGGTTGACATCAGAGATAATAATATCCATAAGTCACAGTAAATGATTACAACATGTGTTATATGTCTGTATTTTCAGATTTTGAGAGAGTTATTCTAGGAGTACAATTTTTGACTCAAAATTGACCTCAGACAGTATTTTTGCCTTCCCCTCAACTCTGCCGATTCCCTGTGGGGAGACTTTTGGCTTTGTCCTGCTGAAACGATGATGAGCACAGTGAATCTTTTATTCCTCACCTCTCCCTGTAATGTTAACCCTGTGCAAATGGGGCTAAAGACTAAAGACACATTTCCCTCCCTGAAGAATGCTAGAATGCTAAAGTTGTATTCTATCCTACTTCATTTCATATGTTAATTAGTCATTAATAAATGGATGTTGGTTTAGATGCACTGCAGCTCTTTTCCAGTAGATCAGAGGTCAAACAGTCAATTTGGCTCATGCTGGAGAAAGATAAACACCAGTCAGCAGGCTTTTTTTATTGCTTTGTAAAACATTTGTTGCTCTGGTCAATTTCTTATACCTGAGCATTAGAAAATGATCAATTCATTAGACTTAATAAAGCCACTAGTTAAAGCATATAAACCCTTTGAATGTGGTAGTTTTTTTTTGTTTTGTTTTTTTGTTTTTTTTTTTCTAATGCAATGCTAAGTTTAATCCATGAAGGAAGAACTCAACTCTCAAACACACAGTGTCTTACGAGTATCAAACCTGTGACAGTTTCAGGTCACGGGTTGCACCTTCAGCACACGGCCAGCCTCTTTAATCTTCCATCAGGAGCAAAAACTTCAAGCTCAGAGATTTTCACTATTTGACAGACAGATGAAAACAGGCTGTGATCATTTCTTCATCATAACCACAGCTGAAATATTGAGGGCAGCACAATATCAGTCTGATTCAATGGTAGCGAGACATGAAAGGGTACAAGGCAGACTGAGACAGAGAGGCATGAACACATGAGGGAATATAACAGAGACACACGATAGAAGGTACATGAGAGAGGAAAACCTGGTTTTATTCTTTTCCATTTTAAAGAAAAAGAGTTTGTCTGACAAGCTTTACAGTAGCTCTAGAGTGGTTTACTGATTTTTAACAAAACAGTTGTGTTTTGGTCTTCCTCACTGATTACCTTCTTGCAGTAGCCAAGTTCACAATACTACTGAAAAGTAACCTAATACCTGAGGCTGTCTGATGTCCTTTTGATGACATTTAGCTATTGTAAGAGGCTGAATAGTGTATACTTATTGTAAGCCTCTGTCAAATTTATGTAGTGTAAGCTAAGGGAATGAGGGAAAAGTAAAGAAAACTAAATGATGGGAAAAGGGAAGGAAGTTAAAGGGATGCTGTAGAAAAGGAGGTTAAATAGATGGAAGGCCAGACAGACACACAGACGGACAGACAGACAGCCTTTCCTCCCTCTATCTTCAGCCTACCTTTCTCTTTGTTGCGCTGGCTTAAATTCCTCTCCTTTCATCTCCCCAAACAGGAGGAAAACATTAATATGCGCTTTGCCACTCTATCATCCCACCACCACTTTTAGCATAGACATTTATTCATTTATCAGGCGAATGACACTGCAATAAGCAGCTGCCAGTGACACATTGCTGCAAGGCTTTGTTTATTATGATTTATTTTAATAACACAGAAAACAGGTTTCTCAGGGACCCAGGGGTAAAATATCATGCAGGCCTAAAGTCACAGAAGAGGAGGAAAAAAAACAGCAATATTGCAGTTGAAAGGTTTTTCTTTCAGAGCAGCAACACTCCCTTGAAATCCCTACACCCTGGAGAAGTATGTTGAATTTATAAAGAATTATTTAAAAAAAGAGCTCTTCAGGTTCGATTTCATATTGTTACATTGGATACAATGAATGTATTAAGAAACACTTCCGACACTTTAAACTGCTAGTTTGGTTTTAAGTTTACGTAACACCTGAACATTTTAGAAGTGATGATGAGTGTTCAGATCAATGATACCTCATCAGGTTTTTCAAACTGTCTTAATATACCATTCTCCCAACAAGAGCAACATCAATAGTTTCAGCAAATGCCCCAAAATGACAGCCCTGTAGCAGATATAATCATTGCAACAGCAGCAAAGGAGAAAGCATGGTTATGTTGTCATAAAGCATCAAGCTTCACTCCCTCATTTAAGATGGATATATGGGTCAATAAAACAGCCAGTGTTGTAGCACTCGAGATCGGTCATTTTTTGAGGGTCTTGGTCACGTCTCGGAATCGAAGGTATTTTCACTCGGTCTTGGACTGAGCAGACTCGGGTTTTTTGAACGACACCGGTCGAGACCACCACTGATAGGCTTTTTGTCCATGCCTTACTGATAAGAGTGAAAAAGGAGCCTCTACAAAAACAGCTAATAACTTCACATCATTGGTAGTAATGATTCTCCCCCAGCTGCAGCTGCTAAGTTACCTGCCCAGCGTCACACAGTTTGAGTGACTAACACACGCCCTGCATACAGAGAGAGGATGGAGACGACAGGAGCAGAGGCTGTGTTCATGCTCAGCACCCGGTGAACTCGTCATGAAACATGTCTGTCAACTCAGCAATAATTAAGTTTGGTTTCCTAAACCACAAGGAGTTTATTTGTAAAATGACATGCAAGCGAAAACACTTGGCAGTGTGCAAATTCTGCAGTGCACAACTCACAGAAACAGCTGGTACGACTTCAAACTTTTACTGTCACCTCGAGAGGAAGCATAAAGATAGGTAAGCTAATGGTTACCATACAATTACACTGGGAAAGTTTATATCAGAAGTCTTCATAAATTTCAACACCCTCATCCAGAGACAATAAGCAAAAATAAGCTCTGCGCTTTCCATTTGTCATTTTAGGCATACATTTGCTAACTTTCAGAGCACCAACTATACAGTAGCCTACAGCCAAGTTAGCTTGCTAATGTCAGCTTGCATGGCATTGTTGTCACAAGCAAGGTAACACAACAACATCAGTGAAATGGGCCATATTTCTTCCCCAAAATGTTTGATACTCACACCAGGCTTTGTCAAGTCAAGAGTTTTGTGTGCTGGTATACAAAGAATAGGCACTGATGAATAATGTATTGGTAAAATATAAATCTGGCAAAATTAATGGTTTAAAACAATGATCCCCAACCCCTGGGCCGTGGACCGGTACCGGTCTGTGGGTCATTCGGTACCGGGCCGCACAGAAAGAATAAATAACTCACATTATTTCCATCCATCCATCCATCCATCCATCCATCCATCCATCCATCCATCCATCCATCCATCCATCCATCCATTTTCTATGCCGCTTATCCCTTTCGGGGTCGCGGGGGGGCCAGAGCCTATCTCGGCTGTCAATGGGTGGGAGGCGGGGTACACCCTGGACTGGTCGCCAGCCGATCGCAGGGCACATACACACAACCATTCACACTCACACTCACACCTAGGGGCAATTTAGAGTTACCAATCCACATTATTTCCCTTTTATTTATTATCTGAGTCTGAACGATACTTTATTTTGAAAAATTAGGTTTCTCTCCGGTACATCTTGGTCACGTGACACGTTGCCGCTGAAATTTTACAGTCAAACTAGTGTAAGATGAGATTTATTTTTGTGAGGACATGTTCAGCAGAGTGCCTTGTTTTGAATTGTTCATTATTTTGAGTTACCATAAATTTAATTAATTGTAACTACATTTATGAATATTGTATTCGAATGTTTAAGTTTCATCTGGAACTATATATTTTGCGCACTTTGAGATTGGCGGAGTGATAGTTAAAATGTGAGATGCCACTTTTGGGTTGTCAGTGTCAATTGTCCTACGCTCGGGCGGACATTAAAGTGGATTGAGTTACACCGAAGGAGTTGGCCCCGTGCTCTTGCTTCACCCACAGCCCTCCGATAGCTTAATTCAGTAACATGTAAGGCAGTAGACAAAAACATCCAAAAGCCTATCTTACACTAGCAAAATGAGCAAAAAACAGACATCGTTAGAAAGTTTCTTTGCGAAGGGAAAAAGGCCCAGTGAGGAGGCAAAGGATGAGCCTACGACTTCAAAGAGAAAGAAAGCTGCATTTAACAGACAGTACCAGGAGTCCTACTTAAAAAATGGATTTATCTGGACAGGTGATTCCCACGCTCCAAACCCGCTCTGCATTATATGCGGCGATCGACTCTCTAATGAGGCAATGAAGCCTTCAAAACTGCTTCACCACTTGCAGACCAAGCACCCTGCATTCCCTCGTTGCAGAGAAACAAGCTCAGGGCTCCCATTGATTGAGCGTTAAGGTGAGTTAGATTTTTCATGCACTTTTTACTCATTTTTGTGGTGTATCTGTATCATATTTTAAAGGCATGTTTAAATGTTACCATAGCGACCAGT
Source organism: Chaetodon trifascialis (assembly GCF_039877785.1). Classification (NCBI taxonomy): domain Eukaryota; kingdom Metazoa; phylum Chordata; class Actinopteri; order Chaetodontiformes; family Chaetodontidae; genus Chaetodon; species Chaetodon trifascialis. Next base: position 2,823,691 of record NC_092070.1, read on the forward strand.
GAGCATTAGGGGGCAGAGCATCAATCTATAAAGAGAGCAGAAAGGCAGACGGTCGTATCATTTTATTTTGATGTATTTCTCTGCCACACCTCAATGGCCGGTCCGTGAAAATATTGTCTGACATTAAACCGGTCCTTGGCGCAAAAAAGGTTTGGGACCACTGGTTTAAAACACATTGTTTCAAAAGAGATATAGTTGAAATCAAGCTTAAAATAACTTGTAGATGCAGCTTTATAAACAAATTGCACATGTAATCTGTTTTCATTATGTGTATTTACAGTGAGATATACAAAAATAAAATGAAATACAAGAAGAAAAAACACGGCAGCAACATCAAAGATGAAAAGATTGGATATGACAATATGGCGGATTTTTACACAGCTTAAGTACTGTGGCAAAACAACAATGACAAGAAAAAAGTGCAAGCCTGAGCTGGAAGACAACAATGGCAGTAAAAACTGCGTCTGAAGCTATGCGTCTGACAATAAATGAAATCAATAGCATATGACAGGGAAAAGGACCTGCTTACAGTCAACATCATCACAGAGTTGTCCTGAGAAGTTGTTCATATTGTACCATTGACCTCACTCGAGTCCTTTAAATACTTTAATACAGGCTCCCATACTTTATCAAAAATTGCCCGTCTGCCTGCATTTTTATTTCAATTGAAGTTACGTTATCTGACTTCCAGTGTCTTACAACAGACTGTTGTAAAGACTTTGTACTGTCAGAATAATGAGTTGAGTGACCCGCTGATCCCAGAATGGCCACTAAGGGGCAGGGTACACATAACCTTTTAAATGCCTTTGAGTAGAAATCAAATATTGAAGACCAGAATGAGTGGAGACTGGGACACATCCAATGTTGATGGGTGAGTGTTCCAACCTGATTCTTGCATTTGTCACACAAGGCTGATACATTAGGATACATCTTATTAACTTTTAGCTTTGAATAGTGTAATCTATTTTAAACTGAATTAGTTTACGTCTAACATTAATTGAGCATTGATGAATATTTGAAAGACATGTATCCCAGTATTCTATGGAAAGAGGCACTCCCAATTCAGATTCCCACACAGACCTCTGCTTTTCTGTGCTAGTTTCTATCTGATTGAGGAGTGTCTGGTATAGACTTGATACTGCTCCTTTTTTACCTGGCGTGATTTTAATTATTCTTTCAAGTGTATCGTGTCGTGAAATGTCTGATAACGTTGATACATGGGCCTTTAGAAAATGTCTGATCTACAGATAGCGAAAGAAATGTGAGACTGTCAGGTTATACTTAGCTTTCAGTTGTTCAAAAGACATCAGGTGCCCCCCTGATATAAATCGCTCTGGGACCCCGCTCCCTTCTCCCTCTATTGAGCAAACACTGGGTCTCCAGCAGAAGGCTTGAAGGCATGATTGTTAAAAACCGGCGTATCCCTGTACATATTCGGGGCCTTTAAATGTGATTTAATCTGGTTCCAAATTTTTATCCAGTTGTGTATCATAAAGTTACCTTTATACATTGATTTGCTAGTTTTGATGGGGCTGTTCAATGGAGCTGGGAGAGAGGTCCCTTCACATGCTGCTTTCTCCAAAGAAAGCCAGGCAGGGGATGAGCTGGTTGTATCCTCAGTGAGGTTCGGACTCCTCCAGAAAGCCAGAATATTTAGATGTGCTGCCCAACCCTCCCTCTTATTTTAATTTACAGAGGTGTTTTTTGTTTATACTTGCTACTTTGTTTTGCCAGATAAAAGGAATCACTACTGAGTCCAGCTTCCTGAAGTAGTAGTAGTTCAGCGTGGTACTGTAAGATTTAGATGTACTGGCATTAACTCGCTTTTCTCCCAGTTAATTTGAAAGCCTGAAAGGGAGCCGAAATGGTTAAATACCTCCATGATTGATGAAATGGATTCTTTTGGGTTAGACACATACAATAATATGTCATCCGCGTAAAGCAACAGGTGGTGTTCTTGCCCTTTAATAGAGACAGGTGATATCCTGGGGTGCTGACAAATTTTTGTAGCTAGCGTTTTTACAACCAAATTGAAAAGGTAGGGGGAGCTGGGATCTCCCTGTCTAGTTCCACGAAGTAGTGGGAATTCAGAGGAGACATCCTGGTTTGTAACAACACTTGCGATAGGATGAGCATACAAAATCTGTATCCAGTCTATAAATACCTTCCCAAAGCCAAATGCATTTAAGGTCTCATATATACGGCCACTCGACCTGGTCAAAGGCCTTTTGAGCATCAACTAATATTACTATGCTTATTATACAATACTATGCTTAGTATAGAGTATATTGAAGACGTCTTAAATTAAAATAAATATGCCTATTAGGGATAAAACCTGTTTGATCAGGATGCACAATCGTATGAATATGTGCATGAATATGCTAATCAGTTTTGTTTCGTTTGGGATCAATGACACTGGCCTGTAGGATGAGGCTTCCAACTCATCCCTGTTCTTTTTTAAAATTAGTGAGATGTTTGCTCTATAAAGTGTTTGAGGTAACCTGCCCTTAGCTACAGCATGTTTAAAGATACGCAGCATGAGCGGGGCTAATTCCATATAGAAACACTTAGAAAATTCTGTAGTGAACCCATCTGGCCCGGGATTTTTGTTATTTGGAGATTCCTTAATTGCTTGTATAAGCTCTTCTATAGAAATCTCTTTATCAAGCAGAGCACTGCTTCAGGGCTGAGTTGAGGCAGGTTTAGTTGGGAAAGAAATTATTTAATTCTGTCAGTATCATGATTGCTATTTGACTTGTATAATTTCGAATAGAATTCCATAAAATGTGTTTATTTCTTAAGGGTCTATGAAAATAGTTCCCGAACCTGATCTTATTCTGTGTATAGCCTGCGAGGCTTGAATGTGCCTCAGTTGACGTGCTAGTAATTTCTGTGGTTTGTCACCTATCTTGAATTGCATCTAACTGCTTGTTGACCTGAGAGGATAAGATTGTATTATATTCTTGTCTCAGGGAGATTATTGAATGCAGGGTGTTGGGATCTGACGAGACTCGGTATGAATTTTCTAACTCGGTGATGGACTCGTCCAGTTCCACTGATCTTTTTTTGGACTGTTTTTTCCTGTTTGTCATATAAGAAATGATGTTGCCTCTGAGCACTGCCTTCATAGCCTCCCATAATATCGAGTCATCGACATCTCCTGTGTCATTTGTAGCTATAATTGCTGGCAACCTTTCTGACATATATTTCAAGAAGCTTTTATCTTTTAAGATGGCGTTATCAAATCTCCAGATGTGAGCGCTCTTACAGTGTTTAAATCTGATATCAAGGGACACTGGAGCATGGTCACTTACCAAAATGTTGTGGTAATGTGAGGCTACAACATTGGGAATCAATTTTGAGTCTAACAACATGAAGTCGATCCTCAAGTAGGAATTATGTACTGGGGAAAAAAAGGATATGCCTTGGTGGCGGGGTTACGCAGCCTCCAAATATCAACTACGTTTAGACATTATGTCTTTTAGGACCTCACTGGATTTATTAATTATTGGTACCTTCTGCGACTATTTGTCTAAAGAGGCATCAATTATACAGTTGAAATTGCCCCCCATTATAATGCTTGTGTCACCCACATCTGGAATCCTATTCAAAACTGTTTGAAAAAATGATGGATCGTCAAAGTTTGGACCATAAATATTTATTAATGTTACTGGTATACCATTGAGTATTCCTGATACAATTAAGAATCTACCATTGGGATCTCCAATTGTGCATCTCTGATCAAATGATCTGTTTTTCTTAATAATAATGACTACTCCTCTGGCTCTTGCCCTGAAATTTTATTGAAATACCTGTGATCCCCAACCCATGCGTAGTGTTTGTTTGGCTGTATCTTTAATGTGTGTCTCCTGTAGATAAATGATATCTGCATTTAAGCTTTTCAAATGTGTCAGAATTTTCCCTGTCTTCACTGGATGATTTAGGCCTCTGACGTTCCATCTCACAATTCTTGCAACAACACCATTATTTGAAGACATAATGATCATACATATTTATATAGTAAGCCTAGCTTACACCCAAATGTGCTGTAAAGGCTCCGCCACTGTAGTACCAGAACACCTGTGATGCTGCGTAAAAACATGAACAAAGATAGAACCAAACCATAAAGAAAAATGTTTAATGACCTCCGGGGCCCTCTGCCTCTCCTTCCCTCTCCTCTGAGAACGAACATCTCCTAGATCTAACCTGCTAGGCTCGTAACCGTCCATAATAACCTGTGCCCTCGGCCGCCCCCTCCTTACAGAGAGAATGTAAACAAACTGACCATGTGCGTCGGGACGCCGAAGCCGAAGTCAGACGTGGCCTGTGTGGGGATTCAGCTGTACCCTGTGGCTTTAGCTGAGGCATCCGTCTGCCGTGGTATTTTGTTGTCATCTAGGAACCTCTCAGCATCCTTTGGGTTGTTGAATGAGCATCTGTCAGAACCGACCGACACCACAAAGGTCACTGGATATCTGAAGCTGCATCTCAGCTCCGCAGCTCTTGTTTCAAGTCCGCGAGAGATATTTGGAGTGTGTCAAACCTTGTGTTGACATTCTGACTCAGCCGGATGATGGCTGACATGATGTCTGTCACAGTTGGCGTCTCACCCGGCGGCGCAGTGTCTGTGTGCTCACTGCTAGCTTCCACATGGCTGCCGCTAGCGTTAGCCTCACTGTTAGCGTCGTTGGCTTGTTGTTGTCTTTTGGCTCCTTTGTTTTTGTTACTTTTGCCCATCATTCAGTTAAGCGTCTCCGACTGTTGCTATCCAACTTTTAAAAGTTCTCCTCGTTAAATTGTGCTTTCAAATTGTTAAACTTGTACGAGGGAACAGAGCCTCACTTGAACACGTGTACCACATCTCGCGCCCCTAGCGGTCCCCCGTATGGCAGATAATTTAAAGAAACAGCAGCCAAAGAAAATACCACAAACTAGAGTGCCAGACTCCTCAGCTTAATAGTTTAATATATGTTTGATAAAAATATACAAATGTTAAAAAAGCTGCATTCAAGATAATCAATACATGGTAAGTAATGCTAATGCATAAAGTTTAAAAGATTGTTTAAAAGCAGCAATCAAAAGTGATCTTTAATTTCATTTTATGAAAAAGGGAATATATTGAGTATTACAGTGATGCATGGTGTGTGCTATGATTTGTTGCTTGTTGGCATTAAGCACTTCTATCTGTCTGTCTATAGATAGATAGATAGATAGATAGATAGATAGATAGATAGATAGATAGATAGATAGATAGATAGATAGATAGATTCATGTATTGTCTCTTGTTCAAAGAGTTTTCATCAAAACAACTATCACGGCCAACACTTAAAATCTTAAAGCAAACAAAGTTAATAAACTAAAAAAAAAAAAAAAACTAAATTAACTACATGTAAACTGCAAACTAAATTACTTTACTAACCTGAAAAAAAATGGGAAAAATATTTGAATCTAGTGTACTTTTAAGTGGAGAAATAATATTTTTTTTCAAGTGGGAAAATTGCCTATCAATTAGGCAACTTGACAGGCTTTGACACTTTTTCTCTCTGCACAACTTAAACCATTATTTCTGAGAATTCTCTCTTGGTGTTTGTTTTACCTACAAGGACTACAAGGCAGGATGTAGATGGTAGGTAGATGCTACGCAGCCAACTATAGCATCCTTTGCCCAGAAAGTGCAGATCAGTCTACAATCTATATTCCCCAAGGCAGCAAACAATCAGTGATGTCATCGTCAAAGATTTGATAATTGGGTGTTGTCTGCCACTGTCCCTTGTGGAAAATGAACATTTTAAACACTTTCTTGAGACAACAAGTACACACCAATCTCAAGAAGAACAATTACTGAGAAACACATACCAGTTCTGGTAAAGCAAGTTAAGGAGACTGTTTTGGAGAAGCTGGAGAAACAATCAATCAGTAAACAATAGTTACTGTCCGTAACTACCAACATCTGGTCTGATCGCAGGCTGCGTTTGTGCAACAAGTCAAAGGAGTGCTATGCCCTTGTATCCTACTTGCTGGACTGTAGACGTTTCCCAGGCAAACATAGTGGAGAGCTGCCTTTGAGGAGATCACAGAAGAATATGGTCAGAAGATAAGTTATATTGTCACAGACAATGCTGCCAACATGAAGTGTGCTTTTAAAGTTCGCATGCCACAACAGCAGTCAGATGACAGCGAGAGTGAGGAGGAAAATCTAGATGATGAGCACCTGTGGGAGGACATGAATCCTGTGGAAGACACAGAACTACCCTGGTCATCAGGTGAACGCATTTCTTGTTTTGGTGACTCCCTGCTGTTAATTGTGAATGACGGCATGGAGGAAGTTAGAGCCATCTCTCGCACTATTGCCAAAACATCACGCTCAACTCTATTACACAGCAGCTCACAGTTCAAAGACAAGTTTGAGGCTGCATTTGATTCTACTAAGACTATTCCAACTGCAAACAACACTCGCTGGAACAGAACTTTGAAACAAGTGCAGGCCCTTACAGCTTTGGACCATAAAGCTCTGACTGAAATGTGCAGCAAAAACTATGAAGAAGTGGTGTTCAGCACTCAAGAGTGGAACCAGCTTAAGGAACTGACTTCAATTCTCGCTCCATTCTTGGAGGCAACAGACCAGACAGAGGGAGAGAAATCAGTTACCATTAGCATGGTGGTTCCGACTGTTCTGGACTTGCATACACATCTTGTGAAGATGGAGGAATCATGAATACAGTGTCGGCCAATAGTAAAGGCCCTTCGTCAGTCTCTGATGAGAAGATTCAGTGGAATCTTTGCCAAAACGAACATGACTAAAGACAGTGGGAAACAGGAACCTTTCAGCCACAATGTGTACTTTTTGGCTACAATGCTTGACTCACAGTTTGGATTAAACTGGGTGGATCGTGATGTTACAAATGGGCAAAATGCAACATCAATCAAGAAGTTCAGAGATGATCTGAAGAAAACACTGAGGTATACACACATACATTTTACATCGAGAGAAAAACTGTCTTCCTGCAAATCTGTGAATCTTTAGAAAATGTCTTAAAGGTGCACTATGTAGTTTTGGAACATAAAGTCTAACTTGTAAATTTGATATTTACAATATGATTAGGAAAGAGTATAAAATTAGAAATGTTTATTTTTCCATTACTGAAAAAAACAAGGATTCCTCTGAGGAAAATAAGGTCTGCAAAGTACTGTCTTTAAAACAGCGGCAGGGCCGCCAAATATTGACAGTAGAAAATGATGTTATTCTTCAGTGTCAGTTTGTTTTTTCATCTATGAAAATGTAGACAGATTGTTTATTTTGTTTATGCATGAAATTTAATCAGTGATGATTTTTGTCCTCCATTAAAAAAAAAAAAAAATGTCCAAAGCTACATAGTGCTCATTTAAACCCTAGAGCAGTTAATTATTTGATACTAATTAATTGATAGTAATTTTCTTTCATTTGCTTGTATTTTTCAGACACTTTGATTTCTGAGGTTGAGAACGGACAGCGAAGGTGAGGAGTGTGGAGCCACAAATGCAGACTCACCCGGTGATTCACCTCCAGTCAAATGCCCATGCCTTCTTTCTCGCTACAAGGCTCACAAAAAGCGCAGCTTAGGCCAGGATTCAAGCATCAGAATACAAATAAGCAAATACTTTGATGCCATATGGGACAGTGAGGCTGACAATGCACTTGTCTTCTGGTACAAAAACCGTGACAGATTCCCACAACTCCTGCATCCGCTGCACCAGTTAAGATAAGATAAGATAAGATAAGATAAGATAAGATAAGATAAGATAAGATAAGATAAGATAAGATATACCTTTATTAGTCCCACAGTGGGGACATTTCAGGTATTACAGTAGCAAAAGTAGCAAACATAGAAGGCATCAGTAAAAGGACATTAAATATTAAATATCAACCAAACAATATAAACAATATAAACCAGGAGTAATGAAATATGAGCAAACAATACTGATATTGCACATTGATATGAATATGAACCATCAGTAGGCCTACTGACATTACACATTGAATGATAGTACTCCTGACTGGAGTAATGATAGTGAATAGTTTCCTATATTGCACATAGGAATTGATATATTGCATTACAAATTGAGATACAATATCTTCACAGTATGAATGAACACAGTTAATGTGTATTATAGTGCAGTCATATTGAAAGTCTAGTGAGTATGTGGTCTACTGGGAGCACTGCTGGTTGTAAAGTCTGACTGCTGCAGGAAGGAAGGACCTGCGATAGCGTTCCTTCACACACTTTGGGTGAAGCAGTCTGTCACTGAAGGAGCTCTCCAGTGCTGTTAAAGTGTCCTGCAGGGGGTGGGAGTCATTCTCAATCATGGATGACAGCTTAGCCATCATCCTCCTCTCTCCTACCATCTCCACTGAGTCGAGGGGGCATCCCAGGACAGAGCTAGCCTTCTTGATCAGTTTGTCAAGTCTCTTCCTGTCAGCTGTTGAGATGCTGCTCCCCCAGCAGTTGAGCAGCAGTTGAGAGGGTTTTTAGTAGAGGAGGCATCATAATGAGACCCCACCATGCACGTTTAGGTCACAGAATGCTGCACTCTCTCATGTTTCTGAAATGCAACCAAGCTCTTCTTTACATCTTAATTACCATGGAAAGAAATGGGACTTTTGAGGTCTTTAGCAACAAGCCCTGTATGAGTTTACTCTCATTTTTGAGCTGAGACTTTTAGGGGTGTTTTGTTACCACATTTTGTTCAATCTTGGCATGACATCATTTTCAGTCAAATTGTTCCTGATTAATTAATGTTGTAATTTCATGAAGGAAACAGTCGTTGTTAGGTCACTGAATGTTAGGGCTCTAACATGAGAGAGGTCAAGAGAAAGACCTATGTTCAAGAATGTTGACAAAAATACCTTACTGAAATGTTAGCTTTTTTCACACAATTTATTTAACTTAGGCCTTGTTCTTTACTTATTTTCATTCTTTTTCTCTGAAATAAAATGTTTATCGTGACTTGTCAGGTCAACTCAGTTTTGGAATACAACAAGTTTGCTGAGATTTGAGATTTGTTTCATTGTGCTGCTTTGACAACAACAGCAGAGCAGAGATTGTTTTTGTTGTTGTCATTTATTTAAAAGCAAACAAATTAAAAAGAAAACTCACATTTTGATGTTTTGTTATGATTTTCCTTAAATATATTTGGTCATGGTTTTGTCTCGGTCTCGACCTCCAGAAGTCTTGGTCTTGTCTCAGTCTCAACCTCCAAATGTCTTGGTCTTGTCTCGGTCTCAACCTCCAAATGTCTTGGTCGTGTCTCGGTCTCGGTACTCTCTGGTCTCGGTAATGTCTTGGTCTCGGTTGGTGCGGTCTTGACTACAACACTAAAAACAGCTTTAATCATACCAGCCTTTCACTACAGTTTCAATGTCTGTATCTGAAGAGTATGTGATTACATGAAAAAATATCACGAAAAACAAAAAGTTTTCTTCTGCTCTCTCTCTCTCTCTCTCTCTCTCTCTCTCTCTCTCTCTCTCTCTCTCTCTCTCTCTCTCTCTTTGAATGAGGGTAAACAAAAATCATGTCATCGTCATTGTCGATGGACATTATCAAAGGTAAACTCAATATAGGAAGATAGGGCTGGCAGTCGAAGCAATGTGTGGACACCTCATGCATGTGAGCTGCAGTAGTTCAGCAAGGTAGCTGTGAAACACATGTGGAGACGTGTCCCAAAACGTAGGGTGCTTTCACACCTAACCTGTTTGGTTTGGTTGGAACGAACCCTTGTGCATTTGCGTGGTTAGTGTGGTTAGTTTGGAATACTGTAAATAGTCAACCACGTTGTATTTGGCCAGTGGACCTCTTTCAGAACCTTTTTCCTGTGTTTTTTCTGCTCAGACACATCTGACCAATGAAATGTTCTCTTGTTGTGGTGCTACATTCTGGCTTGCTTGCTTCTTTGTATGAAAAGAACCTGAATCATCAAAACGCTCCAAGTTTACCAGCTCATCAACTGATTCAGATCAGATCAAACACGTATAGGTGTGAAAGCATACTTAAAATTATTACCAGCTAGCAGGAGCTATTAATTTATTTAATGATCATAATGAAGAGGTCTATTCTGTCAGTCTGACGTATAAATTAAAATGGTATATTGTGTTGTGGGTTATAATTACCACACAAAAAGCAAACAGAGGCACAATCTTACGTATGTCACATGCCTAAAATAAGCAGCCAATGTTTGTGAACATACTTTCTATTTTACCATTTATACAACATTTGTGAAGGAAATATTTTTATTGGCAGCATCATGTCAAATTTGACAAATACAGTGAACAGTAACCATAATATACTCCCCCCAGAAAAATAACACAGTTGTGAGTTGTTGATTTAGCGAAACATTATAAAATTTGTAAAATGCATGAAATTCTTATTTATTCATAACTACTTGTAAATGTTGCACTGGATCATCAACTAAACACGAAAAGCCAAAAAAAAAAAAAATCTTGATCTGTACCTACACGTTCAGCATATTTTCATTAGAAATATGCTCTATATGGGAAGGACACTCCCTCATATACATCAAATGTAATAAGAGCAGCTAATTTCAGCTGCACTAGGGAAATGAAAATGTCAATAAGCAATGCACAACTTGAAGTAAAATGGTTAGTACACCAGTCTGATGGCAGTAAACAGTTTCAGCTTCCCTAATTACTGCTCCCCTTGGTGAATACATAAAGCGCTAAAACTGGTTTCCACACATGGTGAATTTCAGGCAGTGCCCCATTCACTATGTCATCCAGCATAGGACCCAGCAGGGACCCAGTGGATAAGCCACCGATCACCTGGGCTCTGGGTTTCCTAAATAATACTTTGGGAGTGAAGGACATTTGACGTATAATGTGATGGGGGACCAGGAGGAAAGAAAGAAAGAAAGAAAGAAAGAAAGAAAGAAAGAAAGAAAGAAAGAAAGAAAGAAAGAAAGAAAGAAAGAAAGAAAGACTGATTGAAAGGAAAGATAGGAAGGAGATGAGGATGGACTGTGGAGGATACAAAGAAGAATGAAGGAATGAACACACACACACTCACACACACCTGGACCAGAAACAGGAAAAAAACTGGACTGGATCCCACTGTTATGGCTAACTTTAGGCCCATTTCCAAACTGCCTTTCGTATCAAAGATCTTAGAGAAGATTGTCTATTCTCAGATTTTTGACTTTTTAATGACCACAACATTCTTGAAATTTTCCAATCTGGTTTTAAAACATTGCACAGCACAGAATCAGCACTCTTAAGGGTTTTTAATGACATCTTTTTAGCTACTGATTCTGGTCACTCGGTAATTCTTGTCCTTTTAGATTTAACTGCTGCTTTCGACACAGTGGACCATGATATCCTAATTGCTCGCCTGGAGCAGTGGGTGGGCATCAGGGGTCAGGCGCTGGCTTGGTTCAGGTCCTACCTATCACACCGGTCATTCTGTGTCGGCCTTGGTGACTCTGTGTCCTCCACTGCTCCTCTATCTTGCGGGGTTCCACAAGGCTCAGTGTTGGGCCCACTTTTATTTTCTTTATACCTTCTTCCACTTGGGTCCATTCTCAGGAAGCACGGCATTTTATTTCATTGTTATGCGGATGACAGCCAGATTTATGTCCCCCTTAAAAAGGCTGACTCTTCTGCACTTAAGCCACTTCTAAATTGTCTGGATGACGTCAAAGCTTGGATGGCTCGAAACTTTTTAAATTTTAATGAGAACAAGACGGAAGTGATTGTCTTTGGTGGCACTTCCGTGACCTCCCCAGTCGACCTGGGTTCCCTGGTGCAGTTCGCCAAACCCACTGTTAATAATCTGGGGGTAAAAGTGGACGCGGAACTAAAGTTCGACAGCCAGATTAAAGCTGTGGTAAAAACCAGCTTCTTCCAGCTAAGACAACTTGCTAAAATTAAACCCTTTCTGCACAGACAGCACTTTGAAACAGTAATACATGCCTTTGTAACCACTCGGCTTGATTACTGCAATGCACTTTACATGGGGGTCAGCGGGTCCTCCATTGCACGTCTCTTAACTGGCACTCGAAAGTCTGAGCACATTACACCGATTTTAGCTTCACTTCACTGGCTACCCATCCATTTTAGAATTCATTTTAAAATTCTTTTATTTGCTTTTAAAGCCCAAAATGGCCTTGCTCCAGTGTACCTCTCTGAGCTTCTGCACCCTTACGCACCTACTCGATCCCTCAGGTCAGCTGACCAGCTGCTCCTGAGGCTTCCCAAAACAAGGCGGAAGCTCAGAGGGGACCGAGCGTTTGCTACTGCCGCCCCTAAGCTTTGGAATGAACTGCCGCTGCACATCAGGCAGTCCTCTTCCGTGGCCACTTTTAAATCTCTTCTTAAAACGCACCTCTTTTCCTTGGCTTTTAACACCACCTAGATTGTTTATTTTATGTGCACAGGTTTTTTACCCTTTATTTATTATGTTTTCTGTTTTAATGTCTATTTTATTGTTTATTTTATTGTTTATTTTTTTTAATGTACAGCACTTTGGAAACCTTGAGTTTATTTAAACTGTGCTTTATAAATAAAGATGGATTGGATTGGATTGGACACACACACTCACACACACACACACACACACACACACACACACACACACACACACACACACACACACACACAACAAACAGTAGGAGCCTAATATTCAGGGAATGAGCTAATTACGAGTGTGTTAAAACTCTCCATAACTACTGTGATACTGATACAGTTCAATTTACGACAAGGTGCATCCTTTTTGCTTTGTGTGTGTGCGTGTGTCTGAGTGAGTGAGTGAGTGAGTGAGTGTGTGCGTGTGTGTGTGTGTCTGTGCATGTCTGAGGAAGAGAAAGACAGAGAGAGATCGACTTTACATAGATGTAAGAGTATGCTTCCTCTTTCTGGTCTATTTTTCCTATTTAGATAAGAGCATCTGAAGATGCAGTCCAGCTGGCTTCACTATGCAGCATCAACTGTATACATGTATAAACAGTATGTTCTTACGTGTTATATATTACATAAATGAAATGTGTGTGCATGTATATGTATATGTGTGTGTGTGTGTGTGTGTGTGTGTGTGTGTGTGTGTGTGTGTGTACTTTTGTTTGTGTGTACATTTGTATGCATGGGAAGTGACAGCCAGTCTCTCCCAGCAGACTTCAGAGCCTCTGCAGTAGGAACTATCATCACCCACATCAATGAGAATGTCAACATCAAAACACTCCTCCTGCAGCCGAAATGTCGGGGCAACTTTCTCACTAATTACCAGCACTTGGCTGTTTTCAGGGAAAAACACTGCACATCTAAGTACAGCAATATAGACAGATTATGGATTAACTCATTAGCATCCAGGCGAATGAGAGGCTGCTGTGTGACTGCAGCCTCACAGGTTTGAATTGCCTGAACGGTGATGAATATTTTGTTGTGAGTAGTGTACCGAAAAGAAGAAAGTTTGTCCCGTGGTTGTGGGAAAATATATTACTTGAAGATTCCTTGAATCAAAAGGGTTTATGCCCCCAGGAGCATGAACATGGACAAGAACTCCATCAAACCTGTCAGAGAGAAAATAGGCCTCTGTTATCTGTAGCTGCCTTCCGAAATGAGCATATGGATATTTTCTGATCTAAAAACCTCTACCATCAAAGGAATAGTTATTTTGGCGAATATGCTTATTTGATCTCAATCTGTACAGTAGTCTGGAGTTTTGCTGAGCATACAGGCCAGATATAGCTAACCTAGCTCAGTGAAAAAGAAGAAGAAACTGTACTTTATTGAAAACACATTACATGCACACTACATGCACACGCCATGCTATTGTGAAAAGTGAAATTCTCTGCATTTGACCCATCTTGGTCTGTCGTTCCTCTCCTCTCCACACAGAAAGGCCCCCATTTTCCTCGAGCAGGAGGACACGCCACCAGCGCCCACAGTGTGAGGCGACAGTATTACCACTTGTGCCACCGTGCTACTCAAAAAAGTAAGACAAATTAAATATATCAAGCTCTTCCAAAGCTCACTACTGACAATAGGACATTTCAAGGCACAACCAGCAGAAACTCCATGAAGTCACTGCTTGTAAATTTGCACCTAGCCTCACTGAACGTGAAATTTGTTCTTTAAACTTTTTGTAAGGACTAAACAAACACAATGTTTTTGACCTTTGTTCGCAGCCATTGACTCATTTTATTTAGTTTGAAGTTTCTTATTTGTTCGTGAGTGTGTTTCCATCTACCTAAACTGCAATTCTATAGGTAAATATTACATTGTACAAACTGATGAGTCATCTAACACCATTGATAAAGATTCAAAAAGGTAAAAAGAAGGCAGATCTGCTGGAAAGTGCTTCTCTGATGCTAAGAGCAACTGCAAGACCCACTATCAAAGCAGGGTAAGTAGCAAGCTAGCGAGCTTTATTATTGTTATCAAGTTATTAATAATTACTCTGTCTTCTTGCATACATAACTTATACGGTGTAATTTCTGAATGCTGTTGCAGCCTGCTGGTGTAAGTTAGCTAGTTAGCGTAACTTCTGCACAATTGACGTGACTGTATGTAGTCTATTTATTCAGACTACCGAACTGTTTTGGGTAACGCTCGGTTTATACGACGATGTAAAATCATGTGCAAAACGTTATGCTTATTATTTTAGAACATGATGCGCAACAAACTTTCCCTCCCAAATGGATTTGGGTGGGGGAGGGGTAGAGCTATGTCGGTGTTCAGCCTGGTTAGCATGTAGGTTGGGACTTAGTGAGCCCGGTGTTCTTTGTTATCTTTGTTATGTACCCTGATTTTATCAGAAGTCCTGTTAATTCTAGTAGTGCTTAAAATTAAGCACAAGTAAGTAAATGATGTGTCTGTGTTGTATTTACTTCTGTACTGTCCAGTGTGAATTCAGCGCTCACACTCTCACTTGTACAGATGAGACAAATCAAATTCATGTTTTATACAAAACAAATTGAAAAGCAGCTGGCAAAAACTTTAATTTTAATAGCTTAGTTATTTTGTGTGGACTCAGGCTACATTCACACGAAGCCAAAACACTTATAGTTTTAAAAACATTCTTCATTAAGTCGGAGCTGTTTCAGTAAATGTGTCCGTCCACACGAATTCACTTGATACGCCTGAAAACAATGTAAAACACATGCCAGGCCTGTTGGTGGCACTATGACACCATAACAGAAACAAGCAGAAACTGGCGGCGGGACTTCAATCATGCACAGAAATCTATACGATATAAACATAGAACATGGCGGTGGCAAGTAAACTAAATAAACTAATGGCTTCAGCAGGACACACCAGCACTGTACGGCACCATTGTTGTTGTCATTTTCTGAGGTTGGCGCATTTATTGAGAGGTGGAGCTATGACGCAAGCATGTCAGAAAAAGAAGCGGACAGGGCGTAACAACGGTGCCACAGAAACAGCGTTTTCAGATGCATGCTTTGCATTCTGGGGCCTAGATTCAGAAATGATCGTTTTCAGACCCACAAAATGCCAGCTTAGTGCGGATGATACACAGGTTTGATGAACTATTTGTGCATTTAGGCCTGGTCTCGTCTTCCTGTGGATGGGTCTTAAGTTGTCATTTTTGAGACTGTGACTGTTTTGTTGTGTGGACTAAGTCAATGCACTGCATATAGTTCTGCAATTGAAAAAAAAATATTATTTTTTCCTATTTTAAATATAAAAAATATATAGTGGTTGCTGTGGTCATTGTATGGGAAATGATGTTATACAACATTCAGCCAAAACCTTAAACCTGGTACCTGGTTTTAATGTTGTGATGTATATCCAATCTAGATATTAAGTTCAACAGCTTGCCACAGTATGATAATACAAATGTCTGTAACTAACTACCTTTCTTATGAAACTAATGATTTATTATTATTCTAATAAGGAGTTATATATTTTATTTTTGAGTGTCCTACTTGCTAAAGGTCTTACCATATTTTGGGGCGAATACTTGATGACAGCTAGAACATGTGATGTTGCACATTCACCTAACAATTTTTTAAAATGAAAGTCTCTGCTGTCTTATCGTCTTTACATGTGTATGTGTGCCACTCCTAGTCCATTGATGGTGATAGTGATGGTGAAGAGTGCTGCATCCATTTGAGGCCAGTGTAAACATCTACCAATTGCAGAAGGTGAATGCATTTAAGGTACTCTGACTGGTTGATTATGGTCTGATTTGATGCTGCGTTCAGTGATGGGAATTTGATTTGCATGCGGTCTCAAGTTAGGATAGTGACTGTTGAATTTCAGTGAACATAATTTTTTTGATGATATGATCATTCTACAACTTCCTGTTTTCCAAATGAATGATACCTCTATCAATATAATTATGACATCAGTCATTTTCAGAAAATGACATTGTTGGAGTGTTTGGGGCACAGTTGTCTTGTAAAACATGTTAAATATTTTTTACTCCGTTTACAGCACCAACACTGCTAAGGGAGAGAATTTGGATAAAGACAACGAGAGAAGGTAAATGTCACACATTTATTATTGTGTTCCAGGACCATTAAATGTGCAAACATTGAATAAAGGATCGCAGTGTATTGCATAGTTTAGTTTATACAAGTTCAGGAAAGCAACAAGTAAGCAAATTTGAGTTGCACCTTTTGATTTCGATCATGTTTGACAGCATTGTTCAGGGAGTATTAATTGAAAACACAAACTGTTAAGATAAAATGTCTAGGATATAGTAGTATTAATTGTTACCAACTATATCCACCACTGGGTCATTGATACGATATTATGCATTTACAGTACCTCTGTCGGGCTGCAGATAACAACTGTTTTGATAGTTGATTAATCTATCAATTGATGAAACAATTAATCAGCTAATTGGATTATATGAACATCGCAAAATTACTCAATGGCACTAACTCAGTCTTTAAATTTAGCTTGAGGCTGTTTTAGGGACGATTTGGTGCGCAATTTGATTTGTTTGTTAGGTGAGATTTACGTATGGTTGAGCAGGGTTGCACATATCATTTCTTCTCTCAGTTGAGGGTCTATATATCCACTGCAATTGTAGTTGGCTAACATTAGCTGACTTAAAATGAGTTGTAACCAGTTATCTTTATGTCTGCAGGATGCTGCGTATACACCTGTCAGTGTACAAGAGGAGCTGGAAGATGAAGTGATGAAGATTTACATGCTGTGCAACCAATTTGGGTCAGTTGATGAACCTGCTGATATAGGGATTGTAATTGAGGGTGTCACTGTCCTCAGAAGCCTTGGTGATCTTAGCAGAGCTTGTTGTTATCTACTGGGACTAACCTATGCCTTGGATCTGAGCAGATCAGATGTAGTTTTGAGGTATTTCAAAAAGTACTGATGGAGCTTGATCCAGGACATCTGTCGACTAAAGTTCAGAGCCTGAAAAATTACCTGTGCACCTAGATTACTGTACTCTGACTACTGTTCAGCAATATGCCCTGATATCAAGTGACTTTTTCATTTGCAAGGTAAGCCAAGAAAAAGATGTCATTCTGGACTGTTGTTATATTACTTGCAGTTCAACCGTATGCAGAATTCAGTTGGCAAGAAAAAACTGGTTGAAGGTTGAGCTATATAAAAGGCTGGACAGTTTTACAATTGTATAGTCCAAACTTTTCTTCATACTTTGACTTTTATATGAGTGCAAATTTTTGCTATTGTTCCCATTGTTCTTATGCATTTAACAAATGTGTTAATGACAAAATTTCACTCTGGACGGTTATTGTTCGGTGATGTGTTACTTAAAGGACCAATATGTATCTCTGACTTGTAGCATTTAAAAGGGGTGCTGCAGTCCAAATTCAGACAGTGGAGAGAGCTGTCTCTGCTTGCCTCGTTGTCCCCAGACCTGAAGCTCATGCAGGTCAGGAACACTGAAGCTTCAGGAGGCTGAAAGGCTGAAACTATAAAACTACTAAATATCAAGTCCTGCACATTGAGTTGATAAGCTACTGTATAGGATATGTTTCCTTTTTCGGTCGGGTAGAATCAGTTATCTCAACCAGTTCGCTGCCCGCTTACATAAGTCCAACACCTTTCACATCAGGCTGTGGAAATGCGCAACATAGTGACTTAACAATGCATATCTGCTCCTTACCTGCTCCAGTCACAATAAAAATGGTACATTATGGACCAGAATGGAAATTTAGAAGGAGGACATACTGGTTATTTCATGTCAGAGAAGTCTGGATCTCAACATAGCATGTTTTCTTAATCTCTGATGATATATTAAGGACATTTTATGATTTAGTACAGTAGAAATGACATATTGGTCCTATAACTTTTAGTGTTTTAAGTGGTTTTTACTGGTAATTGTACATTTTGGCCATTTTCAGAGTTCAGTCTGCAGAGCAATTCTGCCTGTTGGTCTCACATTGTCATTGGCAAGAAAAAAACTTTTGGCTTTTCTTGATGGTTTGTGGTGACTATGTTTGATTGAGATGCCCATTGTTCTTGATGCATTTAACTAATATGCAGAGCTGTTTTTTGTAGCATTGGCATTGTAAACCAGGTTAAATTTTGGTTTAATACATGCTTTCTTAAAATGTTACTATGTGTACATTTTTTTATTAGCAATTGATTCCATTAAAAAAAGGTAAAATACAATTTTAAAATTAAGTACAACCTAATTATTTTGATTATTAATCATCACAACAATTAGTAAAATTAGCACATATGTTTGGTTAAATAGCAGTCTAATTTTCAGTTACATCTACTTTGCATTTGGAATTTTATGTACTTATTTTTTTTTTGTGGTTTTAGACTTGCGAGGCACAATTGCATTGACTCATTGATTGATTTTACTCAATTTACTCAATTGTTTTACGTCATGGTACTAAATGTAGTTAGTTAGATATACTTATATATTTTTACTTAGATTTACCAAGATCATAAAGTATATTTAAATGATTTTGCAACGTTTCAGTTTACTCAATATTTGTAAGTGTAAAAATGTTTCACCAAAGAAATTGAGTAGAGCACAGTAAAAGTTTTTAGAGTGTAGCTGACAAACTTTTCAAGCTCTGTTGGATAAGAAAAAATTTCCATTAACTTGTTCAAATGAGGTATGAACATTTGAACATATGAATGTCATGCTTGGTAAGACTGAAAGAGTGGATATTCGCAACTTGAAAAATATATTTCAGGTATTTTGACATGAATTTTACAACATTTCCCAGACATACAGACTGCTATCCAAGTAAAGAAAACTAAAATACCAAGGTTGGGCGTGAATAAAAGAAGATCATCTGTTTCCACAGCAGACTTTCTGCAAAGAAGAATGTGAATGGTAATCTTCAGCTTGGAAATAAGGCAGGAGACAGGATAATGATGGGCTCCTCCACTAAGCAAGAATGATTTCACTAACGCTCATCAAGGATTTAACAAGTGTACCATGCGTCTTTATCACCCATGCCTCCAAATCCCCTGCAAACCACATGAGGTGGGGTGTAACTGTATAAATGTGAAGTGAAGAAGAGCAGAAGAAGGGCGAACATGCTGAGTTATCCGACCAAGCAAATCACAGAAACTGAAGATATGTTCTCTTGTTCACTGAAACATCATTGACAGAGGATCTGATAGCTCTGGTGGTTGATCACCAGCAATGATGAGGAGCTGACTGAAGATTCTTATGATGACTGATGAAGCTATTAGGAGGATAGATTAACAGTTGTGGCAGTGGGAGCAGAGGAGTGTAAAACTGAAGTGTAAAACTGAGGAAGAATGGAATGGTCTCAATGATAAAGCTTTGCTTAGAAAACATGACAACATGAGTACAATTCAGTGAAACTAAGAGGTTAGCAAGCATGCACCTTTTATATTAAGAACGAGAAGAAACATTTATGCTGCAAATTATGTTCTTATATTTATATATTATGTAATTTCCACAGTCTTTTATTAAATATGTTTTTATTTTCATATTTAATGAGACATTCATTCAAACATGACATATGTAGACACATGACACATATTTATTTGCTTTTTTGCCAACAGTGAGATACCAATAATTGATGAGTCTGTGAACTTCCTCAAGACTCCCCGAACTCCATGGAGTCTTGTTGCCACCCAGAGGTTGTTAAGCAACCTGTGGAGACTCAAAAAAGTCTTTGCATCCAGCCAAAAAATAGTCCTACACATAACCCTGCATAAACTGTAACTTTAAACGAATGAAATATATTGGTATAATGAGTGACATGTAGAGGTGCTGGTAGATGGATTTTGCTACCATTGGACGGAGTCAGTCTTTATGTTAAGCTGAGCTAATTGACTACGGGTTTTATCCCTGTGTTTACTGTACAGACATGGCAGTGGTAGCAATTTTCTCATCTGACTCTGAAGAAAACAAATAAGCATATTTTTGAAAAAAGTTAAATGTTTTTTCAAGTGTTTGAATATTTATATAAACTTTTTTTTTTTTTTTCATATCTCAGCCATTGGATAAAGTCAACAAACTCCATTTGTAGTTCCAAATTCAGTTCAGTTTAGCACTCTGATCTGCTGTGTCTGAGCTCATTGTGATGACATGTACAGTTCATGACTTGTGTAATATGTTTTACTTCATGGAGGCCCATATACTCCTATTCATTTATTTATTACATACATCAGCAACTGTATATATATATTTCAAAATACTCACTACCAATCACTGAGAGACTGTGCAAAAGCACATGATGATGACATGTACAGTATCAGTTATTTTAAGTTCTCTGCTTGCAAGCTTAATGTTATATGAGGCAGTGGCAGAGGAGGTGGAGTTGCAGCCATTTTTGACTCAAGCCTTTTAATCAACCCTAAACCTAAACTCGACTATAACTATGAAAAATGGAAACAGTGCAGCCAGTTTTATTTGTTATAGTATACCACTCTCCTGGTCCTTACTCCGAATTTATAGCTGGGTTCTCTGAGTTTCTATCAGGTTTAGTCCTTAAAGCAGATAAAGTAATTATTGTAGGTGACTTTAATGTACATGTCGACGTGATAATGACAGCCTTAGCACTGCGTTTATCTCAGTATTAGACTCAGCTGACTTCCATCAGAATGTACATGAACCAACTCAGTGTTTTAACCACACCCTTGACCTTATTCTGACATATGGCATTGAAATCAAAGACTTAATTGTCTCCTCACAGAATCCTCTTTTATCGGACCATCATTTAATAACTTTTGAATTCATATTACCAGACCCAGTAGGCAAAAATTCTTATACTGGACTCCTGTCTGATAGTGTTGTAGCTAAATTTAAGGATATGATCCCATCAGCATTTAATTCAATGCCATGTCTCAATACATCAGAGGATTCCTGTGCTAACGTTAGTCCCTCCCAGATTGACTATCTGGTTGATAGTGCTACAGGTTCATTACGTATGACACTTGACTCTGTTGCTCCCCTAAAAAAGAAGATAATTAAACAGAGGCGGTTAGCTCCATGGTATACTCCTCAAACCCGCAAATTAAAGCAAACTTCATGGAAAATAGAAAGGAAATAGCGTTTTACCAACTTGGAAGAATTTCGGTTCGCCTGGCAAGACAGTCTTAAAATATACAGGAAAGCCCTCCGCAGTGCCAGAGCAGCCTATTACTCTGCACTAATAGAGGAAAATAAGAACAATCCCAGGTTTCTCTTTAGCACTGTAGACAGGTTGACAGAGAGCCATAATTCTGTTGAACCATGTATTCCTTTAGCTCTGAACAGTAATGACTTCATGAGCTTCTTTAATGATAAAATTCTAACTATTAGAGACAGAATTCATTGGCTCCTGCCGTCAACAGGTACTGTTTTGTCTTCAAACACAGAAACCGTAGAAACTGTTACTCAGCCTGTCACAGTTTTAGACTAAGCTGTTTAAAGAAGTATTACCTTTAATTGACTCTTCAGTATTAGCAGGGGGGAACCTTCAGGGCCTTCTAGGCCTTCAGAGAAGGCCTTAAAAAAATCTGGACCAAAAAATATAAGTATTAAATTATTATATATAATCTATCTAATTTAATTTAATACAATACATTAATACATTTTCTCTAATCTATGTTCTAAAGTGAAGTTTACCGTCAAGTTCACATCAGCAATGAAAGGGTTACTGTCCTGAAACATATTATCCAATCAGAATCTCCCGTCTCTATCAAAGCCCGGTTAGCTGGCTCATTAATTGGTTAGGACTTCATGAATCCAGGGGAAGGCCAAGCTATGTGTTTTGGTTTGGAGAGTGATGGGAAAATTGACCAATCACGGTTTGATTTTAAGTGGGACAAAAACAAAAGATCATAGGCCTTCGTGAAGTCCGAAAGGCGGGCAGAGTGGTGAGAGCGGTGAGAGACAATTAAATGGCGGAATACGAGAACGAAGTTGAGGCTAGCTTGTTAGCATCGCCTTTTTCAGGGCAGCCTTTCCTCTGTGGAGCGCTCTTTCTCGGCTCTGAAGCGCATCAAGACGCACGCCAGAAACAGTACTGGACAGGATCGCCTGGGAGCTTTGGCACTGATGTCCATAGAAAAAGGACTTCTTTTGGAGCTCAAGTCAAAGGATAAACTTTATGACGCTGCCATCACCCACTTCACAAAGAAAGACCGACGAATGGACTTCGTTTTCATGTAAGGTAGGCCTATGTTCCAAGCCACCTTGATTATTATTTCAAGTGATTAATTCGGGCCAAGTGGACATTCAGTAATTTGTATTTATTGCGGAGGTTGTCTGTAAAAAAAAATCCAGCGCAATTTGCGCCTTTAATTCCTTTGCCTTTAATTCAATATGTAAACTTATCAAACTTATCAGAAGTGTGTGGTTGGACTTTTGTTTTTTAGAGGGTTTTTATTCCCCCGCCATAGCTCCCCCCTTTCTGTCCCTTTCCAAGAATTAAGGAGGTGTAGTGGAACCTACGAAAATTGTGACTTTTGACATAAGTATTCATTGCGCCGTGCGTAATTGCGCATGGAGAGGTATTTGCACTTCAATTCAACTTTAAAAAAAACTCCAGCTACCAGCTTTGTGTAACTTTTTCTATATTGTGCATTTGAAATTGTATAGTTTGACGATGCTCTTGAATTTATTTGTCAATGTGTGTATGGCTTGCTGTGCGCCGTGATTTATAGCGCTGTCCATGGTGATGAAGCCTCGGTGTCGGTGTCAGCAGTGTCACGTTCTGGGTTACCTCATTTTATATTTCCAGATTTTGGCTTATGTTTATTTAATGTAGCCTCCAGTTTTATGAAGGTACTATTGAGAATGTTTCTTGTTGCGGAGAATATTATTGATGTTATGGTCTATTTGTTTACATTCTTGTCATCGTTAATTAAAGGATTGCAGTTGTTGAACGCTTTCAATTCATCGTACTGTTTCTTTTTTTCCGCGATGATTTCTTTTCTTGGCAGTGAGGGCTGAGGTGAAGGCCCAGCTGTAGTGCTCACAGTTCGCCACTGAGTATTAGACATGATCAATCAACAGGCTACATACCACAGTACTTAAAAGTAGTTCTCTTGAGACTACTCTAGACTCTTGAGAAAGCAGTTGCTAATCAGCTGTGCGACTTTCTACACAAAAATAGTTTATTTGAGGATTTCCAGTCAGGATTTAGAATGCATCATAGCACAGAGACAGCACTGGTTAAAGTTACAAATGACCTTCTAATTGCATCTGATAAAGGATTTGTCTCTATACTGGTCTTATTGGATCTTCGTGCTGCATTTGACACCATTGACCATGGTATCCTATTGCAGAGACCGGAACACTTCATTGGCATTAAGGGAACTGCGCTGAGCTGGTTTGAATCCTAGTTGTCAGATTGCTCTCAGTTTGTACACGTTAATGACGACTCCTCTGTGCTCGCTAAAGTCAGCTATGGAGTTCCGCAGGGTTCTGTGCTTGGACCAATTCTATTCACCTTATATATGCTTCCTTTAGGGAAGATTATCAGGAAGCACTCAATAAATTTTCATTGCTATGCAGATGATACCCAGCTATATTTATCAATGAAGCCAAAAGAAACCAGTCAGTTAACTAGACTACAAGCATGTCTTCAGGACATAAAGACCTGGATGACCTGCAATTTTCTGATGCTAAACTCAGACAAAACTGAAGTTATAGTAGTAGGCCCTAAACATCTTAAAAAGTCACTTCTGATGACATAGCAGTTATGGATGGCATTGCGCTGGCCTCCAGCACCACTGTAAAGAATTTGGGAGTCATCTTTGACCAAGACATGTCCTTTCACTCCCATGTAAAACAAATTTCAAGGACTGCCTTTTTTCACCTATGTAATATTGCAAAAATCAGGCATATTTTGTCTCAAAATGATGCAGAAAAACTAGTCCATGCATTCGTAACTTCCAGGCTGGATTATTGCAATTCCTTACTATCAGACTGCCCAAATTCATTGCTGAATATTCTCCAGTTGCTCCAGAACGCTGCAGCACGTGTTCTGACAAAAACCAGGAAGAGAGATCATATTTCTCCAATACTAGCCACTCTGCACTTGCTCCCTGTAAAGTTTAGAATAGAATTTAAAATTCTCCTCCTTACTTACAAAGATTTAAATGGCCAGGCACCTTCTTATCTTAAAGAGCTCATAGTACCTTATTACCCCACTCGAACACTGCGTTCTCAGAATGCAGGTCTACTTATGGTTCCTAAAGTCTCCAGAAGCAGAACAGGAGCCAGAGCATTTCGCTATCAAGCTCCTCTCCTCTGGAACCATCTTCCAGTCTTTGTCTGGGAGGCAGACACTGCCTCTACATTTAAGAGTAGGCTTAAAACCTTCCTTTTTGATAAAGCTTATAGTTAGGACTGGCTCAGGCTTGTCCTGGACCAGCCCTTAGTTGTGTGTTGTGTTACTAACTTAGGTCCTTCCCCGTCTCTGTGCTTTGTGGTCTCCAAGGTTCCCATGGACAGTGGCTGATTCTGGATTGTGGATTACAGCTACGTCTCCTGCCTTGGCCCTGTCTGACATCCACTGCAACTGCTACTACTGTTATTACATCCACTGTCACTGTTACTGTGACTGCATGTCTGTCTGTCTCTGTCTGTCTGTCTGTCTGTCTGTCTGTGTGTCTGTCTGTCTGTCTGTCTGTCTGTCTCTCTCTCTCTGACTGCATTTCTGTCTGTCTCTCTCTCTCTGTCTGTCTTTCTTTGTCACTCTCTCTCTCTTGCTCTCCCTCTCTGACCCAACTGGTCGAGGCAGATGGCTGCCCAGAGCCTGGTTCTGCCTGAGGTTTCTGCCTGTTAAAAGGACAAGCCACTGTCACCAAGTGCTTGCTCATGATGGAATTGTTGGGACTCTGTAGATAAAAGAGCCTGTACCAGCTCTATATGGAAAATGTCCTGAGACAACTTTTGTTGTGATTTAGCGCTATACAAATAAAAGTGGATTGAAAATAAATATTAACATTATAAAATTATCTTTCAGAGCCAGTATTGTCAAAACCATACACAAGTATTACAGCCGATGAGTTTTCATATGATTAAGACGTCAAACTTTTTTACACACTGGAAACAGAATCACGCCACTCATCACCATGCTGCAACAAGTACGAGCATTTTCTTCAGGAATTGTTTCTCTATCCATCCATCCATCTTCTATACCGCGTATCCCTTTAGGGGTTGCAGGGGGTTCTGGAGCCTATCCCAGCCATCAACGGGCAAGAGGCGGGGTACACCCTGGACCGGTCGCCTGTCGATCGCAGGGCACAAACACACAACCACACAACCACTCACACCTAGGGGCAATTTTACAATCACCAATTAACCTGAGCCAGAGTGCCCGGATAAAACCCACGCATGCAAACTTCACACAGAAAGGCCCGACCCGGAGGGTGGGGGGTGTGAGGGAATCGAACCGGCAACCTTGTTGCTGCGAGGCACGCGCACTACCTGCTGCGCCACCGTGCAGCCCTTTGTTTCTCTATCCCTTTGATTGAATTTTAACAAAAGCTATTTAAGATAAGCTAGATAAGATAAGCACTTACATCTGATGACACATTTTTGGCATCATACATTATTATTTTATTTTTCTAATTGTTTAACTATAGGAACCACTCAGTTCCTGTTGACACTTTGTTTGCAGCAAACACCAGTCAGAAAAAAGAGCAAATATGAAGAGGGAAATAAAAATGCTGTGTGTGCGTGTGTATTTGTGTGTGTGTCTGTGTAAGCTTGTATTTGTGCATGCATGTGTGTGTGTGAGAGAAAGAGAGTGTGTACTTGTGTGTACATATGTGAGAAAAGAGTGACAGAGAAAGATGGAGACAGCATGTATCCTGTGTGTATATTTAAATCCACCTAGTTACACACACACACACACACACACACACACACACACACACACACACACACACACACACACACACACACACACACACACGGCCCTCTAGGTTTTTTCTAATGACACACTCACTGACAACTACTATCACACTTATGTGAGTGTGTGTGCATGTAGGTGTGCCTTCTCTGCCACTTCACATTGCTGTTTTACTAGCTGGAGGCTATATTTTATATTCAGCTCAAATATATGTGAATAGCATTTCCATGTAGTGTGTGTTAGTGTGTGTATATGTAATACAGGCATGTACGTACATTCATGTGTTTATGCTTACTTGCTAATTTATTTCTGCAGTAAGGTGGAAGACGTGACATCATTGTTACAAATGAGAAGTGCTTGCTTTTCAAATGCATCAAATCAGAGAAGAAATGTTGTTTAAAAAGATATAGACTAATAGAAATAAAGACTCATTTGTGACCAGCCATGAGAAAACCAGCAACAAGTCAGCCCAGCACAAGTTGTGCAAACAAAGAAAAATCGATTGTGTGACATCCCTAATCTACAATTAACCTTAGCTGAAGATGAAGATGACGAAGAATACGACGAAGAGGATAGTAGTGATGGCAGCGCGTGCGGACGCAGCGGCTCCTCTCTGTCCTGATAATGTGGTGTCTACGTGTTTGTCTTCGTCGGTGTGTTCGAGTGATTTTATTTTTTCGTCACACTTATCTGTCCCAATGTGCACATACAGACTCTTTTTGACATCGCGAACACAGCAATCTGCAAACTAGACAATTTCCCCTGGGGAAATTTTGAAAGGGCCACGGGGGCTACCGCCAGAGTGTGTACATTATGACAATGCTAACAGCGGCTAATGCTAAGCTAACATTAACATGTCAAATAACACATTGAAAAGATTTCATGGAATGCAATGCAATGCATAGAATACTGTAGGTTAGCATGTTAGCATTCTAATCATTAGCATATTAGTACAACATCCTGATATCACAAGTCAAACCATCATAACACATAAAAAGATCTCAAACAACCATTAAAACGCATTTAAGAATCATTTTACCATAGGTTACCATGTTAGCATTAGCATGCTAGTCGTTAGCATGTTAGCACAACAACCCGATATCAAAAGTCAAACCTGCATGTTAGCAAATGCTTGTTAGCATTAGCCGTTGTTAGCATTGTGGCTAATGCTAACAGGCCAACGTCACTCATTACATGGCTAACATTTCAAACTCACCAGTAAGTAAAATAAGTGGCTCGTTATCAAGTCACTGTAGAGCTTGATGACGAGCTGATCATTTGAATCAGGTACATAGCTACAGCTGAAGCTATATATGAGTGTTTGTGTGTGTGGGAGAGGAGTGCTTGGAGAAGTACTGAGGCTCAGAGATTGCCACGGCAACTTGAGGTGGTTGCCATTGACGATTGGGGCCCCCCAGGCAGACAGACAGGGGCAGACAGAAACGTGGAGAAAAAGAGCCATTTTCTGCCTCTGCACTGACCTCACATTTGGGCTTATGCTGACAAAACCGTAGCTCCTATCAGAAAAAAACACAGACCATCATCGCTGTAAGGACTTCTTGAACGTTTGGTGTGATTTCTGTGTTTCTACAGAAAATATATTGCAGACACTTGCGAGTTGAAAACGGGTCCGTTGCTTCTCTCTGAAAATATTTGTATTGGAGTCAATGAGGAGACAGACGTGGCTGCACTTAGAGGATGCTAATTCAAATTCTGTAAGTCTCTCTGATTTTTTGAGCACATTGTGAGAGACAGAACAAATTTGTCTACAAATGTCGGCAAAATCATGCCTGTAGAGTGTAAATTGTGGCTGGAAGGAATGTGGAAAGACAAAAAATCTGGAGTTTTTTTCGGATCTCTTCCACTCTAACCGATGACATCACCCACTCTGACATGAACATTCCGTGCAATACACACCCATTGAAAGCTCAAAATTTCTCCCAGAACAATCATGGTCATTGAACAGTGATTGATCAAAAACTATATGACCTATCAAAACGTGGAATAACACACCAATACACGAGACTTGTGTCTACAATTTAAAGTTTAAATGGAGTCTCTAGGTGAAAGTATGCCGGAGCAGTAGGCAGTAGAAAAAGTCCAATGATTTGTCAGTTTTTTGACCTCCTCCCATTCATTCCTTATGGGAAATTTATTGCAGTTTTTCGCGACATAAGTAATAGCACGCCGATCCCGATCAATACGCACGTTTTGATATATAATTTGCCTGGGTGCTCTCAAAACTGTAGGACAATTAGCAAATCGAAATTTGACACAGAAGAGGAATAATAAGATAAAACACGCAGTAAAACAATAGGCCTGGCTTCACCTCGTGGCCTTACTGAAAAGAAAAAACATGCAGTATAACAATAGTGCTCAGTGCGATTGCCCCGTGGCCCTAATAAGAAAAAACACGCAGGATAACAATAGGGCTCAGTGTGATTTCCCCGTGGCCCTAATTCAACCTGGCACACGCTAAGGAGTTACTTGACCTCGGCCTACTCCGGCAGCCTGTTTGAACACCGACCCCCACTACTGCAGCGCACCTGCAGAGGAAGCGCCACAGGCGGTGCGAGAGGAGGCGGAAGCGGGGAAAGCGCAGGGGTATCCAGGCCAGGCTAGCGGCGAATCCACACAAGCCTGCTATAACATCAAAGGGATGTCTTTCTTTCTTTCTTTCTTTCTTTCTTTCTTTCTTTCTAAAAATGAAAAACAAGAAAGGTAATATACTTAAGAGTTAGAAGGAGCAAATGTAGATCCTTATTTCTAATATAAAATAAAATAAAATAAATTATGTCAGTCTGTGGTGCAGTGGGATGGATCAGTCTGCTGTTGAATGAGCTCCTATTTTTGCAGTAACACAATAAGTGAAGCCTTATGCATGTCTCAGTGTTTCCCATTTTAATTTCCAACTTGGACTCATTGCTTCAAGCTATCAGTTTATTTGCAGGGGCGGGGCTTGAGCCCCCGGCCACTAGGAGGGCCCCACCCACTTGTTTACAACAACGATAATTGATCGGCCTGGGCTTTCAGGGACCTCTGTTGGTCTCTGGACCTGATTTTGAGAACCACTAATCTATTTTTTTCAGTATTCATCTCAAATGTCCAAGAAATTGTGCATTTATGTGTGCAAAAACCAAATTTTTGCAGCGTGCATGGGTAGGGTGGGGGTCCCAGGGATTTCTCTTCAGAGACCCAAGCAACGCCACTCTTTATTTGTAGTATACTACTAGTACCTAGATAAAAGTACTACTGAAAGCAGTACAGGTAAAGAGAATTAAATGCATAGTGTGTGCATTATGCATTTGTATAGAGAACCAAGGTGAAACCACGACATCCAGATTTTATTCCAGCAGTCAAAATTCAAAAACTAAGTCAAAAACGCATTGACATGTGTAATAACACAAATAACTAAAAATCAAGATCTACAACATAACCTTACTTAACAGTATGTCGTATGGTTCATCCATCCACGCAACAAAGCACTTGGTTATGTATGAAAGGTGTTATTTGCAAGTTTGCATGTATGTGTGTGTGTATATGTTTTTCTCTGTATGTGTTTGTGTTCTGTGAATCCTATTAACACCTATCTGCACAAAAACACATGGCAGGTCAAGCACAGCCTCAGCCTGTCTAAATATAGACAGAGGCTCCAACAAGAGACAGAGAGAGAGGGACATGGAGGTGGAAAGGGAAATTGGCAGTGCAGACAGAGTGAAAAACAAACGAGAAAATGACAGAGATAAGAGACATGCAGAAAAGAAAATATGCCTGTAGTAACAGTCCTCATTGATCACTGAATGTTACACTGTGTGAGATGGTCAAATAAAATCCTGGTTGCAAGCTGACTGTTGAATTAGACTGCTGTGCAAATTACTTTGTAGTTAATCAGTTAATTTCTTTCTGTTGAAAAAAAAATCCTGCTAATTTATGGTACTATTTATGGTACGTGTTGTTCTAAGCTTGACTTCTATCTTAGTAGCAGCACTTATATTGTCTGTTCTGAATGTAACATCAAACAACTCTGTTGCAAACAGGTGATGTGACTGCAGTGACATAAACATTGCCACTTGTTGTGTGATCCTTCTATGCTGCTATCAGCGGCCATATACAACAAGTATCTATACTATAGATACCTTGTTGCAGTTGAGAGAGACCTCTTGTGGATATTTGGAGTACTACTGTGTAGCCTAGCAGAAGTTGCTATCATTGTAGTTATTCCCTTCGCTATTCTGACCAGTTTGCATTACTATATGTTTTTGCCTATGTTTCCTCAGATAACCATAACTTCACTAATTGGAATTGGCTGTCTATTCAGACTAGTACAAGTACAGGTTTCAGTGTACATATCTGCATTTACTCCTGTGTCATTATTAAAAAATTGTTGATGACTGCATTCAGTGTACAGCCCTCATGTCAAGCCAAGGTGTTTGAATTGTCTTATACTATGCACAGATGAGTAGCGACTGAACGGAGACAAAATGTCAGTACTTTCATTTCTGAAAACTATACAGTCTCAAAGATGACTGTTATCAACATTGTTTGGATGTACTTCTTTCTTCTACCAAAAGTAGAAGAGAAACTCTCTTGTGTATATTTCGTGTACATTTTGTTGCACAAGCAGAAAGGCATTTGTCCAGCAAAGGGCACAGATAGAACCCAGAGAGAGCTACAACTTTGGGTTAAGGACTTTTTAGGTACTTTCTTGGATCATGCTCATGCATCTTGCTATGGTGCACAGTTAACAAACAACAGGGGACAAAGAAGACAAGAATTTATCATTTTGCTGAAAATGACTTAAAAAAGCTACACATCATTTTTTAAATTAGTCAGCTTAGTTCACATCTCTCCCAGAGAGAGGAGGGACAAGGATGGACAGACAAGGTGACAAATAAAAATCTAGAAACACGCCAAGAGTAATGGGAGAGAGGCATGACAGGAAAATAGGAAGATGGAGAGAGATAAGGACTAGACAAACAGCAAGGCAGAGAGAGACAGAAGAAGAAAGAGAGTGTAGATAATTACTCACTTTGTCTGGCTGCTATTTTCATCTATGACAATGTGGCACAATATTCCTTCTTAACACAGAGACACACATAGAGGAAGCTCAGAGGGAAATGAAACCCTTTTCATCTTCACTATGGATAATCTGGCACTATTAGGACTGCTGGGAAAGATAGGGAAGAAGAGAGAGTGAGAGGGATGACTGATCCACCAGAAAAAATACTTATTTTCTGAGCAATTTCTGTCCTAGTTTCATCAAACTTCTTCTTTGCTGTCTTGACGGTGTCACAGAGCAGTCACAAACTGCATTTGTACACCAGCTGTCCAATCAAACAAATCTGAATGCAACCACACCCACGCTGTTTCCATGACAATAAATCAAATCAAATTAAAGCAAGGATTGTTCCAGGATTTTAATACCTTTACAGGAGCATGTCTTCCTGCAGAGATATGCTAATAAATGACACAAAACAGGTACAAGCATACAATGCATATATAATACTATATATAATAAATATATAATACAAACTAACAAAATGCAAATCTATCCAGCCCAGGATGGATTAAGAACACAGAGCAATATACAGTGGTGAACGTCATCATGTTCTATATTGGTAGTCATATTAGATGTCTACTGCTAGAACGTGTAAATGTGTATGTGTAAGACTAAGGCTGGCATTATCATATATTTTCTTGTTGTCAACTAATCCCATTAAGAAACAAATCAACAATGTATTGATAATGTACTTTCTGGCTTTGCTACCCTCCTTGAGTGCAGCTGATTCCTCCTCTCTTGATTTTGGCACGGCAATATGAATGTGAACCTGGTGCCAGCATGAACATCTTGGCCAGTCACCCAGTTTAGGAGGCCCCAGGGCAGCTGGTGCAAGAGGCCAGATGCTGTTTCATGGTGCATGATGCCACACCTGTTTTTTTGTAACCTAGTGACCTGTGGAATTATGGCCTTATTGGATTATTCTGTACCTCATGATTTACATCCACTTTTGCATAGTAAGACAAATAGCAAACATGTCAGCATGTGAGACTTCAGTGCAGGAGACAAAGGATAGTGTCTGACAGACCTTTTTAATAACTGTAACTACAAACAGGTGTTCAGATTACTCACCGTAACATTTGTTTTTTCCACTGCTAGATGCCTAGATGCCTGAAAATTTCCTTGTGGCAGGGCAAGAAACAGGGACATCTTCTTGACAACCCCTGCAGCTAACCTACTTCAGGAGTTGCAAGCTCCCCATGGCTTATCACATTTTCCCAACCAAAGCCAAAACTTGCCTTCTCTGCCTCTTCAAAAACCTCCCCGGTGGCTTTATGCAGTCATCTTGTAGCCGTGTAGCCCTAGGTTTTTAAGTAGGTATAACCAGTTACAACGGTAACTTGCATTGTCTAGCAGATTTGTCGAAGCAGGAGTAAGCTGTTCTCACCCACTAGTCTGCGGAAATCAAACCTTGGTGAGTCCCTGATCATGTTATGTATTTATGTCTTTCACAGCATTCATTGCATCTTTGAATGTTTTCAATTTTGCAACCGCATCCTGAAAGGCTAGGTTCATGTTGTGAACATTGCAGTGCATAAACACTGTCTCATCCCCAATGTCTTAAATACACACTTGCAAGCTTGATGTGCACCCAGCCATGCTTGCAGCCCCATCATTACACTGCCCTCTGCATTTAGACCAGGACAAACCCAATCTCATCTGTTCGTCATTCAGAACAGAAAACAGAGTGTCACCAGAGACTGACTCAATTTACACCCCTGCTCTGGGTCTGGGCACAGCCCAAAGCAAGCTCAAAAATGAATAAATAATAAATGCATAAATAAAATAAAGGGGAGTCGGGGGGGATCCCTTCACTGACTTGCCCTGCTTGTCTCCTGCTGGGATGGCTTCTCGCTTGCCTCTCCTTTGGCCCTCTATGGCCACATACCTCATTGTCATATAAATAATCATAATGGTCATTATTATATTGCATTGTACTACATTTATTGATAGCTTTAATATTGTTATATTCTTATCATAACTATGCGATTATTTTTATTTGTTATTAGCAGTTAGATTGTATGGTTCCTGTCTGACACACATCATACTGCTTACTCCACACACCTACTTACCTCTCATACAAACAACCAAACACACACACACACACACACACACACACACACACACACACACACACACACACACACACACACACACACACACACACACACACGCACACACACACACACAGTCTTTCCTGGTATATTTTACCCCCATTTCTATCATTGATGTATCTGTACAGTCACTACTGTTTGTGTTTTTCACCAATAAAAAAGACGCTTCAAACAGCAGGTTCACTGCAGGGCCAGCACACAATAGCTGCCTGCCCCTCCATCTCACTGCTGTCTGTCTGCCTCCCCCACTTGTCATGTCTCATCTTTCCTTATCCCTCCATCTCACCCTCCCTCCCTCAGCCTCGCTCTTTCCCATCTGTCTCTGTCTCTGCCAATCATTACCTTGCTCTTTTTGCATCTCTTTGACTTTTTTCTCACTCATGGTCCTCACTGCTAACTTGCCATCTGTCTTTTTCTCTTTTACATCCTTGCTGTCTCTCTAGAAATAATTATGCACCATGTAAGGTCTGCTCTGTCTGCCAGCACCCACACAGGGCAAATGCAACACACACACACACACACACACACACACACACATTGGATGACCAAATGTGTGACTCTGAGATAACCTACAGTAGGGAAAACCTGGCATTACTAATGTCCACTACTGTAGGACCACCACCCAATAGTTTTGAATTTGCTATCACACCAACATGAACAAAAGAACAAGAAGGAAACACAATGTGACCCAAAATTCAGGTGCAGTGATGTTAACTGTGAAAATGTCAGTGCACAGCTAAATGTCCGGGGTTCAGCTTTGCCATAGCACGAGGCAGAAAGTCCAGATGAAGGCACTATCAACCAGAACAGGTTGCCAACTTGCAAAGCAGATAGCAATTTGTCGTCCAGGCTTTGAATGAATGAATGGACACAACTGTGTTTATACAGTGCTGTGAAAAAGTATTTGCCCCTTCCTGATTTCCTACTATTTTGCATATTTGTCACACTTAAATGTTTCAGATCATCACACAAATGTTAATATTAAACAAACATAACCTGAGTAAATACAAAGTGCAGTTTTTAAATAATGATTTTATTTATTAAGGGAAAAAAAGCTATCCAAACTTATATGACCCTATGTGAAAAAATAATTCCCCCCCTTGTTAAATCATAAGTCAATTGTGATTAACCACATTTTTTTGGAAAGCTGAGTTCAATTTTACTGACCACACCCTGGCCTGATTACTGCCAGACCTGTTCAATTAAGAATTCACTAAAATAGAACCTGTCTGAGAAAGTGAAGTAGGATGCGAGATCTTGAACAGAAACACATCATGTTGCGATCTAAAGAAATTCAAGAACAAATGAGAAACAAAGTAATTGAAATCTATCAGTCTGGAAAGGGTTACAAAGTCATTTCTAAGGCTTTAGGACTCCAGCAAACCACGGTCAGTGCCATTATCCACAAATGGAGAAAACTGGGAACAGTGGTGAACCTTCCCAGGAGAGGGAAGTCTACCATAATCTACCAAAATTACTCCAAGAGCGCAAGACGACTCATCCAGGAGGTCACAAAAGAATCCAGAACAACATCTAAAGAACTGCAGGCCTCACTTGCCTCTGTTAAGGTCAGTGTTCATGATTCAACAATAAGAAAGAGACTGGGCAAAAATGGCATCCATGGGAGTGTTCAAAGGCGAAAACCACTACTGACCAAAAAGAACACAAAGGCTCGTCTCACATTTGCCAAGAAACATCTTGATGATCCCCAAGACTTTTGGAAAAATATTCTGTGGACTGACGAGACAAAAGTTGAACTTTTTGGAAGGTGTGTGTCCCGTTACATCTGGTGTAAAAAGAACACAGCATATGATGAAAAGAACATCATACCAATAGTCAAACAGGGTGGTAGTGTGATGGTCTGGGGCTGCTTTGCTGCTTCAGGACCTGGACAACTTGCTGTGATTGATGGAACCATGAATTCTGCTGTCTACCAGAAAATCTTGAAGGAGAACATTCGGCCATCAGTTTGTTACCTCAAGCTCAAGCGCACTTGGGTTATGCAACAGGACAATGACCCAAAACACACCAGCAAGTCCATTTCTGAATGGCTTAAAAAAAAAAATAATAATAATGAAAAAAAATAAATTAAGGTTCTGGACTGGCTGAGTCAAATTCCGGACTTAAATGCAATTGAAATGCTGTGGTGTCACCTTAAACGGGCAGCTCATGCCCGAAAACCCTCCAATGTGGCTGAGTTGAAACAATTCTGTAAAGAAAAATGGGCCAAAATTCCTCCACAGCGATGCGAAAGACTCATTGCCAGTTATTGCAAACGTTTGATTGCAGTTATTGCTGCTGCGGGTGGCACAACCACTTATTAGGTTCAGGGGGCAATTAGTTTTTCACATAGGGTCATGTAGGTTTGGATAGCCTTTTTTCCATTAATAAATAAAATCATTATTTAAAAACTGCATTTTGCATTTACTTGGGTTATGTTTGTCTAATATTAAAATTTGTGTGACGATCTGACACATGTAACCTCTTCAGTACGGTGCCCCCTGTACAGGGGGCAATCTGGGATGCGTGCGCACGTCGATGATCGAAGGTCACACTCGCGAGCACCAATCCTAACTTGTAGCATACCAGAATAAGGGGAGAAACTCAGCTAAAAGCCTCTACCATGCATTGCCAAAACGAAACCTAATTCATACTGCAATAAATTATATGGGCATATAGGGAAAACACAAAAACAGCGTACGCCCAGTTTAGAGCGTCTGCTGTGTTCACCACTTTATACAAACCACAAAAGCCTGATATCATATAAAAGCAGAGAGTCTGATGATCACGACAATGTCTGCCTCCTCACTGTGTGACCAAAACTCGGCGAGCTAGCAGCCAAAGAGTAGCAGAAAAATATTTCTCAAAAGCATACAGTATGTCTTACCTTTGCTGTTTAGTGGTCAAAAGTTATATTCCAGCTCGAAAAAACGCTGTTACAGTCTGCTCCTATGACTCTGTGTTAGTTTATGATCCACCGCGAGGGTCCTGGTTGTTTCCATAAAGAGGAGGGGGTTTCAAGAGTGGGGGGAGTGCATGCATCAAATACCCTATCTTTCGGCTTACTTCTATGATACCTTCTGTATCGTCATTGGTGTTTCTATGGTGAACTTGGGTCCTGCCCCCTGAATGACCAAATGGGTGGGGGGGGGGCTACTGACTACTGTAAGTGCGTAGTTAGTTTCACTTCTCCGTGTCATTCACAAGTAAACAGGCAGAGCGCTTACAGAGGCTCACAGACGACCCTGCTAAGCAGGCCGAGGTGTTATTTTACTGTTTTATTTGTATTTCGTCCTTTCATGAGGGTAAAAACAACAGAAAAAAGAAAACGGCGCTACAGAGAAGATTGGTAGAGAGCCAGGAGAGAGATAACGGTACTCGCTCAGAGAGCGCCTGTGGGAAAACCTCCATAAAACTGCTCAGGTTCATTATTTTGGCATGTACTTTTGCACAATTACTCATCAGATATGACTTTCCTAATTCGTAGAAGAATTTGGCCTTCATCACATGATTTAAGGGTGGTTTTTACTCAAAATAATGTTTTGTTTTTTTTAATTAATAATTTTTACTGTGTTCAAGATTAATTTACTCTGACAAGGTATGTTTTGATTCTGACACTTCTGTAGTAATCTCACAGGTCTTAGCTTTCTTTGAGACCAAGATTATTCATATAGCCCTTGTAGTTGTGAAGATATACTCTATTTTTGGGTTGGTCATTTGGGAGAAGACAGACAAAATAAGCCTGGTACTGAAGTGCTGTCAAAGACCAAGGAGCGGGCCCACATTACACCGGTTTTACAGTCGCTGCATTGGCTCCCTGTCCGCTTCAGGATCGATTTTAAGGTTCTTTTACTAGTTTTTAAATGTCTTACTGGCCTTGCGCCCTCTTATTTATCTGACCTGCTTTTACCATATCAACCCTCGTGGACCCTGAGGTCCTCTGGCAACGGCCTATTATCCATACCAAAAGCCAGAACAAAAACCCACAGTGAGGTGGCATTTAGCCACTATGCTCCACACCTGTGGAACAGCCTGCCGGAGAGCCTCAGGACTGCGGAGACTGTTGATATTTTTAGAAGAAGGTTAAAAACGCACCTTTTTAATCAGGCTTTTAGCTGACCTTTAAAATCTTTTTACATTTTATCATTTATCTTATGTAGATGCCTTTTATTTTGCTGTTCTATATTTTGTATTATTTGACCCTATTTTATCTACTTTACTTATTATCTTATGAACTTTTCTTCTTTTAAATGTTTATTTTCTAATTCCAGTGTTTCCTCGGCGGGTCCTCCACACAGAGAGATGTGTCTGATCTGTGGCCAGGGGTGCTGTCCTCAGGCCCCTTCGGCCCAGCTGGTGGGGGGACTCCCTACCTTTGTGTGGGGGTCCGCCGGTCTGTCAGGGTCGGATGGGACCGGTGCCCCCTGTGCTCACAGTCACTGATGACTCTCGGTGTGGACGACCCCAAAGGTTGCATTCTCTCAATCATTAGTGCCCTGCCATGTCTCGTTACCCCTGCTATTGTCTGTGGTGAGAATGTGTGTGTGTGTGTGTGTGTGTGTGTGTGTGTGTGTTTGATTTGATTTGATTTGATTTGATTTGATTTGATTTGATTTGATTTAAGTGTGACAAATATGCAAAAAAAAAATAAGACATCTAGAAGGGGGCAAATACTTTTTCCCAGCACAGCCACCTTAGATATGCAGAATCTTGCTGCCAGCAAAAAAAAACTTGAGCATGAATAGCGATTGGCAGAAATATAGAAAAAGTCTATAGGTATACCTGGCAGGAATACCAGAATCAGATCTGAACAAAATCTAACCAAGTGAGTGTTTGGCCACAGTCGTCAATGCAACTGCAACTGTATCAGATATCATGTTAGTAATGAAAACATACTGTAACGTTCATGTTCACTGCAAGATGAGTTACAAAGCAGCACAGCCTTCATGATTTATACTGGCAGGAGTATCATCCCCACATTATAATAACTTTATTCATGGAACACCTTCAAAAACAACCTTCAAAATGTTACAAAGTGCTACATAAAAACTAATAAAATGAAATGTTCCAACTAGTGCTGTCAAAAATATCGCATTATTAACGCGTTAACACAAATCAATTTTAACGGCGTCATTTTTTTTATCGCGCGATTAACGCTCTTTGTGACCTAGTGAACTTGTAGTTTTTTTATACGCTGTGGCCACAGCTAGTAACGTTACAAAAACTACAGGATCTGATTGTAAACCGGAAAACAAAACAATAGGCACGCGCCACACATGTGTTTGGTCTTGTCTGCTCACTAGTTGTAAAAGCGTAGGCTAGCGGTTTGTGAGGATGTCAAGCGCGAAACACCGGAATGGATGTGAACAAGATTCTGAATGGAAAGTTTAGTTTCAAAAAGTTGCCAGATGGGTCGACTGACAAGACCAAAGTTATCTGTGTGTATTGTTGGTGTGAACTGAATTATCACCGTAGCACATCCAGTCTGAAATACCACTTGATGACCAAACACACAGCGAATGCAAATTCTCCGCCGCTTCCTTGTCAAAACCAAGCGACAATGGATGGCTGTCGACAGAGGCATATGGATGCCACAACTAAGAACAAGCTTACTGCAGCCATAGCCAAGTAATGTTCATTCTTTCTGGAGAGAAATAAGAGGCTGGGTTGATAAGCCTCTGGTGAATAAATAGAAGAGCATCATAGTCTGACTGCTTGTATGTTCAAAGGAAACTTAATAAAGGAAAGTTTAAGCCATGGTTTAACTGCACGATAGTCCTAGTTTACAATGATGTGCACTTTGTAACTTTATTTTGGATCACCTGTTGTGTTATCTGTTGTGATCACTTCAAAGGGCTGTTGAAGGGGCTTTTTTGTAATCTTTTTTTTTGTCATCTGTTTATTGACAGTGTTAAATTGTGTGAGATTTTGCTTCAAATGTGAATGACTGCTCAAAGTGAGAATGTTAATGTGAAATATAACACTATACGTTGCTGTTTTCAATAAAAAACATTTGCACAAAGCAAGCCTATCCACCATGTAGATACAATAACAGTATTAAAATGATAATTAATGGGACATTTAGAATAGATAAAAATATGCGATTAATTTAATCACAAGTTAACTATGACATTCATGAGATTAATCACGATTAAATATTTTAATTGATTGACAGCGCTAGTTCCAACACATAAAATGTAAACAGGTGAGAAAAAAGCCACAAAGTAATAGTGAGTCTCAAGAAACAATTTCACAAAGTCCTTGTATTCGAAAAATCTGAGTGTTCTGTTTCATCCTAATTTCTCCCTTGAGGAGCATGTCAGCAATATTACAAAGACTGCGTATTTTCACTTACAAAGCATTGCCAGCATTCATCCCATTCTCTCGAGTGTTGATGCTGAAACACTTGTTCAAGCATCTGTCTCATCTAGGCTCGACTTTTCTCTGGCTCACCTACATCAACTTGTACAAAGTACTGCTGCTAGAATATTAACCAAAATTAGAAAATGTGATCATATTGCCCCTGTTCTTATTTCATTACACTTGCTCCCATGTATGCTCACTCTTCATATACAGTCCCTGTTATGGCTTAACAATATTTCAAAATGCCAGTCTGTTTTTTAGGAGCCTGTTCACACTGATATAACATTAATTTTGTAAGACTTCTGAATTATTAACAGACACACTAACAATAATATTTTTGTACAACCC
This sequence comes from Chaetodon trifascialis, assembly GCF_039877785.1. Taxonomy (NCBI): domain Eukaryota; kingdom Metazoa; phylum Chordata; class Actinopteri; order Chaetodontiformes; family Chaetodontidae; genus Chaetodon; species Chaetodon trifascialis. The sequence continues at coordinate 2,863,867 of NC_092070.1, forward strand.
CGTTTCCAAAACAGTTGGGACACTGCGAAATGTAAATAGAAACAGAATGTGATGATTTCCAAAAAAAACCTGAAACCCCATATTTAGCTGATAATAGCACAAAGACAACATATCAAATGTTGAAGCAAAGAAGAGAAGAAGTTTCCTTGTTCTGGAAAATCATATCCTCATTTAGAATTTGATGCCACCAACACATTTCAAAAAAGTTGGGAAAGGCTCATGTTTACCACTGTGGTGCATCAGCTCTTCTTTTAACAACACTCTGTCAGCGTTTGTGAACTGAAGAGACCAACTGTTGTCATTTAGAAAGTGGAATGTTTTCCCATTCTTGCTTGATGTACAATTTCAGCTGCTCAACAGTTCGGGGTCTCCTTTGTCATATTTTACATTTCATAATGCGCGAAACATTTTCAACGAGTGACAAGTCGCGACTGTAGGCCAGTTTAGCACCCACATTCTTTTACTACAGATACATGCAGAATGTGGTTTGGTATTGACTTGCTGAAATAAACAAGGCCTTCCCTTAAAAACAACATTGTTTACTTAGCAGAATAATTTGTTCAAAAAACCTATGCATATCAGCATTAATGGTGCCTTCACAAGTGTCCAGGATACAAATGTCATGTGCACTAATGCACCTCCAGCCTTGTCTCTTGCATACAGAGATTTCTTCAGATTCTCTGACTCTTTTAATGGCATCATGTACTGTAGACAATGAAATACCCAAACACTTTGCAATCTTACATTGAGAAACATTTTTCTTTAAATCATCGTTTGCCAGCGCAGTCTGTCACAGTAGTAAACCCTGCCCCATATTTACTTCAGAGACCTTTTTTCCTTCTTTCTTTCTTTCTTTCTTTCTTTCTTTCTTTCTTTCTTTCTTTCTTTCTTTCTTTCTTTTTTTTTGTTTTTTTTACTTTTTTTTAACTTTTCTTTTTAGCATTTCACAACTTTTTTGTCACTGTGCCAATTTTTTTGAAAATTGTTGCTGGCATCAAATTCTAAATAGATATAATTTAAAAAAAAACAATGAAACTTCTCAGTTTCAACATTTGTATATGTTGTCTTTGTGCTATTTTCAATTAAATATGGGGTTTCAGTGTTTTGCAAATCATCACATTTGGAAACATGGTTGTATTTAAGTTTGACCTCAACAGTGTCTGCTAAGAAAAATTCGGCACTTGGACAAATGTAGTTTAAGACAACGTAGTTGTAAGAATATGTTCAAGGCAGAAATAAACATGGACTAATTGTCTAAGCCTTGTCTGATGCAGTTTCATGCTGGCCCAGTCACAAGAATTGATTAAATGACATTTTGTTATCCTCAGTTGTTCCTGTCCTCTGCCCTTGAATAAAGATCAGATGGGGAGTAATATGTTTAAGAACACTTGCTCAATAGTATCTGTCCATGCTAAAGCATTATAGTTGGAATACAGTCATTTGTAAAGGCAAGGCAGTGTGAGTGACAGGCCATGTCATGCTCATAGTCGATAAACGTGATCTGCCCATTTGTTTATGCTAGTTTATGGATAGATGTTAGCTCGCTAGCTGTTATTGTTATCTGCTAAAACTGCACAACTTATCCAACTTCTGGCCTTTTTGGCATTTACCAAATAACTCCATGTGCATTACCACCACATGTAGCCTACAATAAACTATAACAGATTACAATCATATTTGTAATCAGTGGAGATGCTAAATGGCTAAGTCTGTCATAATTAAATCACATTTGCCATTCGTGCCATGGACATCTGAACAAACAACTGATGATCTCACGAGTCTCATGGTCATAGTTTTCAGTCGCTGATTTATGCATTTATCTACTCCTCTTGCGAGTATGGCTAAAATATATATCTAAAAAAGAAAACATAGAAATAGAATAGTGCCAACCTTATGCTTCTTTGTTTCTTGAATACACCCTATTGTTGAACAAGGTTGGACAAGTCTGTGTCACTGTATCACTGTTCCTGGTTCAAATTTTGTTTCCTAGACAGGAATCACGTCTCGTATATATCTCGTAGGCAGACCTTCAACCTCAATGACTTTGCCGCAGTTGCTGCCAGAGTTTTTGTCTGAGCTCAGCTTCAATTTTGTGTGTTTTGCTATATTTTTGTTTCCTGTCTGCTTCTGACCAAAATATAAGCTTTGAAGAGATAGTGTTTTCTCTCCTTTCTGATGTTTCTCTTTCTCTGTCACTGTCACAGCATCACTGATGGGTGTGACCTATAATATAGGGATGGTGGGAAGGTAAAAAGACACATTGTACATTGTTACCTTGGTAACAGGTCAAAAACCCCTCAGCAGCCTGGTTGCTCTGGTCACTCTGACACACAGAGGACAGAGCACATCTTTATCTCTAAAATCTTCAAGTCAGAAGTCTGGGTTTTGTCTTGGAATTGAATCAGAATTTTAGCAGTCAAATTATATAAGTTACCACATAAAACCTTTATCATCTCAAAATATTACTCAAGTGAGAGTATTCATGTCCAGACATGTAAGTCAAAGCATCAGCTTTACATTACATGCACATCACTCACTAGGTTAGAACCAAATTATTATACTGACATGCTTTCTTCATTCTCCTCTCTTTCTAAGGCACTTAAGGCTTTTTCCTGTCTTTATTCAAGAATATGGTCTTTCAATTTGAGAGCATGACTCAAACCACATGCTTGCACTTAAACATATAGCTGTTGCCCAGATTTCTTGCACTGTGTCTTCGGCTCCTCTCCTTATGCTCAGGCTGCTTCTGTGCATTCTCACATTTCTGCTTTGCTCTTGCATTTATGTTTTTTGTGCAAAAACCCTGTGTTACGATCCTACAGACTTGTTCTATTCCTAGTATCTAGTGTCTTTTTTTCCCTGTTCCCCAGTATTATTGTTGCCTGTCTCTTCTCCTCTGTCTGTCTAGCTCGGTTCACCTACACTCAGTCAGCTCCGCCTCCTCAGGTGCACACCTTACATGCACGATCCTGATTAAGGCACAGTATAAAAGGGGGGAGCTCTGTGTTTCAGCGTCTTCTGCCATGTCAGCACATGCCGTGCCTCATACCTGCTTCGTCAGAGCTTCCTTAGTTTTCTCCTCACTCCTTTTAAGTGTGTCTTTTGTTTATTTCTGTTTCACCCATTGTGTTTAAAATAAATTGTGTTATATTTGATATCTCTGTCTCTGGTCTGCATCTTTGGGTCCAAAACAAATTCTCAGGCGTAGGCCTAAAACTCTGTTGAAATTCTCCAACCAACAGTTGGTTGGCCAGGTGTAGTGTTGACCAATGAAATGAGCCCTGCCTTGTTGTGGCCTTGTTTGCATTACTTCTTGCATACATAAATAAAGCCGTGCAGGGTGAGAGTGAATGAACCGGGATAAGTGTGTAAGTCTTGTGACTTGTCTGTTCCTAGAGTCAACGCAGAACACAGACGGGCTGCTTGTCACTTTGCTCCACACACTTGGAACAAGATCATTCAGACATTTTTGTTTTCATTTTTATCATCATTCACTCTCCGTCTCTCTCTCTGTGCTGGTTTAATGCTTGGTTTGCTTTACTAAACACAATGACTCTAATCCTCTCTCCATTCGTCTTGGCTCCTCTCTCTCTCTCTCTCTCTCTCTCTCTCTCTCGCCTCTCCTATTTTCTTTTCCTCCTTTTGATCTCTTCACTCCTCCCACTTAATCTGCTTGTCTTTTTTCACATCTCTCCTCATCCTTCTCCATCCATCTCCATCTCCTTCATCCACACTGACACCAGAATTTTTGAATCTTTTTATTTTGGTCAGATTTCTCCTTCCAGTTTTCCTTCTTTGTATGGAATATATAATGTATACTATACTGTTAACTATTTACTTATTTTTCTACCTGTCTAAAGTGTTTTTTTTTCCTCTCATGGTTTCTCCCGCTGTCTTCTTCCAGCTACATCTTACTGTTTTTCAATTAGTCTTTTACTTACTGAATTAAGTCGCTTACCAGAAAGATTGAAAAAAAAAAAAAAAAAACACTGGGTGGAGATGAAAGTAGCAAATTAAAATGAGAGAAAATGGAGGAGAAAATGAGGGAGGTAAAGTATGGAAGAGAGGGAGAGGAGATGAGAGAGAAGACCTGGAAGACGGTTGGGAAACATAGAAATAAATGCACAAGCCTCTGGCACAAGTGTGTCCCTGTCTTTATTTCCAGTCTTCTCTGTATTTATTTAGCTGAAGTGAACAGCAGAGAATGTTGTGCACATGTATGCTTACACACACATCCACACAGATACATTGTAAAGAGAAACAGAGTTTGCTAACAACAGCATTTCCATCAAATCCGCATCTTACTGTAAATGTGGTAAATAATTTTGAAATAATGGCAAAATGTTTGAGGTTGAGATATAAGGGCTGCTCACTAATAAAAGGTAGGTTGTAAACAAAAAAGTAAAAAGTAACCTAAGGTGAAAAGTATTACATTTATATAAAATAAAAACAAATAAAAACAAAGGACAACTGAAAGAAAAATAGAGAAATGAACAACAAATATCACACACTGTAGCTCCTGATTATTAAAACAGTCCCCTCTGAACCCTAACCCCATAAAACCGATATGATCTGACTTCATTAAGTTTGACTCTGTTGTTCTACTGCATGTCTATTATTGTGAAAGTTCTAATTCTTTACAAAAGGTTCCAGCCACGACAATAGAGAATGCTTCAAATATGGATGTTGCTGGAAAGAAGCTGGAAATTCTAAAAAGTCAATGCTTCACACACATCTTCAACTCGGCAGCACAGATTATTTCTACATTCAGCACAGTTTCAGGGTGGGACCCAAGATTAGTGTCACCAATTCAGGATCTGACCAAATGTGAAATATGGTCACAATCTCCCCTATTAGACATTTGTATGAGCTTCAGTGTATGAAGTTTTGATTTATAGGCAAAAAATGTGCTACATGAAGTCACAGTGATCTTTGACCTTTGACCACCAAATTCTAATCAGTTCATCCATGAGTCAGAGTGGACATTTGGCAAGATGATGACTATCAGTCGACTATGTTTCTAGTTGCTACTGATAGAAATGAGTAACTATCCTCTAAATCTTCCTCTGCATGTTCCTATAGGAATATCTCTACATAATCTTACATTTATGTTTTTCTCCTAAGCTAAACCCAGACAAGGAAGAGTATTTTAATGAACAGGTGAGTGAATCCAGCTTCTGAATTATCAGCTGCCCTGCAGTGAAAAGAGCAGCTTGCTGTGGCATGCTAGGTGAGGAGGAAGGTCACAACTGGCGTTTGGAAATGATAACTGGATATATTACTGCAGCACAGAGAAGAAGAAAGAAGAGACTGTCTTACTGACCTGATAGACAAAAACAATATCTGTAACCATGTTAACTATCCACAACAAAGATGGCAGCAGCTGTTCACTAACAATGCATAAAAGAAGGCGATACAGATGTTGATGAGCAACATCAACATTTTGATCTGCTCCTCTCTTTGCTCATCAGGATTTTGGGGGCTGGACAATCAGAGGACACTATTGAGAGAAGCTGAGTGAATAAGTCAAAAATGTTAAAATGTTGCGGAAAAATAAGACTTTGAAAAGAGAAGGTAACGACTTCTTGGAAAGTAAATCCTTGTTTGAGCCACTGGAAGGCTTTTAATGTGAAACATCTTTGCATGACATGACTGTGACACAAATGATGGAATTAGTGCTGTTGGAAAGTATGTGATACTGAATGTATGAAGATCAGCAAACAGAGGCATCATATTGTAGAACATGATAAAATATACTTTATTAGATAGATAGATAGATAGATAGATAGATAGATAGATAGATAGATAGATAGATAGATAGATAGATAGATAGATAGATAGATAGATAGATAGATAGGGATGGAGGGAAGGTAAAAAGACACACTACATTGTTACCTTAGTAACAGGTCAAAAACCCCTCACCAGCCTAGTTGTTCTGGTCACCCTGACAAACAGAAGACAGGACATAAATCAAGGGGGAAAATGTCAGGGCAGGTAATGAAGGAAATCAGCGGAGAATGAAAGATGAAAGGTGTAATCATGAATGAAAGGTGGAGAAATGGAAGGACAGGAAAAAGTAGGGCAGTAAGAGGAGAGAGAGGTGAGGAGGAGCATGAGAAGCAGAAGAGCAAACTGAGGAGAAAGGAGATAACAAGAGGGAGAAGAGTGTGTGATTGTAAAGAGAGGAGACAGGCTTTTCAGTTCCCCCTCCTAACAACCACACACACACACACACACACACACACACACACGCACGCACGCACACACACACACACACACACACACACACACACACACAGTCACAGAAGTTTAGCATTTGTCTTAGGCCCATTCAGCATGATCTGCTCTCACAGAACAGCACATCTCTCTCTCTGCCTGATTCAGAGCACAGCAGCAGGCCCACACAGTCCACAAGGGATATGTTTGCAGTGGAGCAGGCGTAACACACTGGTTCGGCTCTCCCGTTAACTGGCACACATGACAAGTTCTATTTACATCTCTATTATGTTTAATATCTAATTGAAAACATACCAAAACAAACTAACCAAGACCCAAAAAACACACAAAATCAAATGTGTGACTAATTGCTATATTCTACAAAACACACATTTTGAACAAATTTACAAATGTAGTGAAAAAGAGCAAAGCCTCTGGCTGTCATAACCAGGCCCATGGGCCATGACAACAATGTGAATGGATCACAAAAATGCCAATAAACGAGTTATTGATTGTAATAGGGAAAATAAACTCAGAAGAGAATTTGAATGTGAGGAGCATTACTGGTATCAGATGTGTTGATATGGATGTGTGTGCATTGTGAAGTAAAAAAAATAAAAAAAGCAGCACAAAGCTAAGCAAAGCAAAAGGAGGTGCAGCAGATGTAAAAAAAAAAAAAAAAAAAAAAAAAGTAGAAACAGTTCTGAAAATTCACTGTGGGTAGTGATTCAGAGGGCTGAAGCCAGGTTAGGAAATATTGGACCAAGTGGAGAAAACACCACTCATCTTTACATTGTGGTTTACTAAGACAACACTGAAATGTCAAACTGCTAACAGAGCCAAATAATCCCAGTACAGTACTATACTGGCTTTTTTAAAATGACAGGCACACTCATTAAGTCACTGAAATAAAAACATTTATCAACATTAGAGCTGTGTGTTGGCTCTGGCAACTACTGAGCTGCAACATTTCCAGGCTTTGTCAAGATTATTTCTTTACACTTGGCTTCACTTCCTAACACTCCCACTATACCCATACACACACACACACACACACACACACACACACACACACACACACACACACACACACACACACAAAGCTCCTTCCTGCCCCGCTGGCTATCCCTCTCCTCTCCTCTCCTCTCCTCTCAATCTCATACCCTTTCCTCCTCCTCTTTTCTCAACTTCTCCTCTGCCACCATGACTGCTTTCATAAACCCTCATAAGCTATACACACACACACACACACACACACACACACACACACACACACACACACACACACACACACACACACACACACACACATGCACGCGCACACACAAATACTGTAAGTAGAGGCAGATATAGTGACTGAATGAAAGAGAGAGAGAGGTGGACTGTGCTTAGCCACTGGGTTGGCACAGATACAGCAAATGTAGAGTAGGCCAATCTGACAGGAGAGCATGCACACACACACACACACACACACACACACACACACACACACACACACACACTGAGTCAGCAGTGTGTGCATCCAAGAGAAATCATGTGTGACAAATCAAATGTGTGCATGCATTTGTAACAAAGAGAAGAAACTACAGGAAAAACTTGTGGTCATTTTCATTTATTATGGTATGTGTTCTACTGATATGTATTCATTTCACCAAATTACACCAATTTATTGTGCTGTTTCCAAGTATACCTTTCTTGGTAACGGGAGCACTGTAGTTGTGTTATTGCACCCTATACTGATTGTTAGCATGCTGACTGGACGGCGACAGGCATGCATTTAAGGCAGCATGATTATAAAGTGATAATTCTATGTTCTAATGTTGACTTAAGTGCACCCTGTATTCATTCCTAATATCAGTGGGGTGGATGAACCATGCAGTTTTCTGCTGTACATTTTACTTATGAAGTGAGAGTTGAGAGCTGGTAAACTAGTTACACACATTCTTGTGAGTGTCTCGGCTTCCGCCATTTCATCTTCTCCTTGGATGCACATATAAGCTTGTCTTTTTTTCATGCTCTGCATGTTGCAGTGAAGATATAATTCATATGACAGCATTTTGCTCTCTCTGGAATCAAACACATTTGTATATGCTCCACCACATTCAGCAAATATATCATTCATTTCAGGTTTATTGTTCTAGGTGATTGAACTACAAGACAGTCCTCATGACAGCTGTAGGTCCCTATAAAATTCTTTTCTTTGATGGAATGTGTGGTCACATCAGGATTAATTCAGTCCAGTCCAACGTCCAGGGTCTAATTGTGCAACAGAACACAATTTCATTTCACACACGCACACAGTGTGTTTTGACTCTCAGCAGCATTGAGTGTGTATGTGTGTGTACCATGCTTGACTGAAGAGAAGAGGGGGCTAAGCTCTGAAAGAGAAGCAATAACAACAAAGCTGATAAAAAACAAGTAAAAGACAAAGAAGATATGGGAGGGAGGAAACGAGGGATGAGAAGAAATGCATATGAGTAAGGAAGGAAAGGAAGCATTGTCACTGTGTGTGTGTGTGTGTGTGTGTGTGTGTGTGTGTGTGTGTGTGTGTGTGTGTGTGTGTGTGTGTGTGTGTGTGTGTGTGTGAGATTGTAGAAGTTTGTGTTTGTGTGAGAGAGATGCACTGAGGGCAGCAGAGCTATACACCAGTTGACAGTCTGCATGATAATGAGTTGTTAGGTAGAAGGCTTTGCCATAGAGACACACACACACACACACACACACACACACACACACACACACACACACACACACACACACACACACTCACTCACTCAAAAGGAAGTGAAGGTGCACATACACGCACACACATATACACTGAGGCTAGCAGAGGGTGAGCTAATGTCGTGAGGAGAGGATTCTGGTTCAAAATCTGCCTAATTTTAATCTCACTCTCTTTCTGTCTCTCACCTGCTCACACACACAGATGCAAACAGACATACACAGACTGCCACACACACACACCTGCAGGTCAGACCTGCTGAGGTTCACCATGGCAACGAGCTGACGTACCACTTAGCTGTTAGGTGATAATTTTCTCAGTGAAAAAAGATTACAAGACATTTTAGGAAGCTTTCCAGCCTGTCAGCAGAGACATGGGTTTGATTCCCTGTGAACCTTGCAGTACCCACTTTGGTTGTCAGCGTGGATTGTTCCTTTAATGCCTCATACATATCAGGCAAGGTGCCAACATTGACTACATTACATTAAACAATGGGTTGACACTTAGCTGTGTGTATGTGGATGGATTAATGTCTCCTGCTTTGATGATTCTGGAGAGTTTTCAAGTATGAGGAGGTAAGCAGATGTTAAAAACCTTGCAGTTCATGTTAGCTAAGCACTTGAGATTTTTACTCAGTCTTCTTCTGATTACAATACAATAAATGATGGATTGAAAGGTTGACGACTTATGATCATGCAGTGGCAAGTAATTTTAAGCTTAAAAACAATGATCGTGTATGAATGTCTTCACTAATAGGTAATTCAATGCTACTGAAAGCTCACGGCACAGTGGAACAGTGGCAACAGTGTCGCCTCACAGCTAGAAAGTCCTGGGTTCGATTCTCGCTTATTTAAAAACCAATGAAAGAATTGTGTGACAGACAGGTAACAAAGTAAAAATCTTATGATTGAAGTAATGTGGGCTCTCTGTTTTTTTGTCAACAGAGGAGTGTTATATATATACAGCATGTTCTCTTCAGTAGTAGCTGTAAAAAGTTCTGAGTCATCCACAAGCTGATGTCTGAGATACATGCAATTACGCTGTTGATAGAATTGTAATCACTTGAGCTTACAGATACATATAGCCGAGTATCATCTGCGTAATTATGGAAATTGATGTTATGATTTCTAATCATATTGGCAAGTGGTAACAAATACAGACTCAGCAAAAGCTCTATAACACAAGCATGCTTCCTCCTATGAGTGAGGAGCGGACGTTGAACTGTGCCAACAAATACATGGAGAGAAAAGAAAACTACTTTCTCAAAAGTAGAGGATTGGCATATGAGAATGCTGATACACTTTGTACAGCACACTCTGTGAGCAATCCAACATTCACTCATTTGTTGAGCCTGTTTACATTGAGGCCATAACCAGGTTTATTAACATTATGCTTATTTCGGGTTTGTTTTTGATGCTGCTGTTGCTTATTTGTCTTGCCAGAGTTGGCAACATTGCTGACAGCACGACTGCAGCTTGTAGAGGAGGGACAGTGGGAGTCCAGCAGAGCACTGGATCAACCAACCATGATGTAATTAGAATGAATAGGGAGAACTGGGCACAGATGTAGCCCACTTAAAAGGACAGTTCAGCTTTTTTGAAAAGGGGTTGTTTAAGGTACTTGTGCATAGTCTGCATATTAGCAACAGTAAATGGTGGTCAGCATACCCCCAGTTTTGGAGAAGCAGACACTGCCAAACAACTGGCACAGAAGCTAAGCAACAGACTTGTGTGGGCATGGTCAACAGAAAAATATATTTCGACATCTAAAAGAAAGCCCACCTCAAATAATCAGTATCAGTCTAAATGTACACTATATTAATATATTCAATCCTTTCCTGTGGCACTACATTTTCTCGGCTACCACTCATACATACCTCTCGCAGTCAAGTTTCCCCTCTCTCTCTTTTGACCTGTTCAGTCTCCAAAAGTTTTTCTTCTGTATACTCCTCTGTATACTGTATGTGAATGTGATTTGTATACCTCTGATGTTGCCCTGTTTCAACTGGCCTCAATACTCAAATGCTCTTTTCTGTACTCAGACATCTAACATTGGGCCAGTCTGTGGAGATGTGAAAATATTCCTTCCATCACCTTTTTGTGTGTGCAATCATGTGCAGCCCCATCCCTGTTTGTATGATTCAATGCACTGAGACTACAAAGACATGCACAAGACAGAGTTGGAAAGAGATCAGGGAGGCAGCAAAATGTAGCCAGGAGGATCCTATGAACTGCCAGGAGTACTGCAACTCTGTGACCAGACCTCTGCAACTGGTCTAGAATCTGCTGCCTGACTCATGCTCAATCCAACAAAGTTCTCTTTGTTCTGGCTCCCTGCTGCAGCTCACATCCAGTTGTAGACTCTGGAGTTGGCCTACCAGACAGTGAAAGAAACTGCTTCTTCCTTCCTCCAAGCCATGATTAAACCCTAGACTCCAGCAGAACCACTGCTCCTCTGCCTCTGGATGACTGGTTGCCTGGTCACTCCAGGGACCTTGTGGTCACTCATCTCAGTCAAGTCTCTCTCTCTCTCTTTTTTTTTTTTTTTTTGGACCCACAGTGGTGGGATGAACTTCCCACTGAATTCAGTCTTTAGCTGCAGGAACAAGTTTCAGACTTCACTTCAGCACCTCAGTGTAGCACTTGTTTGGGAGGTTGTACTTTCAATTTTGAAATAACTGTTCTATTTGAATGCCATTATTGTAGGATAAAAGCATTTGTCAAATGAATGTTGAGTAATTTTATTCTTATTGTTTGTTCTTATTATGGGTCTGGATGGACATCTATGCCTAGATGTCACTTAGTTCTCTACAGTGAGTTCAAACACACACACACAAAGTCATGTTTCCATCACACTTACATTAATTACCTGAAGACTGACTCTAACCATAACTATAACCACAACCACTACTTGCATAGGACCCTTACCCTAACCTTAACCCAAGACTTCACCCAAAAATGTAATGATTTACATTATAGGGGATTGTGTTTTGTCCCCATTAGAAAGACAACACCCCAAAATCCCACAATGTGACTGTGTAAACAGATTTATGTCCCCACAATGTGAGTAATACATGGTGACACACACATCACACATCACTTCCTTATTGAACTGGTCCCACAGTTGTTATCTAGCCCACTCGGTTGGCTAATGTTCGATGTCCCGCATGCAGACACTCAATTTGTGAACGATGCTGTTTTTGTGCTGCACACACCTGGAACATTTTACAAAAAACATTAAAACTTAAAACAATTGTGCGACTGGAGGCAGAGGTGTGTCTACACATAACATCATCAGTATCCAAAACACACAAGAAGACCACCTCAATTATCTGCTTCCTACTGAGAACAGGAAAATTAGCTCTGTTTCTGTGCAAATACTCAATTTTGTGTAAATGTGAAATTTACACATAACGTTTTGATCCAGTCAGATGCTAAGACACTTATACTCTGAGACCGTCTCAGTGCTGTGTCCATTCAGAGTGGTGATATGTAAACCATTGTCCACAATATCTCTGACTCAAGATAATAGCATGTATTCAGTCTTCTTTGCATTCAGGACTAATTTCAAATTAAAAAGAGGATCTTGCATTTTATCAAAGGCTTATTGTAGGATTTCAGTGTTCGGTATCAACAAAGCACTGTATCATCTGCATAAAGATGGTTATTACAGTTTGTTATAGAGGATGTAATATTGTTACAGTTCTTGTCCATTCACATCTATGTCAAATTGAAACTCTGCTATCAAAACAGTCCTTTGTCAAAATGTCACTCTGTTAAAAAAAAAAAGATACATACTTGCATCATACGAATACACTTTCAGATTAGCACACACTGGTGTACTTTATATAAAACATTGCAGTCTTTCATTTTCACTGTTTTTATTCAATTTCTCAGCTGCATTCTGTGAAGCTCAGTACAGCACTTTTTGTTACAGTTTTTGTTATGTTTTCACAACAACCAAAAATGAAAAGTACTGTAATAGAATAACTGTAAGGTTACAAATTACATCAACTCAATACTGTACCTTATACCACTATCCTCTACAATACAGTACATGCAGTAAAGAGAAAATAAAACAAAAATAAAACCACAAATACACTACTGTAAACACAGAATAACACTGCAATTTTGCATGGGTGGGCTAATGGATCCTGCCGTCTGTTGGGGTCTGGCCAGAGGATCTCATCAACATCGGGGAAAATATCACCTTGTGTGCCGAATCCATCCATGGATTGACCTCTTACCTCACTGTCTCCGTAGGCCTATTCCATTGCCTGTAACAGAGGCATGTGGGCATGTGGTTGGCGGTCATATATGCGAAACAAATTCTTAGATAGGGTTTAGAAATGGCGAGTACTGGGGCAAGTATACAACTTCAAATTGATCATGGTTAGTGAACCAGTTCTGGGCCAGAGCAGCCCAGTGGAAACTAACATTATCCCAGATAACAATGAACCTGGGCTGCTCTGATCTGTCCTCTACAACTGCATCAAGAAGAGCATCTAGAAATGTGATTATATGTTGCGTAATGTATGGACCTACTTTGGCATGATGGTGCAGTAGCCCTCAAAGGCTTATGGCAGCACACAATGTGTATTTCCCCCACGCTGCCCCAGGACATGCACAATCGCCATTTGGCCAATTATATTACGACCCCACCGTCTAGTTTTGCTGAGGTTGAATTCAGCCTCATCCATGTAAATAAATTCATGAGGCTGCACAGCTCCACCCATGTCCAATATTCTCTGTAACAAAAAAATACATATTGTAGATGGCGTTACTCAAAACACACAACTACAACTACAATACTACACATACAGAACCCCCACGCCCCCACCCCCCCACCCTCCCACCCCACCCCAGCACACAAACACACAGGTACCTGCGGCCCTCTGAATGTATCCATGTGGTACTGATACAATGGTACATATTCAGCTATTACTGGATTAAACCAATACTGTATTGTAAATCTAAAGGACTGTAACACTTACCTGTACATATTCATGTCAAAGTCCTTTGAACCTGATACTGTTCGTGTCAAATGGGACCCTATACAATTGCTTCCTGGTGATGCTGTGCTTTACCAAGATATGTCTGATAGTGGTAATGCTTACTCGATTTATGTTGACGAATACTTGCCTATCTGCAAGTATTGGCTGCTGTAGCTGGTAGAGACGGATTGCATTGTTTGCTCTGACTATTTCCACAATGGCAATTTCCTGCTGTTGGGTGAACAGGCGTTGCTGTCCACCCCCAGAAGGTCTCCTAGCCATTCTGTAGGAAAATGCAACCACAAATTGTTATTGGTTTGGTTCTTTTTTACAGTACTGTATATACTGTACTTTACTGTATGTAACGCACACAGCATCATAACATCTCAATGTAATCACTGCATATTTCACAAAACTTTATTGTATTTACAGTACTGTACTGTATACTATACACAGTACTGTAACATCTCACTGGTACAGTATTAGTACTATACTGTACTGTATGTTTCACAAAACTACAAATTTTTGTTACAAAACATGCAGGAGCACAATATTTCCCGACAGTACTATGTTTAGATCTGAAACAAGATCGGTGTTGATTTAACAGTGAATTTCTTGAGCTGATTATTAACTAGTTTCATCCAGTTTCATTCCACGTTTAATGCCATACTTATGCCATGGCTTTAGATCTTGAGTGTTTTTGATCACATCTTTTAAGTGGATGAAGGATATAGCAATCAGACGGCTGGATTAGTTAAGTGAAGTTACCAGTGGATCAAAGTGTGAAGCAAACTGGGTGATGGCTCAGCTTCCTACACTGTTTCATATCTGGCAGCCAATACTGCTCCTCAGGCTGCCTTTACTCAGCCCGCTGCTGCTGCTCCAGCTGAAGCTGTTACAACCTTCATCTCTCAGAACCATTGGCATTCATTTGGGGCTAAACCAATGGCATACAATAGCCGTTATCCCTGTGCTCCCATTCCCACCTGCTGCCAATCATGTCATTGTGGTCAGCCCAGTGCTGACCTGTTTGAATTCCCAATACCTACCAAAATAGAGATGGATTATATTAACATTTGTATGTTTAACTACGTGGCTGCACGGTGGTGCAGCAGGTAGTGCGCGTGCCTCACAGCAAGAAGGTTGCCGGTTCGATCCCCGGGTCAGGCGGGGCCTTTCTGTGTGAAGTTTGCATGTTCTTCCCGTGCATGCGTGGGTTCTCTCCGGGTACTCCGGCTTCCTCCCACAGACCAAAAACATGCTCATTAGGTTAATTGATGACTCTAAATTGTCCGTAGGTGTGAGTGTGAGTGTGAATGCGTGTTTGTCATTACATGTGGCCCTGCAATTGGCTGGCGACCGGTTCAGGGTGTACCCCGCCTCTCGCCCATTGTAGCTGGGATAGGCTCCAGCCCCCCGCAACCCCGAAAGGGATAGGCGGTATAGATAATGGATGGATGGATGTTTAACTACAATCCTGACATTCTAGTCCTTTCAGAAACCTGGTTAAAAAAAGTCAGTTGGGGATAATAATGCCAATTTAAATGACTACAACTTATTTAGAGGTGTGGCAATCTATGTCAGAAGTAACATTGAAACATCTATGTTAGTAAACGTGTCTCTCCCAAAGCTAAATGAATTATTGATAGTGAATATTAAAAAAAAGTCAAAATGCTGTTTTCACAATTGTTGGCATATTTTGCCCACCTTCCCCTCCCTTAGAGGTGATTGCTGATATTTTTTGAGAAGTTAAGCCATTCATGAAATCAGAAGTAACTATTATGGGAGATCTTAACTTAAAAAGTCCACAGACTTTCAAGTATTGGAATTGATTCTAATACCAGTCAATGGTTCTTCTGTCAGACAGATAGTTGTCTGTCAGACAAGAGTGTAAAAATGGATAATACCAAATCAGAGTTTCTGACAGTAACTAAAGGTGTCCCACAAGGCTCAATTTTAGGACCAGTTCTGTTTACCAATGCCAATAAGACAAAATATATGATAAAAACAAAGCTTGGTTTTCTATACAGAAACAAGTCATGTTTCCCTTTGTGTTGTAGAAAAAGAGTGCAGAAGCAATCCTTCTCTCTGTGCTAGATTATGGTGAGGTGATCTACAGGCATGCAGCAACATCAGCTCTTATGCCATTAAATGCTGGGACTTACCTGATTAAATAAAGGTTGATGATGATGATGATGATGATGATGATGATGATGATGATGATGATGAACTAATGACAGTATAGAAATTTGCCAACAGTCATTGTTGTCATCACCCTTATGCATTGAGACTACATGTACAGATTTCCACATCTTAGGGATAATTTACATAAAAATTGAAGTAGGTATGTAATTTGTTCAGAAATGACTGGAGCACAGAGCTTTAAAAAATAAGATTTCAGTTTATTCTCCCTAGTTCCTTTCCTGCAACCAGCAGAGGGAGTGAAGGACTGCAGGGTGAATGAGGAGTTGGGCACAAGGAGGGCACATGGGCCAATGGCTGACTATGCTGGTCGGGGTCCCCAAAGAAATTTGGTGTATGAGTGGATGACCCCCTTTAGGAGTACTTTCATCTACTCAGTACTGTAGAATACACAACATACAGAATTCTAGCAGTCAAGCAGGCAGAGCCCATATGCCATTAAAGTGTTTCCTCATGAAACATAAACTACCACAGAAACCCACACACAGAAAAACTTTACTCCACACACACAAGCACACATGCACACATGCACGCGCGTGCGCACGCACACACACGCACAGTCTCTTATCAGGTCTGAGGCAGACTGTGAATCAGTGTGTGTCCTCACATACTTGGTAGAGCTGCCCATAGTATCAGGCTCTGTGCTTTTCTGTTGTCTTGCCAGGCTGGAAATTGGCATAAGCCTCTAAAATTCATTTTAATCACTTTGTGATAAAGGTTTCATTTTTCACTCCTTTAGCTGGTAGTCAATTATCCCCAAAACAAATTCCCACATTATCAGTTGCTGATATACTGTATCTCACATAGACCTCTCTACCATTAAGCTCACAGAAGCCAAAAGAAAATGTGATTTTGAGTTCTTATACTGTATATCCTGAGGCAGCTGTTCCTCATGTCTGAGTGCTAACAATTTCTCTATATATAGTAAGTTATTTGTTTGAGGTTGAGTAAGGGTCTCTGCATTGTCCTTGTGTCATTTATTACACTCTTGCAGACCCCCAAAACTCAAACACAAGTAACCATTTGCAGCTGCCACACAAACACTGCTAAGTAAATGCAGCTGTCAGATCAATTCTGTGGAAAAAGTAGAATATTTTGCTCTGAAATGTAGTGAAGTAAAAAATAACATACTATGAAAGGAATGACTCAGATTCATTAGGTACCAAGTGCACTACTTGAATAAATGAAATTGGATACCAGCCAATGTTCATGGATTTCAAGAAAGTAATACAAAATGTAAAAAAGAAAAGTGTGGAAAATGTCGTCACTTCACCTGACGACATGAAGAAAATGTAGCTCAAAGGTACATGTGCTCAAAGGTACATGTGCCACATAATAACTCAGAGCTTTTTTTTTTTTTTTTTTAACCACATCTCTCGGTCTTCATTCAGTGAATGGCGCTAGCCTATAGTAGGTACCTAAATGTAAACTTTCGATCATATGACAACAAGTAGTCATATTTGAGGGAGTAATACCCTTTTCTCCATTAAAATTAATTGAAATGTCATCGATTGAGAGATGCAGTGAAAGCACGCAGTCAGGTACAATAAATCTGCAAAGCTGCACTACAGCGCTGCTCTGGGCATGTTGACCCCTGAGAGAAAACAACTGATACATCAAATGTTTATCCTAATAAGCTATACACACAGCTTTTCCTCAAATGATCCCAGCAAACAAGAAAATCATGTATCAAGACTCAGTATTAAACACATGGTCAGAGAGTGATGGAGTATGTCTGGACAGTAATGAACTTAAACAAATTCAAACAAACAAACACACAAACACACACACACACACACACACACACACACACACACACACACACACACACACACTTGACCGTTTACATTTCTACCTGCGCTAGTGTTTTGTATGAATTTGTGTTTAGCAGTAAACTGAATGACTTGACTTTGTCCCCCATGGACATGACAAAAACACTCCAAGTGACTGATGATGATGATCTGTCATTGTGAAACACTCACACTCTCATTCATACTAGTATTTGGTATTTACTGTAGATGTTGTTATTGGACATTTAGCCAACAAATTGAAAAATGTCATCATATCAGTCTTTCAAAACACACTATATTGGTTGGACATTAGGTATTACCTATTTTGGGGTTACTGATTTTACTGCTGTGTTGATGTAGCCCAAGAATGTAGGATGACAATATGTAGCCACACATATTCAGATCAATTTCACACACTATTGCATGCTGCATTTTTTTTTCCTTGAACTTAAGATCTAATTCAACTGAAACACAAATAAAAAAAATGCCTTATAATAATAATAAAAATTAGGGCTGTCAGTTTAACGCGTTAATTAGATTAATTAATTACGCTGCAAATTAATGCGCTATAAAAATTAACGCAATTAATCATGAGTGGCAAGTCACTGCGCAAGCATTTTAAATTTGGCCCTTTGAGTGACCCGTAGGCTGCATCCTACCTGCGCTACTAGTCAAAAGCAGGGTGACAACAGACGTGGATGCGACACCGGAGAGCGAGGCAAGCCTACTTGGACCTTTGAACGGCAAGTTTATTTATAAAAAGAACAAAGACGGGACTATTAACAAGAACGCAGTGATTTGTACCTTGTGTAAAAAAGAATTTTCCTATCACCGTAGCAGCTCCAGCCTGAATTATCATTTAAACGCTACATGTAAACATGTAGTTGCTGCTAGTGCCGCTAGTGCTACCGTGAGCTCACTCCGCCAACCCACACTTGCTGAGTTAGGAAAACGAATGAGCAAAGCCACGACAGAAAAACTGACAAACTCAATCGCAAAGTGGGTTGCTGCTGATTGCAGGCCGATTTCAATCGTGGAAGACAAGGGCCTAAAAGAGGCGTTTCAGATAGCATCATCTGACTCTAATTTCCAGCTACCGTCGAGAACTACAGTGATGAAAAGAATTCACCAGCTGTAATGTGAATGTCAGTGAATTGTAATGTCCTAGAATTCTAATTCTTTATTTGGGGACCTTTAGCAGATATGAGATTAAAATGCGATTAATTAGATTAATTAATTACAAATCCTGTAATTAATTAGATTAATTTTTTAATCGCCTGACAGCACTAATAAAAATAGTAATCGAAATAAGAAAAAGAAGAAGACGAAGAAGAAGACATGGATACTTTTATATACGATGTGTATTATAATGTCATTTTTATTTGGTATATAAAATGTGAGAAAGGACTGCCAATATGCAACACAGTAATCATTTTATCTCGATTATCTCGTTTTCATAATTGTTGGAAGCCAAAATCATAATTTAAAATAAAATCTGATTATTTGCTCAGCCCAACTGTCTTTTTAATAACAAAATCCTGTTGGAACTGACAAACATGATGACGACCAGGGGCAGAAAACATGCCTGCTGCAGCTGCTCTCTCAGAAATGCAATGGTAGAAGAATAACTGTGTCTGCCAAACAAACTGAGGACTGAGAGAATTCAATACTTTATGCTGCTTTAATAAAGAAGACAGTCAATAATTGGCCTTTTCTCATCACCATATAAGCAACCATGATCTGATCTCATGCTGCCTACACGGTCAATAGTTTTCCACAGCGCAGCAGTACACTGTAAAGTTGGTTATCTCACTGAGGAATTGGTGCTGTGCAGTCTGTAGTTTAATGAGCCTATTGAGGTCAATGTGGCTGAAATGAAGAAATTAATTTTTCTTCTTCTTGTGCCGATCCATCAGCACTTAACCTCTGAGTGGCTTTTATCATGAAGCAACAGCAGCAGCAGGTGGTCAGTTTGCATTAGTAGGGCATGACTTATACCACAGCCAAACAGTCAGTGCCATGGATGCCCTGCAATGTGGCCATAATGTCCCTTCAGCCACAGTTGCAGATTTCCTTATTCAAAACTACATGTGATGCAGCAAAACAAATAAACATGTTTCCCAGCATCGCCATCATCACAGTGGACATCAATAGCAGCGCAAGATTTCACTCACTCTGTACGGATTTTGTACACTGTGTAAGTATTAACACACATGTTTTTAAGTTAAGTGGTGCATTACATTTTGGCTGCAATGCCCCAATTAATTTGTTTTTGTATAAGGCCAAAGTGACCTTGCCCTAAAAATGACTTAATTCCGGGCCTGCATTAGCAGTAGGAATTTAACACAAAGCTACAGGTAATCTATAGAACCAGAGGAAAGTAAGCAGATGAGTGTTTGTTTGTATGTAGGTTTATGTATTAAAGACTGCCATGAAACGATATGGGTGTTTTTTAATGACTGGTACAATGTGCTGGCAAAACTGGGTTTCTTCCCTGAGAAGACCTGAACAGGATAACTATTCAGGAGTATCTGTTCGGATTTACATTGCGGTCGCTGAATCTTGTGGTGTGGCTGCACCTGCTGACCATCCCCATTAGGTGAGCTTTTCTTGGTGGTGAACTACTTTCTTATGACCATTTCCACAGAAAAATATGATTGATAATATTTAAACCTAGAGCACACCATCCATCCATCCATTTTCTATGCCTCTTATCCCTTTCGGGGTCGCGGGGGGGCCGGAGCCTATCTCGGCTATCAATGGACGGGAGGCGGGGTACACCCTGGACCGGTCGCCAGCCGAACACAACCATTTGCACTCACACTCACACCTAGGGGCAATTTAGAGTCACCAATTAACCTAATGAGCATGTTTTTGGTCTGTGGGAGGAAACCGGAGTGCCCGGAGAGAACCCACGCATGCACGGGAAGAACATGCAAACTTCACACAGAAAGGCCCGACCCGGGAATTGAACTGGCGACCTTCTTGCTGTGAGGCACGCGCACTACCTGCTGCGCCACCGTGCAATATATATATGTGACAATAACAACAATAAATCTGATTTCACCTGCGAGGGTCAATTCCCTGGATAGGTGGGCTGGGACCCCAGGGCCATTCAATAACATCAGGTCTGACTACTACGCAAAAGGGCTGGGCAATAAAAAGATACATATCATGTGATGATATAAAAACATCTATTGTTTCAAATTATGCTCTATTGCATATTTCCTTGTGTTGTCATACTCTTTGTGGCAGTATTTTTCAGTACTTGAGCAACACATGCAGACAGCTCAAAGACACAAAACTATCTAGAACAGTGGTTCTCAACTGGTCTGGCTTCAAGACCCACCACCCCCCTCTTAATTACGAGCCACGACACGAAGAGACGGCACTCCGCTGCATAAAAAATCCCTTCAAAATAAAATCACAGGATTTTTTTTTTTACTTTTTTTGGGGGGGGGGGGTGCAACCAATCAGTTGAGAATCACTGATCTAGAACACATTAAGATTGACACTCACGACTCCTTGACAGTTCAAGACTCTTAAAAAACACCTCAGTCTGCATTTGTTTTCACTGAAGAGCGTTAGACGAAAGTAGAGGAGGATATCCACAATGTATTGTGTTGTTACAACAAACAAAGATCAAATGGGAGAAATGACAGGCAGAGGTCTTGGGGAAGCTCTTGAATTGTCCACCTGTGTGAGGATCACCTAATCTCTGTCACCAAAAGCCAAAACAACATCTTTATACTTCAGCAGAATGACCAGACACTTCTGCTTACAGTATTTTGACCACCATCTTCATCTAGCAATTGGTGAGTGTCTGAAGCAATGGAAAAGTACTTCAGTAAAAATAATCCTTATACCGTAGTAGGTGTGACACCTGCAAATTTATGGTCACAGTTGTTACATTACTTCATTTATTTATCTGTAAAATAGGCCAGAGTTCATATATTAAATGTATTCACCTAAACAACAAACTGGATGGGACAAACAACACAGATGTCCTGTACAGGAGGGGCCAAAGTTGTCTATACCTACTAAGAAGACTGAGGTCCTTTGGAGTATGTAGGACACTGTTAAAAACATTTTATGACTCTGTGGTGGCATCTGCAGTTTTTTATGCAGTGGTCTGCTGGGGCTGTGAAGGCTCTGAGAGGGACAGAAAAAGACTGAACTGGACCGCCCTGGACTGCACTCCGGACAACATCAAGGAGGTGGGTGAGAGGACAATGTCAGCCAAACCAACATCAATCATGGAGACCCATCCCACCCCATCCCTGCATGAGACAGTAGAAGGCTTAAGCAGCTCCTTCAGTCTCAAAAGAACGCTACTGCAGGTCCTTACAGAGAAATTCAATGTTCATTCAAGATTTCAATGCAACAGTGTTTCTCAAGTGCAACACAACATATGACATTAGTAGTTTTTCTCATAGGAATATTGGCAATAGTACTTTTATGGGCAGTAGGATTTTTTTATGGCATTTAGCATTTTCAGTATTTTTATAATTTGTACATAATGTACATACATAGCTATTTTTCTATTCTGTATCCTGTGCATTTTTTTCTTTTTAACTTGACCCTTTTGTGCCACTGATTTTGCTTATTGTAATACTTGCTTCTTCTTTTTTTGTCAAAAATTGATGACAAAATTATCAGGTGAACTCCTGTGCAGACAATGCAACAAGATAGTGGCCTCACTGTCCATGTTGTTGTTGACTGCCACTGTAGCTCCTTGACACATGTACCTTACTGTGGTTGTTAAACTAAAGTTTGGGTGAAAGATAATATGGTTAACTATGGGTAAAGTTATTTAAATGTCTCTAGTTGCTCATCTGGGTCATGTAAATGGACTGTATTTGTATAGCACTCTGCATTCACCCTTTTGACCATACCATGCCTTCAGTGCCTGCTCGAGGAAAAAGGGGCCTTTCTGTGTGGAGTTTGCATGTTCTCCCTGTGTTCACCAGGGGTTTCCTCCTTAAATAACCCCCGCTAAAAACATGCAAGAAGATCACCACCTGACCAATGGTGATGAACAGAGTTGGGTCCCCGGGCGCCGCTGTCGGCTGGCAGCCCACCGCTCCTGGTCTGCCGCGGAGGAAGGACGGACCAAGGATGGGTTAAAGGCAGAGAAAATAATTTCACGGAAGCATGCATGTGTGCAACTAACTATGTGTGATAAATAAAGTACATTTCTTCTTCTTCTTCTTCTTCTTCTTCTTCTTCTTCTTCTTCTTCTTTTTTTGCAGTATTATATTGCTAACTATTATTATATTACAAGAGTTATCCATTCAAACACACATTCAGTATCTTGCCCATGGATACTTCGACATGTGGACTGCTGAGGCCAGGGATCGAACCATTGGCCTTCTGATAAGTGGACGACCATTCTACCTCATGAACCACAGCATGTCAGTAGTGGTAGTAATGTATACTGGACAAAAGAAACTCTGGTTTTGTGACTCCTGTCCGTCATGCAGTGCATTCAATGCAGCACCACTGGGGCTGCACTTTATTCCCACAATAAATTCAAATTTAGAATATTCACTGACTGCCCGAGCAGACATTAAGATTTTACAGTAGTATTTGCTAACTTTGGTAACCAGGCATATCTGTGCAACTGCAGATTTGTAAATTCAAAATGGAAGGTATGTCATTCGAGCGGTTACTATACAGACCCATGTTGTAATGAAAAGGGAGCTGTAAAATTGGTTATAAGAATGTTATAAGATTAAAGTTATAAAGTTATAAGATTATTATGAACTGCAAGACCAAGTTTGTGAAAATGAAGAGACAAGAGGGAGATCAATTCTGTTTGACAGAGAACAGCCTGCTTGACGCACACAACTAATGTCCCCAGTCCCTGCCTTTCCACACATCTCTTCACTAGTAAATCATGCTCATGCCTGTAACATAGGTAACATAGTATTTTACCGTCTTGAAACTGCTATGTTTAATGTGTCTGTTAAAAACTGAATGGGATTATAGTCGAAGTAAATCCCATTTTAAGTGCTGTTTATAACCAAACACATCACACTGTTATTTCTCTAAAACCTTACTCACCACAAATGTATTTAGAGCTTAATTATAGCTCATTAACCAATTTGAAATCTGAATGGCGTGTTTGTTTTTTAATGGCAACCAGTAAGCTTGTTGGTTGAGGTAAAGGACTTAAAACCATACATATCTAAACTAAACTAAAGAGAGTAGGGAAGACATGCAGCCAAGTAGTTTGGGTTGGAATCCTGGGCTACTGTGGTAAGGACACAGCCTTAGTAGATAAAGCATGCACTCCTCCAGGTGAGCTATAAGGGCATCTCAAGTTCTTGTCAACTTTTAAAGAGAAGAAACAGAAAACATCTGACTGTAAACATTTAAAACATGGGATTTGCATGGCCCAGAACAGAAGGGCTCTGCAGCAAGTGATTAAAACCACCCAGAACATTGATTGATACCCATCTTCCAACTATCAATGATATTGGTGAGATGAGGTGTTCAGAGCCCAAAGGATACTCAATAACAATACCCAACTCAGCCACAGCCTGTTTACATTGCTGCCGTCTGGTGAGCAATATAGAAGTGCTTCTGTATCACTAGATTACAAAGCAGCAACTTACCTCTCAGGCTGTGAGACTCCTGAACTCATCCTTCACTCTGCACCATAAAAATGAGCAAGCATTTGGCAACAGTGTCGAGGAAAAACTTCATTTTAACAGGCAGAAACCTCAAGCAGAACCAGGCTCTGGGTGGCCGGCCATCTGCCCTGACCGGTTGGGTAAGGGAGAGAGAGAGAGAGAGAGAGAGAGAGAGAGAGAGAGAGAGAGAGAGAGAGAGAGAGAGAGAGAGAGAGAGAGAGAGTTTTTAGCTTAAAGTGCTTCTGTTTTTCTTCTTTCATAAAATAAAAGTAGCCAGCCATGATCTAAGCTTGTGCAAAAAAAAATGTATGAATTGTCTTGGCAATGAATGGTTGTTCGAAACAAAAACAATGCAGCAGTCAGTAGCTACTATTACTTTTAGTCATTTTATAAAAATAATTGAAAGAGCTGTTCCATCGGGTGATCACAACCATGTTCAGTTTTTACTGGCAGGTTTAACAGTCTCTGTTTGGTGGTCTGCACAGCTGTAGTAAGCAGTTTTCCACAGAAAATGGCCTTAAGTCTTTGGCTATATGTCCACCGCTACATCTTGTAATTTCTTTAGCTCTGGGACTCTTATGGGGAAGCAGGGCTCCAAATGCTTCTTTCAGGCTCCTTTGACCTGGCTGAAGCTTTGTTGTTGTTGTGATTTAAGCTTCTCTGGGTGGAGATGTGCCAAATGGCTTCTCATGTTTAATGTGTTTCACATAGTGTAGTTGTAGTTGGGGGTGGCTGTGGCTCAGGAGGTACGGCGGTCGTCCACTTATCAGGTTGGATGGTTTGATCACTGGCCTTGGCAGTCCACATGCTGATGTATCCATTGACAAGATACTGAACTCAAAACTGCCCCTGATGCTGTGCCATCGGTGTGTGAATTCATATGTACGTTGCTTTGGATAAAAGCGTCTGCCAAAGGACTAATTGTAATTGTACATCGTCCAGCAGTGTTTGCGTCAATTTCCTTTTCACCATTGTCAGTTCTTGAAACCGGCTGAAAAAGCTTGCTGCCACGCATCAGCTCTTAAAGTCGATGGAGCATCTTCAATCTCTTTTTCATTATCAGCAAGTTCATCCGTAATTTTCTCCTTGACTTATCTTTAGCAGTGCTTGGCTTGCACCCAAAGGATGTCTGTCTTCTTGACTACTGTGATTGTGCCCTTTGCTGTTTAAACAAAAACAATACCATTTTTGACAAAGAGAGGTGGTAAATAACCATGTAACATCACGGTGGATAGCATCACAGTCCCAGGACGGCATCAAGCCATATTTCTATCACAATATCGCGAGATTCCATATATCATTGCATAGTTTATTTGTATTTATTATTTTGTAGAATTTTGTTTCGTGAGTATTTTGTTTCGTGAGTAGCATAAAGGGGTCTACAAAAAAGTATTTTGTTAAATAACCCTTTGCAGTAGAATAATAACTGGACCGTGCATTTATGTTTGTGAAATATCTGTACAGTTTGTTTGTAGATGATAATGAAGATTCTACATGTAGAATAAAAAAAATTGCATCTATTGTCAAATTATGATTGTTGTTATTGTCGAGTAGCATTTACATTTACATTACATTTCATGAGGAGTGTGTCTCATTCTGTTGTAATTATTTTATAATATGGTCCAACATGTTATCCATAAAATGTATAAGAGAGGGAATATAACACATACACTGACTACTGCATTTCACACAGTAACACCTTGCCGTGCGTGCGTGCGTGCGTGTGTGCGTGCGTGTGCACACGCATGTGTGTAAGTAATCATTTCCTCTATTCCCTGGCTTATTCCTTCTCATCTTACAATGTGTGTATGTGTCTCTGTTTCATATACACACAAATACATGTTCACATTCTGTGTGTTTACAGCTTTACATAACAGAGAGAAAATAGATAAATGGAAGCTGAAGAGACACCCAGACCCAAAGCAAGGTCAGTGTGAGGAAGAGAGAAATGATGAGAATTTTAGACAAAAGACACAGTCAGTCTCTCTCTTACTTGTTCTCAACACACACACACACACACACACACACACACACACACACACACACACACACACACACACACACACACAAACAAATAAACACACACGTGCGCGCACACACACAGAAAGAGAGAGAGAGAGAAAGAGAGAAACCCCAAGAGAGTGTAGATTTAGGAGTGGCATCTCTACAACCACTGCATTGATTTTCATGTCAGCCAGTAAAATATCCTGCAGCCGTCTACTCATTCTGCCTGTCCTCTGTGAGAATTAAGCCACTCTGTCACAGCCACTGGTAAGGCAGTTTACACATCTGACATCTAACACCTTTCAGATAGAAAATAAAACAGACTATTTTTGATTTGAAAGTATTTGGTCATGATGGTTTAGAAAGTGTAACATAGGTCCCTTCCTCTTTGTCTGGGTTTCTTCCCTCCACAGAGTTGGGTTTAGCCCACATTGCTCCACTGTTTGGAGGCCTGAAGCACAACCTAACTTGCCTTCACCAGAATCAACTTAAAGCTTTCCCAGTGGAGTGACTGCAAACACATACTGATTTATTTACTTTCAGTACTCACTAAAATGCACTCTGTGTTGCCTAAGGGTCCAAAACACATTGAAAACTATTAGTGTCTTAGTGTCAGATAGATAGACAAGCTATCATGGTGCATGTAAAACAATTCTAACTCCTGAAACCAGTTTCACAAAGTGGTGAACCTCTCTCCATCCTTGCTTGTGAACGACTGAGCCTTTCAAGGATGCCTCTTTCATATCCAATCATGATACTATCATCTGTTACCAATAAGTTGACGAGGTAAAACATTAAGCACATTTTGCTGTTTTCGATTGTATATATGTCAGAAAGGATTAGTAAATTATCATATTCTGTTGTATTTATGTTTTACACAGCGTCTCAACTTTCCTGGAATCACGGTTGTAGACAAGGCCACAATTTGAATTTGAATTATGTATTAAAAATATTTAAGTTTAAAAGAGTGATAAGGAACTGAATCAGCTAGCTACACAAGCACATTCATCTTACTGACAAGTTAAATAACTAATGTAAATGTGAGTGGAATGCCTATTGGCCTAAAGCTTAAGAATGTCTGGCACTAATAATGCAAAGGTGGCTAATGAACTAGCCCTCCTAATTTTCATTTAAGTACTCCCTCATTCAGCTGGCAATTGGACGGTAATGGTTAATGTTGGCCTCATTTATCAGCTGCATGAACTGTTATAGCAGTAGTGGTAAAAAGTTTAGAGAAGCAGGTTTCAGACAGGTTTGTGGAACTTTGCAGCTTGTTAATTTCTTCTTACACAGTACAAAGGCACAGAATTCACTGACTTATTTTTGCTTCTCCATTTGTGAAATTCACTGCTTACTTTTTCATGGTAAAGAGGCTCTCTATCAACTGAGGTTTTCATACTACAACCTTCAATCCCCAAAAGTATTGCAATTCGATATTGTGATTTATTTAAATTTTTGTCTGCTTTTTTAACACTCAAACACAAGAAACAGTTAAATCATACTGTTTGGGAGACAGTATGTCATAAGTCATATTTCCAAAAACAATGTACATTATGTCAGTCAATCTACGAGTTTCATTTTTGGCAGCATAATTGCTATGCTGCATATGTAAGTGGTGAATAAGATACTTTTGGAGGGAAACTGCTACATTTAACTGTTCCTGCTCATCACCCTAAATAAAAAGGAGACGTTAGGCTGAAATGAATAAAATCATAAAAACTGCAAACAGCACAAACGTGAGCCTTTAAATTAACACCTTTCACATTTGAAATTTAACTTTGAACAAATAACTGTGTCGAAACCCTGGACTTGACTGCATGTAAAAGGGGTAAATAAAATCCATCCATCCATCCATTTTCTATACTGACTATCCCTTTCGGGGTTGCGGGGGGGCGAGCCTATCCCAGCTGTCAACAGGCGAGAGGTGGGGTACACCCTGAACCAGTCGCCAGTCGATTGCAGGGCAACATAGAGGGTGCTTTTCATTATGCTGAATTGTGCCTCCTCGTCTCCTATCTCCTTTGTCAACCCAGAAGTTGTTTCCCCTCCACCATGCTGAAGGATCTTCCAATTGTTTAAACGCACCTGAAGGAGATGAAGAGCGAGGAGAGAGGAGGCTTCTGAAGGAGATCAGAGTGAGGATACACCAGTTTTGGCCTGTGGGAGGAAGCCAGAGTGCCCGGAGAGAGCCCACGCATGCACGGGAAGAACATGCAAACTTCACACAGAAAGGCCCTGCCCGACCCGGGGATCGAACCAGTGACGCTCTTGCTGTGAGGCATGCGCACTACCTGCTGTTGAAATTTTGAAAGGGCCACGGGGGCTACTGCCGGAGTGTGTACATTATGACAATGCTAACAGCGGTTAATGCAAAGCTGAAATTAGCATGTCAAATAACACAGTACAAAGATCTGAAACACCATTAGAATGCATTTAAGAATCATTTTATCGTAGGTTAGCATGTTAGCATTATCATGCTAATCATTAGCATATTAGCACAACAACCTGATATCAAAAGTCAAACCTGTATGTACCAACAAGTTCATCGGACCTCATGTTAGCATTAGCCGCTGTTAGCATTGTGGCTAATGCTAACAGACCAACATCTGTCATTACATGACTAACATTTCAAACTCACCAGTAATAGTAAGTAAGATAAGTGGCTCGTTATCAAGCCACTGCAGAGCTTGATGATGAGCTGATCATTTGAATCTGCTACATGGCTGCAGCTGAAGCTACATGTGTGTTTGTGTGTGTGGCAGAGGAGTGCTCAGAGAAGTACTGAGGCTCAGAGGTTGCCATGGCAACTCAAGCTGGTTGCCATTGATGATAGGGGCCCCCCAGGCAGACAGACAGGGGCAGACAGAAACGTGGAGAAAAAGACCATTTTCTGCCTCTGCACTGGCCTCACATTTGGGTTTATGCTGAGAGAATGGTAGCCCCTATTAGAAAAAAACAAAGACCGTCATCACTGTCAGGACCTCTTGAACGATTGGTGTGATTTCTGTGTTTCTACAGAAAATATTTTGGAGACACTTGCGAGTTTAAAACAGGGGTCCGTTCTGCTTCTCTCTGAAAATATTTGTATTGGAGTCAATGAGGAGCAGAGACAGATGTGGTCGCACTTAGAGGCTGCTAATTCAAATTCTGTAAGTCTTTCTGATTTTTCGAGCACATTGTGAGAGACAGAACATATTTGTCTACAAATGTGGAAAAAAAAAATCATGCGTGTAGAGCGTAAATTGTGGCTGGGAAGAGTGTGGAAAGGAAAAATCTGTAGTAATTTTAGATTTTCTCCCACTCTGACTGATGATGTCACCCACTCAGACACAGGTGCACACACACACGCCTGCTCTCAGCGCAGCAGACACACATGCATTCAAATGGAGAAAAAGCGATTTTCTGCCTCTGCACTGGTCTGACATTTGGGCTTATGCTGACAAAACGGTAGCTCCTATCAGAAAAAAACACAGACCGTCATCGCTGTAAGGACTTCCTGAACGATTCGGTGGGATTTTGGTGTTTCTACAGTCAATATTTGCAGACACTTGCAAGTTTAAAACAGGGGTCCATTCTGCTTCTCTCAGAAAATCTTTGTATTGGAGTCAATGAGGAGCAGAGACAGACATGTCCGCACTTAGAGGCTAATTCAAATTCTGTAAGTCTCTCTGATTTTTCAAGCACATTGTGAAAGACAGAACAAATTTGTCTACAAAGGTGGAAGAAATCATGCGTGTAGAGCGTAAATTTTGGCTGGTAGGAGTGTGGAAAGAGAAAAAATCTTGAGTTTTTTACGTCGCCAAAAACTCCAGAAATTTGAGAAAAGTAATAGCATGCTGATTCCGATCAAGATGCATGTTTTGATATATAATTTGCCTGGGTGCTCTCAAAGCTGTAGGACAAGTAGCGAATCGAAATTTGACACGGAAGAGGAATAATAATTGTTGTTATAATAATTATTATAATAAAATATAATAATTAATAACAATAATATAATAATTATTGTTATTAATTTGAAGTTGAGAAGGCGCACGGGTCTACGATCAAAATGTCTGGTAAGCACAAGTCCGGTGCCCAGAAAAGGAAAGAAAAGAGAAAAAGAGAAGAGGACAACAAAGGGTTGAGAAATGTTCTAAACAAATATTTTAAAAAATGTCCCGACAGTGAAGCTGGGACGAGTGGAATAGACTAGCTCTAATGTTAACGGCCATTAGCCTAGCTTGTACAAAGCCTGACAAAACACGTTATCTTTGACAGAAGCAGAGAGGAGGGAGAGCGAGCAGCAGTCAGGAGTCAGGCTACGGGTGGCGGAGAAGAGAGAGGGGGGTTGTGTCACGGTGGAGCCGAGGGGCAGAATGAGGCTGCCGGTGACGGAGAAGAGAGAGGGGGGGTGTGTCAGTGTCACGGTGGAGTGGAGGAGCAGTCAGGCTGCAGGTGACAGAGAAGACAGAGAGAGAGAGCGGGAGCTGTCCGCTGAGCAGGGATCAGAAAATGATTATTTCTGATCCCCGATTATTAGGAGAGGAGAGGAGAGGAGAGGAGAGGAGAGGAGAGGAGAGGAGAGGAGAGGAGAGGAGAGGAGAGGAGAGGGGATGAGAAGAGAAGAGAGGAGGGGAGAGGAAGAGCAGATGAGAAGAGAGGAGAGGAGAGGAGAGGAAGAGCCGATGAGAAGAGAAGAGAGGAAGACAGCAGAGGTGAGGAGATGAAGACAGGAGAGGAAGAGCAGATGAGAAGAGAGGAAGATAAGAGAGAGAGGTGAGAAGGAGCAGAGGTGAGGAGAGGAAGACAGGAGAAGAGAGGAACTAATGTCAGTTATGAGATGTTCATTTGGTTTTGAAGTTACAGAACTGACAATTCTAGCATGACGTTGAACTGATAAAGTTTTCATTTAAAGTTTGATATACATGCATATTTACTGTATTATCAGTTGACAAAGAGAAAATTCTTCAAACTAAAATGCCTAATTTATTCTTCCCTGGTCTATTTTTCCTGCATGTATAAGAATTAGAAAATGTGTATGCATAACTCTTAATAATATTAGCAGGTCCTTTGTGACAAGTATATAAATGTCATATTTAGCAAAAATCTCAGCTGCCATGGAGAGCTAAGATCTTCCCCTCATATAAAATACCTTATTTATTGCATTATCACAATATATCAAACATAACTGGTGATGTTTAGTGACAAAAAAACCCGGCGGTGGTGGAGGGGAGGGCCCATCTAACATTATCTTGTCCCGGGCCCAGACAAGACTGTCAGCTGGCCTGACTTCGGGGATAGCAGTTTAGTTAAGTTTAATGCACTATTTTGGCGCTGGCTGTTTGCCAATGTATTCATTTCCCAATGCCAATAATTGAGGTATATTTTTCTATTTCTGTGTTATGTATTTCAGTTTCACTCGACCTTTTCAAGCCACAATGTTAAATTGTAAACTGTCTTCAGAAGACTCGAATAAAGGAGCAAGACGCTCGAATCATGGCTTGTGAAAACAAGTTTGGCTTTCTGTTTATCTACGTCAACATACACAGAGTTTCTAACACGTAGTGGTAACAGTACAAGACTTCAGTGTCCATGGATCAGTCAAGTTTTTTACTCAGAATTTAATTCTAAGTCCAGAGGTGTTGCTGTTCTAATTAGAGACAAAGTTCAGTTCTCCCCTTCTCAAATTATTTCCGACAAAAATGGCCAGTATATTATTGTAGTGGGTGTTCTTTACTCAACCCCTGTGCTGTTAGCTAATTTTTAATTTCAATTTTGCCCACACAACACTGAGCAAGCTCCCTTTTTTGAATACTCATTCACTAATTTTTGTAGGTGACTTAAATTGTGTTATCAATCCCGCCCTAGATCACTCCAATCCGCGCAATTACAAGCAATCTAATATGGCTAAATCTTTTTTCTGATTTTATGAATCAGAACGGTTTTATTGATCCTTGGAGGTTTCGCAATCCTACAGCAAAAGAATTTTCTTTTTTCTCCCATGTCCACCTTTCTTATTCCAGGATCGACTACTTTTTTATTGACCATTCTCTGAATTCGAACGTATCTTCTTCTGAATATTTTAAGCATTGTTATATCAGATCATGCCCCTCAATCATTAGATATCAAATTTGCCTCCAACATCAGATACCCTCCACTATGGAGATTTAACCACCTTGTCCTGTCTGATAGTGATTTCTGTAAATTTATCTCTGAATCCATTGATGACTTCCTTGCTTTGAATCAAAATGACTCTACCTCTTCTTCCTTACTATAGGAGTCCTGAAGGCATATCTGAGAGGGCAAATAATCTCCTACTCAGCACACTCAAAGAAAATACATAAGGCTAAGCTTGGCGAGTTAACATCTAGGATACTACAACTTGACCAAAAATACTCTTTGAATCCCTCCCCTGAATTACGTAAGCAGCGACTTGATCTGCAATCGGAGTTTGACCTCATATCCACTCTTGATGCAGAGCAGACACTAATGAAATCACGTAGCTGCTTCTACGAACATGGTGACAAGCCAGGGCGATTATTAGCCCACCAATTAAGAAGAGGCACAGCATCTCGCTTGATCCCACAAGTTACATACCCTTACACGAATCTAGTTTCTGATCCCTCATAAATCAATGATATTTTTAAAGCCTTTTATTCGTCACTTTACAAATCTGAGTTTCCGTCAGACATTTCAAATATGCTACAATTCATGGACGAGATTGAGACTCCAAAGGTTGACCCCTTATGTGTACAGGATCTCGAGTCTCCTCTTACAGTTGCTGAAATAGTATCTGCTATTAAGGCAATGCAGACAAACAAAGCACCAGACGGATTCTCCGTCGAATTTTATAGAAAATTCCATGACAAGCTGGCTCCAATTCTTCTGTCTATATTTAATGAGTCTCTTATTGGTGGCACTTTGCCTCCTATTTTAACACAAGCATCAATAATTCTGCTTCTAAAAAAGGATAGGGATCCTACATCCTGTAGCTCCTACAAACCCTTATCTCTTTTAAATGTGGATGATAAGTGTTGGCAAAATTACTCACTACCCGTTTGGAAAGGGTACTTCCCGATATAATATCAGAGGAGCATAATGGATTTATAAAGGGAAGGCACCTTTTCTTTAATACTCGTATGCTCTTTGATTTGATCTACTTGAAAAATCACGCTGAACTCCCTGAGATTGCTCTCTCTCTCAACGCTGAGAAAGCATTCGATAGGGTGGAATGGGACTATCTTTTTGAAAAATCTGGGTTTGGCAATAATTTTGTGTCATGGATTCGCCTTTTATATACAACTCCACAAGCCAGCATACATACAAACAATTATCAGTCAGAGTATTTCCCTCTAGCACGTGGAACGTGCCAAGGATGCCGACTCTATCCCCTCCTATTTGCCCTGGCGATGGAACCACTTTCTATTAAGGTCCTTCTCCTTTGTTCATCGCGGTTTCCTTTGTTCATCGTGGTTGTGCGTAAGGGTGTTGAACATAAACTTCTTTTGTATGCAGGTGACATGTTATTGTTTATAACTGATCCTGTGTCTAGCATATCATCTATTTTGTCTATTCTGGACAATTTTAGCTCCTTCTCAGGTTATAAATTAAATCTTCAAAAAAGTATATGGTACCCTATTGATACTCTTGCATTCCACCTTCAACACACAGATATGCCCTTTAAATTAGAGATCGACCGATATGGGTTTTTCAGGGCCGATACCGATACCGATTATTAATAATCAAGCAAAACCGATAACCGATATTCGTTTGCAGTAAAAATGAAAATTTTGGTGTCAAAATTTAGATTAACACACCTGGGACTAGAATGAATACAGTATACTGTTTGCTTGTTTTGTGTACACTGAAAAAAAAAGATATTAACTTTTTGTAAAATGACACAAACACAAAATCTTAATTGAAATGCCTTTAAGTTTAATTATTTTAAAACAAAAAGTGATGATTAATGATTCCTTTCCCGTTCCCTTAATGATGAAGAGCAAACCAATAAAGGGGGTGGCAGGAACCTTGGCTCACTACATTTGATAGCTTTAGTAGTTACTTTTCAGATTAAATTTTTACATAAAACAGCGTGAGTAAATGAAGATTACACTTTCAGGGGTTCCCAGAGCTTTTCACCTATAGTTCCTTATTTATTATTATATTTAGGCATATTCTGAATATCAGAACAGTAGGCTAGATGTAAACTCTTGTGCCTATACTCTATGTCGTATTACATAAATAAGAATAAGGCACTTCACAACTGTAAAAGCAAACAATAAAGGCTTCATTACATACGTGAGTTGTAGACGTGACGGTAAATTTATTGATTGAAAATAAAACACTGAGAATAATCTCCTCGACGTGTGCTCTCTGCCTGACTCATATCCCTGGACTTTACGAGTGACAGGCAAAAAGACGATCATTTAACACCAGTAGTTACGTTGCTGCACCGGTGTAGTGAGAGCACGAGCGCTGAGGGAGTGTAAGGGAAGTTCTCCGTGTTGCTTGTTGAGAGTTGCTAATTCTCTGAAGAATTATAGACTCTGTGTGATGAATCAGGTCTCTTTAATACATGCAGCATGGAAGGAAGACTCATGCAGAGTGTTCTCTGCAGATCTCCACAATGTCTTGGCTTTTATACTGTTAGCAGGAAAAGGACAACTGGTTATCGCACACATACCTGGTAATCATAAATCTTTCCTTAAAGAACAATGACCATTTGGGGGAGTTCACTCATCCTGTTTCTTTAGGGTTTATACTATACCATAAACTCCTCAGGTACAGTGAATTGTACCTTAACCTTCCCCCTCTATCCAGTGTCCCTCACAGAATGTCCTTTGATCCTCTTTCTCCCCTCAGTGACAAAGGGCCATAAAGAGTTTTACAATTCATAGACTGATTCCCAGGATTAGTAAGTCATCTAATTCCTACAGGAGAGGCGACTGTAAACAAACAAGGACACCTTAGCGTGTAGTACTGTTAAACTTATTGACTATAATCACCTCCAGTGTTGTTTATTGATAAACCAGGAGCTGCCCCACAGGCTGAGACACGTTAGGAGATTTATTATTCCCACAAAGTAATGGTAACCGATCTGGCCAAAGCTATAAAGCGGTTGTGGCAGTTATAACATAGCAGTGGGTGATCATGAAATACACCTTGTTGAAGTTGTGAACAGTTTCATCTCCAGAGCCAAACAGCAGAATTCAGCAGGTTTTCCTCCCTTATACTTGCTATAGTCTACCTACCGGAATGTCGTTATGTCTTTTTTTTTATTATTATTAAGTAAGGAGCTTCAGGTCATGTTCACTTGGTTACGTCTTTTTTTTTTTTTTTTTTGGTGTGTGACACTATTTATCTTGCAAAGTCGTATGCTTAATGTGATTAGACAAGTAGGTCGGTGAAATTTCAACTCTGGGCTTGCATGTTATCACTGAAATTAATCATAAGGTTGTGGTGTTTTTAAAACTTCATCATAGAGGTTTCTATTGCAACTTTGACTGACTCTGTCGCCTTATCTCTGGTGGATAACCGGAGCAGTTGTCTGCTTCTCCTTGTCTGTGGCGCTGCATGTAGAGGCTTCAGTGTCGATTAGCTGTCACTGACTCACTTGTGCCATGTAGCCAATCAGTAAGGGCTGTGGGCGGGACATTGTTACACAGCCAAGAGTGGTGACTTCGGGCAGAGAGACGGCTGCATCAGAGCCAAAGGAGCGTGTTTTAAAATACATTAATTAATTTTATCGGTTATCGGTGGAAAAAACGGCCAATGCCGATCATCGACAAAATGCCGAATATCGGCCGATTTTATCGGCCAGGCCGATAATTGGTCGATCCCTACTTTAAATTCAGTAAAACTGGCTTTAAATATCTTGGCATTAATGTCACCCGCACGCTACCCAGCCTGTTTACAGTTAACTTTGAGCCCCTTATCTCTAAGACTAAGGGGGGTTTACAGTTAACTTTGAGCCCCTTATCTCTAAGAATAAGACTGACTTTGACAGTTGGAGCAGTTCGCCACTTTCCTTGATTGGCAGAGTAAATGCAGTAAATATGAATGTCCTATCCAAGTTTCTTTTTTTGTTTCAAAATATTCCACTTTTACTCTCTCAAAAGTTTCAAAGCACTTGACCAGTTAATAACTCCTTTATATGGGGAGGCAAAGTTCCAAGAAATTCTAAAACTCTGCTTCTAAGGTGCAAAATTAGTGGTGGCAGAGCATTACCCAACTTTCGATTTTATTATTGGGCTGCCCATATTCACAAGGCTCTTTACCGGCTCGAGCCCCGTAATACTCCCTGGTGTCCCTTGGAGGTGCTTTCTTGTACCTCATCCTCCCTCTCTGCTTTGTTGTTATCCTCCATGACACTAAAAATTAGCTATTACACAGATAATCCTGCTGTCTTCCATACGCTAAAAATTTGGCAACAATTTAGATGTCACTTTAAGTTTTTATCTGCATCAATTCAGACCCCAATACACAATAATCACTAATTTCCCCCTTCATTGTTAGACTCAACTTTCTTGCAGTCATACAGAAAAGGTATAAAGAATTTTCAAGATTTATATGTAGATGGGGTATTTTCTACCTTTTCTTCTTTGTCATCTTCACATGGGTTACCTCAGTCACATCTTTTCAGATATTTTCAAATCAGGAGATATATTTCCTCCACCCTTCCTAACTTCCCTTCACTTCCTCCTAAACCTCCATGGACTGATGTGCTTTCTTTGAATATACATCAAAAATCATTAATTTCCAAAATTTACAACTATCTTGTCTCATTCAAAGATGGTGGAACTATTAATGCCAAAGCTAGGTGGGAACAGGAGCTGGGAACAGAGATAAGTGTGGGATGCTGGGGGGCAGCCATTAATAGAGTTCAAACTACTACTACAGTACGTGTGCTTGGCTCAG
The DNA here is from genome assembly GCF_039877785.1 of Chaetodon trifascialis. Classification (NCBI taxonomy): domain Eukaryota; kingdom Metazoa; phylum Chordata; class Actinopteri; order Chaetodontiformes; family Chaetodontidae; genus Chaetodon; species Chaetodon trifascialis. Next base: position 2,901,328 of record NC_092070.1, read on the forward strand.
CCTGATACAACTCAAAGTGTTGCACAGGGCTCATCTCTCCAAATCTAGGCTTTCAGTTATATATCCAAACATTTTAGACATCTGTCGCAGATGCCAAAATAATCCCTGCAACCTCAGCCACATGTTTTTCCTATGCCCAGAGGTGCATGACTATTGGAATGGATATTTCAAAACTATGTCTACAGTGCTTGGTCTCAATTTGCAACCATGTTATCATGTTGCCATCTTTGGTGTCCCTCCCGAAATGGTTCTTTAGATGCTAAACAGAAACAAATTATTGCATTTACATCTCTCATAGCTTGACGTACAATACTGTTACATTGGAACTCTCCTAAGAATCTGTCCTTTTCCCAATGGCTTAGGGAGGTCATGTTTTTCCTTAAATTGGAGAAAATAAAGTACACTGTCAGGGGCTTCAGGGGGGAATTTTTTCACACATGGCACCCCACATGGCAATTAATAAAGTAAATCTTAATCTTAACCCTTCATATCCCATTTTAATGCCACGCACCGCTTACCCTCCAACTAATCAGAGCACTACCAGAGCAAATAGTTAAGATTTTATCCTGTACCTAATGGTATCTACCCCCTTCACAGTGAGGCACAAAATGTGTGTGTGTGTGTGTGTGTGTGTGTGTGTGTGTGTGTGTGTGTGTGTGTGTGTGTGTGTGTGTGTGTGTGTGTGTGTGTGTGTACGTTTGTGTGTACGTTTGTGTGCGTCTGGGATCATATGGCACTATCTCTGTTCGTTTTGAAATACAATTTGCACTACAGTTAAATATATATTTAGAGCAATGTCTATTTAACATTGTTAATGTGCATTTGTATATTATTTTTCTTACTATTATACCAAAATACTATAATACTCTTATTTATATTTGTACAAGGAAATTGTTGATTACTGTCTTATGTATGCCTGGATGTTACACCCCACTGTTCCAAATAAAAGTTTGAAGAAAAAAAAAAAAGAATAAATAAAAAATACATGCCTTTTGAAGTGCTGCCCAGCTAATCAAAGTAGTGATATAAAAATAATAATAATAATATGCCCCTCGTGCTGCCTTTTCCTGACATGCAATGTCACCACCTAGTGATGGCTGTGTTATTAAACCCTTGGGGAATTTTGAGTTTGTGTTTTGACCCTTTGGCAATGCTGTATCTGGTCAGTGTGTAATGCTTAAGCTGCAGAGTAGAGCATACATATTGTTTAATGTTAAGCATGTGAAATAAAATTGATTATTTGTTAAGATAATTTTATCGTGGTTACAATACTAACTTGTTGCATTATAGAGAATCACGACACTTTATTATTTATTTATTTTTTTTCCACAATCAGGATGTTTACCAAGCTGGAGAAAAGGCACAACAAAGACAGGAAGAAGGTGGCGCTAAAAGCACCCTAATGCAACGAGCAGAAGACAAAGCTGGCATGAGCAGCACACCGGCACAAGGAGGAGAAAGCTTGGAGTTTTTGTTCATTTCTATTTCCTTTCAAAGAAGTAAAGAAAGAAAGACATCCCTTTATTAGTCACAAGTCGCACAGAGTTACGGGGGGGGAACTGCACACGCCATGCATTTGTGAAATTCTTTTCTCCGTATTTAACCCATCCCGGCAAGTCCTTCCTCCATGGCAGACCAGGATCGGTGGCTGCAGCCGACAGCAGTACCCGGGGACCCAGTTCTCTTTTGTCACCACTGGTCAGGTGGTGATCTTCTTGCATTTTTTTTAATGGGAGTTTTTTAAGGAGGATACCCCAGGTGAACACGGGGAGAACATGCAAACTCCACACAGGCCACTTTTCCTCAAGCAGCAGGCACTAAAGGCATGGTGGAAAACACGCCCCACGGCACCCACGGCGGGAATCGAACCTGGGACCTTCTAGCTGTGAGGTCACACTGTTATTACCGTGCCTCCTTTGGTAGGGATTGCCTTTTAGAGGAGACACAATGCGTGATGGTATCCTCTACAAGTTGATGTTGGAGCAGACCTATAATTTACTTAAAGAAAGAAACATTAATGATGACGATGGGATGATCGCCCAGGTTGTACATTCTGTTCAAAGGACAGTGGTATCTTGTGCACCAGGCTGTGATTTTTACAGACTGACAGCTGATGGCATAACAGATATCAACACTGCAGAGCAATCATGCAGTCTTCAACCTGGTTACAACAATATTGAAACATGTTGTGACCTTCTATGACTTCTTCTTCAGAAGCATTGCTTTGACAGTATGTCCAATATGTCAGGCCACATGTACAGTGTTCAGGCCCAGCTCAAAGGACTAACCCAACACTCATTGTATGTACACTGTTGCAATCATTTCCCGGATCTTGTTCTTCAGGGAATCGGGCATGAGGTGATTTTGATAGCAGGAGGACTAAAATTTGTGCACGTTGTTGTAAGAAATAAATGCAAGAAGCTGTTTCAATCACTAACTTCACTTCAAAGATGTCATCATCAACGTTTTGGGCTTGTGCACAAACAAAAGTAGTGCTCTTGCTCATCATACTCTGTCTTACTGGCCATACAGAAGCCAGACAGAAGTTGAATAAGAAATACCAGGGCCAAAGAAACTGAACTTCATAAACAGGTACTCAGAGGAAAAACTCTGTTCAGTTTCAATGCTATGAACCACTATTTTGCCCTTGTGAGGCAGTGGCAAAAACCCTGCAGAGCAAATGTACTCTTGGTGTGATTAAGTGCGTGAACATTCTGATGGAGTGAGTGTAGGCACTGTGACTTGATAGCATAGTGACAGATGTGATCAGCAAGGTCAAAGTGCTGCCCAGAATGGTCTAAAAATGCCCAACGAAGCTCAATCCAGGGTAAGCAGAACACCTGACTAGTCGTCAGAGCAGAGAGAGTGAAGCACAGTCACAGGAAATGTATGAGGTTGGATGGAGAACAACATTTTACGGAGTGGAATTAATTCAATACAAAGTCAGCAGGAGATTCCGCCAGGACAGAATTACAGGAGCAGTATTCAGCGAGAAGATGGTCCTCAATACGGCAAATGGCCGTCTGCACTAGTGGACACACAGTCTCTCTATCTCCCCGTGGAGTTTGACAGGGCTGTTTGCAATTTCAGCTCAAGATGTTGGAAGATGTCTTTAAAGACAGAAACTAGAAGCTGCATGCACCTACACAACCATTTCACATCCTACAGTATATATCATTTGTACTTATATTTTTCATAAGGTTGTGAATTCCTCCCCTTCCCACTCCAAGTCACACATTTTCATCATCCATGCTGCACCCCCCCCCCCCCCCCCCCCCCCCCCCCACACACACACACACACACACACTTGAAACATGCAGTTATAAGCAACATATGTTTTCCATGGTTATGGTTTTAAGCCGATTTATGGCCAATTATCTGTGAACATCTGAGACAATGATATCCACAGAGTGTTGCACTACATCCCAAATTTTATGTATCAGTTTTGACTGAGTTATGACTCCAAGAAAGAATCATATTTTTGATTTAAAACACAAAATACCTTAATGTTCTCAATGAGCTGTGTGCCACAGCCACTGCCATTGCTTCTCCTACTGACCCTGTTGATTAATGGCCAAATCAGCAAGCCAAAACACATCTACCAAATTCTTGTTTTCAGAACACCAGCATGCACCAGCTGTCTCTTTCACCTCACACAGTATTTTGCCTCATAGCTCTCCCTCCACATTCCCCTTTCAATTCTCCCACACTCCCCTGGGGAGGAGGTGGTAGTATAGTAGCTGTCATAGCAGGGCAGTAGCAGTTCTAATCCTGTAGCAGTAGCAGTAGCAGCACCAGTTGCAGTACTGGGTCATAATGTCACAGTTGTCACAGTTAGCAGCAGCATTTCAATATGACAATAACAGTAACAGTAGTAGTAGCTTAGTAGTATTAGAAGTGTCAAGATATATTAGTTAATTTATAGTGGTATTAAGCCTCTGCGGCATTCCATTGGAACTTTTTAAAGTCCACTAGTAGCAAAATGTGTGTACAGCAGGTGTTTCCAGCTGTGAAGGTATAGAACTGTGACAATGTGAAGTGAGATTGAAAAATATCACAGTGATCACAATCCCAGGCTTTGATAAATATGTATGAGAACGCACCCAGAAAATTGTTTTGTTAGTACTTTCCCTAAACAAGAGAACATAATCCATGATTTATGCAACCAATCCAAACCTGTTTTTTAACCTCTGATGTTTTTCAAAGGGTTTTTTTTGCTGCAAACAGCCCCTTAGCTGCAGCATCACCAGTGCGGAAAATGTACTCTTCTTCACCTGTCAAATCATCCTGTGCGCGTGCGTGCGTGCGTGCGTGCGTGCGTGCGTGCGTGCGTGCGTGCGTGCGTGCGTGCGTGTGTAACCTCTTCCAGTCCGCCGACAACTGCTCCCTACGGCAGTTGCTCCAAACAGGAAATAAATAAATAAGAAGGTGTTCTTAGACAGCTTGTCTGGATGAATAATAGTTATGTTAGACAACTTAATAAGAATATGTTCTTGGTTGAATATTTTGTGTTGCTGCAAAGAGACCTTCAGTGTACTTCCCTCATGAAGCGAGCTACAGCTAATGCACAAATACTTCAAGGAACCCCATGTGAGAACTCAAATCAATTGCAAACTGTATAATATGCTCAACCAATCACCAGAAGTGCATTCATTCTAAATAAAGTTCTCTGCCTGGGCAAGAGCAGGCCCAGCTGCTTACCTCATCGTGGTCAATAGGCGTCAATGGTACTTCTGATTTGTGATTTTGTTGCAATGACAACAGCATTGCCTATTAAGTGAAAATATAGAAGAGAAGATGATTCCAGGGCTGTAAAGCTTACCATGGCTCTGCAATGTTGTAACGTTCGAGCACTGGCATGGCCTACACCTGAAGTCATTAAAAGTTGTCTTACTCATTTCCTATGTTAAATTGGTTTCTTACGCTGTTAATACTCTTTGTTTTATCCATTAAACAAATCACACATTAAAGTTAGATGGTTACACGGTGATTAGCAACCCGTGTAGTATTTTAATCGGATTTACGTGCGTTGTTGTGAGTGACATTGGACATACGTGTTTTTTAAATAATGCGTTCCAATGATGTCCGGTCATTTACGAGCCTCGAGTCTCCCGTTCATGTCCCATTAAATCCGTAAACTATTGATAGCAGGCTATCCTACATTTCCACATAGCACATTACCCTAATCTAAGATTTTTTTGGTATTTTGTGTTGAAATCAGATTAGTCCATATAGGCGAAGAGTCATCTAATACTGTATTAACGCACATGCATCAGTCTGACTCGGTTCAAGGAAATCACAGAGTTTATCGTCTATCGCTTCACTGCTGCTGACCCTCCTCTCTGCCTCAGCTGCTCTACTGTATTTTACTTTTGCTATTGCGCATAGCTCCTCTAACGTGAGAGACATGTCTAGCCTGAAAAGGAGAAAACAGTGCACATAACAGACACATCAGACGTCAATGAATACATCTCGGTCAGTAATCTACCGTAAACAACACTGTCATGGTTATAAAAAGTTTTTGAACGGCATCGCTCGATGCAAGGACAACATTAGCCTAGCGTTAGATGCTATAATAAGTCTGCCAAGTACTGACGGTATACAGTCTGTGTTTACGGACATGACAAATCATCTGATATACAGGCAACGCCAGAGGCGGGAGATACGCGCATTGATGGACACTTCTGACACCCAATGGAGATACGTGTTAAATATATGATGTAATAAAACATCTTTCCATTGGTCACTTGGATCCCCAATGCTACCTGTGCTGGGGGAGAATGTGAATATTCCTTAGCCAATGGAAAGTCAAAATCGTTAAAAGTGGAGATACGTGTTTTTTATCAGACAGCGACGATATATATTTGAACCCCACCTCCAAAAAAGAACATGAGTGTAAACTCAGTTTAAATAAAAGCTGTGTGGCTGAACATCTGTACATTGAAAAAAAAAAAAACTCGATACAGTCAGAAGTTAACAACAGCTTGCACTTATGTCCACGCGTGATAGTGAATTGTAAGATAAGGTTAATTTTGTGAAGATTTATTTTGTATTACCTTATTTTTCTCAAGAGAACTGACATAATTTATTTCAGGGTAACTATGAATGAACACTGTCTTTGTGCTCTTGCTTTAGGATTGATAAGCTACCTGCTCCCAGTGGACTGGTCCTGCTACAATCTAACACTAAGCTAGTGACACCATCAGCGTACTTATGAAATACAACTGACTTTGTCACACATTTACTTGTCGAGATGACAACAAAGGGTGACACGTGAGTAACAGTGACTCAGTGGTGAAATACATTGTCTGCTCCCTTCATGGATTTTCATGCTGCTTCATGTTGTAGTGCTGCTTGTGAACATGGTGAAGTTGTTTACATCTTACTCTGGATTCTAAGACCTCAAAGTGGAACTGCTTAGCTCACCTAAGTTAAGGCTGTGAAGTTGCTTATGCTCACTCTGAACTTTAAATGCACTTGTAAGAGTCATGCCTCTGCCAGTTTAAAAATGCGGTCAGTGTGAAGGTCAAATTTATAGTTAACACTAGCAGCAACCAGCAATACACAAGCAAAACAGATGGCGTACTGTCAGCAGACTTACCATTATCTTCATTCTAATGCATTAATAATTCTATACTATAACAAACTGCCTTATCATGATCATGATTTATGAAGAAAGCTGTCTCATACAATGTTAACTTAATTTAAATCTAAATGATCTCAGGAGGCTACAGAATGATACTACCTTGACTTTCATGCTGAATGGTGATGTACATCCCCACATGACTATTGGAGTCTGTGCAGTCCATCAATGGTCCTACCAGCCAAGTTCTATCGATAACAATAGTTTGTCAAACATCTCATCAGCACAAATGAATCAGCCTCACAGACCTCTAATTTCAACTGTCAGCACACAGTAAAGGTAAAATTCCAAAACATACAGTGAGTAAGGGATTTAAAATAAACACTGACCCGCAATTCTGCTTCAGGTCATAATTCTCAGTCTTCACATGTACATGTAATAGCATACATGTAGCATACATGCAATGGTGTTCAAATTAAATACAACAAAATTAGGAAGAATATATTCTAATCTTTCCAGTATTATGCTGTCAGTCATATACAATGAATGGGATCTGTGCCGTGCCACCATTAAATTCACATCAGCAATGAATATTTATCACTTCAGGCTTTTCAAACAGAGCCTGAAGGGTGGAGTTCCCTCAGAGGGAAAACAGGCTTCACTTGATGAAATGGTTAGGTGATATATCTATCTAAATCTACTCTCTCTCTCTCTCTCTCTCTCTCTCTCTCACACACACACACACACACACACACACACACACACACACAAACTGACAGCGCACAACCAGAACCTGCAGGAGAATTGAAGCGAGCGAAGGCTGTCGGACGAACAAGTGACATCTGCTGATGCTGTTTTTGAATTATTTAACAGCAATAAAAATAGATAAAGCTTTTCCATATTGATGGGGTCTGTTACAGGTGAGGTGGTCAAACTCCCCATTGGTCAGTGTTGGTCATACACACACTGGTACACACAGTGAGGCAGGCATACTGTATGCATACATACTGCATATTGAGACATACTGTAAACACACATATGTTTAAACGCACACACAGACACACACAGAGTCAAATATTGAGAGCAAAGAGTGCACCCACCCAATGACATGCACCGATGATCACACTGACACACACACACTATGTTGGCTAGCTCTGGCTGCTACACCCGCTTGTCACAGCCAAAGAATGTGGAGTCAACAGCAGAAACAAGGAAACAGTGTGAAAGTGTGTGTGTGTGTGTGTGTGTGTGTGTGTGTGTGTGTGTGTGTGTGTGTGTGTGTGTGTGTGTGTGTGTGTGTGTAAGAGAGAGGAGAGACAGACAGACAGAGTTAAGTACCACTGGTGACAATTACATCCGTCCTAAAGGGATCTCTCTGTCTCACTACAGATGCATTTCACAGCTTCTCCCTCAACATCTGTTGGCAATGAGATGCCTCTGCTGCCTGCAGGAACACACATGTGCACACGCACATGCATGCAAACGGTGCTTTAGTAGAAATGTTGATATTTTACATGGAAGTCAGTAAAGCTCAATCAACTGAAAGGGGAAAAGGGCGAGGGAAGGTGTGTGCGTGTGTGTGTGTGTGTGTGTGTGTGTGTGTGTGAGAGAGAGAGAGAGAGAGAGAGAGAGAGAGAGAGAGAATGAATGTCATGCAGGGGCAGAATGCTGGGAGACTCAAGGCGACATGGAAAGCTACACCGGAGGGACTTGAACCCACAAACCACACTTTGTGTTTCCAAACAGTCTCATTCCAATTACACACTCTCTCTCTCTCTCTCTCTCTCTCTCACACACACACACACACACACACACACGCACACACACAAACACACACGAGAAGCAGCGACGTCAAAGTCCTGCGCACTGCAAGATCTCATTATCCATATTCATCTTTTTAATACAGACATGATCGTTGCGCCTACAGCAGCACACATTCCCAGCATCCTAAAAATATATTCCCTTCAAGGATGCAGTTAAAGGTGAAACCCGCATTAATTCAGTTCATTGTTAAAAGAATGGTGTGTTTCTATGGGATTTTAATATGTCAACGAAAAGCTGGAGCCCTCATCCTGAAGATGAGACATATCATCAGGCTGATTGAAGTTTCAGGAGGACAAAGGGGATGCAGTTAACTGCCTGTGTGTCTATTGGTGGTTGTGATGCTGTATGATGACCACCGACTGGAGGTCACTCTTCACCCTCCTTTCTATTTACCACCACATCTGTAGTGACCGAGCTCATTATCTGGTTGCCATGCGTAAAAAGACGGTCAGCTGGGTTTGGTTACCTTGTTAACTGAACAGCAGTCTGGAGCGGCTCACAGCAGTGACAGCCTCAACTTTCCCTTCTTTCCTCTCTTTAAATCCACAGTCCGTGCAGTTTAGGTGCAGATCCGTCTCTGTGGCGTGTTCGCCTTCGTACCCTGTCTGCCTCGCTGTGGCTCGCGTTAAACACGATGTGCAGCAAGCAGCCAGTCGGGCGGAGTGAGGAGAGCGAACCGGCGGCCGCTCGGCTGCTACAGCGTCACAGCAGAGGAGGAGAAAGTGAGGAGGTCTCACTCCGACGACGAGAAGCGTCGTGTTCACGCTTCCCAGTCACATATGATCATAGATGACTGCCATGTCGTGCGTTGTGCTGCGATGCAGCACATGCTCAGCTCCAGATTCTCAAAGGGAACATTTATTTTCAATTTTACACACATCATTGTCACCAAGTGACTTACTGCCCCTCAAGAATCACACAAAATAGCTGATGGAGACAGTACAGCGATTTGAATAACTGAATTTGCATATTGTTTTAATTTCTGATCTTAATTCCAGTATCTCTTTACTGTGTTGATATTGGACCATTCTGCATCTCATGTATGTTTTTATGTTCAGTTCGGTCCAGAAAGGAAGCATGTCCTTTATGTAGCGAGGCTGAAAGTCTCCTTTCTACAATGGAACTAGGGCAGCTGGCTACAACATCTGCGCATGGCAGCTAAGGTATGGTTACAGTTGGAGAGTTGGACAGTTACAGATTGGGGTTGTGGTTAGTAAAAGGGCGAACATCAGACACTATTTCTTGCATTTGAACTGAGCATTGGCACTGGCTATATTCAGTATGGACCTATTGTGATTCCTGGCGATAACAGGCAGAGACAATTACGTGGAAGACCATGAATGCCTTTGAGGAGAGACTATCCAACAGTGTGAGCCATGATCATACCCCTCTGTATGATTTGTGATGTGTCACCCCTTGTATGACAGAAGGTTTTGTTCTGCATTTAAGAGTGTGTTTTTTTTACTCTAGGACTTTCAGAGGTGGTCTGATGATGCATCATAGAATGTACTTTGAAGCATGCAGTGCAGAGACCTGAGGAATGCTGATGTAATGTGAGTTAGTTGTTGTCCATTAATTTCCATTATGGTCCAGAGGAAGACAGCTGAACATTTGAGGATAGCCTTCAGTTTGCTTTTAAAAACAGTTTTTGTTGTTGTTTACTTATGTGTCTGCCCATCATATACCATCTGATAATTCATTTGTTTCCTGCTTGAACATTTACAGTTTCCACTGAACTGTACACAAATCTTTAAATTTAAGAAAGCCCCACATTTAGAAACAAAGTATGTGATATTATGGAATGGATGGAATAGATTATCACTTCATGTATGTTGATCTGTTCTATCCATTCATAACACACTGTCATTCTCTCACACTTCTAGAATGAATAATAATTGTTACTTGTAGACAGAATAAGGAAATACATTATTAACACTTGATATTAACCCAATATCTATTGCCATGCTTGTTAACTGCTTGGTTGTTTTTTTTTGTTGTTGTTGTTGTTGTTGTTTTTTTTTTTAAGTCAGTAGTTAGCAATCAGAAATCGTTGGAAAATTCATTTTAGAGTATGTCATCTACTACTGGTCTCATTCCATTAATTCTACCGGGTACAGTACACCATCAAGGCTGTACAGCATCCGCTGCCACAGTGAGTGAGCCCTCTTCTCAAACATAGAGCATCTCTGGCGACGGTGGAGCGCAGTCTCCGCCTGCGGTTAGAGAGCAGGGAGCAACGGAGCTGAGAACACCGGAGCATATACACACTGCCGCAATTCTTACCAAGTAATTGAAAAGGATGTGCAAAGTCTCTGTGACAATCTGCTATTAATTAAATTTTCTCGCCGTGGAGTAGAGGCGAGGCTGCGACATCACATTTCCAGTTGTGCAAGCAGAAAAATCTGGAGCCATGAGCTGTTACACAAGCACACAGTGTGCTGGCAGGACTGACTTCAGTGGAGTAGAAAATAATTAGGTAAGAAATAGTGTTTACAAATTGCTAAATTGCTAAAAGTCCTTTATTGTACAGAATGGAAGGTGATAAAACAGTGCCATTAAGTCCAATATAGTGACATGACAGAGCACTATTATCAGGAAGGCAACTCTACAAAAAATACTTCCAGAATGAGGACTGCTGAGGTGGCAGTACATGTAGTGCACCCGACCTCTGGAACAGTTCACTGACTTAATCAAGTACAACAGCAGCTTGTCCTTATTTTCAGTCTGTTGGCTATTTTTATGATTAATCTATAACATTTTTAGTTAATCAAAAGGGCAGAATAAAAAACACACACACCAGAGTTCCCAGAGCCCAGGGTGATGTTTTCAAATTGATAATCTGGTCTGATGAACAGTTCAAACATCCATCCATTTTCTATGCCGCTTATCCCTTTCGGGGTCACGGGGGGGCTGAAGCCTATCCAAGCTGTCAGCGGGCGGGAGGCTGGGTACACCCTGGACCGGTCGCCAGTCGATCGCGAGGCAACATATATACACAAACAACCATTCACACTCACACTCACACCGAGGGGCAATTTAGAGTCACCAGTTAACCTAATGAGCATGTTTTTGGTCTGTGGGAGGAAGCCAGGGTACCCGGAGAACCCACACATGAATGGGAAGAACATGCAAACTTCCCAACCCTGGAATCGAACTGGCAACCTTCTCGCTGTGAGGCACGCACGCTACCTGCTGCGCCACTGTGCAGCAACAGTTCAAACACCCAAAGATATTTTTTCATCACAGCATCAGTAAGACAAGAAAATGCCACACAAAATACAACACAGAAATCTGAAAATAAGTGACATGACTCCAAACATATATAACAACCTGCAGTATAATGAAAACAAAAACAAAATTGTCACAAGCACCCAGCACTGAAAAATAACTAAAAACAACCAAGAATGTACAAAAACATCAATAACTAAATTATATTTATGTGGGATTCATCAAATAATATTTTAGAGACTTTTTGAAGGAATATTTGTTTCTGATCTGTCTGACATGGCGAGTGTATTCAAGGCAGAGGAACCTCTGTAAAGAACTGTTGACACCATACAGTTTGTTCGTGGACTCAACTAATCAATCATCTAATATTACAACGGATTAAGTGGGTAAACCCAAGTGCAGAAATGCAGAGATTCAGAAGGCTTGAACAAGTGTGTGTAGCTGAGTTTATGCTCTGGCAGTGTGGTGGAGTTGAAGTGCAGTATTTAAAGCAGAGAAGATTGTACTCCTGTAATCAAAACACAGCTCAGACCGATACACAAAACTGGCTCGGAGGAGGTAGAGAGTGTGACAGTACCCTGACTCTATGGGTGCCACCTGACATTTGTCTGGACCTGTCTAGATGTCACAGATGGAAATTCTGGATGTGGGACAAGTCCAGCATCTGGCAGTGTGGGACCCCACATCACTCCATGGGACCATAACCCTCCCAGTCTACCAAATACTGTAACTTGTGGCCACACTGGCACATGTCCAGCAGACCCTGGACTTTGTAGACAAGCTGGTCATCCACCACCCTGGGATGAGGAAGAAGAGGTGTTGGGAGGCACAGAAGACTAGAGGAGCATTGCTTCACTTGGGAAACAAGGAGATTCAACATCAAAAGCTCCAACAAAATGGGGAGACAATTTTCTTAAATGAACTTTAAGACGAAGATTTTTGAATTATAATCATACCCTTTGACCAAGGGTGTAACTGGGAGCTGGGACACAACACCAATTAGCCTGTTTTTGCCTCCTGGTCAAGGAGCGGTGCAGAGTGGTTCTGGCTTCTTTCCAAACCCTGAAGCAGCAGAGCATGTGGGCTTGGGCAGAGGGGATGGCCACTTCATGTTCCTGTGTAAGAAACAGGGAAGGTTGATTGTCAAGGGAGCAAAGAAAAGATGGCATACTAGAAGAGTCATTAGGCAAGGTGTGCAAGTGTGTTCCATCCTGTGAAGCAGAGAGCTCCAGGAAGATGGGTTTGAGGAGTTGATGTAGCAGGAAATGGCCTTTCCTGATTATTTCTCTCCATTTGACCATTAGTCTGGATCAGCTGTGTGGGAGAGCCAGTTAGCCCTGTGTTTTTCGTATGATGCCTCCACTTTGGAGATACAAATAGTACTTGATTGTTTGACAAAACGTGTTTGTTAATTTTACAAAAAAGTGTTTGATCAGCCAGTGGTTCTGGCTTGTTTCCAAACTCTGAAGCAGTGATGCACTTGAGCTTGGACAGAGGGGGTGGCAAGTTTCCAAATCCCGAAGCAGTGACACGTGGGAGAGGGATTCGCCAGTTCATGTGGGCTGGGGATGGTACCCACAGGAAAGGCTGATAGAGGTACCCAGGGTGGAACACATGGCTCTGCAGACCAATGAGGTAAACTGCAGTCCTCTGTCTGAAACAGTGTCCTTGGAGGCAGAAAATGTGTTCAACAAGGAGGTCAGCTTTCTCCCCAACAAAGGGAGAGTTTCGACGGGACAAGAAAGTGAGCAGCAGTGGTGAGAATGACAGTTTTACGGTTAGAAGGGGTAGACCAGTGACAACGTCCAAGGTGATGGAGACCAGGGACAACTGGGAACCGGTAAGGGACAAAGAGACCAGAGCTGAGTATAGTGGATGCCTTAAATTGAGTGCAGACTGAACAGGCGGATATAAAAGAACGTGTGTCCATGGCTGGTGTCCAGGTGAGCTGGGAGGAGTGGGCCTGCTGGACAGAATCAGGGACAAAAAAATGATGAGTGCTGGGTCAGCCTGTTAGTTCTGAACCCATTTTACCAGTAGATCAAATTTCCAAGTAAAACACGTGCAAATGAAGAAACCATGATAAGCAAAGCAGTCAATTTTTCTGTTGTTGGCTACAAGAACCAACACAAAAGTCTTCACCTACACCCACCGTCTGAGGTTGTGACAACTCAGTGGATTAACTTAACTTTTTCTTGTTGTTTTTGTGTATTTATACTGCACTGCAAACTCAGCAAGCATTGGTTTTATTGTTATACGAAGCCCATTTTGCTCTGGGATCCCCGCCACTATGTCTGTGTTTAATTTACTTGACAGGCCTCTCCCGAAGGTAATGATAAAGCTATATACTGTATGTGTGAAAAAGAAATGGTCAAACTGCAGGAACTAATTTCCTTGGCAACAGTGTGTAATTTTGATTAGCACTCAGCAACTAGCTTGCTAAGACCATGCAAAGACAGCCGTAACACTGGTGGCCTGCTGAGCAGTGAGGCCAAGGCTAATACAGATCAGATTCATGATGAAACATGCTGTGGTGCCGTTTTTATTTTAGAAGCCATGATTGTGGTGATATTCATGGTAGAGGTGAAGCTACCTGGAAGTTGAAAACTTAACACTGTAGTTTCCCTTCGTTTTTTTTCCCATTGTATGACAACAGACATTCAAAGCATCATTAAGAACCTTAATATAAGCTTTGAATGTAAAAACATTTGGTACAGCCCTAGAACACAGTGATCCAACATGGCAAAAAATCTCTTTTACAACTGGCAAAGCAACCTCCTCTGGGACAGTCATGGTGGACATCTCTCTGGTTGAAGAGCTCAACGCACTTTATGTACGCTTCGAAGCTTACACCACCATCAGCCATCAAGCCATTACATCCAGGGTGGGAGCTCCCAAACTTGGCTCGAGTCACATGACTCAACTCAAATCATCCATCCATCCATCCATCCATCCATCCATTGTCTATACCCGCCTATCCCTTTTTGGGGTTGTGGGGGGGGGGGGGGGGGGGCATCCCAGCTGTCAACAGGCGAGAGGCAGGGTATACCCTGAACCGGTCGCCAGCCGATCGCAGGGCAACATATATGGACATACAACCATTCACACTCACACACACCTAAGGACAATTTTAGAGTCACCAATTAACCTAATGAGCATGTTTTTGCTCTGTGAGAGGAAGCTGGAGTACCCGGAGAGAACCCACACATACACGGGAAGAACATGCAAACTTCGGCAACCTTCTTGCTGTGAGGCACGTGCACTACCTGCTGCTCCACCGTGCCGCCTAACTCAAGTCATTCTTATAGTAATAAAATAATAAGTAATAAAATTTAAAAACTTCAGACCTGCTTGACTAACATTTGTAAGACATTTGACTGGGCATTCATGATTTGAGATTTGATTTGAGACAGATGGCTCAAAAGGACTTATTTATTAAATACTAAGTTACTTCTTGTTTTTAAAAAAATATTGAATTTCTGATTGCTGTGCAATGCGTGCAAACCTGACAACCTGCTAAGATATGGCAGAGGACAATGCATGAGGCAGCTACCATGGTGGGGACTAGTCCAAAAATAATAACGTTTGGATTCAAAGATTAAGTTGTTGAGAGTAGTAAGAAGAGAACAGCAGTGAAATCAGGGATGCAACCACTATAACATCCAGTTTCATCCGTCACTACAAAACCCACAATGAAAGGTATGTGGTATGTGTCTTTTTATTATGAAAAACTCACTTTGGATATTATTTTGGGTCTCTGGTGCTGCCACACACATACAAAGTATGTTTGTATGTTAAGTACAGATTTCTGAAAGCAGCTTTCAAACAAGCCGATCAAATTTGGCGCCTACACTGTTACGTAACAAGCGGGCACATTTGCATATTCCCACCCACCAGATACCACCCCCCTTCCTCTCCCCTTCTCACAGATCTGCCATTTTGCTATCGAAAGCACCACGTTAGGAATCATAATGTCAAGGCACCACACCCAGTGTTCTGTTGTTGGCTATAAAGACAAGCACAAATTGGTCCATCAGCTGCCAGCCGCAGAGAACAGAAGAGTGGCATGTCATTTTTGTAGGCAACGTCCCCGCTGCAGTTGGCAAAAACCTGTTGGTGTGCGTTAACCACGTCAAAGTCTTTGAAGCCTCTGTATCTTCCCTGGGTGTCAGAAAACTCTGAAAGTATCTGAAGTACAATGCATGATGGTCAACTGGTTATAATGTCAACATCTGTATTCACATTTTTCTGATTTTGATTCAATGAATCCATCCTTGTACTATATCACCATGTACAAATATTCATGACTGCGGTCAATCTGTAAAATGTTTCATGTGAATAAATGTGTAATATACAGTATTTGCTTAGGAAAAACTTGGCTATATGTTCAATAAAAAATACGATCGGAATTTGTGGCATTGGCTGACTATATTTAGTTTATTATGGTGTACGAAGAGTGAAGTTAAGTAGGTTATTATACATACAACTCACCGCTCTGTCCCCCGTAGCTGTGAAGGACCGTAGTCAGCCCTGTAAATATTGCATGCGTTCTGCAGCGAGAACATGTTTAGGCAAACAGTTTCTAAACCTGGATGGTCGATCATGCATGGAGGCCTTTCCTCCAGCTGTTGCAGCCGTCTTGTAACGTATTATGCATAACACAAGGTGAGTATCTGCAGTGGCATGTTATCTGCAATCATAAGTGTAGATAAAGGTAATGTGACCCGTGGCACCTCCTGGCAGCATATGTTCTCGGGCTCTGACTGCATTGTTGTACACTTTCTACATGTGCACTGATACAATCAAATAAAAAAAATCATGTATCTATAAAGCTAAAGAAATAAGAAACCTTGCATACAAGTATTTGCAACCAATAATAGCACCCATGTTTTAAATTTGAATGTGTGTGCTCTCGCTAGCTACTTTTTTTTCAGCCTGAGATGAATGGCCAGTAGTGCTGGTCAGCAGTCTCCTCTGTGTGCGCTCTGCCCATTCATTAGTAAATGAGACAGAGAGCTGAAACTAACAGCACAGTTAGAGCGGTCAATGTCTCAGCAACCCAGTGGTCGAATTTGATGATCGACACCTCTATTGACCAGTCAGAGTCCAGAGATTCGAGGAGCAGCACCCAGGTTCACCATAGAAACACCACAGACAATCCAGAAGGAAGTAACCCCCCCCCCTAGAAACCATCTCCTCTTTATATAAACAACCAGGACCTTCGGACTCTCTGCTTTCACTTGATACCAGGCTTGTGTGGTTTACATGACGTGGTGAAATCAGAAGACAAGCTAGAGTGGACATACGCTATTTTCGTGTTTTCGGGTATGAATTATGTTTTACTTGGGTGACAGTGCCTGGTAGAGATTTTTAGATGAGTTTCTCCCCTTCATTCTGGTATGCTACAAGCTAGGATTGGTGCTTCCTAGCATGAGTATTGACCGTCTGAACTGTAGGCATGACCCCCTGTATAGGCAGCACTCATATTGAAGAGAAATAAAAATAGGGAGACATTTTTGGACAAACCATTCAGAAGCATCCTGCTGAATTCTCTGAGTCTGAGGTTCTGTAGGAGCCTTCCCTCCCTTCAGGATCCGATTCAGGTTCTAACATGTACTGTTGAACTACGAAAGCACTCGGTCTGTTCATTGCCACCATGTCCGCTACTTTCACCTGGGTAGTGCTATGTGAGTCTAAGGCCGTTTCTCAATACCAAGTACGCCAAGTTCGGACTTGCGAACTTGGCAGTTCGGACTTAGCAAGTTCGACTTGGGAGTACAGTCTCTCCAGAATGGGAGGACGCAGGACGGTCATTCTGCAATTGGAACGGCAGCGTACTTGATGACGTCACCATCTCAGCTCGTCTTCCAGGTTATTTTCGCCATTAATGTATATTTGAAATAAAACGAAATATGATAGAAATCACGACCCTGTATGTTTTGGTTTTCATTAAAAGAATATGAATATTTATTTTCAAGGATTTGTGGCCTATATATTAAGAGACAGTGGCGGGAAAACTGCGGAAGGTTGTTGTAGTAGTGGAGGGTGTGGTAGCAATAGTGGAGTTATAAGTAGTCTATATTTAGACGGTAAAGACAAAACAAACTTTATGGATCAGATTGCATCAGTAATCACTATCGGTTCGCTGTACAAGGCAGCTGAGGAGGAGGCCGGCGAAGTGAGGAGGCGGATCCGCACAAGACGAGCCAGGATGCGGAGGCGGATGGAGAGGAGGCGTGCCTTGTTGGCATGTCTCTCTGGCACTGTTCGTTTGTCTAGTCTGGGTAACCATACATAAAACATTTTATTTAAAGATTTTGATTTATATTTTGTCAGCTGCAGTTTGTAGGGATGTTGAAATGTACTGGGTTATACTGAGAGGTGTTTCAAATATTAGTCTATCCTCATTCATACGGGATGGACAAACACCTCTCAAAAACAGATATTGTAGATAGATAGATATCTACAATATCTACTAGATAGATAGATAGATAGATAGATAGATAGATAGATAGATAGATAGATAGATAGATAGATAGATAGATAGATACTGTAGAGCTGTTATATAACACTACCTTACTAAAACATCATTAGACATTAACCAGACAACCTTCAACATCATGGGAAGTTTGATGTCTGAGACAGTAATCATGTGCGCTCTTACGCAGTCTATCAAGATATGAAAGAACTAGAAACCTTCTCAAGCACTTGAACAAACAGGTCATATGTTACAGGGAAATTTAATTCTAATTCTTTATTCATATCAGACATTTCACATTTAAAAAGACAATTCATATTTAAAACACAATTCCATAAATATTAAATAGTAAAAACACATAGATACAACAACAATTTGTAAGAATTAATAAACAATTCTTTAAAAAAAAATCCTTTCTTTTAACAGGACCATGGCCCCTTGCAGAGATACACACAAATAAACAATAATGTGCCGATCCTGAACACATTTTTTTCTGAAGCGGAGCTGAAACCGTCCTTCAGGCTGTCCAGAAACAGCATCATCATGCTGCTCCAGATGCTGCCCCAAGAGAAATCCCATGGATGGAGCCATGATGTTGAGGTGCTGGTCACACTGTACTGGCTTGCCTGTGGAGCCTCGTACAGAGTCACCGCAGACATATTTGCCATGCCACTCGCCACAGTGTGCAGGATTGCACACAAAATCATTGAAGAAATGATGACGATCCTCCACAGGGTTATCCATTTTCCAAAAGCAGAGCAGATGGAGAAGGTGGGGGCTGGCTTTGCTCACCTTGCTGGCCATGATGGCTTTCGGTCTGCGGCCGGGGCCATCGATGGGTGCCATGTGCTGATCCTTCCTCCTGCAGAGCCACAGAAGAAAAGCTATGTAAACAGAAAGCTTTTCCCCTCAATCATCCTGCAGGGCATCTGTGATGCTAAAGGCACATTCCTCGATGTGTATATTGGCCAACCAGGATCAGTGCATGATGCACTTGTCCTAAGAAGATCGCCAATGTACCACCAGGCCCTGTATCCACCAGCTGGGTACTTCCTCTTGGGAGATGGAGGATACCCGTGCCTGCAGCGTCCTGTTGCGATCATGACACCCTATCGCCAGCCTGTAGCAAGTAAGAACACTCACTCCACACACACACACACACACACACACACACACACACACACACACACACACACACACACACACATATTATGTTGTTACTTTGGTGACTTTGAAATACAACATACATTTTCTACCTGAATTCTAATTAACAGACCAAGTTGAAGCAAGATATAACAGGTACCATGCACGGGCGTGCAACACCATCGAGCGCACTTTTGGGGTCCTTAAAACACGGTGGCGCTCAATATTCCTGAGGGCCCTGGAGATCCGGCCTCGATTTGCCCCAAAGGTGGTTGGTGCCTGCTGCATCCTCCATAACATCTGCATGGCAACAGGTGACATCCTGGAGGAGGAAGAAGAGGAAGGCCCGGCCCCAGATGATGAGGATGACCCAGGCAGCACTGCGACGGATGAGAGGGACCTGTCTGGGAATGGTGCCCGCAGAAGGCTTGCTGCCCAGCTCTCTGCTCCTGAGGAACTGCCTCCATGTCTGGGTGAACATGATTACATCTAGAGAAAAACCCTCTCCAGATGTAGTCATGTTCGCCGGAGTTAAAAAATAATTAAAAACATAATTTAGATGCTATTATAGATACTGTATATTATATATACATAAGATGTTATTACTTATACTATTATAACTTATATTCTATTGGATATTATAATATTATAAGTTATAGATATTGTTACTTATAATATCATAGATATATAAGATAGATTAGATTGATGTGTGTGTAAATATTTTGAATCTGCTGAATGTTCTTTCTGTCTAATTTAAATTCAGCTGCATGACTGTAAATAATTGTCAATATGTTGTATATTCATTAGCTGCATATACTTTTCTGGTTCTAGTTAAATTAAGTTTAACTGCACTACACTGTTAATAACTGTATAGCACTGCAAAAAAAATTACATTTTTTGTTTTGTTGTAAATATATTCACAATACACCACTGCTTTCAAAAATGAAAATCCTGGATTGAATTTTAAACATAACAGAATTTAATAGCAAACAACATAACAACATATTATACCAATACTAGGTGTTTAAAATTTGTCCACCAGTCTCTCAAACAGGGCCAATTATCTTTCTGCTCTTTCTGATGCTGCCCTTTCTCTCTCTTCCTCTCTGGCCAGTGCCTCTCTTTCCCTCTCATCTTCTTTTTCTGCCTGTTCTTTTAAAAAGTTCAGCAGATCGCCCTCCCTGGACCTCTTCCTGGTCTGCCTGGCCCTGCTCTCTCCTGCAGAAGGGGTAGAGGCCGAGGTGCTCACCACACCACCTGCAGTGGCAGTGATGTTTGCCGCAACAACCAGGGGCGGACTAATTGAGTGCTGCCCCTGGAGTGCAGCATCCATCTCACCATACTCCCAGCCTCTACCTCCCGGCCTCTACCCCTTTGCCAGTTGGTGGGTCTCTTAGCTCCTGAAATTAAGTTTTTAAGAAAGAAAGAAAGAAAGAAAGAAAGAAAGAAAGAAAGAAAGAAAGAAAGAAAGAAAGAAAGAAAGAAACATACTTTTATTATCACATCACATGACATGTTGCACACTATATGCTTCACGTCATGCTTCCCGTGAAATTAATTCCTCTGCATTTGACCCATCCTGGTCGTCCTTCCTCCGCGACAGACCAGGAGCGTTGGGCTGCCAGCCGACGCCGGTGCCCGGGGACCCAACTCTTTGTCACCATTGGTCAGGTAGTGATCTATTTTATGGAGGATACCCCAGGTGAACACGGGGAGAACATGCAAACTCCACACAGAAAGGCCCCTTTCCTCAAGCTGCAGGCACCGAAGGCATGGTGACACGCCTCCTGCGCCCACAGCCAGAATTGAACCCGGGACCTTCTAGCTGTGAGGCGAAAGTGTTACCACCGTGCCACCTAAATATTTGATTGTAAAACTGATTGTCCTGGCATATTAAAGTAAGTAATTTGTTTAAAATAATTCAAGCTCTCAGAATAATACCGAGCACAGAAACTGGGATATTACCTTATATTTGTCTTTCAAGTTGTTCCATTTTTTTTTGCTTGCTTGGCTGTTATGCCCAAGCCCAAAGTGGCAACAAAGTCCCTGGGAAAAACAAATACAGGAATAAGTGAGGTGACACACAACTTCAATAAAATGCTAACCATTATGAATGAAGACTGCAAAAATATGGCTCTAATCCTTGCCCAGCCATACAAGCAATGATACAAGCACTTAAAATCAATACTCACTCCCATCCTGACTTCGCCGAATTTCGTCGGCCGGTGAAAAGGGCCTCATTACCCGCCCGCCACTGAATCAGGGCCCGGGTTTCCTCAGTTGTCCCTCGATTAAAATATTGCTTTTATTAATCTGAATGCACAATGACAGCCATTATAACAAGTATAGTACGTTTGCACAGCATGGAAAATGGACAAGCAAGCAAAGATTTGGTCGAAAGCACAAAGATAGCGCTCTGGTAATAAAAATCATTCATCTTCATTCCGCCCTAAGCCAAAACAATTTCCCCTTGACATATAATACATCAGTTTCCGAGACTGAAGATTGCCTGTTACATGTGCGGAAAACGAATTATATCGCATGTTTTACTACTACAGAGATATCACAGCCAGTGGCAGATTTCAAAAGGTTATGCCGGAATAAGGCTGTTTTCAGCGGGGTAACATGATTATTATCTGCCGGACTACACATCTCCGAAAACTTTGGAGCAAAATTTAAACTACACGCTATCGTGATAAATCGACCACAGATTTTAAGTTTTAACATCCACTTTCTCACATAAAATAATCTTAAAACCACATTCCATACTACTAAAACAGCAGTATTTCGAAACTTGTAACTTACAGTTGTGAGTCCTCTCCTCCGCCATCGTTGCTACGAAATGCATTCTGGGATACATGGCTGCCCCAAGTCCACACAAGTCACCATCCGATGCATCCTCGATAAAATGGGAGGGGCAAGAACACATCCGGGTATTTGTGTGTACTTGGACTCAGAGTGATGACGTTTCTCAAGTACACAAGAACACAAGTACAGAAAAGAACGCATATTGAGAAACGGCCTAAGCCCTCCCCGTTACCATGGTAACATGGGTGGGGCAGCAGCAGCTCATTTGCATTTAACGCTACAGATACCAGAAACAGCACATTCTGAAAGGGACTGAAACAGAGGGAAATAGAGGGAGGTGAGAATCATTTCCTAAAAGCTATTTCCAGCAAACAGCTTCAAAAACATGTTTTATGGAAATCATAGACCTATGTAACTTATTGACAAAGCTTCATAATATGGGACCTTTAACTGGAATACAGCAGGACCTGTGGGACTGTCTATGACACATCATGGATATAATGGGCCTGAGTCAGAGGTCAGAAAGATGATATTCACGAACTTGTCATTTCGTAATATGTGTGTCAATATGTCTGTATCTATATGAAAGTGAAATAATATGTTTTTCTAAAAGTAAGTATGAGAAGAAGTTCTCTTATTAAAGTAATAGACCAGTGTAATTATGAGCTGCTGAGTGTATGTGTCTGAGAGAGAGACAGAGAGAGGAAGCTGGGGGAATGACTGGAGGTCTCTCAGCTTTCCAAATCCTGAAAAAATCTCATCATGAACCACTACTGCTGCTGCTACTGCTGCTTCGGTCGCTTGGCCAACCCTATATGTTCGTGTACGTGTTTGTGTGTGAAGGGCAGGGATTGAGCCCAAATGCAGTATGGCCAACACACAGGAACCACTCTTATAACAGGAAACCAGGGCAGCATTGTACCATGTTGAGTTAGTTTGAATCTCAGAAGGATTTACTCTGTCAGTGCAACCTTGTCATAATTTAAAATGTCACAGACACTATAAAAAATAATGGTGTCATAAGAGATCACCCTAAATATTTGCAGTAGACACTAATTTTGATTCTACTGTATTTGAAAGTGTTTTTTACACAATAGACACTTCAAAATAGGTCTGAAACATGCATGGTTGAACCTGAAAGCTGTGCTTGTTTAATTGTAAAAATTTTATTGGTAATTTTTAATCTCACAATCAGAGTCAGAAATACTTTCTTGGAAATTGGGTTACGTTGCAGTTTCTCCATTCTAGAAAAGAAATATGTAACAGCATTACAATAAATTATGGCAAAACAGGTTAAAATAAGAGTCTGTAAAATATTTGCATTCACCTATACGCTGCACGCCCCATTTAAATAAAGCAAAAAAAATTTTGGATTAATGCATACATCATGCTTTTATTATGATTTAATCCTGCTTTTATTTATGTTAAAAATTTAGGGTCTGTAGGTAAGCCTTCATGTATTATTCGATTCACACAGAAGAACCAAATTACCCTATGGCTATTCTGTACAATCAAGTGGGACACAGGAGCCCCCTTAAATGCAGTTACCCTTGAAGTCATACCTAACCATGTAAGATGTGATGGTGGCTGCAAAAGCATTTTCGGATTTTCACACTAAAGGCAACTAACCCTCATTAACTGAGTAATGAGGTAGACTTTCTGCCGTTTCTCTATTATCCTTTGGCTTTCGATGTGCTCTTACTACCCCCAGTAGTTAGAAGCTACTGTGAAAATTTTAACATTTGTTAACTTAAATATTATGTGCATCTATTGCTCAATGACTATGATCAATGAATAATACTAATAAATTTTACCTATATATAGCACAATTCAAGCATACAATGCAACACAATGTGCTTAACATAAATACAAAAAATAACGTGGTAAAACAAAAAAAACAAGGAAAATTAAATTTAATTAAAACAAAACAACAGGACAGGACAAGATAAAACAGTCCGAATCTGATAATTAATCATCAAGGTGAGATTTGTTTTTCAACACTTCCCATAGAATTACCTTTCTTTGCCTTTAAAGCACTTACTGTTACTTGCTTCACAGCAAGTCTTTCTGTACATCTGTACACAACCTTTTTGTATTAGGATTCACTAGCCTGTCTTGTCATAGTGTCTTCCTTTTCTCTTTTCCCTTGTGTTATTTGGCTGTCTGTTTGTTTCCCTGTCTGTCTAAGCTAGATGTGTCCCTGCACTCAGCCAGCTTTGCCTAGTCAGCAGCACACCCGGCGCACATCAGCCTGATTATGGCAGAGTATTTCAGGAAGACTCTAGGCTCTACCTTTTGCCAGACTGTCCTGATTCGCTTGTGGTTTCCTAGTTCGTTTCCATTATGAGTATTGCAGCATTCCGCCAGTTCCCTCTATTCTGTGTGTGTTCTTGTTTTTGTGAGTTAAATGTTGAATTTTTGTATGGACTGTCACTTATGTGTGCCTTTTCTTTCAGTGCCTTCCTGCCTTGTCAGCATTTGAGTTTAGCCTCACCCCGTTACACGATAATCCTTTTGTTTGTAGTTTTCCACTCCTTGAGAGTTCATTTTGTCTTTTTTTAAAAAACAAAAAAAACAACAAACAAAAAACCTGATTTATCAAACGTGCGTATGCACAGCTGTAAGTACTCTCTGATGATAAATCCCACCTGTTCTAAACTACCCTGCTCGTGCACGTGTAGGATTATTTGCATTCAGAAATGCCACCAATTGACCATATATGGTCGCAGGAATCCCTTCTAAAATGCGTAAATGGACTTTTCTCCCCTCCGAAATCATGGCAAAGAGGGCGAAGAAAAGGAATTTTACCAACACCGAGATAGAAGTACTGGTTGGAGAAGTGGAGGCACTCAATGCAGGTGTTACCAACAAAAGAAAAAAATTCGGCTTGGGAGAAAGTAACAGCTGCAATTAATGTTGTTGGGTCAGAGGAAAGAGCAGTGTCAGAAATAAAAATGAAATGGTCTGACATCGAAATCAATGCCAAAAAATGTGTCACTGACACGAATCATCTGCAACTGCAGGAGGACAAGCAGAAACTAGTCTGTCACCCATGCCCGTATTGTTGGCATAATCAGGGACACAACACTACATAGGATTATTCCTGATGGAGACGCAGATGCTCTCACAGCTGCACCATTAACCAGTCACACTGCAGGTAAAACAAAAGCTGGGCTGAGGTGTTTGACAAATATTTATTTAGTTTAAATTGTGAAGATTGTAATCATAATGATAATGTGGTGTCCGTTAAATAACACAGAAACTCAAGCCAGTCCCGCTAGCCGGGGGAGTCGGTGGAACCAAAGCAGCCGGGGCCATCCCAACCCCAATCGGTGCATCCACGGAGGCAGTGCTGCACAACCAACAAGAAACAACCAGATCTATAAATTAAATAAAGGATCAGCTGACAATCATCGCTAACACTTTACTGAAAATCCACTAGTCACTGGCACAGATTGCTTTGTACGCAACACACATGTTAAATAGATAAACTTTAAAATGCTGAATGATTTGTCACCTTTCATAACTGGCTAACAAGCAGACTTGCCTAAAATCTCTGTATGATCCTCTCTCTTATTTGAATGGCAGCGGCATTAGGGGGTGGGACAGGCTCTTCATTGGGCATCGGCTCATCTGCTTTGGGGGTTTCTGGAGGGACACCTTGTCTGATGGCCAAGTTGTGAAGCAGGCAGCAAGCCAAGATTATATGGTAGACTTTTTCAGGCTTATCCTGAAGTGCCCTCCTGCACTGGACAGACACAGCCATCGGCCTTTTAGCAAAGGCATCAAGACACCTGCCTTGATTCGAACCAAACAAGGCAGGTGTGAATACACCCTAAAATTCTATTGAGGTTCTGAGCCTGTTGATTGCCAGCTATGCCAACAACTTGATTGTGATTTATAAAAATAAACTTAGCGTGAGAATGTGCGCACTGGTACGCCAAATTTGATGCTATTGTACGAACATTTTGGAGACAGGGGGAACTGGCGGTGCAGATGGTGAGGTGGTGAACTGAAGCCAGATTGATCTCATACATTTAATGTCATCACATATCAGACTTATAGACCCGCGTAATCATAAACAACCAAGTCTGCAGTGTCATAGATGTGTTCCTTTAGTGAGGCCTACTACTGTATGCACAATGTTCATATATCATACTTCCATCTTCAAATGATACAGAGCAGTGGATGGCACTGATGGATTAGTATTAATTGTGACAAGGTGTGTAACAATCATTCAGTTTGCTGAGTAAGCATATAAATAGTGCAGTGACACTCGTGCATAATGCTGCACAATGGATGCGCTGGCACTGCTGGAAGATCACGCAAATGGTAGGATCAGGATGGAGAGAAGTTTTAGGGACCACGGAGATTTCCTGGCCCATGATGATGACTGGCTAATAAGCCAATTTAGATTCCCTAGAGCGGTGCTCTTGGATCTATGTGCTGAACTGGGCCCAGTGTTAGATAGACCCACCCGCCGGAACCGCGCCATCCCGGTGCATATCCAGGTGCTGACTACTCTGGGGTTTCTGTTTACTGGTTCCTTTCAGCGGGAATGAGCCGTCAGGTAAGTGTTTGATATGATTAATATTATATAATGTTACGTTGTCTGTCTAAAGCCCCTTTTGGGTATGATATAATTCAGTTAAATTATGTCCTTAGGTCTGGGATATCGCAGCCATCCCTCAGCGCCATAATACCTGCTGTTTTGGATGGCATTGTAAAAATGACCAGTCAATACATCAGGTTTCCTTACACTGTGGGTGAACAGGCCGACAGACACACACACAGGGAAAAAGGGAGAGGAGACACACTGGGAGAGACAGGAAGGCAGGATCCTAACAATTTCAGTCTCCGTAAAATTTTCTTTTCTCTGCCATGATCAATTGGAAAATGCCATTGATCAGCAGGCATATTTATATGCAAAGACATTCATGAGGTACTTTGCATTGACCATTCATGGTAAAAATGTGGGTGTGTCGGGGGCAGGATGTGAGGTGAATCCACCTGCACAATCTTCCAGGTGGACTGTGATTTATAAAGGGAAAATTGCGTGCAGGTGGGGGTATGCATGGTTTTATAAATCTGAATATTTTTTGGTGTATGCCATTTTCAGCTTTTGGGCGTACGCACACTTTTAGTGTGGATTCTACGCAATGTTTTATCATGCCACATTTCCACTAGCGCGGCTTGACTTGACTCGACTCTACTCTACTCGGTTGTTTTGTGTTTCCATTAGGGATAGTACCTGGTACCCGGTACTATTTTTAGTACCTGCTCTGGCGAGGTTACAAGCGAGTGGAAGCGATACTATATGTGTGACGTTAACAGCCTGTTGGCCACTGATTGGCCGGAGAGTGTCGTCACTGGTCTGCAACGTCCAACACCGGAAAAACAATCCCGCCCCCTCCATTGTAACGCCGGGCAACAGCAACCGCTGACTTTATTCTTTATTCTCACTCGAGGGAAATGGCTGCTCGTAAAATATCACCGTGGTCCGTCGACGAGGTCCAGACTTTTCTGGGTTTGGTGGCAGATGAAAGAATATAACAACGCCTCGATGTCCTCCATTGTTTGTCGGCTCTGTTTGCGTCGCGTACAAATTGACGTCATGGCAGTTTCACGCAGCCGTGGTATGATGACCCCGCCTACGTTGAGGAGGTACTATGAAGTACTCAATTGTAATGGAAACTCAACCAAACCAAGTAGAGTAGAGTAGAACCGAGTCGAGTAGAGCTGGAACTGTGTAATGGAAATGCGCCATGAATGAGGCCCCAGATCTTTTCATTCAGCCATCTCTTCAGGACCTGCCTTACTCATTGTAGGTATTTTGCTATTAGTAACTTATATATATGTAGCTGAGTGGAATATATACTGTGTCCAATTTGGCCACTAGATGCCACCATGCCCTTTCGGGTATCCCCTGGTTGCTAAGGCAATTATGCGTGAGAAAGCAGGAAGTGGAGAGTCTTCCCATTCTGAATCACCCAAATGCTCTCCTGTCAGCATGTTCTTGAAAGGCGATTTCAACCACATGTGTCGAGTACCTCGCTGACACTGTACTGGTTACAAGAAGTCTGTAAGGTTAACACATTCTGAAAGTCATGTGAGTCCACTTCACAGAAATACATAGTGAAGACAATTAAAGTTAGCATACCTCAGTCATATTAGGATTGGTTTACATACTTCATATAGGCAAAACAGAGATTGGTGAAATCTTTTGAATGTTTGAATAATGAACCACACTTGTGGAGTTATTTTGGATCTGAAGTTGTGAACCCATTGGTTTGAAGAGAGTCTGTTAAAATTTAAACAAATCAAACACTCTAAATACATTTAACGCTGCTCCTTCCGCTTTATTAGTAGCATTTGGACTTGCCTTTGGTTCTAGAAGCCTTTTCACCTCCCAGTCATATATCCTCTTGTAGGATTGGGGAATATTTTCCATGTTCACCTTTGTTTTTGCCTCCAAACTCTAACTATGTTGGGGGTTTGTTTCCCACCTACCTGATTGTCTGACAATTCATTCCCAGATCTAAGCAATTAGCTTTACTGAATTAATGAATTATATTAGGAGGGCCAAAACTTCTAAGAAACCATATGACCGTTAAGACCCATGTCTTCATTGTGATTTACTATTCTTGATATCTTAACTAACATAGCTTAAAGTACCCTTGTTTATCTGGATGAATAATTCCTGACACACAGACAGTATTAAGGAGGAAACCATTCTGCTGTACATGTATTGTTTTGGGGTTTTTTTTCTCCAACAACAGCAGCATTGTGTCCTGCTGTAATTGCCATTCGTGAAACAAAGTCCCAGCTAATGACTCAGTGTTATCAATGAAGCTCATGCTGGTGGGTGGCAAACAAAAAATAAGGCAACAGACTGCTGTCAATCTGCTGAACAGGAAGAGACTGAAAGCACAGAGAAGCAGTAGGAGAGGCGGCAGCTGAGGAGGTGGCTTGTTTTCTCCATTGCATAGCAGCTGTCAGGAAGCATGCTCATGGACACACACACACACACACACACACACACACACACACACACACACACACACACACACACACTTATTTGTAGCAAGTGTAAAAGTGTTGTGACAAAGTTGTGTGAGGTTTGTTCTGCTCTGCAATGGCTGACACAATAATAAAGAATAAGAGTATGGTATGAACAATGTATGCTAACTTGATAGTACATTTGTATTCATAGTAGAAATGCAAACAACTCATTAACAATTGAAGATTTTGAAAGATACTCCTGTTTATTGGATATTTAGATAAAGGTGTTGATATTATTTAGAGTTGCCATTTAACCTTTTATAACAGACATATCTGTGTTATATCAACAAAAGCAAGGATGTAATTTATAACATTAATTAAATAACAATTAACCAGTTGCAGTGATCTTGCATGTTGATCTGATCTTGCATGGTTGCCCCTCAGACACTGAATGGAATCAAGACACCATTAATGTTATTAGTAACACCTGCTACTAATAACAGATGTTAGTTTTGAGTCAAAGAATGAAAAAGGTTCATGACAGGGAGACACAAACACAGACAGACAGACAAAGACAGACTGACAGACACAGACAGACACAGACAGATACAGACTGACAAACACAGACAGACAGATTCAGACACAGACACAGACAGACAGTTAGTAACACAGTACAAATACGTGTCTGTTAATAAATACAGGATGAAACAGTGTCTAATGGTGATCTAAATTCAACTTAATACATTATCTACTTCATATGTCCTAAATTAATGCACAGCTTGAATTATGGCTTTGTGGATATAGGCTGTATCTTCACCCCTCCTTTATTTATATGAATACATGTCTGTTAATAAATACAGGATGAAACACTTCATGTTGAAGTCATGTTTGTGTCAAAACGATTGGTTGCATTTGGTTTTAATGAGGTTAGAAAACAAAAATAAAGCTGTGAAATTAAAATAAAGAGGAGTCAGAATTGATTAATTTTTGTCCTCCAATTTGATTAAAACTGAAAAGCAAGGACTCCAGGAAGAGTAGCCACAGTTTGTTCTGTTAAGGTTCAAGTAGTCAGCCTTGGCTGCAGCCTCTCTCAGCAGGTAGTCTCCTCAAAACTATCAGCAGTATGGCAGGTCAGTCACAGTGAGCCATTTTCAATGTTAGTTATCTTTGCATCTTGTCATGATCACGTAACACTTGTTTAATCAGCTACTATCTCCCCCATGCTCTTTTTAGTGTCTATACTCTCAGATCAATACAGCCCACCTCCAGCAATACCATCAGCAGCAGCCTCCATACCAACCCCCTCAACAGAAGCTGTTCAATGTACCCCATCAAGCAAAACAGAGACTAATTTTGCTTTGCACTGGCTAGTGCCGTGATTTTGCTTGGTACTTTGATTTTTTTATTTTTGTACCTGAATATTTTATAAAACATGTAAACTTCTTTAAACTGACATCATCAAAAATTGACACACAATCCCAATTTGCATTTGTATAGCTTGCAGCATTTACATTTGCATTTTAATACCTCACGGTCACAGGGGCTGAGAGAGAACTTCCAAGGCAATATACAGTGACGATAATTGACGGAAATGCTACTTTTCATGCAGTGTGGCCTCTAACAAATATATTAGGTGTGGACAATGATATGGTATGTTGTGATTCCATGTTACATTCTTTATGAATGTGGGTTGCTACCATTCAACCGGTTATATTGCAAGGTATGTTTCTGTACGGTGTTTCCAATTCGTGATCCATGTGCCCCCTTTTAACTTTGAGCACCTTCCCCTCCAAAGGTCTCTGCATGGCCCTGACATGCAGACTATCTTCTCCCTCTCCCCCACGCTACTCTCCCCCAGTCTTCATTTTCTTCTTTCATTTTTCCACCCCTTCTCACTCTCTCTTCTGCCACCTTTCTCCCTTAGTACTTTGCTTGCACAAAAGATGGTTCTAGTAATCATCAGGGTTGTGCAGATAGATAAGTGGAACATTGTGACAAAGTCAAAAGAAAATAATTAAAAAAAAAACATACAGAAAAAGGTCTTAAACAATGCACATATCAAACAAAGACCATATATATTCTTGGGTACTCCAGTATATAGATTACATCTGCAGCAAGGTACTTTACCACTACTACTTTACATTGTTACTATTTTTCCTTTGAGACCGAGGTCATTTGGACAACAAATATTATTTTTCCAATCTATAAGAGAGCTTTCAGCTTAAAGGTGCGAAGGATACTTTAATTATAAAAAAAAGCCCATCTACATTCAGTGGTTTTTCCATTGTGTATTAGGGCTCTCATTTTTTATTTGAAATTGGAATTTTTGATAAAAATTGATATTCAAACTGTCTTGATCTGATTGTTTGATATCAATGGACGAATGTGAATCATGCCAACATATGTGTTATTGTGCACATGCATAATATCAACAAAATAGGTCTGCAGTTTTAAAAATGCACAGCGCTAGTTGTGGTTAAAAAAAATTTGACAATGAAAATGTGACCTCTGTGTCTGTTCAAAGATGGCCTCTGGTGTCAGCTGTGCTCTTGTTCAGGGAGTCCCACTGGAATGTTTCTGATCATCTTTTTATCATTCACTCCTTCAAAGTCAAAGTAATTATTAAGGAATCATTGGACAACCTACGAAAGATCAGGAAGGCCATAGGATAGTTTTTAAAGATTCTAACTTTTTCACTCAAATTTTTAAATCACAAAAAGGGTTCTCACACAATAAGAAATAATATCCCTCTTTAGTTATCCCAACTTGTTTATTCTATTGAACTTACTGTGCCATGATGTTTTGAATATCAAACTCAGCTGTTTAGGTTTTCCAAAGTCACTTTGTTTGTCTTTGTGCCTAAATCTCCACAGGAATGAAGGTACACAAGAGGAGAGCATGAAGCATGTAAAAGAGTCCAGTATCCATTGGTTTATGTTAACATCTGGATTAGTGCTGTCAATTGATTAAAATATTTAATCGTGATTAATCTCATGAATGTCATAGTTAACTTGCGATTAATTGCAAATTAATCGCACATTTTTATCTATTCTAAATGTCCCATTAATTATCATTTTAATACTCTTATCAACATGGAAATGTGGACAGGCTTGCTTTGTGCAAATGTTTTTTTTTATTGAAAACAACGTGTAGTGATATATTTCAGACTAACATTCTCAATTTGAGCAGTCATTCACATTTGAATGAATCAAATCTCAAACAATTTAACACTGTCAATAAACAGATGACAAAAAAATAAATACTTGGTTACAAAAAAGCACCTTCAACAACCCTTTCTAAGGGATCAAAACAGGGTGATTCAAGATAAAGTTACAAAGTGCACATCATTGTAAACTAGGACTCCCTATAGTGCAGTTAAACCATGGCTTAAACTTTCCTTTCTTAAGTTTCCTTTGAACATACAAGCAGTCAGACTATACTGCCCTTCTATTTATTCACCAGAAGCTTATCAACCCAGCCTCTTATTTCTCTCCAGAAAGAATGAATATTACTTGGCTATGGCTGCAGAAAGCTTGTTCTTTGTTGCGGTATCCATATGCCTCTGTCAAAAGCCATCCATTGTCGCCTGGTTTTGACACAGAGGCGGCGGAGAATTCACATTTGCGGTGTGTTTGGCCATAAAGTGGTATTTCAGACTGGATGTGCTACGGTGATAACTCAGTTCACACTGACAATACACACAGATAACTTTGGTGTTGTCAGTCGACCCAACGTTACTTAGCAGTGGCCAGAGCTTATAAAAAAACTACAATTTCACTAGGTTACAAAGAATGTTAATCTTGCGATAAAAAAAATGACGCCGTTAAAATTGATTTGCGTTAATGCGTTAATAACACAATATTTTTGACAGCACTAATCTGGATATGATAATTGTTACAAATGTAATTTCAAAGGGTTAACATGCAGTAACCTTGTTAGCATTCTAAAGCAAAAGAGTTTTTCAAAACATTAGAAAGGCAACTTAATGTCCAACAGCCAGTGACTACGTCCCACTGGCTGCCATTTTTGGTGTTTTACACCTTTGATGTCTGCAATTGCACAGATAACAGCTATTAAAATATGAAATGGCAATGTTGTACAAGTTTCGTTGTTAAAAAATAAATGTCAGTGTTCCTGATGATTGCCCGTTCCATTCATTATCAAAACAATTTGATAAGTTTAAAGAACAGACAACCGGCATTTATTTGACCCAAGGTATTTTTCTTGTGAATGACATGAAATCTTTCTTTGTTTTGAATTAAGAAGTCAAGTGAAGTCAATGAACAACTTAAAACACTGAATTGAATGAATGGAATCCGGTAAGTTGTATCAATATTCTGAACTGGCATATGCGAGTTGAAATACATTCTAGTCTTATGTGGATTTTACTTTTAAAATCTTCAGACAGCAGAGAAACTTGCAGTTATTGGTAATATATATTGGTAATATTGTATTATTTTACTTATTTTTCGTCATATGTAAAACAGCAACCCTGTCTCCAAGAAATTATTTAATTTCAAAAAAATTAATAGACAGCTGCAATGCAGTCTGTCCAATCCCAGCCTTCTATCCTCGCTCCCTCTCCATTTCTCTGTCATTCATCCTTTCCCTTACTTTACTCTACCCCGCAACATATTTTCTTAGTCTCATCCTCTTATCCATCCCTCTTTCCCTTTCCTTCCATCTCATATGTATTTTACCTTCCTCTTTGCTCTCGTTATCTTTGTGCTCCTCTGTCAATCCCCCTTTGTTTTTCTCTCTGCTTCCCTCTCCATTTTTGTATGCTTATTCCCTTTAAGCCCCCAACCCTTCAGTATGAAGGATTACCCATGAGGCCAAGCTCAATAGCTTCGAAAGCTTCCATTTTGAGTTTTATTTACCCTGGAAAGACTTTGCTCAGAGCCCCCAGAGAAGCATGGCAAGCCATTTTCTTTTGTGTATTTTAACCTTTACTAACCATAGCAAGGCTGACTGAGCACACTGGCTCTTTTCTATAGAAGAGCATGGCTTCTCATTCACACACAGATCAACACACCAGGATGTGAGCAGCTCAGTATAGCCACAGCCTGTTGCTGTGTGGGGTTGTGGTACCTGTGTAGGTACAGCAGCGTAGACCTTTGAAGAAAAAAAAAAAAAGAAAAAAAAAAAGACATAGTCAACTGGTGAGCTTCATTGCTCGTATTAAAAAATCAATTCAATTCAAATAAGGGATTGTTCAGCAGGAATATCACCTACCAATATATCCAGGTATCTACTGTACAGTTTCAAGGCAAAATATTGCTGATTGTTATAAAACCTCTTTTTGCGTGCTTGGCCTCCCCTATAGCTCAGTTGGTAGGGTTTGTGCCCCATGTATTGAGGCTATCAGTCCTCTGCAGCGGCTGCAGGTTTGACTCCCACCTGCGGTTCATTTGCTGAATGTCGTCCCCTCTCTCTCTGCCCCCTTTCCTGTTGTACCTTCATCTGTTGCTATCATAAAAGCCCCCCCCCAAAAAAAATTATTAAAACAAAAAAACTATTACAATTCTTTTACATTTAGCCTTAAACACCTATCCAAGGCAAACCCAAAGTAAACTGAAACCATCTTGAGTACATGGATGATTTTGTTCTCTTTTAAAAGGTCACACCCTGAAGTGTTATTCCTAGCAGTCAGGACCACTGTAAGTAAAACCTGGAAAACTTCTATTACTTACTGCTCTGTGCTTCTTCAACAGTAATAAAAGTTTTAATAGGTTTTAAGTTTTAATATTTTTTTTTCTCCCTGAATATTATTTTGCAAATAGGCCAGCAGATGACAATATCTGGGCCTTGTTAGCTGTAAAACACAATGGGACCACAGCATGAAGCCTTACCATAGACCAAGTTCAATAAAACTGATAACTGCTACAAAAAATGAATATTATCTGGATCTTTTTCTAATGGTTTGTCTCTGTGTTCTCTAAAAAAGCCATTTATGATATTTGTCTAGTTTAATATCTATATTTAGACTTAGGCAATCTATATTTAGGCCATCTACACTCATATTTAGACGTGTTTTTGTATTGAGGCCATTTACTATATTTATCATTTCAAACCCTGTGTAATATGCCTATTTTCCCTGAATTCCTTGATTTAACTGTAAATTACCCACTGAGGCAGAATGTACTACATTTTGGAATATCATTGGCTATACAAAGTGCCAGTCATCTGCACAATCAGTTGCAACTGGCTCGGTCTTCACTCAAAAGAAGAGAATGAGGCACTTGCGTAAAACATGGACTCTCATTGGCTGTTGTTGGCTGTGGAGATGAAATAGAAGATCCTAGTTGGTCAAGTAAGATGTCAATCGAATGGTCCGAGTGGCCAGCAGCCATCTTTAGATCAATATGTTGCCTCTGCATGCCTTTTCTTAACACTGCTGCTGTTTAATCATGGAGAGATTCTGTGAGTCAACCTCATTTTAACCTATAATGGAGTAAAGGGGCCTTCACATGATAAGAAATTTGCTCTTCGCTCACCGCCAGGTAGGGTGCAGAGGCGCTGAGTGGAGGCGGCGGAGCTCAGGTATACGTCATCAACAAGTGCGAGCGATTCACCGTTGCTAGGCAACACAAGTACTTCCTCTCACTCCGGAAAGCTAATCGTTGTTTGTAAATTATTATACACAATGTATCTGAGTTTGTCGCAAAAGAAGGCCCTTGCAGTACCACAGTAGTAGCAGACGCAGTGACTACTGCGTCTGCCTGGAATAGCGAATGTACACAAACAGCTAAGCTAACGTTAGCATTGTATTAAGCTTAACGGTAGTTCGTAAACGCTGCCTGGAGCTGTTATCTCATTGGTTGCGCTTTAAAAAGGTCAGCGGGAAATGAGGTCAAAGTTCAAGTAATTTGAACTTTGAGCGCAGCGGGAAGCGGCAGATCCGAGCGGTGCGCCACGCCAATGGGACAGCCGGCGCAAAGCGTTTTTACCGCTGATCATGTGTAGGGGCCTTAAGTGTTTTAAGCAGATGACATGGTTTTGTTGAAATTTTCAACCATGTTATCAAAAAAGCAGTCATAACTTAGTGACTCAAATGATCTCATAATATTGCAGAAGTTTACAAGAGTTTGAAAGCGGACTAAAGCCAATGTACAGTAATTATAATGATTTGGTGACAAGAACTGGAGCATGGATAATGTTTGCCAAATGAGTGACCAAAAGGTAATCTGTGTTTATTAGAACCAATCAGGTTTTGCAGAGTTGCATCAGAAAGCAGGAATGAGGGCTTTGCATTTTTTTCATATTCAGATTTGATTCACCTCTCCTTTGTCCCCCCATATACCCTTCCCTCTCCCCAAATCCTGAGTTGTGTTTTACAGCCTCTTTGTGACCATGCTTTCAAAATAATACCATAAAACAGTTCGTCACTCAAACTAAGAACTCCAGGTGGCGGAGAGTGGTGTATGTCATATCTTATGTTGCAGGACAGCAGAGGCTTTGGTACCAAAACAGAGCCTGGAGCTTTGGACACAGTTTCCCCAGGATTATATTTGGGACATGTTTTTATTTCAAAAAACACAATTTGCCCTTGTCTCCATCACTTTCTTCCTTCTGACATTTCACACTTCTCTACATCAGTCCTTCTTCCCTCTGTCTTATTTCTCTCATTCCCTCCAACCAGCTTCCACCTCTCTTTGCTAAAACTGTTGACAGCATTGTTTGTGGATTGTCTGTTCTGAATTGTTTCAGAACAGACAGTGGTTGACTTTCCTTCAATGTCATTCTTAGATGCTTGGAAAAGAAGTAACAATATCATTACATCATTGTATTGTTCTGTTGGCAGAAATGTCAGACAGATATTTCAATAACTTACCAGTTGAAACCAAAACTATTTTTACCACCAGCAAAAGTGATGTTTTTTAATGTGGTTTGGGTGAAATGACCCAGTGATTTCTTTTTTCTTTTTTTGTCCACAGTCAGAATGGCTGCAACTATACAAATTTTACCCAAGCTGTGAGATGCTTGGTTTTTCCTTCAACACTGGGAAGCAGAACATGATCCAGATTTCTACTTCTGGAAAATAAATCGCTCTATTTCACACAATAAACGAGAAGTGTTTGTAGCTCACTTTTGTTTCTTTTGATCCTCCTGACTACCCCTGCAACGCTGCCCCTATACCAGATGAAATCTTTATTCCTCCCTTAAAAATAGACACATTCACTATCATTTTTTGATCTCCTGTGCAGAAGTCTCCACTGAGCCAGTGTTCCTCACTGCAACAGGGTCATCAGTGTGACCAACCTGAAAAAAATAGGATATCCTAAGTGGTGTACTCCGATTTCATGTATATGTCTGTCTCTTTCCTTCTCTTTTCTCTTTCCTGGTCTCTCCTGTCATGTATCCCATCTAACCTGTCTATTTTGTCTAGCTCTCTTACATCCATTTTGTCTCTTCTCTTTCCTCTTTCCTACTCGTCTTGATTTTTTTCTTCCCACTACCATTCCCTCTTCCATCTCCTGCTCAATTCAATCCCTTCATATTCTCCACTTTGCACTTATCCATCTTTTCCATACTTGTGTGGTTAATACTGTTGCCAGGTCACTCAAAATGATTTCAAAACACACACACATACAAAGTGGATGCATGTGGCAGCAAAGTTTTGCAGCCATACTTACATAAACTCACACACACACACACACACACACACACACACACACACACAGGAGCAAGAAAGGATGATGACTGTGTGTGCATCTTTGTGTATGTATGTGTGTGCAGCCTAAGGGGAGTTGTGTTTTTGCTAAATTTATCACTCCAGTTCATCTCCCAGGAGCTGAAAACCCAGGCTAGTCCCTTTGTTAGCTCAACCATGACTGCATGGTGTGTGTGTGTGTGTGTGTGTGTGTGTGTGTGTGTGTGTGTGTGTGTGTGTGTGTGTGTGTGTGTGTGTGTGTGTGTGTGTGTGTGTGTGTGTGGTCATATATTACTCACATTGTGGGGACTCTGCATACTTGTGGGGACAAAATGCAGTTCCCCATAATGTAAATCATTCAATTTTATGGTGAAGACTTGGGTTAAGGTGTAGGAATCACTTATTTCAGATTGATCAACCAGTGCCATGAAGTGGGCAAAGGACAACAGGCTAAATATTTGTAAGATTCTAATCTTTATTATAAATGCTAATAAATAAATGAATAGAATGTTAAAACAAGGCCAAGCCAGGTAAACTACAAGTACGTGGAATAGGTGCTGAGAGTCAGTGGTGTGGGGGAAGCTGAGAGTAAGTGGAATGGAAGAAGTTCAAAGTAGGTTGAATCGAGGGAACTGGTCGTGGCTGGTCGGTTGTAACATCCATGTTGCTTATGGTTCCTGATGGTCCTGCCAGCAGCTGCTGCTCTGCACCATATGCAGCTCTCCAGGCTTGACCCTGCTGTGTACACATCGTAATGGACAAAAGCTACAACCACAGCACACCTGCACACTGTACACTGTACACAGGAGAGGATGAACAGAAAACTACTTATAATAACAAATAAACATTTCCACATACTCCACAAGACAGAACACCATACCCATATGGACTAAACACATACTGTATACAAAGAGGGAGAAAAGGCTTTAAAGGTCCCATCCCCATGGGATTTGGGGTGTTATTTTAGGTGCTACCACAAGCATACAAAGTGTGAAATAAGACCATCCCTGCTTTTTTGAGTGAGATACGGATTTCTGAAAGCACCCTGCTTCCAGCTTCCAAACAAGCCGATCAAATTCGGCGAGGATAATTATGTAACAAGCCCGCACATTTGTATATTCCCACCCACCAGCCACCACCCCCTCCTCTT
Organism: Chaetodon trifascialis; assembly: GCF_039877785.1. Classification (NCBI taxonomy): domain Eukaryota; kingdom Metazoa; phylum Chordata; class Actinopteri; order Chaetodontiformes; family Chaetodontidae; genus Chaetodon; species Chaetodon trifascialis. The sequence continues at coordinate 2,940,197 of NC_092070.1, forward strand.
CCCAGTGTCTCTCCACCTACCAGATACAGTGTTACCTTCTGACAGATCTGCCATTTCGCTATCGAAAGCACCGTGTTAGAAATCATAATGTCAAGGCACCAGATGCAGAGTTCTGTTGTTGCACGTAAGGACAAGCACAAATCGTGCAATGACCCCTGTTTGTTTCTGACACCACCCACAGTCATTCAATAATCCAATCCCCTTTTTCCACATAGCACGGCGAAAAATGTTTTTGGTTTTTTTTTTTTATAAAAAATTAGTGATTTTCATTTTTTTGCAAGTTGAAATCATGAAGAAGCCACTCTGTGCTTCAAATAACAGTATGGCGGCCTTAAAACCATAAAATTTCTATTTGAATTTGGGTTGTATTAGCGGAAATTCACGGTCCTAGTTGGGAGTGTGGCGATTCAGCAGTAAATTAGCATACTGGCTTTCTTTGGCTATTCATGCACTTCTGTTCTTTTTTCGGCCAATCAGCTGAACATTAAAGGGGAACCACATGGCTACTTATGCAGCTTCTGGTTATGCCTACGCTGGTAATGTGGTCTACATGTTTGGCTTCATCGGTGTGTTCGAGTGATTTTATGTTTTCGCCACGCTTGTCTCTCCCAATGCGCACATAGGGCTGTGGGACTTTTGACATCAGCAACACAGCAATCTGCAAATTAAACCCGGTAAACGTCGGCAGCCCGTTTCGACACTGGCGCCCACTACTGCAGCGCACCTGCAGAGGAAGCGCCGCAGGCAGTGCGAGAGGAGGTGGAAGCGAGGAAAGCGTGAGGGTATCCAGGCTAGGCTAGTGGTGAATCCATACAAGCCGGCTATACCATCTATCATACTCACCAGTGTACGCTCCTTGGACAACAATCTGGACTATATACACCTTCTGAGATCAACCCAGCAGACCGTGAGAGAGTGCTGTGTTCTCGTTTTTACGGAAACCAGCTGGACCGGCTAACATGCTACCGAGCAAACAGAGCCCTCATTGAGGGAGGTAAGACCCACGGCGCTGTGATGATTTGTAGACACTGTTTACCCTCGGGGAGTTTATGATCATCAAGTGCCGGCCTCTGTTAATGTCCTGTACATATAGCAGCATTGACAATAAAGTTGACTTGACTTGACTTGACTTGAGAATCCCTCGGCCTCGCAGCGGAGGAGCTGGAACATAAGATATCAATGTGCTGATCAGCCACAGGAGCTCATTCAGCAGCAGACTGATCCATCCCACTGCACCACAGAGTGACAGAATTTATTTTATTTTATTTAATATTAGAAATAAGTATCTACATTTGCTCCTTCTAACTCTTAAGTATATTACCTTGTTTTTCATTTTTATGCAGAGGCTTTTTGCAACAAAAAAATTTCCATTTCCATTTGATAACCATTGTTCAAACTACTACAATAGTTTGAACAATGGTTAGGGGGTTGGACTGATGTAAATGAGATGCAATGAGCAGCACTGTTACCTGGCTCCCCTGGTAGGTGGGAATCTTTCAGGCTGGATTTCTCAAAAAAATAGTTTGAGAAGTGCCTACATTCAAATGGCCATATCTTCCTCAGATAGTGCTGGTCAGCAGTGTCATCTGTGTGCGCTCTGCCCATTCATGTGTAAATGAGATGGAACGCTGAAACTAACAGCACAGTTAGAGCGGTCAATGTCTCAGCAACCCAGTGGTCAAATTTGATGATCGACACCTCTATTGATCAGGGTCAAGAGATTCGAGGGGCAGCACCCAAGTTCACCACCAATGATGATCAAGAGGGAAGTAAGCCCCAGAGACAGTATATCACATGAAGAGCTCTCCCCCCACTCTAGAAATCCCTTCTTCTTTATGTAATGCTTGTGTGGTTTTTGTGACGTGGTGAATTCAGCAGACGCACTAGAGTGGACATTCGCTATTTTCGTGTTTCCAGGTATGAATTATGTTTTGTTTTTGTTTGGCAATGCTTGGTAGAGGCTTTTAGCGGAGTTTCTCCTTGTCATTCTGGTATGCAACAGGCTAGGATTGGTGCTTCCTAGCGTGAGCATTGACCATCTGAACTGCAGGTATCTCACACTGCCCCCTGTACAGGCGGCGCTCGTATTGAAGAGGAAGAAGAATAGAAAGACATTATTTGACAAACCATTCAGAAGCGTCCTGCTGAATTCTTTGAGTCTGAGGCTTTGTAGGAACCTCCCCTCCCTTCAGGATCTGATTCAGGTTGGAACATGTATGGTTGAACTACAAAAGCACTCGGTCTGTTCGTTGCCGCCACATCCGCTCCTTTCACACAGGTAGTGCTACGTGAGTTTAAGGTCACAGTAACACAGGTGTAGCTCATTTGCATTTAAAGCTATAGACACCAGAAACAGCACAATCTGAAAGGGACTGAAACAGAGGGAAGGTGAGAATCTTTTCCTAAAGCCATTTCCAGCAAGCAGCTTCAAAAACATGTTTTATGGAAGTTATAGACCTATTTAACTTATTAAAAAAACTTCATAATATGGGACCTTTAACACTCTCACCTGCACCAAAAGTCTGTATCTGTACAATGAATAGAATGAATAGATGAATAGAAAACTGGCAGAAACTAGTGTCTATCTTTCCTTGATAAATGGCTGCAGATTGGAGGTCACACCCGAATACACCTGTATCCCATCTGCCCATACCCATGTAATCACCTCATCTGATACACACTAAACTAACCCTAACCCAAAAGTGAAGTAACGTGAAGTAACGTGTGTGTGTGTGTGTGTGTGTGTGTGTGTGTGTGTGTGTGTGTGTGTGTGTGTGTGTGTGTTTGCATTTCCATTGCCTCAATTTCCACCTCTTTTTTCTTGGCCATCTTTTCAATCTCCTACTCTTTATGTTCTCTCCATCCCACTCTTCCTGTCCTTCCCTCTCAGTGTCTCTGTCTCTCTCAGAGAGGAAAGCTCACAAAACTCATATAGGCTAGATACCTGTAGCAACTGAGAAAATTGAACATTATGTTAGTCAACAGGTTCTATAATGTCAACATCTGTATTCACATTTTTCTAATATGGATTCAGTGAATCCTTCACTTGTACAGTTTTTCCATGTACAAATATTCATGACTGCGGTCAATAAATATTTATTGTATATCTGTAAAATGTGTGAATAAATGTGTAATATACAGTATTTGCTTAAGAAAAGCTTGATCTGAATTTGTGGCATTGGCTGACTATACTTAGTTTATTATGGTGTATGAACAGTGAAGTAGGTTATTATAGATGAAACTCACTGCTCTGTCCCCCATAGCTGTAAAGGACCGTAGTCAGCCCTGTAAGTGTTGTATGCGTTCTGCAGCCAGAACACATTTAGGCAAACAGGATCTAAACCTGGATGGTGGATCATGCATGGAGGCCTTTCATCCAGCTGCTGCAGCTGTTTTGTAACCTATTATGCATAACATAAGGTGAGTATCTGCAGTGGCATGTTATCTATCATAAGTGTAAGTAAAGATAATGTGGCCTGTTCTCAGGCTCTGACTGCATTGTTGTACAATTTCCACATGTGCACTGATACAAACAAATAAAAATTGCTAAAAGATAAAAAGCTAGAAACCCCCTCCTCTTTATGTAAACAAACAGGACCTTCGAAATCTCTGCTTTCATATGATACCAGGCTTGTATTGTTTGCTTGACGTGGTGAAATCAGCCAAGTGGACATGTGCTATTTCTGTGTTGTCGTTTGTCCATATAATTTCTTGGGGTATGAATTATGTTTCGTTTGGGTGCTGGGTATGCTTGGTAGAGGCTTTTAGCTGAGTTTCTCCCCGTCATTCTGGTATGCTACAAGTTACGATTGGTGCTTCCTAGCGTTAGCATTGACCGTCTGAACTGCGGGCCTCTCACGCTACCCCCTGTACAGGTGGTGCTCGTACTGAAGAGAAAAAAAATAGAAAGATGATTTTTGACTAACCTTTCAGAAGCGTCGTGCTGAATTCTCTAGGAGCCTCCCCTCCTTCAGAATCCGATTCAGGTTCGAACATGTACGGTTGAACTAATGAAGAACTTGGTCTGTTCACTACTGCCATATACGCTACTTTCGCACAGGTAGTGCTACATGAGTCTAAGCTCTCCCCATTACCACAGTAACATGGGTGGGACAGCAGCAGCTCATTTGCATTTAAAGCTACAGGCACCAGAAACAGCACATTCTGAAAGGGACTAAAACAGAGGGAAATAGAGGGGGGCGAGAATCTTTTCCTGAAAGCTATTTCCAGCATACAGCTTCAGAAACATGTTTTATGGAAATCATAGACCTATGTAACTTATTGAAAAAGCTTCATAATATGTTACCTTTAATATGGTGTCAACCCCCTTGAAGAACAGACCAAGTTCACTGGATTCCCAACACTCAACCTACCAAACCTCACACAACCACTGTATGAAGAGCACACCATAGCACTTAATGACAATCACCTGTTCAACGCACACTTTGTGCTCATCCCATCTGGTTGCTGTTAGAGGTTGCTGGCATGGAAGAGAGTGTAGTTCAGGAATTTTGTCCCCCTCTGCCATAACAGGGCTGAACAGAACATCCAGACTGTAATGCAATTGTACCTGTGTTTGAGAATGGGCTGGTAGTGGGTATATGGTGTAGGATTCATGTATGCATTTGTCAAATTTGATGTATTCTGTCTGGTTTGAAGAGCAGTCGCACTGATTCTTAAATCCAAAAGGGGCAAAGTGAGAGACGTAGTCAGTGACACAAGGTAAAAGTAGTTACCATTGTCAATGTTAAGCCCTGTTGTTATTACCAAGTGCAGGATGTTACCATTTAGATGAGTGCCTTAATTTACATTTTGTGTGAGTTCAAAGCTGTCCAGTAAATCCCAAAGCTCTATAGCTATGGAGTCATTCTTTTTGTTGATATGAATATTCAGGTCTGAATTCAGGGTATCTAGTAATACCAGGTAGGATCAACAATTCCTTCATAAACATCAATGAATATCTTGGTGGCAAATACAGTGTAATGATGAGTACAGATAATTCTGTTTTGAGCTCAAGTCACCCAGGTCAATATCATTACATCCAAACTGTGTAGAAAAAATGTCTGGAATGCCTCCTCCTTTCCAGTTTTGCCTGACTGACTGATAAAAAGCATAAATTGAGGACAAGCTTCGCTCAGTGTTGCCACACCAGTGGTGCTGTTTAGTCATATCTCAACTTGAAACACAGAATGCAAGTTCTTTTTACTTATCAGATCATTAAGGAAAAACAATTTGTTAGCCAATAATCTGACATTAAAAAGAGTTCATTTCAGCTGTAGGGATTCTGTGATGGGAGAAGGGACTGACTGTGGCTCAACACTGACAAATTTAAGATTACTGAGACAGGTACCAGATCGTCTATGATTGCTGTGATGTGTTTGATCATACCACAGGTTGTGTAAGATCACTGATATGTTCATGGAAGCAGCATAGTGTTTGTCTCATTTCTGATGACAACTGAGTGATGATATCTGTAGTCATTGTTGTTTAATAATTCACCAATTTGACTAAGCTTCAGTGTGGCAGCATTAACTAACTCCTTGATTGGTGATCATTGTGGAGGCTGGGTCCCTGGAGAATGTGATACTACTAATACTTAGATCTATACTTAGATCACTTCACTGACTTCTGATTAAATATATAGTATTAATTTCAAAATATACACTGTCTACATATCACTTAATGGTCAAGCTCCTGAATGAATTTCTGACCTGCTCACTGCTTATGAACCCTCCAGAACCTTCAGATCATCAGATTCTGGTCTCCTAACAGTACCCTTGATACCCCTGAAGTAAATCTGGTGAAGGTACATTCAGCTACTACTGACTCACTCACTGGAAAAAACCTGTCATTTGTCATTTGATGATATAAGATGTTCGACAACTGTGCCATCTTTTAGAAGGGTGCATTAGACTTACCTGTTCTCTCAGGCCTATGACAAGCCAGATGTTAGGATCTGGACTATTTGGTTGTGTTATTTCCTGTTTTATTTTGTAGCTATCCCTCATGTGTCAAGGTTCACTTTACTTACTGTGTTTTCCCACCCTTGTGATTGTTTGATTGTGTCCATCTGTGTATAATTAGTTCTCCCCTGTCTATATGTGTTTTCATTTGTCTTTGTCATGTCATCCCTTATGTGTGGCTTTCTAGTTCCCTGTGATCCCTATGAGTTTTTCTCATATAGACCCTGGTATCTCTGTTATTTTTGATCCATGTCTTGTTTTCCTGGAGCTTGCTTTTGTTTTTGGATTTTTCAACTCCGTGGGATTTTGTTTGCCTTATTTTGTTACATTGATGACATTTAGCATTATTTGGCCTTTTGTTGTTGGGACGATTCCCTGGACACTGGATAGGTTGGGAGCTTTAATCTTCCTAGACACTCACTTACATAATAAAGGCTGGTTTTGGGATCTTGCTGACGTGTCAAAGGGATTGTGCAGGATAGAGTCCATCAAAGCCAGGCTTGAGAGGCAGTCAGTTCCAGCTCCAGCCATCAGACCCCCAGTCTGCTAGCCTCCTGTCTACTCCATTGTCTGTGTCAGCTAGCCACTCCCCTGCTAGTCCCTGGTCAGCTCCGGTTAGGGTGACCAGATCCCAATTTACCACATGTGGGACAGGGACTACATCTGAGTGGGACAATGTGGGACACCAAGATGTCGTGGTTGTCTTCAATAATTAATTTTTAAAAATCTACCGGTATTCTGCTCAAGTATATGATATTTTATTTTAATGCAACTTTCCCAGGTTCATGTAAGATAACAACAAAACCTTAGCTCAACTCCAAACACCACAACATTAAAGAGTTTGTTCTAAACAATAATGAACCACATATTCAAGTACAAGATGTAGGCTCCTGAAGAAGGTTCCATTTGCCTCTAGGCTCAACAAATCAAATCCAACAATCTGAACAAAAAAAAAAATGCTGCAAGGAGCTCACCTCACTCATGCAGACTAATTAGACCTACACCAAATGCATTTTAAATTATGTATTAACCTGTTATTTACTGTGCAATGCCACATTGTGGTACTGAAGGCACAAAAAGATATAAAATATAAACACCACACTATTAAAGTGATGTTCTAATAGAACAATACTAAAGCACATATTCAAGTATGTACTGTATGCTACCGAAGTAGGCTCCATTCGCCTATAGCCTCTACAAATCAAATCAAACAATCTGAACAAAAACAATGGTGCAGAAGGAGCTCACCTCACTCATTCAGTTCACAATACAGTAATAGACTAATTAGGCCTACACCAAAAATGCATTTTAAATTATCTGTATTAACCTGTTATTTACTGAGCAATGCCACCTTGTGGTGATAAAGGTGCCACAAGGTAAAAGATTTGGCCCTACATAAAACAATAGATAAATAAATAAAATCTGATATACAAATCTAAAACTGGTCAGGACAGGAGGGAACAAAAAAATATGTTAAATGAAATGATTTTTTTTTTTTTTTTTTTTTTTTTCAGTTTTGTCCATCACTGTAACAAAATCAATGCTCTTCCAGCACTTAGGAGAGCACGTGGCTGATATTCTTTCTTATAATTTTGTCCATCAGAAGTCTTTCAGTTTTCTCCATCACAGCAACTGCAGGCAGGTCTTACCCACACAAACAATGCACTTTCAGCACAAGGGAAAGCACCTGGTGAAACACAAAAATACAGCAATGTCTTAAAATCTAGCACAAAACTAGCTCAGTGCTCCCAATATTCTAAGACAATGTTTATCTTACCTTAGGTGTTCCGCTTGACTTTATACTTTTTACTGGAGCGTGCAGCTTCTAGTAGTGTCCTCTCCTTAAATCCTGTCTGATTGTTGCAGCTTTTTGGTCAGGAAACTTTCTGAGTAAAGCACTGGTCTCCATTCCAAAAAAGGAATCAGATTCTCTTTGTTGGAGCTTGGGCTTAAGGTTGAGCATTATGTCATACAGCTCACAAATGGTCACGACTTCTCCCTCCAACATCAGAATCACGTCATGAAACACCTTTAAAGTGTTTTTGAGAAAAGCCCGGTAGGCCTGTAACTGGTGGTTGACCCTCACCATCTTGATCTGCTTTAAACAGATTCCACAGTGCTTTTGGGCAATGACTTTCTCCCAGGGACAGGAAGTAGCACTTAATGGCATCCCAGCTCTCATGTAGCCTCTGGACAGCCAGCCACAGGCTCAACCACCTTGTAGGTACATTTCTCCGGACAGCAAGATAGTCTTCCTCCACAAAGGCAAACACTGCTTTCAATTCCTCTGTACGCTGTGCAGACACTGAAAAGTGACTGTATATTTTGTTAACCACAGAATCAATGTCTATGTCAAGTCTATCTCCAGCATGCTTTGCACAGTTGTGCACAATGTGTGCCATACAGTTTGCCTTGATAATGCCACTGTTGTCTGCCTTCAGCTTCTGAAAAACAGAATTGTTTTTCCCATAGTTTACACTAGCATTATCAGCTGTATAAGCTGAAATCAAGTCCAGTTGCAGGCCATTTTCGTCTAACTTGCCTGTTATCTGGCGGTGTATGGTCGCTGCTGACTCATGGCTATCCTCATAAAAGTCGAGAATCTTGCTTTTCAAACCCAGCTCTGGTGTCCAATACCTCAAAGAAAGTGGGAATAATTTTGTAGTGCCATGATTAGATGCATCTGAAGCCACAGAAAAAAATGGTGTGTGGACTTTTTTTTCACTTGAGAGTACTTCAACCAGTGGTGTTTTTAATTCTCTCAAACAAGTCTCCACAGAGGCAGGTGCAAGCACATCTGTAACTATGGCTGCTGCCTTTGTACGACCACACCACACCATCATTTTGCTCGCAATCTCAGAGTCTGGAAACATGACAGATGCTAGCTTACTGCCACAGTCTTCTGACCTGTATGACAGGGAGTGTTGTACAGTGTGGTAGACGCTCGTTAGTTCAGCTGCTGTCACCTTATCTGTGTTGGAGTCTTGTTTGGGCTTCAGCAGGAACGTATTCATGGAATGGGAACTGTTCTTTTGAGCCACACGTTTTTTGTGAGTCTCGGACTGTTGGTGTCGTCTCACATCATATTCACCTCCATGTGAAACGGAAAACTTGCTCTGACAAACATCACAAAAAACTTCGGTGCAGTCACCCTGCACTGGTCTTACCCAGGAGGAGTAAATGGTTTCCCACTCTTTGTTGTAGCTGCATTTCCTTTTTTTACGAGTCATGCCTTCATCTTTTTCCTCCATGTCTCCTGCTGCATGCCGAAGCGATGCTGTTGTTTTTGGCGGTGTGGGCGGGCAGCGGGCACCCGCACCTGCGTCTAGCTTGATTGACAGATCATCCCAGAGCCCACCCCGCCCCCTGATGACAGCTCTCCCGTCCCGACCACATACACACAGCTGTTTGATAAGCACCAGATTATAGCCTACGGTGAGACTGCATTTAAAAAACAACTCCACCTCCTCTGCCGCTGCCTCGAGGAATGTGGGTATTAATATGGCTCGGAGGAGTAGCTTCATTTAGGCTCACATACTCTTCAGGACACAGCCAGGTTTCAATCAGACAAAATAAATCAACATTATGGTCTGATATTAACTCATTTACTAGAACAGCTTTAGAGGACAGAGATCTGATGTTAAGGAGTCCACATTTAATTCTCCTATCTTGTTGTACTATTGCAGAGGTTGTTCTAATTTTAATTAGATTCTTATGTTTAACTCCTCTTCTCTGTACTTTTGGTTTACTTAGTTTACGTGGTCGGGGGGCAGACACAGTCTCTATGGAGTGTTGGGTGGGTAACTGCTCTAATGGAGGCACAGAGAAGCGTGTAGGACTGCAGCTCTGCCTCCTGGTCTCAACTCTGAGTTGTCAGGGGTTAGGTTCATAAATAAAATCGGTCAGATTTCTAGAGATGAGAGCTGCTCCCTCCAAAGTGGGATGGATGCTGTCTCTCCTAATCAGACCAGGTCTTCCCCAGAAAGTCTGCCAATTATCAATGAAGCCCACACCGTTTGCTGGACACCACCTCGACAGCCAGCGATTGAACGATGACATGCGGCTAAACATGTCATCACTGGTCAGATTTGGCAGGGGTCCAGAGAAAACTACGGAGTCCGACATCGTTTTAGCATATGTACACACCGATTCCACATTAATTTTAGTGACCTCCGATTGGCGTAACCGGGTGTCATTACCGCCGACGTGAATAACAATCTTACGGTATTTACGCTTATCCTTAGCCAGCAGTTTCAAATTTGATTCGACGTCGCCCGCTCTGGCCCCCGGCAGGCATTTGACTATGGTCGCTGGTGTCGCTAACTTCACATTTCTCAAAATGGAGCTGCCAATAATCAGAGTTGGTTTCTCAGCGGGTGTGTCGTCGAGTGGGGAGAACCTGTTAGAAACATGAAGCGGTTGGTGGTGACCCGTGGGCTTCAGCTTGGGACTATGCTTCCTTCGAACAGTCACCCAGCCTCCCTGGTTTCCCGGCTGCTCGGGAGCTGTCGAGGGACGGCTAGCTGGAGCTGCACTTGGTCGGTCCGCACCGACTACGGGGGCCTGGCTAACTATAGCTAATGGTTTTGTTTCCATGGTGCGGAGCCGAGCTTCCAATTCACTAAGCCTCGCCTCCAACTCACCAAATAAACTACATTTATTACACGTACCAGTATCACTAAAGGAGGCAGAGGAGTAGCTAAACATGTGACACACCAAGCAGGAGAGAGCTGGAGAGGGACAGAGAGAAGCCATCGCTAGCTGCTAGGCTAAGTTGGTATAGCTAGCAGAGCAGACAAGCGCGTAGACAAATAAAATTGACGGTCGCTAAATAAACAGACTTATGGGTGCTTGAGCAGAACTAATGTTACTCTAGAGCGCGGATAAAAGGCCGCTGTAACAAAACACAGAGCAAATTACACTCAGAGGAACAAGAGCGACAAACGCACACTACTCGTAAGGCAGCAACCAGAAACAGGAAGTGAGACGATACGCTTACCTCAGCACGTCAGCACGTCAGTGTTTCTCAGAAAGGCCTCAGATCCTCGTTAGAGAAATGAGGGCCATTGTCCGATCTTATGACTTCTGGGATTCCAAATCTGGGTATAATTTCTCTTGTCATCCAATTAATCACTTCTTTTCCTTTTTCTGTTTTGGTAGGTGTGGCTTCCACCCATCAAGAAAATGGATCTACACAGACTAGAAGATATCTTTTACCTTCAGTTTTGTGGTCTGCCCCCATGTCAGTAAAGTCAATTACTATTTCTTTCCATGGGGCATCAGGAACTGGATAGCTGCCTAGCCCAGTTTTGAGGGAGATCTTCGGGTTATACTGATTGCATATTTCACAGGACTGCACAAAGTAGTTGGTGATGTCTTTAAGATGCGGGTGCCACCAATGTTGTGAAATAAGAGCTGTCACCTTTGAACTAGCACAGTGACCCCTGCTGTGTGCCTCTTGACACAGTAGATTTAGTAGTCCAGCCGGAGCTACTATTTTTCCCTCATGATTTCTCCAGAGCCCTAGAGAATCTTTGGTGGCTCCTTTTTCACTCCATGCTTGTTTTTCAGATGGAGCAGCAGCCTGTTGAAGCTCCTTGATATTTTGCACACATAGATCTCTATGTGGCTTGTCATCAGGAGCCTTTTGAGACATTTGTTTACTCACATTGTATCCTGCTATCTCTTTTGCTGCCGTATCTGCAGCATTGTTGCCTCTTACAATGTGGCCATTTCCTTTTTGATGTCCTCTGCACTTAATAACAGCAACCTGTTCTGGTTCTAACAAAGCATAATAAAGGTCAATTAACTGATTCAGATGTTTAACAGCTGAGGTCATAAACCCTTTCCTTCTCCAGTGACACATGTCCACATGCACAGCTTGAACCGCATAAGCCGAATCAGTATAGATATTCACAGTCTTGCCTTTTGCAACTTTACATGCTTCGGTGATTGCAATTAATTCCGCCATCTGAGCTGATGCTGGTTGTGCAACAGTTTGTGCCTGTTTTGTCAGTAAACCAGTTGGTGTATCTTCTACAACGGCATATGATGTTATTAATGTCCCTGTTGGTGTATGATGACTATGACCGTCGCAGAACAAGATCATTTGAGCATTTTCAATCGGCTCTTTATGTAGCGAGGAGTGCAGCCACATCTCCTTATCTGTCTCTGCCACACAATCATGATCCTGTACAGTGTCCATTTGCCAAGCCATATTAGTGCCTTCACTAGTGAAATGAATGTGAGGTTTGTTAAGCAACTGTTGTAGGCCCAAGATTCTGTTTGCTGATAATGTGAACGCGTTAGAGTCAAGAAATGCTTTTACGCTGTGTGTAGTATGCACTATTGTCTGGTTGCTCATGGTGATGTGAGACGTTTTCTGTACTGCTTTCCCTAATGTTGCCTCATGTCTTACACATGTAGGGTGCCCTTTTTCCACATTATCCAATTTTGAACTGTAGTACATCAAAATCTTTCTGTCTGTTGCACTTCTATTCTCCCCCTTTTGAAACAGAACGGCACTGACAAAGCCGCTCTTTTCATCAACATCCAAATGGAAAGGCTCTGAGTAGTCGGGAGAGTGCAGAGAGCAGGCACTAGATAATGCGGCCTTAACATCAACAAAAGCCTTATCAGCCTCAGCTGTCCATTGCAAAGGAGAGTTATAGTTTGTGTAGCCAGCCTGTGTGATCAGTGCAATCAGAGGAGCTACTAAGCCAGAGAAATCAGGGATGAAATTTTTTGCTGTACTCTCATCTGCATGTCCTTGACCCAGTTCACAAATCTATCCCTACCATTGTCTTTTTCTTTGGGCATAACCTTTTTCTGCCATCTAGTCAAAGTTGTGTGCAACACCGACCCCAGAGAGCCGGGTTTACATTTTTCCCAATTGTCAACAACAGATTGTGCCATATTCAAAAGTTTTCACACGTGTTATCAGAGAAGGAGAATGACGTAGTGCCCGAGTGAGGACCCGATCAAGAAGCTTCTACACACGGTCTAGTACTATGTGCGCTTGATCGCTGGGGGTTTTCCCAGTCTTGTTCACTCGTTTTAATTCACCAACCTCTGTAACACCTTAGCTGAAAAATCCCCTTTAATCTATTCCAATGCCCCCCTTTTCAGGACTACTTGAGATCTGTGTCAGAGCAGGAATTCTCTATCAGTCTGTACTTCTCGATACGCTGTCACTCACACAGTGAAATCAACCTCGATCAAGTAGGAAACCACCCCACATTTATGTGAAAAATAACAAACTTGTCCCTGTGTCCTTTTTTTTTTTTTTTTTTTTTTTTTTTTATATAAGTATACTTATGCCCAGCACTCGGTTATAGTCGGCCTATAGACTGAGGCCAGCTACACGTATCTATAGTCGGCCTATAGATCCAGAGGTCGTTCTCTTGACAGCTTCAGCACCCCACTCAGGGCCAAAGCTTTTTCTCTTGCAGCTCCGCGCGCCTCCCAGGGCCGGAACTGTCCTTTGTCGCTCCCACGCGCCTCTCTGGGCCGGAGCTTATCTTAGTCAGCTACGCGCCTCCCTGGGCCGTAACTGAACAGTCGCTACCACGTCCTAATGACGGAGCTTACCTTTGTCGCTACCACGCCCTAATGACGGAGCTCTAACTTTCTAAATAATCTATGTTTATACTTTACATGTGACCATTCATTTAATAAACAAGTTTTTTCTTTAAGCATAAAACTATTTAGTTTTCAGCGATCAGTGGATGGCATTTAGTCAGACAATTTTAATTTGGTATGTCCAATGTGCAGAAGTTTCTGATAGAAAAGAGGTTTCTGCATACCTTTGATTTAGGCACCTAGAATTGTCTGAAAAAAAAAAATCCTCCTCTGATCGGCTCCGGTGGTCATCAATAGGACACGGCCTCAGAGTCAGCCAATCCGGGTCACGGCACCAATTTGTTAGCTTTGAAGCTTGGTTCTTTATTGGAAGCTCAAGAACGGTCCGGAGAAGTCTTCAGTTCACAGTCAAAGTATTTATTGTAGGTCACAGGTAAAGCAATGCAGCGCTGGACTCAGACTGACAGAGCTCCCTCAGGATCTCAGCCAGAATGAGTACCGTTCACAGACAATCGTTCACATTTAAGGAGTTGGGATTGACCAGCCCAGTACATTAATCAGTTCAGGACATTCTAGACATCTTCAAGTACTAACCACTAAACATGTGATAAGTAAACCATATGTGTGTATATGTGTTGTGTCCGGCGTGAGGATAATATTGCAGACATCGTAAATAAGGAGTAGAGGTGCCATGGACATCTTGTTTGCCACTACTGATTGTCTCTGGGGATATGATATTTATGACTCAGGGCTAAGAGTCAGGCCAGTACATTTGAATGCCAGAGTACAAAAACAAGATGTTAGAGTGTTTAAACAAGATGTTCTCCGCAACAGGCTCTTTTAAAGGAGAAGAAGAGGGCCTTCAAGTCAGGAAACAAAGAGGAGCTGAAAACTGTTCAGAGGGAGCTCAGAAGGAAAATCAGGGAGGGGAAGGACAAATACAGGAGGAGAATGGAGGAGCAGCTGCAGGAGAACAACACCAGGGGAGTCTGAAGTGGCCTGAAAAACATTTCAGGCCACCAGAAGCCAAACTCTCAGGCAGCTGGGGATTCAAGGTGGGCAGATGAGCTGACCACCTACTTCTGCAGGTTTGAGGAAGCATCTGCCCCTCCCCCAGCTGTACCAGCACTGCAGCAGCCCTCCTTTGATCTGCCAGCACTCACCACTGACACCCCCCCCACACACACAATATTCAGCTCACCGCCACCAACGCCACCCCCCCACTGTTCCTCCCAGCCCCCATCCACTTCACAAGACACTCAGCCCCCCTGCTCCAACTTGTCCCTCACACCTCTCCAGGTGAGGAATCAGCTCAGGAGGTTAAAGATAAGGAAGGCTGCAGGACCAGACGGCCTGAGTCCCAGGCTCCTCAGATCCTGCTCTGATCAGCTGAGCGGGATCATTGGACATCTGTTCAACTTGAGTCTGAGGCTGGGAAGGGTGCCACGCCTTTGGAAGACGTCCTGCGTGGTACCTGTACCAAAGACCCCACATCCTAGCTGCTACAGGCCGGTGGCATTAACATCGCACCTCATGAAGGCCCTGGAGCAGCTGGTCCTTGCTCACCTGCGCCCCCTGGTGAGCTCGTCCATGGACCTGCTGCAGTTCAATTCAATTCAATTCAATTCAATTCAATTCAATTCAATTCAATTCAATTTTATTTGTATAGCGCCAAATCACAACAGAAGTTGTCTCAGGACACTTTCCATATAGAGCTGGTACAGACCAAGCTCTTTTATCTACAAAGAAACCAACAGTTCGTGTACCAGCCTAGCATCGGAGTGGACGATGCCCTCATCTTCCTCCTCCATCGAGCTCTGTCTCACCTGGAGTCACCTGGGAGCTCTGTTCGGGTCCTTTTCCTGGACCTCAGCAGTGCTTTCAACACCATCAGGCCAGCCATCCTGAGAAACAAGCTGGAGCTTTCAGAAGTGGACCAACACCTCACATGCTGGATAGTGGACTACCTCTCCAACCACCCACAGTATGTGAGGACACGGGACTGTGTGTCAGGGACTGTCCTCTGCAGTGTGGGGGCCCCCCAGGGAACGGTGCTGGCACCATTCCTCTTCACCCTCTATACAGCTGACTTTTCCCACCTGACACCCACCTGCCACCTGCAGAAGTTCTCTGATGACTCATCACAGATGGGGACGATAGGTCATACAGAGGACTCATCCAGGATTTTGTGGACTGGTGTCAGCAGAACCACCTCCTGATTAATGCGGATAAAACCAAGGAGCTGGTTGTAGACTTCCGTCGGCGTCCGCACTCTCCCCCATCACCGGTGAACATCCAGGGAAGGGACATTGAGATGGTGACATCTTGTAAGTACCTGGGTGTTCATCTGAACAGCAAACTAGGCTGGACTCATAACACCACTGCACTTTATAAAAAAGGACAAAGCAGACACTATCTGCTCAGGAGGCTGAGGTCTTTTGGGGTGTGTGGGGCACTCCTGAAGTCCTTCTATGACTTGTGGCGTCTGCCTTGTTCTATAGTGTAGTCTGCTGGGGGAGCAGCATCACAACAGCTGACAGGAAGATGCTGGACAAACTCATCAGGAAGGCCAGCTCTGTCCTGGGATGCCCTCTGGAACAGGTGGAGGAGGTGGGGGAGAGGAGGATGAGAGCCAAGCTGTCCTCCATGACAGACACTGACTCCCACCCCCTCCAACACACACTCATTGCACTGAGGAGCTCCATCAGTGATAGGATGCTACATCCAAAGTGTGTGAAGGAGCAGTATCACAGGTCATTCCTTCCTGCAACTGTCAGACTTAACAACAGAAACTGCTCCAAGTAATCAGTGCAATAATATGTATAATAATCTGTGCAATAACGTGTGAAACAATTTGTGCAAAAACGTGTGAAACAATCTGTGCAATAACCTGTGCAATAATCTATGCAATACTACTGGTGCAGAACAGTCTGTAAATACTATTTACAATTTTTTTAGGATGACGTTTTTCTTTCTATCCCACCCTTTTGTGTATACTTGTGTTTAACTTGCATGCACTTGTTGTCTTTTACCATTCTATCCACTTTATTGGTGCTGCTGTGAATTTGGAATTTCCCCTCGCGGGACGAATAAAGGAATATTGAATTGAATTGAATTGAATTGAATTGAATTGAATTGAATTGAATTGAATTGAATTGAATGCTGGAAACTTCACTGTGAGACAGATCATCGTGGAAGCTGTATGTTTATAATGTCCTGTAGGTTGCTAAGGCCTGGAGATTTGAGCAACAAGTGCCACAAAATAAAAATCATTTAAACAAATATTTGTAAAATAACATTAAATTACTGCAGCTAATGTTAGATGGTGGTGATGATGATGATGCTACTCACGCTACTCACGCTCTCGCTAGGTTCACATGAGTCATTCAGAGCAGAACCAAGTCTTTGCAAGAATCAGTTTTGAAAGTGTAGCAGAGAGAATCTCAGGCCAGACTGCAGCCTCTCCAAAAAGTAGGTCAACTCCTCCCCTTTCCCAACCCCGTAAATTGGCAGAGCCTATTTAAGACACCTGTGGCATGTAGGCTGCCTCTCTCCCTTTGTCTGTGCCTGGTGGCAGTCACATGGTCATGTCTCTGAGGTAGGTAATGTGGCCTGGAGGTCATTTTAGCCTGTTTTAGCCTTTATTTTAACAGAAGCTACAATGTGTCTGTTAATTAGTTTCCTGCCTTTCCTGCACTGATGGCATGGTCGTCTTGGTGCCCATGAACATTGATTTGAGTGGTGAATTGTACTGAACTGAGTGAAGGACATCAGGGTAACTGTTGTACCTGCCCAGGTATGAATGATCACAGTTGGCCAGAAATGTTTGACAGTAATTACACATTGTTTAGTGTTAGAACTATGTGATAACTCATTTTGTTTTTTTTATGCCTTTTAATCATGACCTTTTAGTGAAATTGTTATTAAAATTGTCTTTTAGCCTGAACCAACTGGTTTAATATAGTTTTAGTGGTTTCTTTGTTTAACATTTTCTTTCTTGTCCTTGCAGTGCAGTGGTTGCTGGCTAGCGGTGGAGGCTAGGCACTCTGGGTGGTTCCCTGCACCGGTTTGTTGTAGTGTTAAGGGCACTGGGACACGATAGTCTGCACCTGTTTGCTGTGAGTTCACGAGTGGTGGGTAAGTGCACTCCTGGAACACTTCCTTTGGTAGTTTGCCTCCCCCCTTGCTAGCTTCCACTCACTCCCCCTCCCCTTTTTTGATCATTTACTGGAAGTGTGTTCAGTAAAGTTATTGTTAAAAGAATAAATTGTAATAAAATTTCATACATTCTTCCATAATTTGGACTTGCATTTTTTGCTGATTTCTAATCCTTTCTCTTTCCCTCCACAGACACTTCCAGTTTAATAGTATTCTTTTTTTTTGCTTAAACAATTAATAAATAAATCTTGATTTACTTTTGAACCACGTCTCTGTCTCGTAGTGTTTGAACCTGTGTTTGCCTTATTGCTTAGAATTGGGTAAAACTCCTTGGGTGAAAGTCCCTAGGTGGCGTTGTCTGGCTTGCAATTGGTGTTATTCTGTTATAACCCTCTGATAATATAAGCGAACCACCCCACTACACTGCCACAAAAGGAACTGCTCAGAGGTTGTAGCTTTGTAGCTCAATGATTTTGTGGTGTATGTTGTCAGACACATCACTGGTTCCAACAGCATAGCAAATATGTTCAGTTCCTTTTGTTTACTTTTCATGTCTTGTAAACCCCTCACCAAATGCCTGGAGTTGTGCACACTCACCAGCATATTCAGATGCTCTTGCAAAGTAGGAAAATGCACAGCGTTTAATCTTTCTATTTGCATTTGCCACAGCATTAATTTCATTTCAAATGAGTTCACATTTGAAAGCTTAGAGATGAGAAGCTGGCTTGGACAAGGACCCCCAAGTTGGCTTGTGGTACTTGGTAATGTCCACCATGAAGGTGAAATCACACAGACCCTTGCTATAACTGAGTTTCCAGTATAGGTTTTCCCTTCATCTCTATTCATTCTTTAAGACACTTAAGAACAATTTTACTTTGCTTTCTTGATATTGACCATGATGCATTGATGTGACATCAACTGCTACATGTGTATTACCTTCAAGATTAACTTGGTCATTTAATCTACCATTTTATATTAGATTTTTCTGCTAAAAGGGGTAATTGCTGTGTAAAGATTTTTGCATTTCTGAGTTGATTTTTTTGTATTTATGAATTGCCTGGTGGACCATATACAGCCCAGAGACCAGAGGTTCCCCAGCCTTGTTCTAAAGCCTACTGGACAATGAGATGTAGACGTGACACATAAACATTTCATGTATTTATCTTATCCACTCAGACTGACAACAGCACACCAGGAAGACAAGCTCTAGTCTTCAGATCAACAAGATTAACGGTGAAGAGACAAGGGGTCAGAGGTCACACTGCACTGGCAAAACAAATGAGCAACAGAGGAAGATTTTTGTACTAAGATGTTTTCATATATCTTGAATTTGAGAGAGGGGACATTTTTTGATATTTCTACCCCACCCACACTGTGTAGTCTCTCTGCCTTCCTTCAGTGGCTGTGACAGCTTTGAGCAGATGTTGGCATTTGGAATAGTGCGATGTGATGGAAGTGCTGTCAAATGAGGCAAAGAAAGGAGATCCTCCTGGTGGAGTCAGATGAGCATGGGATCTGTTGGCAGAAAAGTTTGAGAAATGTTCCTGATATTTCCACAACTTGACACGCATGTATTTGCACACACATACGCACACGTCTAAACAGAAATATGTTTTTTATTAATTATATCTAAACATTCTCTCAGCATTGCAAATAACCACATGCATGCACACACACACACACACACACACACACACACACACACACACACACACACACACACACACACACACAATCTTATGTTTCAAAACTTCTCACACCTTGTGAGAACCCTGAGGCTGTGCTAGCTGCATTAGTAGTCACAGTATTAAACAGGTATGATCAGAGGGCCAAGAGGTTTTTCTTTTTTCTTTTTTTTTAAGTCAGCAGCTCTGCGCCACAGGCTCAATACACCAGCAGGTGGTGGAAGAGCAATGAAAGTGTTTTATTGCTTTTTCTTTTTAACACATTGGCGTTTTGTTTGAAGCCTCTTCACTTTGTCAGCGCCTATCTCCAGTAGTGGAAGTGCTGATTGTATATACACAAAATATATTTTGTTTATATGTTGCCCAGTGCTGGTAATGTGTTACACCAGGGTTCTAAAATTACTTTCTTTCACATATTTAGAATTCACTAAGTTAATTTGGATTGTTTTCCACATTTTTCACCTTTATTTCATAATGACAATCCAACGTGCACCTCTCTGCACAAATTAACTGCTTTGACCTCTTTTAACTTCTAACAGAAAGACTAATCTAGCAAGTTCCACCAATGATTAATGATAAGCAGACCATATTATTTCTTCAACACTCATCTTCAACCGCTTATCCGGGGTCGGGTCGCAGGGGCAACAGCTTCAGCAGGGGACCCCAAACTTCCCTTTCCCGGGCCACATTAACCAGCGCTGACTGGGGGATCCTGAGGCATTCCCAGGCCAGTGTGGAGATATAATCTCTCCACCTAGTCCTGGGTCTTCCCTGTGGTCTCCTCCCAGCTGGACGTGCCTGGAACACCTCCCTGGGGAGGCGCCCAGGGGGCATCCTTACCAGATGCCCAAACCACCTCAACCGGCTCCTTTAAATGCGAAGGAGCAGCGGTTCTACTCTGAGTCCCTCAAGGATGACTGAGCTTCTCATCCTATCTCCAAAGGAGATGCCAGCCATCCTCCTGAAGAAACCCATTTTGGCCGCTTGTACCTGAGATCTAGTTCTTTCGGTCATGATCCAGCCCTCATGACCATAGGTAAGAGTCAGAACGAAGGTTGACCGGTAGATCGAGAGCTTTGCCTTCTGGCTCAGCTCTCTTTTCGTCACAACGGTGCAGTAGAACAAACGCAATACCGCCCCCGCTGCTCCAATTCTCTGACCAATCTAACGTTCCATTGTCCCCTCACTCGTGAACAAGACCCCGAGGTACTTGAACTCCTTCACTTGGGGCAAGGACTCATTCCCTACCCGGAGTAGGCAATCCATCTGTTTACTGCTGAGAACCATGGTCTCAGATTTAGAGGTGCTGATCCTCATCCCAGCCGCTTCACACTCGGCTGTGAACTGATCCAGTGAGTGTCGGAGGTCACCAACCAATGACAGGACCACATCATCTGCAAAAAGCAGTGATGAGACCCTCAGCACACCGAACTGCAGACCTTCCTCCCCCCGACTTCGCCTTGATATCCTGTCCATAAATATCATGAACAGAATTGGTGACAAAGCACAGTCCTGACGGAGGCCAACCTCCACCGGAAACATGTCCGACTTACTGCTGAGTACCCAAACACAGCTCTCACTTTGGGCAAATAAAGATTGGATGGCCCTGAGAAGTGACCCCCTCACCCCATACGCCCGCAGCACCTCCTACAATATCTCCCAGGGGACCCGGTTAAATGCCATCTCCAAGTCCACAAAACACATGTAGACCGGATGGGCATACTTCCAGGCCCCCTCCAGGATCCTTGCGAGAGTAAAGAGCTGGTCCGTTGTTCCACGGCCAGGACAGAATCTGCATTGTTCCTCTTCAATCTGAGGTTCAACTATTGGCCAAACCCTCCTTTCCAACACCTTGGAGTAGACTTTACCAGGGAGGCTAGTGTGATACCCCTGTAATTGGCACACACTCTCTGGTCCCCTTTTTTAAACAACCACCACCCCAGTTTGCCACTCCTTAGGAATTGTCCCAGACTTCCACGTGTAACCCCTTCCTGCCACTGGAAGAATAATATTAAACTGAGTTACTATTTTAAACCTTACTTAACAGGATCCTGAGTGCTTAGCAGTTGATGTTGAATTGGCTAAATCTCCACTTACCAGTAGATGTTATTGTCACAGGCTTATGTATCAAAAGAAATGATAGTGATAGTGTGGTGCCTCCAAAAATGTGGAATCATTTAACTCAACCACTATGAGCTAAACGATGGTAAGTATCTTACACGTTAGTAGACCTTAGAGGAATAAAATGTTCATGACAGTCAAGTAGAATGTGCAATCAGAATACATTTATTTTCTTTTGCCCTCTCTCTTTTCTATGTATTCGACATATTTTCTGTCTTTGGTCGTTGTTGAAAAGGCTTTACTTAAAGTTCACCACACAATATTACTTCTGTTGTTTCACAGTATCAACAACTCAGAATAAGTACCAGTGTACCCTTTGAAATCAAAATAGTCACCAAAAATAAAGTGGCAAATAAAAATATTTGGCCCTCACACACTTCTCCTGTAAATTAAATATTACCCCCTTTTTTTTAGTACAAATACCAGAATGAAATACCTTTGGGTTTTTTTTCTTAGCTACTACGATGAACTCTGTAACACTCCCAATGAAGTATATTTTTTTTTAACAATGTACACTCTGAATGAAATTATATGTCAACCAGTTCAAACTTTGTAAATGTTTGAAATATCACCAAGCGCTTGGGTTTTTAACCGTTGGGGCCCTTAAGTTGGTGCACATGAAAAACAAATTCTCCAATCGTTTAATGAGTAATAACATATGCCGTGCCTCAGAAAAAAGGCTCTTCTTCCTCACAAATGCATGAGGTAGAAGAGGAAGAAGAAACAGGTTAGAAGAGCAGGCAGACTCGGGTGATGAAGCAGCAGCAGACAAGTTGGCCGACTCGGGTGATGAAGCAGCAGCAGGCGAGATGCAACAGATAGTCGTCTGTGTGGCCACACAGGTCCAGCAGCAGAGTTCGTCCTCTCAGGCAGCGACAACCGGCTAATTAACATGCCCAGTCCTCCAGCAAAATCTTCGTCTCTCCCGATCCTCAGTGAAAGAGACGGCTGGCATTTATAGCTGACTGTCCCTCACGAGGCTACTAGGTTAAACATCCACGTTTTATTGTCCACACTTAAGCACTTTGTCACAAAGCTAGTGAGAACAAACGCAGTTAACCTAGCTGCACTCCACTTCAAACTGCAGTATAGCGAGTATTCAACCTACACATGACGTTTAACTACAAATTGATACTTGTGCCAGTACTTTAAAAGTACACAAATCTACAAATATCAGTCCACTCAATATTAAAATGTTTTCTCTGCTTTCTGTTAACTTGCATACCTCTCTGGCCAACATGTGCCTCTTCTCTTCCCATTTTTTTTTTTTTTTTTTTGCTTGTTGCATTTCACCACTTAAAGGTTTATGGGAAAAGTAGTTTCCAATGCATATACCATCTATGTTGAAAACACACTTTCAATTATCTTAGGTCCCTACACATGCAATGTTGAAGAGACATGTCATCCAAGACAGCCCCTCAACACCTAGAGCCTTCAGCATTTCTGGACGGATCTCATCAATCCTCGGGGCTTTGCCACTGCAGAGTTGTTTAACTAATTGATGATGATCCCTCATCAGCTTCCAGCTCTACAATAAAGGCCGTATCGGTGTGATGCAGGAGTTCCTCAAAGTGCTCCTTCCACCGCCCAACTACCTCCTCCATTGAGGTCAACAGTGTCCCATCCTTACTATACACAGCTTGGATGGTTCCCATTTCCCCCTCCTGAGGTTCCGGACGGTTTTCCAGAAACACCTTGGTGCTGACCAAAAGTCCTTCCCCATGGCTGCTCTGAACTCCTCCCACACCCGCTGCTTTGGCTCCCCTTTGGCTGAAGCTGCTGCCCATCAGGCCTGTCGATACCTTACAACTGCCTCTGGAGTCCTCCGAGATAACATATCGCGGACTCAGGTTCGATGCCCCCAACCTCCACAGGGATTCCAGGGATGCCAGACCCCTAACCCAGAAAAGCTCTGCAGGAGGTATGAGTTGAAGATCTCTCGGACAGGGGCCTCCTCCAGACGATCCCAGTTCACCCGCACCGCACACTTGGGTTCACCAGGTCTGTCTAAAGTCTTCCCCCACCCTCGGACCCAACTCACCACCAGATTGTGATCAGTTGACAGCTCCGCCCCTTTCTTCACCTGAGTGTCCAAAACATGCGCCTCAGGTCAGATGATACGATAACGAAATGAATCATCGACCTTCAACCTAGGGCATTCTGGTACCTGGTACCATGGACACTTATGAACGTTGCTTATGTTCAAACATGGCACAGAAGTCCAATAACAAACAACCACTTGGGTTCAGATCAGGGGGGCCATTTCTCCCAATCACGCCTCTCCAGGTGTCTCCATTGTTGCCCACGTGTGCATTGAAGTCCCTCAGAAGGACTATGGAGTCCCCTACCAGAGCCCCATGCAGGACTCCACTCAGGGTCTCCAAGAAGACCGAATACTCTGAACTGCTGTTTGGTGCATATGCACAAACAACAGTCAGAGTTTTCCCCCCCGTAGACCGAAGGCGTAGGGAGGACCCTCTCGTCTGGTGGGGTAAACTCTAATGTAGCGGCACTCAGCCGGGGATTTGTGAGTATCCCCACACCCGCCTGGCACTTCACACCTTGGGCAACTCCAGAGAAGAATAGAGTCCAACCCCTATCCAGAAGAACAGTTCCAGAGCCGACGCTGTGCGTAGAGGTGAGCTCCACCAGAACCAACTGGTAGCTCTCCATCTCATGCACAAACTCTGGCTCCTTCCCCCACAGAGAGGTGACGTTCCACGTTCCCAGAGCCAGCTTCTGCCGCCCAGGTCCGGTCTGTTGAGATCCCCGTCCTTCATTGCCACCCATATGGCAGCGCACCTGAGCCCAGCGGTTTCTCCTGCAGGTGGTGGGCCCACAGGATGAAGATGAGGGTGCCACGTAGTCTGTTTGGGCTGTGCCTGGCCGGGCTCCGTGGCAAGCCCAACCACCAAGTTCTCGCTGACGGGCCCTCCGTCCAGGCCTGGCTCCAGACGGGGGCCCCGGGCTTCCTCGGTGGGCCGGGTATCACCTCTTCTTCCACGTTTGTCCATGGAGTCTGCATGAACCATTCTTAGACTGGACCCTCGCCAATTTGCCATGGGAGATGTAACAGGTCCCTGTGCCCAGTACCTGTGCACAGATAAGGTTCCTGTAAAACAGGAGAAAGAATGAGACAGGCGACAGTTTACTTCTGTTCAGTGCAGCTTCACTCAGTCGAATGAGGAAGCAAACAAAAGTCCACTCAGAAGAGGAGTCCAAGAGGGGAAGCAAATCGCCACACTGCCTCCTGCTGGTGACACTGAGTAGCTCTCCAGCTTTCACTTTTATGAGATAAAAGCGGTAATTATTGAGCATTTTGACCCAAATGAAAGCATTTCTTTCACAGAAATATTTCAAAATAAAACAAATAAAATTACATAAAATGTGACCTTCCATTTCATGAGCGTCACACGCTCCCTGACAAAATAAAAATGGCTCCAGACATTTACTTACTCTTAAACCTCAAATCTTTTTAACATTCAACATTTCTTGTA
Organism: Chaetodon trifascialis; assembly: GCF_039877785.1. Classification (NCBI taxonomy): domain Eukaryota; kingdom Metazoa; phylum Chordata; class Actinopteri; order Chaetodontiformes; family Chaetodontidae; genus Chaetodon; species Chaetodon trifascialis. Next base: position 2,965,202 of record NC_092070.1, read on the forward strand.
CTGTTTCAATACCCAAAGGTGAGTTAAAGACAATTCTGTCTAATGATACTACATGCACGACTGTCAATACACAAATAGTGGTGCAGTGAACAGTGTGGTTGATGTGTACGGTAAAACTTGGTATGATGTGAGGTATGGCGGTGTCTGAAAAGGTGTGTGATAGGTCATGGGATATGGTTGCATTTCCCAGGTTGGTACTGCTGACAGTCCATAGGCCCCCACTGTGTTGCAGATGGGTCGGGGTTGGAATGAGGGTTGACCTAGTGTTTGATATGTGAGCATCCGAGTGGGCTTTCTCTCATGGGTAGACCTCTGAGTTTGAGGATGAGTTGCCTGCTCCTCATTGGGCTGCTCACTTTCTGTCTGGGGGGTTAAAAGCCTATTCACTCCCTGCTCAGGTCCTGCCGGTACTGGATCAACAGGTTGGTGCTCCTCATCTGCCCATTCCTCCTCGTATGTCCTCTGTCCCATTTCTCTGCTCTCTACATCAGACAAGCTCTCTCCTCTTTCACTGACATGTGTGCCTGGTCTCGTTTCTCTTTCAAGTACAAGTGGTCGAGTTTCAGAGTGGTTAGATCTCTCAGTGGTTATTACATGTTTATAATGTTGATTAGTGTGTCTCTGAGGCTCACATACAGGCTGAACTTGTGTGTTCCCACATCCTCTCTTTACAGGTATTCTCAGCCAGTATCGGGGTTCCTCATCATCAGAAGAGTCACTGCTTGGGTTCCACTCACTCTGTCTCTTTGTATTTTGTCTGACTCTTGCTCTCTGTTGGAGTGGTTCTGTTGATGGAGCAGGTGAGTATTTTGGTGAGCCTCCTTTCTTTCCAGCTAGTGACTTCAGTGCTGGCTGAGGTAAGTCTACTGGTAGGTCATTGACTAAGTGAAGCAGGTTGCGATGTAGTGTGCGTACTCTATTTCCACCAGTTTCTGGCGTCACTCTGTAGACTGGCCCCTCAGCAATCCTCTCCTTCACAACATAGACCATGTCCTCCCAGTATGCTCTTAGCTTGCCTGGACCACCTCTCTCACTCACATTACGCACCAAAACACGGTCACCTGGTTCAAGGACAACACCTTTCATGTGACGGTCATAGTATTTCTTTCCCCTGGAACTTGACTGCTGACTATTCTTAGAGGCGAGTCTGTAAGCTTCCTTCATCCTAGAGGCCCACTTCTCTGCATAGCCTCTTGGAGAGGTAGCTTCTTCATCCGTACCCAAGCCAAATATCATGTCCACAGGCAGGCGTGGGTGGCGGCTGTACATCAAATAGAATGGTGAAAACCCAGTCGACTCATGCCTGGTACAATTATAAGCATGGATAATTTTTGACAGATGTTCTCTCCACCTCTCCTTTTCTTTCTCCTTCAGGGTCCTGAGCATTTGGAGCAAGGTGCGGTTAAGTCTCTCTGCCGGGTTCCCCTGAGGATGGTAGGGGGTGGTCCTTGAATGACCAACACCACTCAGCTGTTGCAGGGTTTTGAACAACTCGTTTTCAAATTCTCTCCCTTGGTCGTGATGTAATTTCCATGGGTAGCCGAACCGTGGGATAAAATCATCAAAAAGCTTCTCTGCAGCTGTTTTTCCTGACTTATTTCTGGTTGCATAGGCTTGTGCAAACCTGGTAAAATGGTCTACAACAACCAGGATGTACTCAAAGCCACCTCTACTAGGCTCTAGATGAAGGTAGTCAATTGACACAAGCTCTAGGGGTGAGCTGGTGGAGATGCTCCCCATGGGCGCTTTGATGTGTGAGACAGGTTTCTTCTGCTTAATGCACGGACACTTCCTAGTCACATAAGCCTCCACATCCTGTTTCATGTATGGCCAGTAAAATCGATCTCTAGCTAAACCTAAGACCCTCTCGGTCCCCATGTGACCCAGATCATCATGGAGGTGTCTCAGGACCAAAGCTCGGTACTGGTTGGGCAGGACAAGTTGACTTCTTTGACTGGTTACCCTGTATAGCAGACTGTCTTTGAGATGGAGTTTTTCCCACTCATGAAGAAGCTTCCTAGTCAGACCATTAACTCCTCTTCTCACATTACTAGTCAGAGCGTTGTTAGTCTCTTTAAGTCTGATGACTTGACCGATGACAGGGTCATCTCGCTGTCATTTCATGAGCTCCTCGCGGCTTATGGTCGGGAGCAGCTCTGGTGACTGTATGGTTGAATCAGGCTGCGACATGTTGAGGACAGCTACATAGGCAACATCTCGTTGCTTAGCAACTCTACTGCCTTCCCATGTTGCCAGGATAGTGTCTCTGGGCAGCTCCTGTGTGCATGAGTCCACATAACTGTCAATGTCTAAGGGCAACCTAGACAGAGTGTCAGCGTCAATGTTTACTTTTCCTGGTCGATATTTCACCTCAAACCGGAAGTCAACAAGCTCACCGACCCATCGATGGCCAACAGCATTTAGCTTAGCGGTGCTCATCACATAGGTTAACGGATTGTTATCCGTGTAGACGATGAAGTGGGGCGCATAAAATAAGTAATCTCGAAATTTTTTCACTTATGGCCCATTTCAAAGCAAGAAATTCGAGCTTGCCTGAGTGGAGGTTGTAGTTTCGTTCGGCTGGCGTCAATGTTCTGGATCCGTAGGCGATCACCCTGAGCTTTCCTCCCTGGCGCTGGTACAGGACGGCGCCCAGCCCCTGTTCTGACGCATCTGTATGAAGCACAAAAGGAAGATTAAAATCAGGATAACCAAGCACTGGCGGGTTAGACAGGATGTGTATGAGCTGGTCTAAGGCCTTTTGGTGCTCTTCATCCCACTTCACTGGAGCCCTGGAGGACAACTGTGGCAACTTTCCTTTCCTTTGCTTAGGCTGAGGCATCACTGTGGCAGTGGTTTTGGTTTGTAAGAGCTCATACATCGGTTTGGCAACCCTAGAGGAGTCTTGAACGTACGTCCGGTAATAGTTGAGGAATCCCAGAAGCTTACGGACTTTGCCAACAGTGCTGGGAGTTTTACTTCTCAGAGGCTGGATGGCTTCCACATCCTTGGGGTCGATCCTATCTCCATCGGCTGAGACCAATCTTCCTACATAACGAACCTCTTTTTTGAAGAGCTCGCACTTGGTTGGCCTGAGTTTCAAGTGAGTTGAGCATCTCCTCCATGCTCCTCTGAAATGCTGCTGGTGCGTTTGAAAGTCCAAAGGGGATACGCACCCACTCATACAAGCCCCATGGAGTGATGAACGCCGTCAGGTGCCGTGAGCCCTCAGAAATGAAACTGATCCAAAATTGAGAACCAGCTGCACCCCTCGAGCGTGTCAATGAGATCTTGAATACGGTGCAGGGGGTGTCTGTCTGGGACTGTCTTTTGGTTCAGGAGCCTGTAATCAATGCATAACCTCAAGTTCCCGTCCTTCTTGCGAGCACAAACTACTGGGGCGGAGTATGGGGACTTTGATTTTACAATCCACTTTCTTGCCAATAAGTCCTGGATATACTCCTTGACTTCCTGGTAGAGGGGCTTGGGGACTGATGCATAGGCTCGCTGTACTGGGATGTCATCTTTCAGTGTTATACTCATCTGAAGGCTTGGGACACATCCTATATCATTATCATCCCGAGCAAATGCGTTTGACTCCACATAGAGCATTGTTTTCAAAAGTTCTTGTTGTTCTTCATTTAGATGACTCAGATCAACGGAGGGGGGGTGCCACAGCTGGGGTGGCTGATCTGTTTCACTTTTGTCTCCCCCACAGTCAAGAACAGGTGAGGCGACTTCACTGACCTCAATGTTGTCTGCTTGGTCTGTTTCCACTATCTTTTCGATGGGCTGGATACTGCCTAACACTGTGAAGTGGTCCAGTGTGATGTTGTGTTGGCTATGGTTGCCCACTGGGATTTCCACATAAGGCCGCTTGGTGTGGTGAACCATAACTAGGCCATCACCGATTACTAGCTGTTCCATTTTTATGTCTGGATGGCTGACCTCGAACAGCGCCACAGGTGAGGTGAAATCAGCTGGCATGTAGTTTCCCTTTTCTTAGCTGTCTGCTCTGTGTATTAGGACACTGACAGGTACACTGGGGCTGAGAATCAGATGTTGATTGCTTCACTGTTGTTGGAGCATTTGACTGGAGGGAGCTTACAGCCTGAGTCAGGGCCTGCACTTGAGTGCTCAGTTGATGAAGTAGCTCATCTTTAGCATTAGTGTCAGCGTTACCCTTTTCTCTGCTCACCTCTTATCGAAAGAAATAAATGTTAAATCAATTATTAATACTTTAATGTTGTTTTTTACCGTTAAAATCATAAGTTTTTCCACAAGAAGCAGCTGAGTGGACTATTTAATATCTCTCGTTGTGACGCGTTGCCAAGGTAACCGGCTCTGGCCACAGAACCTGCAGCTCAGTCGGCCGCAGCTGTTATATTAGGCCTAATCAGTGGAGAGAAGTGAGATGATTGCTTAACGTTATGTTACATGATACATTTCAGAGGGCAAGTGCACCTCTTACCACTTGTGTGTGTCCAGAGGATGATGCGAAATTTTGTTTCAAAGAATCAAAGTCCACAGATAGTTTCCTAAATTGTTTTTATTGCAAGAAATATTATCCACCATTCACTCTGATCATTAAATGTGCACCAAGTCTATCCTAAATCTGTTGCCACGGTTACCAACTAGTGTTTGAGCCTGCGCAATAATTTAGAACAATCAGGCTATTTGACCGGAATTTTTTTATAGGTGTCCTACAACACTTTAGAATGGACACCCTGCAGCCAATCAGAATCGAGTATTCACCCTGACCATGGTATAAATGCGGATAATTCCGTCCCACACGGCTGGCATGGCTCGGCTCAGGGTCGACTGGCACAGTCCCGATCGGTCTGCCAGCTCCCTCTGGAATGTCCCGGTTGCTAGGTACCCCAGTGTGGTCAGCATCTGTATGGGCACAGGCAGCACATGGCTCCTCGCTGTGTTGCACTCCAAGGCCGGCTGCAGCTCTGCGCACAGTTCCAGGAAGATTGCCCACGGGAACCTAAAGTGGCTGATGAGCCAGTTGTCATCATGTGCCAGTAAATCCTCTCTGTCTCTGCCGACATACCCTCTTCGCATTGCACCATTTGCAATATCTTCTAATACTGCTAAAGCAGCCATTATTTTTAACGGTATTTTTTGCATCACTTCGTGCAAGCTTTTATATCCACTCATGTAATTGCAGACATGTGGGTGTGTTAATTGTTCATCAGTGTGAATTGTTCATGTGTCTCTGATGTGCACATCCCAACATCACCTCTAATGTCACCAAAGGATCAACAGCTGTAGAAACGTGGAAACGAGGATCCTGACAGGTGATGTCAGGAGTGAGTAATGAATGTGTGTGAATGTGTTTAGCTTGACCTGGTTTCAGTAGAACTTGTGTATCCCTGCATCTTATCTTACTTACAGTGAACTCCTACCTGGTCCATGGTGGTCCCTGACCTCTGAGCCCTCTGGTGATATGCATTTGTGTCATCTCAGAGAAGAAGTTTGATAAAGACAGATGGTGAAGGAGCTCATGGAAAACATTCATTTAGTATGCAAAAATCAAAGCAATGAAAGGTCTACTTTTCTCAGTTACCATAGCCCTGGGTGAAAGAAGTGATGCAAATGTTTGATTTTTTGTGTGTGTGTGTGTGTGTGTGTGTGTGTGTGTGTGTGTGTGTTTGTGTGTGTGTGTGTGTGTGTGTGTGTGTGTGTGTGTGCGCGCGCGCGTGCGTGTGTGTGTGTGTGTGTGTGTGTGTGTGTGTGGACATGTATGTTTACCATGTTTATCCAGTGCATCACATGATCCACTTTCACATAAAGCGACCTGGGTACTAACCGCCACAACAGAAGTGCAGTCACCTGTGGGGCTGAATGGATGTACATGTCTGTTTCCCTTAAAGTTTGAACTTACTATCCATTTAGTGGGTAAGGTATCACCTCAGTTCCAGGACCACAAGGATGAAAAAAAAAATGTAAACTACAACTTAAAAAAACAAAAAATACAACTTTATTGTCTGACCAAGTACTAAGCCATAAACTGGGTCCAGTATTCAGCCCTTTTCATCCTTTAGCCCTTGTGGTGTATTATTTCACGCCCTACTGGGCTTTCATGTGCTATTGTTCTCAGCCTGGTGCTCCTCCCTTGTTTGTGTTCTCCCATTCCCTCCCTCCTGTCCACTTGTGTTTCTCTCTCTTACAGCATGCTGCACAGGGATCAGTTCTCCTCTATTCTCTTCATTCTCTTTTAATTGAATGTTTTGGGCCTTGGCTTGGTAATAAGAACCTTTAGGGTGTCATGAATAAAATATAATCCAGATCTCCCTGCAAATCTCTAATACAATGATACATTGTTCTGTGGTTATGTGTTTGTGTGAGGGAGATTAAGAGCTTTACCAGCAACTGACACACTGTTTGTACTTTTACACAGTAAGTAATCCATTTCCCTCCCACACTCAAAAACACTTGCTGGTAATAGAATGGCTTCAACTTTTTTTTTTTGTCACTGCACAAGTACTGAGCAGAAATGCAGTTTAGTATCTAACTCGAGGTACAAAAACCAGTTGAGTGCAGAGCAATGTACATAAAGTATGTACAGTACAGTTGTTACATATAGAATAAACAACAGAAGCTCGCCTTTTCTGTACAACATGCCCAGACAGTGAAAACAACCTTTCACAAGGTACTGATGTGGCTGGCGTTGCTAGGTACTTGCGTGCAAGGCGGGCCATGTCACTGTGTGACCCTTGATGTGTGGACTACCATTCCTGTGGACAGTCATCCAAGCCAGCAAGAGGCTCTGCCTTGTAGCGCTCTAGACATTGCTCAACACTGTCCTCCTCTTCGTCGTCATTCGTGTGCAAGCATGAGAGCTGGCTTCTTTGAAGGTGGCTCAGGTGTGACCTGGCTCTCTGGCTGTGCAGGCCTCTCCCTTTCCATCTCATGGAGCAAGGCACAGACTGAATCCCACACCTCAGCCCTGTCTGGTTTTTTAAGACACTTCAGGTCCTTGAACCTAGAGATGAAATGCAACTTTAATACAAGTACAGGTGTATGTATAACAGAATTGTAACAATACACCCATCTCTACAGTGCCTTTTTTAAATTTTAAATTTACAACTAAATAACAAACATACTGCTAGTGATAGAGAGAGAGAGAGAGAGAGAGAGAGAGAGAGAGAGAGAGAGAGAGAATGCTGAGAATGAGTGTAAGAATGAAGCAATGAAGAATGGCAATCTAACCTTGGGTCAAGTGCTGTTGCAACTCTCAGCCATGTGATGTTGGTCTTCTCCTTGCGAGTGTCCATGTCTGCTGTGAAGCTTTGCTTGTACTTGACCATGTAAGCAGGGTCGTCCTCGGTAATCTCCAGCACTTGGGACAGATGACACAATGTTGGCAGCACTGCTGAACAAGACACAAACTTCTCTCCTCCCAGAAGATCAGACACATACCTGCATGAATATAGAAAAGCATGTTAATGGAGAACTAATTAGGCCTACTGTTTTTCACACAGAACTCACTCACTCACTCACAGAACACACACACACACGCACACACAAACACAATCATACACAGACATACTTTTTGATTATTAAACAAACTTATACACACAACATGGATAGGGCACAAACAATATATGAGGCCTACCTGCATTGCCTCCTCCTTGAACTGCCAACTTATGGTGGTGGAGGAGTTTGAGTACCCGAATGATCCTAGAGGCTATGTTGTCCGGGGCTTAATGCCCCTGGTAGGGTCTCCCAAGGCAAACAGGTTCTAGGTGACGGGTCAGACTAAGAGCAGTTCAAAAAGCCCCTATGAAAGAAATCAAATCAAGGAAGCGTACGTCGCCCTGATTGGCGTCACCAGGGCCCCGCCCTGGAGCCAGGCCTGGGGTTGGGGCTCGCAGGCGAGCGCCTGGTGGCCTGGTCTTTGCCCACGGGACCCGGCCGGGCACAGCCCGAAGGAGCGACGTGGGCCCACCTTCCCGTAGGCCCACCACCCGCAGTGAAAGGATCAGAAGGGGCCGGTGCTATGTGATATGGGTAGCAGTCGTGGGCGGGGGCCCCGACGACCCAAACCCTGGACAACGACTCTGGCTATGGGGACATGGAATGTCACCTCACTGTGGGGGAAAGAGCCTGAGCTAGTGCGGGAGGTGGAGCGGTACCGGCTAGAGATAGTCGGGCTCACCTCCACGCACAGTCTGGGCTCTAAAATCCAACTCCTTGAGAGAGGCTGGACTCTCTTCTACTCTGGAGTTGCCCGCGGTGAGAGGCGGCGAGCTGGTGTGGGCTTGCTTATAGCCCCCCAGCTCAGCCGCCATGTGTTGGAGTTCCCCCCGCTGAGCGAGAGGGTCGCTTCCCTGCGCCTTCGGGTTGGGGATAGGTCTCTCACTGTTGTTTCGGCCTACAGGCCGAACAGTAGCGTAGAGTACCCGGCCTTCTTGGAGTCCCCGGGAGGGGTACTGGAAAGTGCTCCAACCGGGGACTCCATTGTTCTGCTGGGAGACTTCAATGCTCACGTGGGCAGCGACAGTGACACCTGGAGGGGTGTGATTGGGAGGAACGGCCTCCCAGATCTGAACCCGAGTGGTGTTCTGTTATTGGATTTCTGTGCTAGTCACAGTTTGTCCATAACGAACACTATGTTCAAGCATAAGGGTGTCCATCAGTGCACGTGGCACCAGGACACCCTAGGCCGGAGGTCAATGATCGACTTTGTAGTCGTATCATCTGACCTTCGGCGGTATGTCTTGGACACTCGGGTAAAGAGAGGGGCTGAGCTGTCAACTGATCACCACCTGGTGGCGAGTTGGATTCGCTGGCAGGGGAAGAAGTGGGACAGACTTGGCAGACCCAAACGTACCGTGAGGGTCTGTTGGGAACGTCTGGCAGAACCCGCTGTCAGGGAAGTTTTCAACTCCCACCTCCGGGAGAGCTTCAACCAGATCCCGAGGGAGGTTGGAGACATTGAGTCCGAATGGACCATGTTCTCCACTTCCATTGTTGATGCAGCCGTCCGTAGCTGTGGCCGTAAAGTCGGCGGTGCCTGTCGTGGCGGCAACCCCCGAACCCGGTGGTGGACACCGGAAGTAAGGGATGCCGTCAAGCTGAAGAAGGAGTCCTATCGGGCCTGGTTGGCTCATAGGACTCCTGAGGCAGCTGATGGGTACCGGCAGGCCAAGCGTGTGGCAGCTCGGGCAGTTGTAGAAGCAAAAACTCGGGTCTGGGAGGAGTTTGGGGAGGCCATGGAGGAGGACTACCGGTTGGCCTCGAGGAAATTCTGGCAAACCGTTCGGCGCCTCAGGAGGGGGAAGCAGCTTTCTGTCAACACTGTTTACAGTGGAGGTGGGGAGCTATTGACCTCGACTGGAGATATTGTCGGACGGTGGAAAGAATACTTCGAGGATCTCCTCAATCCCTCTGTCATGTCTTCCGTAGAGGAAGCAGAGACTGGGGACTTGGAGGTCGATTCATTCATCACCGGGGCTGAAGTCACTGAGGCAGTTTGCAAGCTCCTCGGTGGCAAAGCGCCGGGGATGGATGAGATCCGCCCTGAGTACCTCAAGTCTCTGGATGTTGTAGGACTGTCTTGGTTGACACGCCTCTGCAGCATCGCGTGGCAGACGGGGACAGTGCCTCTGGACTGGCAGACTGGGGTGGTGGTCCCTCTTTTTAAAAAGGGGGACCGGAGGGTGTGTTCCAACTATCGGGGATCACACTCCTCAGCCTCCCTGGGAAAGTCTATTCCAGGGTACTGGAGAGGAGAATCCGGCCGATAGTCGAACCCCGGATTCAAGAGGAACAATGCGGTTTTCGTCCTGGCCGTGGAACACTGGACCAGCTCTATACCCTCCACAGGGTGCTTGAGGGTTCATGGGAGTTTGCCCAACCAGTCCACATGTGCTTCATGGACTTGGAGAAGGCATTCGACCATGTCCCTCGCGTCTTTTTGTGGGAGGTTCTCCGGGAGTATGGGGTTGGAGGCCCTCTGTTGAGGGCTGTACAGTCCCTGTACAACCGGAGCAGGAGCTTGGTCCGCATTGCCGGCAGTAAGTCGGACCTGTTCCCGGTGCATGTTGGACTCCGGCAGGGCTGCCCTTTGTCACCGGTTCTGTTCATCATTTTTATGGACAGGATTTCTAGGCGCAGCAAGGGGCCGGAGGGGGTGTGGTTCGGGGGCCGGCAGATTTCATCTCTGCTTTTCATGGATGATGTTGTCTTGTTGGCTACCTCGAGCCAGGACCTTCAGCATGCGCTGGGGCGGTTCGCAGCCGAGTGTGAAGCAGCTGGGATGAGAGTCAGCACCTCCAAGTCCAAGGCCATGGTTCTCGACCGGAAAAAGGTGGCTTGCTCCCTTCAGGTTGGGGGAGAGTTCCTGCCTCAAGTGGAGGAGTTTAAGTATCTTGGGATCCTGTTCACAAGTGAGGGAAGGATGGAACATGAGATTGACAGGTGGATCGGTGCAGCAGTTGCAGTAATGCGGTCGCTGTATCGGTCTGTCGTGGTAAAGAAGGAGCTGAGCCGAAAGGCGAAGCTCTCGATTTACCGGTCAATCTACGTTCCTACCCTCACCTATGGTCATGAACTTTGGGTCATGACCGAAAGAACAAGGTCCCGGATACAAGCAGCTGAAATGAGTTTCCTCCGCAGGGTGGCGGGGCGCTCCCTTAGAGATAGGGTGAGGAGCTCTGTCACCCGGGAGGAGCTCAGAGTAGAGTCGCTGCTCCTCCGCATCGAGAGGAGTCAGCTGAGGTGGCTCGGGCATCTCTATTGGATGCCCCCTGGACGCCTCCCTAGGGAGGTGTTCCAGGCATGTCCCACCGGGAGGAGGCCCCGGGGAAGACCCAGGACACGTTGGGGTGACTATGTCCCTCGGCTGGCCTGGGAACGCCTCGGGATCCCCCGGAAGAGCTGGAGGAAGTGTCCAGGGAGAGGGAAGTCTGGGCGTCCCTGCTCAGACTGCTCCACGTGCAACCCGGCCCCGGATAAGCGGAAGACAATGGATGGATGGATACCTGCATTGCTCCAGCACAGCAGCGAGCTTCTTCAGTTTCTCCAGCTCAGCAGCTGATGGCACGGCGACGGTGGGTGTGTGCAGGGCCAGTGTAGCTCTCAGGGGATCAGCATTCCGCAGGACACGCTTGATCATTTCCAGAGTAGTATTCCATCTGGTTGGAACTTTCTGGGCGAGTGACTCCTTCTGATTGTGGGTGACTTGTTGCTGCTCGAGCTCCGCTTGGTTTGCTGGACTATGCTTAAAGTGTCCCACGACTTTTCTGTATTCTGCCAGTGCGCTGTCAAACGGGTTGTTGGTCAGAGACACGGTGACAGCTCGATGCAGAATATGTGCGGCGCACGGCATGTGTTCAAAGGGGAGCTGCCTGGCCCCTGCTATCATATTACGTGCGCTATCCGTGGTTAGTGAGACAACTTTGGACTCGATGTCCCACACACTAGCTACCTGCCTGACGTGGTCTGCAACAGTGTCGGCGAAATGTCTCTCTTCTGTCTTCATAACAATCAGGGCATGCGAGTGAAGCTCCCACTCAGGGTCAAAATAATGGGCTGTTACCCCGAGGTAGTTGTCGTTCCCGATGGACGTCCAGTAATCACCCGTGAGCGCGACTGCTTCTGTCTTCTCCAATGACACCTTTACCTTAGCCTTCTCCGTTTCGTGCAAATCCTGGACTATTTCAACCAGACCTTCGTCCTCCACAATGCTAATATGCCTACATGCAGTGGCCACCCACTTAGCTATGGCTTCGGTGAGTCTCGTCTTAGTTGCTGTATCCATTTGTTTCTGTCAGAAATGATCCATGGACGCCTGGGTTTGACGAGGGGCCGGAGCATTTGCATCGACGGCGTGCTTCGCCATTAAATGGTATTTTAAACTTGACGTGCTGCGATGGTAGCTCAGTTCACAATGACAATACACACAAATGACTTTTCTCTTGTCAATGCCACCATTGGGTAACTTTCTAAAAGTGAACTTTCCATTCAACATTGAATCCACGTCCTTTTCGCCACTCGCCATGATGCTTCCAATCGCTTTGCAAGCCCAGACAAATGTGTGTCACGTGCTTGATGTTTTCTTCCGGTCTAGCAATGTCCGGTGTGATGTTAGGTGGTGTAGTGTTTCTAACGTTACTAGCAGTGGCAACAGTATGTGAAAAACTACAAAGTTTGTTAGGCCAAATTGAATATTAATTGCGCGATAAAAAAAATGACGGCGGTAAAAGGGGGTTGCGATAGCGCCATTAATAACGCATTTAACTGACAGCACTAATATATATATATATATATATATATATATATATATATATATATATATAGTATGAGCAGTGTTAACAGTATGAACAGTGGGAAATAAATATGTTAAGATATTGAGTATGAACATGTGCAGCAGTTGTGCACAGAAGGCAATGCAGATGTAAATAATGCTAATACTGCACATTGACATTATATGCAGAACAAACTGCTGGAGATATGACTTGAATATGGTGTATACACTATGAGTCAAATATGTACAGTGTGGACAATAGTGTATATATGAATGGGTGATGTAAGACATCACAGTTCAGAGCTCTTTGGTGTTCTCGGTGTTGAGGGCCATTTTGTCATTGGTGCACCACGCTGCCAGGTACTGGACCTCCTCTCTGTCAGCCAATTCATTGTTTTTAATGAGACCAGTCATGGTTGTGTTGATAGGGGATGCAGGAATAGAGGAGAGGTCTTATCTCCTCTAGTGAAGCAGAAAACATGTTGAGGCTAAGCGTGATCATCACATTGGGATGATGGTTGTTGATCTTGATGAATAAATGATACAAACTAAACAAAGCTTAGCTTTAAACACAGGTATTTTGAAAGGAAATGAATCAAATAGAAGTCTAGATAGATAGATAGATAGATAGATAGATAGATAGATAGATAGATAGATAGATAGATAGATAGATAGATAGATAGATAGATACTTTATTCATCCCCAAGGAAAATTCACATATAGTGTGGCTATAGTCTATAGTGTGGCACAGTTGTGGTTAAGTTCCTGTCTAACAAAAGCTCAGTTAGGCAGCTTGACTGACACTAGTTCATCTCCCCATTTATACAGCACAGCATGTGGTCCATCAAGGTTCAGTGCTTGGCCCAATCTTTCTTCTATTTACTATGTGTAGTCCTGTTTGGTGACCTAATACTTTTCCACCAAAGAAGAAGAAAGAACAAGAAGAGCAAATTAGGTTTTCTAGATGTGAAAAGCTGCAATTTTTTCTCTCTCACGTGTAGATAAACTGAGATACTAAACTCTGGCCTTGACATTCTGGTCAAAGGTGTGCGCACCTTTGCTCACGCAGTGAAACGCCGGACAAGAGGAAAATGGGCTGGTGTGCTGGTGCGCCTTTGCCAGCGTGGACTACGTACAGCGTTACCGGGAATATTTCTCTCTAACATGCGTTCACTGCCCAACACACTAGAGGAACTGCAACTGCTGTTGGGTAGAAACAGGGACTTTTCTTCATCTGCGGTTTTGTGCTTCATCAAGACGTGGCTCTGTGGATTAATAGCGGACTCTGCGCTGCAGCTAGCTGGCTTCCAACTCCTCTGCGCGGACAGAGACACAGAACTTTCTGGCAAAACTAAAGGTGAAGGAATCTGTTTCTACATCAACAGTGGTTGGTGCAACGACGTGACAGTGATCCAGCAGCACTGTTCTCCCGACCTGGAATCTTTTATCATTAACTGTAAGCCTTTTTATCCACCCCGTGAGTTCGCTTCATTCATTCTGGTCAGCGTTTACATCCCGCCGCAGGCCAACGCACAGGACACACAGCGTATGCTCGCAGACCAGATGCTGCGTGTGGACCAACCCGGACTCTTTAGGTATTGTCCTTGGCGACTTTAACAAAGGTAACCTCACTCACGAACCCCTAAATACAGACAGTTTATTAAATGCCTGACCAGAGAGGAGAATATTCTGGATCACTGTTACACCACTGTCAGGGATGCTTGACACCTGATCCCTGCGTACAGGCAGAAGCTAAAGCTCTGCAAACCCGTAGTGAGGACATCAAGGAAGTGGACCAGTGAGGCTGTAGAGGATCTCCAGGCGTGTTTGGACTCTACTGACTGGGATGTGTTCAGGACTGCCACCAACAGTCTGGATGAGTACACGGAGGCTGTGATGTCCTACATCAGCTTCTGTGAGGACTGCTGTGTTCCATCACGCACCAGGGTGAGTTACAACAATGACAAACCCTGGTTCACAGCCAAACTCAGACAGCTAAGGCTGGCAAAGGAAGAGGCCTTCAGGAGTGGGGACAAGGACAGATTCAAAGAGTCAAAGTACAAGTTTAGCAAGGCGGTGAAAGAGGCTAAATGACTGTACTCTGAGAAGCTCCAACACCAGTTCTCAGCTAACGACTCTGCGTCTGTCTGGAAAGGGCTCAGGCAGATCACCAACTACAAGCCTAAAGCCCCCCCACTCCATCAACAACCGACGCCAAGCCAACAACCTGAACGAGTTCTACTGCCGCTTTGAAAGACAGAGGGACAGTCCAGCAACCATCCCCCACGACACCTTCCAACAGCTCCAGCTTCAGTCACCTCCACCAATGCCCACTTTAAACACTGAAAAAAGGAAATAGTTGAACCAACTTAATTGAACTGTTTCAATTGGTAACATCTAAATGAATTAAGTTCTTTGACATTAAGTTAATAGGTTGAATTAACACAATTTATTTAAATTACATGTACTCATCATTTTTATTTGTCTCAATTCAAAATTTTGTATGACTCTAACTTAAAATTAAAGCAAGTCAACTAAAAGTTTTCAGATTGCTCTTTTCTAAAAAAAAAAAATACTATGGTTTAGTGTAAATTACTTTTTGTTCTAACCTTAAAATGATTTTTTTTGTTTGTTTAATGTAACTTACAATTTTGAGTTGGATGTAAATATTTTTAAAAAATTAAAAATCTGATGTTTGTTAATACTTTATTGTGTAAATGTCATGACACATTACATGAATGACCACAGCTTTTGGGCCAACATTATACATTACAGCATTAGACACATTATTCATTTGTCCTTATGTGCAAAAAGTACATGTAAATGTTAATTTGCCCTTATGTGCAAGTGCACATGTAAATGTAAACAGGACAGAACTTGTCATTGCAAAGTGTAAAATTGTCACAAATATGCCTCCATTTAAACATGTACAACAGAAGACACACTACACTGTTAAACAACATCAAAAATTAAGTGCAACCTTCCTTAACGAACAGAAGGAAATATATGCACTGGGAAAAAAAAAAAAAAAAAAACTTCTGCCAAACCCATGGCATTCTTGTCTCTTGGAGTATAAAAGGAGCTCAAAATCCAAAAGAGACTGCATTATTTTTAGCACGTGAGGCAGACTGCATCATTGTTGTTACTGGGAGCTTTTAAGTTTGCTATACAGATTATGGACTTTGGGGGACATTTTGTGCTGATCCAGCTGCATGAATATTTTCTGGAGCACTTCAAAAATGAAGCGAAAGGGTTTTGGATAAGCAAGGTTGAGTGCATAGATCAAACCTAGAAGCAGGGCACAAGCTGAGGCAACCGAAGTCAGTTCGTGCAACACTTCCACGCGCTCAAGGACAATGCAAATGTCTTCAGGTGGCTCATGCAGTCCCTCCCCCTCCTTCCGAATCACAAACACTGCCATGGTGAGCTGCTCCAGGTCCCTCTGAGTATCATCTACTCCAGAGTCCTACAAAGGGGTACAGGACACAAGTACAAATCATTATTGGCCTCACCTCCCGATGTGATGAATTTTTTGTAAGCAATAAAGATAAAATTTCCCAAAATGTCAATCTATTCCCTTGAACTATAACTATAATCAACTAAGCGAGTAGAGTAGTGTATAAGAACTTCCGTTTGAATACTCACTGATATCAACACTGACACTATTACACATACGGCTCTAAATTCATGCCTGGCACGGCGCAGCAGGGTGGCGCAGCCGGGCATGAAGTTAGAGCCGTATGTGTAATAGTGTCAGTGTTGATATCAGTGAGTACTCAAACAAAGGTTTTCATACACTACTCTTTAAGAAAAGAAAAAAAAAAGTGTTACCGGTGCATTCCTATCAGCAACCTATGTTCTAACAGTTGATATGATAATTCTGACATCCGAACTGTTGAAACTTACAAGATTTTGATCAGGTCATCAGCATCTTCTCCCAGAAAGATGGTAAGGGCTTTCAACACACATTCCCTCCGAAAATTAATGTCCACAGTCTAAAACAATAGACACTGATTAAATTTAAAGGCATAGTTCATCCTAATAAATGTATTTTAAAAACGTCATTTACATGCCAATGTCATTTACATTCCAAGAGATTCGTTAAAGAAGGAAAAGGGGATGAGCTCAGTGGTGTACATCAAGCCATGATCAGCATTGGCCTGCCCATATTAAAGGGTTTGTTTTTTTCAGTTTTGACATTATTTGTAACATGTGAGAAGTTTATGGTTATGGGTGAGTACATTAACATTACATTAACATTACATTACATGAACTTTTTACATGCTGCAAATAATGTCAAAAATGAAAAAAATGAACTTTCCTTTTAATGTATCCATGAAGGATACAGATATATTGTGACAGTCCCCTTATTCATGAAGGGTCGCATTTGATTATACACATTTACCTGGTCCAATATGTCCATGATGTTCGCAGTCTTTTGGCGTGTTGCTCCTCCTTTGGCACGGATGACTTTGATCAGCTGACTTGAGTGTGTGTCTAACTGGGCCATGAACTTCTCCTCAAGTGGAATAGCCATAAGCCTGTGGAACTCTGTATTAACAAATGAGATACAAAATGAGATGAGATATATTATATACAAATATATAGAAATGAGATATATTATGGAATAAAATGCAACTGGTCTCATCCTCTCATCTCTCCATATTAAAAGAACTCACAAAGTAACCACTGCAGCACTGAATTTCTGCTATTAGTTCAATGTAATCTCAGCCACACCAATTCATGAAAACTCACTGTAATAAATCCTGAACCATGCAGACTTTGATAACTAAAGTTCAATTCTTACCTCTTTCTGTGTGAAGAGTGCAGGCCATCTGTCCATGAACTCCTGAATGCTTGGTTCTTGGTTTACCACCTCATGTCGTCTGTAGGCAAACGTGTTAGCCATTTTGTCTGAAATTACCCTTTCGTTGTTCCTTATCCCGACATCTGTCAGAAGTTCTACTCGCACTTTTTCCAGGCTGTCCACAGTCTCACCAGTAGGAAAGGATGGGTAAAAGTTAGCTTCAGACCATTTTGGCTCCTTCACTTTTTTTGCAGGAAAAGCATTGGCGGTAGCTTTAGATTTCAGGGAGTTCACACACAGCTCTGGACACCCCTGTACCTTGAGCTGGGTCCTGTAGTTTGCCATTCTGTACTTCAGTCGCTGTTTCCAACCATAGAAACCATTGAATGAGCCAGGTTCTTTCAAACATGGGTGTTTTTTGATTAGGGCTTCTGCAGCTGTGCAGAAATGTGCATCCTCTGGGTAGGCCTTGTAGTGGTAAATTTCTTCTGCTACTCTTTTCAGGATATCAGACAGCATTCGGGAACTGAGAGTCAACATTTTTTGGCTCACGCGGTACTCAGCATTCCCTTTCTCTAGCTGTAGCTCTGTCATATGAAAACGGGGAAATTGCAAAGTCCTCTGGCCACTGTTCTCTTCGAGATGACACAGACAGGGATGGGAGAATAATTGTGTCATTTGATCCCAACGAAGATCCATCATCAGACTCAAATGAAACAGACAGAGATGAAGTGGACTGAATGTCACTGATCAAGGGTGCATTTGTTTGCTCATAGATCACCTTGATTGTCCCCATATCCTGAAGTTCAGTTGTTGAGTTCAGATTGAAGAAGTCATTTCCAAAATCTGGATCCATGAATTGCAGTCTGTGGTTACACTTTAACCCAAAGTTAGTTTTTATCTTGCCAAGGAGGTCATTTAGTGACTCAGGGATGCCATTTGGAAGAGTCAATTTTTTAATGTTGTTCTCCCCTAAAATCACCTTCAGTCTTGCGGGGGTAGAACCAGCCATAGTGATCTGAGAAGAGAGCACAAGTACAGTTAGTAAGGATCAAACTGCAACAATCTGATTAACTCATTAGTTTCCAATGACATCATCACACCATTTTGTCTTACAAAATAAAATAAATGTTTTCACAAAACAATAGTACTGTATCAGTCTGCCTTTTGTTTTATCCACATAATAAAAATAATCTCACATTACGAGGCCTCACCCTTTAAACATGGACATATCTTTTCAAAGTGACAAGACGCATCCCTCTAATTTTGTAGTCTGCCAGTGGGTAGATATCATGAAGTTCCTGTGGCTCAACAAGTTCCACTTCCTTGCTTGGTGAGGTCATAAGCTCTGTAGCTTTTTGACAATAAAGATTAGCTTGTCCTGCAGTATCACCATTTGGATGATTTCACCAAACTCTGGCAGTCCTCCCAGTGAGCCATTGATCAAGATCATCCCACACTTGTAGTTTAGTCCATTGTATGCTACACTTGAAGCCAAGCATACACTGTCCATATGTGGAGACCTCTGTCTCAGTGCGTTTGAGATGTCTTTGTCAAGAACATCAATGTGCATTTCCTCCCACAGTTTTTTTGGATGCAAAGCTTAGAGCCACAGTATGAGGTCGATTTGTTTTGTCAACCCACTTAAAGTTGAAAGATGATATCAAGTCATTCAATGTACATAACATGAAATACTTTTTTTTGATTAACAAACTGAGGCAAAGCGCAAGTTCAAAAGGAACAATACCTTCAAAAAGATCGTGTACAATATCTGGTGGAAACCCAGTGATAACATCAAAATATGAGAGGTGCTTTGACAGAATACACTCTGATTTCACACCATAATAACTGGGCAATTTGTTTTCCTCAAGGATTCATAGGTGATCTGCATGAATGTCTTTTGTTCTCAAAGTAAAGACGTCACTTCTGACTTCTTTAGTCTGAAACTCTGATCTTTCTGCAGTGCAAAATCTACACACGTATGTCCCTGAGAAATTTTCTACAAATCCAGCAATACTGTGTGCACCAAGGTTGTCGGCGACCACACATTGAACTGTGCCTCTGACTGTTTTGCCCAACTTTGAAAGAAATATCCCACTTTGTTCCAAAATCAAAAATGGAAGATGAAGCAGAATTACAGCCTGGTGGCAAATTACCCAGAATCCAGTACAAACCACAAATTTTATGCTTTCTCCTGGATGTACCAAGGGGATTACATATTTCAAATTCATCAATGTATAATATTAATGAAATGCTTTCCTGCTTAGAAAGCAGTTCATTTTCTTTGAAGAAGGCACCATCAAAGATTGTTTTGTATAGGTGCCCGCAACTTGTTTGAGGCTGATTGTCTACAATATTCAAATTAACAGCCTGATCCAAGACTGTCTGGCAGTCAAGAATATGCTGCAAAGACTTCAAAATTGAAACATATTGGAATGACTTTTTTCGGTCAAGTATGTATTCCACTGGTTCTACTACATTAAAATGCCTCTTGTGGTAAATTTTCACCTCCAAGCACTGGACAGTGGACCTTTGTCACCAATTGCTTTCTTAATAGGGTTTGTCTCACACAGAACAGTAGCTAGCTTGTCAACAACTGACTCGTCAAATTGGCATCCGTTGTTTTGTAAAACTTTGCAAATAGCCTTTTGGGTTATCGGCAGAGAAAGAGAACCAATCAAATGGTTTAACTCCTGCAACAGATCATCTACAGCTGCATTAGACACAAGAAAGATGTGTTCCAACTTAAGGAGCACAGACACAATTTTAATCTCAACAGTCTTCTCCAAATTGCCAAAAGAAATCAAATTTTCATTACTCTCTGTAATTTCTTCATCTGAAATATCACTAGTAACACTTACACAAGATTGTTCAACAGAACTTATTCCAGGCTTAAAGGTGTTCCCTGTACCAGAGTGTTGTCTGTATATGACTTTTGAAGTTTGGTCTTGTAGTCACAGTTTTCAAAAACACAAGTGATCTCCTTATTTTTAAGATGCTGATAGATATGTTGAAAATACACCCTTTCTCTGGCGAACTGATTATGGCCACAAAGATGGCATGTGAATGGGGACACAGATTTGGTGACTGTTTGTTGGGCAGGGTGATTTCTTGATAGATGGCTCAGTAGGGCATTCCAAGTCTTGAACCTGCATGCACAATTAAAATAAGTGCATGGATATGAGTGGCCTCATCCGTAATGCCTTTGAATCAGTTTGTAGTGCTTGAGCAGTTCAGATCTTTTTGTTACTGTCGTCCCACAGTCCTTGCAGCTCCACATTAAGCACAATACTGGAGAAACAGAGAGATGCACTTTGGTAATATATAAATCCTTTGGGGGGAAAAAGAGTAAAGTTGGGCAATATTACAATATATCAATATCGTGATATGAGACGAGATCTCATCTCAGCTTTTGATGATCATGAATAAGATTCTGATGTGTTTTGTTTTTTGTTTTTTTTTTGGCCAAATCGGCTAAGACAAATGTCCATATGTCTATTGACAGCATTGTTTTTTGTTGTAATTGTTTCCTCTGTCAATACTAGTTGGGTAGCAGATACATCTAAAAAGCAACATCCCACAAAAGCAGCATTTTACACAGGACAGTTATCAGCTATTTATACACACACACACACACACACACACACACACACACACACACACACACGCACACACTCAGACATACTGTACATACATATATAATTTAGGGTTTGCATACCTCTGAAAAAGCAAGCTGCCTGGCACCCTCACATTGGACAACAAGGTTATGAAACGGACCAGAGTCCCAACAAGTCATTCCATCCTTCTGCCATGCGCTTTATGTGTTACATAGTGTCATATTTTTTGTATTGTTTCTAATTTTGATTTGTGGACATTTATCCTCCATTCTAAATAGGCTGAGTTGTGCTGATTATACCAGTAAACGATTTGTACTGTACATTAAAAGTTGTTGTTACAGTTCAAGTTCAAGCTGGAACAAGGCCTGTAAACATTTCATTCTGTAGGAGTGTAACTTACCTTAGTCCAAATTGTGTCCTGGCCTGAAGTTACCTGAAGTTAAAAATGAAAATTAGAAATAAATTGATATTGAAGAAAAGGAAATTGCAGTGTTAAGTTTCACTTGTATATGAATACAATACATAACTGTCACTACCCATTGGCCCATGTGGTAACTGACAGGCCAGACAGGAGTCTGCAGCAGCAGACACAAAACACTGGCACAACAACTGGCACAACAGTGAGCTGGGAAACTCATCACGCATGAAACATTTGTCGATAACGCCCAGCATAAATACAAAGGCAGCCCGGCCACCGAGTCACCGCGCACCATCTCCCTCTCCCACAGCCATCCGTGCGTGTACACGCGATGCACGCACCGTTCGCGTGAAGACACGCCGCGACAGCCTATCAGCGTTGAGATCGTCATCGACGTGCTGACGTACGGATGTGGTCAACGAGAGAATGAAATGGCAGAAGAAATGTTGTTGTTGGGCGGGCTTGTCGCGCAACGCGATGACGCCGCAAGGGGTTTTTGTACCAGCGTCAAAACTGGAGTGTCTGGCGCGACGCGATTTCATTTGAGGCGCGATTTGAGGCGTTTGGTGGGAACGTAGCCTCACACACATTCTACACTTTCCTGCCCCAGTCCACCGCTGCTCCCACATCGTCTGCTTGACCCTTGAACTGTGCGCACATGTGCGCACCGAAGTAGTATGGAGAGCCGCAGCCGAGTTTACCGCGAAAATGTGCGAATGCTAACTAATTACTTACTAACGAACAGACTAAAACGAAGCCAACACCAACACAATGCATGAATACACAACTTTAAAATAACATCATCTTACGACATTAAACCAAGAGTCCCGCCAGCAAACTTGACAAACCTGACATTACAGTTCGACTATTTTGCATTTAACTATATAAAATTACTCATTCTACCTCTACCTTCAAAGATGATGGAAGAGTGTTATCTTCTTTTCCAATTACAGTCGAGGCAATTCTGCAGAGGCAATTCCGTCGAGCCGAAAAAATTGCGTCTCAATTGCCTCTGGATTCTGGAGAGGGCGGTGATGTCATGACGTCAGACGTAGCATCATGAGAGACCTAATTAATGGAGGTTCATTCAACTAAATAGCAGGTTACATGTGTATTAAAGGAAAACGTGTAATTTCAAGTTGAGTTGACTGTCTTTACTAAAGCAGAAATCTGAACGAAATTCACTCAGAACTTGATGTTACTTCAACTACTGCTGATATTCACTTTTTAGAGTGAAGGTGTCCTTTGTCCTTTGAGCGCCTTGTGCTCTCACACCTCAAAGACATCACTATCCCTCCTGGACCCCCTGCAGTTTGCCTATGGAGCCAACAGGTCTGTCGATGATGCAGTCAACTTGGCCCTCCACTTCATCCTCCAGCACCTGGACTCCGCAGGAACCTACACTAGGATCCTTTTTGTGGATTTCAGCTCTGCCTTTAATACCATCATCCCAACTCTGCTTCAGGGGAAGCTCTCCCAGCTGAGCGTGCCTGACTCCACCTGCATGTGGATTACAGACTTCCTGTCTGACAGGAGACAGTGTGTGAAGCTGGGGAAACACATCTCCGATGCAAAGACCATCAGCACCGGATCCCCAAAGGGCTGCGTTCTTTCTCCTCTGCTCTTCTCCCTGTACACCTCCAGTCACCAGTCCATCAAGCTCCTGACGTTTGCGGATGACACCACCCACATCAGACTAATCTCTGATGGTGACGAGTCCGCCTACAGGTGGGAGGTTGACCATCTGGTGACCTGTTGTACCCAGAACAACCTAGAGCTCAACGCTCTAAAGACAGTGGAGATGGTTGTGTTGTGGCTGTGGTTTTGGTGATCTGCTCTGACTCTGTGTGTTTTCCAGGGCTGGAACGTGGCAGGGGCGGGGCTGATCTTCTCTGGGGTTGAGCAGCTACCTGACACACCTGTCACTAATCTCCTCTCATTAGGACTCTCCTTCTTAAGCTCGCTTCTCCCATACTCTGGTGCCAGATGATCCTATTGCTCATGCTTGTGAATCTCGCCTCAGAGTCAATCTCCTGGTCCCTGCCTCGTGTTCTCCAGCTGTCTTGCCCTCGTGCAGCGCTGTCGTTATTCTGTGAGTTTGCTTTTTTGATTTTTGTTCTTAAGTGTTTGTCGAGTTGTTCTCCAGTGCTTGTTTACCTTTTGTTTGCCTGTGTGCCTTTTTCCCCCAGCTGAGTTTTTTGTTGTCTTTCCTGTGACTGTCAAGTTCTCTCCAGCACCTGTTTTTGGGTTCAGTCCATGTGTTTTTCCCTGAGTGGAGATTATCGTTTTGTTTCCTTTTTTGCCCGTGTGCTTTCCCTAAACAGAGTTTTGTGTTTTCTTTATTAGAAGCTGTCGAGTGTCCTCCAGCAGGGACTTCATTCTTCATTCCAGTTTTTCTGCCGCCTGATTTGAGTATTTCTTTTCTGTTGCTACTTTTTATTAAACTGTGAAATCTACATCTCTGCATTTGAGTCCTGTCTGCCAAAGACAATGATGGTGCACTTCTACACAGCCATCATTAAGTCCATCTTCATCTCCTCCATCACCATCCGGTACACTGCTGCTACCGGCAAGGGCAGACTGCAGCGTGTCAATTTTGCAGAGAAGGTGATTGACTGCAATCTCCCGTCTCTTCAGGACCTGTACACCTCCAGGACCCTGAGGCGTGCAGGAAAGATCGTGGTTGATCCCTCCCACCTCAGACATAAACTCTTTGAGACACTCCGCCCTGGCAGGAGGCTGCAGTCCATCAGGACCAAAACCTCACATCACAAGAACAGTTTTTTCCCATCTGCTGTCAGCCTTATCAACAAGGTCCGGAACCCCCCCGACACTCTTCATACTTCATCACCTGAATCTTGTCACATTGACATTGCCATAACCCTATGCGTTACATTAATGCTCAGCTTGGACTCATTTTTGAAGTGCCTCTGAAAAAAGAAAAGAAAAAAAAGGCTTATGTATATATTTATATTGTTATATTTTTTTACTACTTTAATATCTTATTTTTTACTAGATGTGTCATGCACCAACTTCACCAAAGCAAATTCCTCATATGTGTAAAATTGTACTTGGCAATAAAGGCTTTTCTGATTCTGATGGCTTTTGACAGAGGCATATGGATACTGCAACTAAGAACAAGCTTACTGCAGCCATAGCCAAGTAATGTTCATTCTTTCTGGAGAGAAATAAGAGGCTGGGTTGATAAGTCTCTGGTGAATAAACAGGAGAGCAGTATGCTAGTATGTTCAAAGGAAACTTAAGGAAAGTTTAAGTCATGGTTTAACTGCACTATAGGCAGAGTCCTAGTTTACAACGATATGCACTTTGTAACTTTATCTTGTATCACCCTGTTTTGATCCCTTAGAAAGGGTTGATGAAGGCGCTTTTTTGTAACCAAGTATTTTTTGTGTGTGTGAGTTTTTTTTGTGTTAGACTGCAAGATTTTGCTTCAAATCTGAATGACTGCTCAAAGTGTGAAATATAACACTACATGTTGTTGTTTTCAATAAAAAAAACATTTGCACAAAGCAAGCCTATGCACTTTTCCATGTTGATAAGAGTATTAAAATGATAATTAATAGGACATTTAGAATAGATAAAAATGTGTGATAAATTGGCGATAATCGCGAGTTAACTATGACATTCATGAGATTAATAGCGATTAAATATTTTAATCGATTGACAGCACTAAGATAGATAGATAGATAGATAGATAGATAGATAGATAGATAGTTTTTTGTTTGTTAGTTATCCACTCCTTTTGAGTGCGTCTTTTGTTTGTTTTCCATCCACTCGTTGAGTGCATCTTTTGTTTCCCGTTTGTAATAAACTGCGTTTTGAGTTACATAAATCCTGTCTCCGGGTCTGCATCATTGGGTTCAACTATTTGGTGGCTGACAGCCTAACACATTCAGGAAGAAGATCACACCTCAAACACACCCTACTTCTGCACCAAAGTATTTAAATGCTCCTGATTCATTAATTTCCTCTTTGACTCAATTTCCACATGACCCGCAACAAACATGTACCAAGTCGTTACTGTAATCCATGGACCAGGAAGTCTTCCTCAACCCTTCAGACAGTCGCCTCTCCTGAGTCCTCTCTTTCTTCACAAATTCAGCGCCACCAGCAAATTTGGCTTCACTCAGAAGTCCACATTCCCCAACAATCTGGCCTCCAACTCCCACGTGGTCCACCCGTCACCTGCCACCTTGTCTCCAGTGTCCGAGAGACATCATCCCTCACAGACACCTCTCTCCCCACTGGGGAAGCAGTGGGGATTCCTTTTTTTTTTTTTTTTTTGAGACTGTGATGTGCTGAAGAGAGGTGGTGAGGGTGCATGCTGTGGCTGGGTGGGATGTCCCCAGTAAGTTCCTTGATTATATTGCTGCCAGCAGCTTGGGATGAGAAGATGGTGCGACGCATGTAAAAACCATTAACACCAAATCGCAGGGCTAGACCTCGAATCAGGAACAAGTAGTCATCTGCGTTTGGAGAGAGTGGAACAGAATATGTATTATGAAACAGGAGGGAACAGAAGGTTTTGGCTAATGGAGCCATTGTTGGCTGTTATTGGGAAGGTAGTTTGAGCAACTGAGCTGGTAATGCAGTGGGGGAGCTGAGGGTGGCTGATGAAGATGTAATAGGAAAGGTTGAAGAAGATGAGGAAAGGATGCTGGGATGGAGGGCGTTGACACAGCACTGGGAACCTGGAACTGCTTGGGATACACGAGAACGGAGAGTGGTGGTTTGACGAGCCATGTTGAGCAGTTTGAAGAGTTTGCTTTCTTATCGGAGCTGTGGAGGTATGGTGGCATAATGCCAGCTCATCATCTGTGCATCCCACATCCCAGGCTACAAAAACTCAATTGCTGACTCACTCTCTTGTTCTTCATTCAAGAAATTGGCTACAGCCTCCGACCCTCCTCTAACTCCAGTCCCACCGTTTTCAGCCACCATCTTCAACTGACCCCAGAGCTAGAAAGTTTATTGATTGTGTCGGAAGACACCATCCTCAACAGCGACGGCACCTGAACTCTCATCGTAGCTGACCAGGTGGAACTGCTTTAAAACCTTCCACGCCTCCCTTAACCCTCCTATCCCATCTATCAACATCCTAACTTTTTCTGCCTTTATAACATTTGCCATTCAGTCCTCAAGATTAAATCTTCTGCCACAGATGCTTATATCAGCAGAATAAATTTCTCCAATAAGTTCTCCATGGGAACACCTTGTCTCTCACCTCAAACATAGCAAGACCAACCAATCAAGACCACACCCTCATCCCTTCATCCCTTGACCCTCATTCCTTTATTACACAACTGCACTTTACAAGAAAGGCTGGAGCAGACTTTATCTGCTCAGAAGACTGAGGTCATTTGGAGTGCAGGGAGCACTCCTGAAGACCTTTTATGACACTGTGGTGGCATCAGCCATCTTTTATGGAGTGGTCTGCTGGGGGAGCAGCATCTCGATGGCTGACAGGAAGAGACTTGACAAAATGATCAAGAAGGCCAGCTCTGTCCTGGGATGCCCCCTCGACTCAGTGGAGGTGGTAGGAGAGAGGAGGATGATGGCTAAGCTATCATCCATGATCAAGAACAACTCCCACCCCCTGCAGGACACAGCACTGGAGAGCTCCTTCAGTGACAGACTGCTTCACCCAAGTGTGTGAAGGAACGCTATCGCATCCTTCACACAGGTGCTTCCTTCCTGCAGCAGGAAGGAAGGACCTTCAGACTTTACAACCAGCACTGCTCCCAGTAGACCACACTCTCACGAAGACTTTCAAACTGACTGCTCTATAATACACATCAACTGTGTTCACTCATACTGTGAAAATATTTAGCTCAGGTGAATTTCTACTTAAGGTGCAATATATCAATCTTTCAATCAGGTGTATTATTACTCCTATGTGCAATATCAACACTCCAGTCAGGAGTACTGTCATCCAATGTGCAATACCAGTACCTGGTGAATCTCTGATTTCCAATGTGCAATACTTGGTATTTCCAAGTTTACACCATGTGCCATGGTGTAAACTTGAAAACACCATATACTGTTACCACTCCCATATTTTACATTTCCCCATACTAGGTTGCTAGTTCCTGTATTGACCCTTGTTTAAATTGTTCATATTTTTCAATATTCCTTATCTATATTGTTTATATTACTTGTTTGCTATTTAATGTCCTTTTTACTGATGCCCTCTATTTTTTGCTATCCACTTTGCTGCTGTAATACTGGAAATTTCCCCACTGTGGGACTAATAAAGGAATATCAGCAATAAATAGTAAATAGTAAATAATAGCAATAAATTTGCAGAAAGTCAATTCTAATTACACAAACTCACCACTTCAGAAAGGGAAAAGGCCACTTGCATGACAGTAGAATGTCAGCTGTGGAGTCTGTGTGGCTTCATGAGTAGGCCTGGAGGTGTTGCAGCAGTTAGAATGTGCAGGTGAAGATTCAGTTCATGTTAAAACAGAGACATGGGATCTTCGTATGGTAAAGAAAACAGTCTACTTTTCATGGTCCGTGATGGCATTTTATACACAATGTGTAGTAAGGAGATTCAATAGTTTTCTGTCCAATCCAAGGACAGCTTCTCCCCGTGATGGCAGTTTCCATGGAGGTCACAAGCACATGAATTTTCTCATTACGACTACAGATCTCAGGTTTTGATACTCAGAGGAGTATAATAATGATAAACATGATAGTTATCCAGTTATCTATGTGTGATTTCTCATATATTCAACTCGCATCATTTTGTACTAAATGCAAACTTCTAATTTTGGTCAAGAATATAAAAGTACACATTGAAACACTCAAAAGTCACAACAACAATTTTAAGAGTTTATGATGGTGAGAAGATGTTTTAACTGAGGAGCTCCTTTGTCTAAACAGTGAGGAAAGAGGATATTCAATAAACAAAAAAGGGGAGCTCTGGGTCTCACAAAATAGTTCCAGAGTGGCTGGAGAGTAATGTGTTAAAGCACACAATTTTAATACTTAGTTCCATTTCTGGATCTGTTGGTCCAACAGTAATGTTTACAATAATGTCCTGATAAAGAGAAACTGTTACATTATTGTTTACAGCTGTACACAGTAGATCATTAATTTCCTATTGGGAAAGAGTTTGGTTAATTTCAAACATGGCACCTTGTGTCATCATTAGCAGTCAGTTTGTAATCCATCTTGTCTTTTGTCTCCATGAAAGCTGTTAGTGGTATATCAGTGTGAAGGAAAACAGAAATAGAACCCAAATCCTAGAAGGCAGAGCTGGTGCAGTTCAATAAATTTAATAACAGCAAGCGACCCAGACAAAGGTGTACATGAGGGTGAAGCAGTTGAGATCAAAGTCAAAGTAAAAGTCCAAAGCAGTAACTAAATCCAAAAAAAGGGAGCTGTTGTCCAACAATGAAATAACAAAATTCCAAATTTACAGAATAACTGGGGAAACACTCACTAAAACAGGAATGCTTGACATAAGGGTACAAAAGGAGGCAGAAGTCCAACACACAGGTACTCCACGGAAACAATCAGGAACTGACAGGAATTAACACACCATATACAAGGGATGAGCTGACAAAAACAATGGGAAAATATGAATTTAGAGAGACTGGGGACAGACTGTTATGACCCTGTGGGTAATTTGTGAGTGTGTGTGTGTTTTTCTTTGCGGCAGTGTCTCCTCTCCTGGTGTGTGTGTGTTTCTTTCTCTCTCTCTTCAGCGTGAATAGAGCAAGATGATGACTACTGCAGCGTGATTGGTAAGGGGGTGGATCCCCGGTCTCTCTGAACACTGGCAGCCTACACTCTAGTCCCTTCTCCAGCCTTTCTACCACAAGGAACCGCCAGCATGATGTTTGAATTGTTTGGGCTAGAAGATGCTGAGTGTGTGAAAATCAACTTTTGAACTTTTGTAAATAAGATAAGATAAGATAAGATAAGATAAAATAAATCTTTATCTTTAATAGTGTAAATATTTGTAAATAGTTAGGGCAGTGAAGTAGGGGGGAGAGGCCGTTTTGTTTTTAAACCTGTTTTCTCCTGTTTTTCTAGGTCAGGAGCTTAGGTTAGAAATTTGTCATTTATTTTTTCTTTTGTTTATTAGATAAGTTCAGGGCGATTTTAGTTTGTTCTGTTTGTTATGTTGGCCTGTTCTTCCCCTGAAGCTAAATAAAACTGCACCTTGTTTGAACTCAGCTTGGTTGCTGGCCTTCTTTGGAGTGGGAAGACTGGGGGAGCACATCTGTTATGTCAAGGGTTCCCCTAGACCGGGGCATACAGTAACAGAGACACAAGTGAAAACAATAGGGCAATCACATAGGTGGAAAATACAGGAAATAAAGCAAAATGTGACACATAAGGAAAACTTTCAACATTAAACAAGAAATGACAAAACTAAAAGACACAACCATGACAGCTGGCCCCACCAAATGTGAATACCAGTCTTTTTGGTTGTGAAGACACCGTGGAATTAACGTTTCCCACCAAACTGTAAATCGAAGGTTGCTTCAGCATGGTTTCCGAGGCAAGATGAGTGAATAAGTGTCCACGCCTAACTCTTCAAAACAGAGGACGATAGCCACTATATGCTTAACCATACAGATGGAAGACAATGTGGAAGACAATGGGTTCAGGAATTGCGTGGCAAAAACCTTCGTGATGACTGCATCTAGGAAACCACTCAAGCTGGTGGCAGCTCAGTGATGATATGGGCAGGTATTCTTTATGGAGGGAAGACACCATTGGTAGTGCTGGATGGAAATGTCAATGCTGTTGTGTACTGTACAGGGACATCCTCGAGAACCATTGCCTTCCACATGTAAGACAGGTCTATGGGAACAATTTTCGTTTGCTAGAGCACATACTGTTGTCAAACTGTTAAACTGCCAAGCACTCTCTGGTGTATTGCCAGTGGCATCAGATGTGGCATGGCCTAGGGAAGTTCTGTGTCAAATTTGGTTAAAAATTATTCCAGACAATTCTGAAGACGTAGACCTTTTGCATGCAGGCTGCATGTGAGAGAATATCTTGATGCAGAGCAGGTGCAGGGGGGTGTGACTCTTCAAACCTTGACCCACCAATCAGCAGCCATGGGCTCCTATAGGCCTCTGAAATTAAAATAATTGATGCCCACAAAGCAGGACAAGGCTTAATAAAAAAACATTGCAAATAGCATAGTAAAATGTTTTCAGGTCGCCATTTCCTGCATCCATAATTTTAATGTGAGAAATGGGAATTAACAGCAACAGTGGAGGTCAAATTCTATTACTAGAAAGTCACATCAAAACCCTCATTTGACTGCAAAAGACCTTCAGGAAGATTTAGTAGACTCTGAAATAGTGATGAATTGTTCTACTTTGTAGCAACACTTGCAAAAACATGACCTTCATGGAAGAGTCTTCAGAAGAAAACCTTTCCTGTGTCCTCACCACAAAATTCAGCACCAGACGCCATGAACATCCAAACAAGCCTGATGCATTTTTGGAAACAATTCCTGTGAACTGATTAAATAAAATAAGTCTTTTTGGCCTTAATGAGCAAAGGTATATTTGGGGGGAAAGGGGTGCAGAATTTTATGAAAAGAACACATCTCCAACTGTTAAGCACAGGGGTGGATCAATCATGCTTTGGGCTTGTGTTGCAGTCAGTGGCACAGGAAACATTTCACTGATAGAGTGAAAAATGAATGCTATCAAATACCAACAGATTCTGGGGGAGCGCTGCTGAGCTTTAATGGAGTAGGACATGAGTTTGGAAGCTCCTGCCAATTTCGATTAAAATTGTAATTCATCTGCGCTTTTTGGTCACATATTTAGTCATGTCTTACTCCGCAGTACTTTTTGTTGGGAAGTTTAACTCTGAACTGCACAAAATGGCTGGAAAGAGCTCTAAAACCCACAATACTATTCAGACACAACTGCGGCCTGGTCCGCAAACCGTGATCACATCCTCAAGTGAGCTGTTAGCTCCTGAAGAGGTCGCCTAGATGCACACTAACGTTGACATCGCTGCCATCAAGCTCGAGGTGCTGGCCTTGCTGAGGAAAGATATTGCTGACATTTTTAAAAAGGAACTCCAGGATACTCTCGGGGATGTTTTGTCTACTATCAATGTTGACCTGCAAGCGGTGAAGACACAGCTGGCAAATGATAAAGCTGCTAGCAATGCTACCATGTCCAAGCTAAAAGGTACGGTTAGAGGGTGCTCTGATGACATCACCGAAATGAAAACTACTATCAAGTGTCTCACAGCTAACGTAGCCAAGCTTGAAAATAAATGTGAAGACTTGGAGTCCAGATCACGGCGTAACAACAGGATAGTGGGAGTACCGGAGGGTCTGACACCTGTACCACTGTTGCTGTAGTCGCTTTACTGAAGGAGGCGTTTGGTCTGGTAAAGGAGCCGCTTTTGGACCGGTCCCACTGGACCCTCCAACCCAAACCCGAGCCCTGTGATCGTCCACAAGCTATTGTATGCAGATTTCATTATTACAGTGACTGTGTTGACATTTTACGCCGCGCTAGAGAGGTCCGACAGATTAAAGCCAGAGACTTGACCATCTCAATCTTCCCTGACCACACTGCCAAGATAGCGCGGGCTCGGGCTGCATTCAATGAAGTCAGGCGCCAACTTCGTGGCATTGACAGCGCTCAGTATGGTCTGTTTCATTCAGCGCGACTTCGCATCACATACAACAGCATTGAGAAGGACTTCGTTTCAGCGGAGGAAGCCAGCGACTATGTCAAAACCTTGATTTCTGGGAGATCTCCAATAGCTTTTCAGATCTGTGTTTTATTATTGTTTAGAATTTGTGGACTCCATCCATCCATCCATTTTCTATACCGCCTATCCCTTTTGGGGTTGCGGGGGGGCTGGATCCCAGCTGTCAACGGGCGAGAGGCGGGGTACACCCTGGACCGGTCTCGCCAGTCGATCACAGGGCAACACACAAGACAAATAACCGTTCACACTCGCACTCACACCTAGGGGCAATTTTAGAGTCACCAATTAACGTAATGAGCATGTTTTTGGTCTGTGGGAGGAAGCCAGAGTACCCGGAGACGCATGCATGGAAAGAACATGCAAGGACATGTAAACTTCGTACAGAAAAGCCCCGCCCGGGGATCGAACCAGCGACCTTCTTGCTATGAGGCATGCGCACTACCTGCTGCGCCACCGTGCTGCCCATTTGTGGACTCACTAGCCTTAATTCTCTACCTGTGCAGTATTAGGTGGTTTTCTGGTTTGTTGCACAAACTAGGTCAGTGTCACTATTGTTTGTTTAGAGCAGGCAATTTTTTCCTTCTATCTTATGGATATTGTTATATAACAAGGCTATACCATATTTTGTACTTTTGTACTTACAGATAAGATACAGATAAGATCAGCACTATCTCATTTCATTTTATTTTATGCTTTTTGCATCTATTTGTACAGGACTGAGGGCCTATTGTTATTTGTTAATTTGTACTTCCACGTGCTTTACTGTATTCATCTGATCTATGTGTAAATTAGATTTGTGCTATTAAGGCAGTCATTTTTGTTGTTGTTGGAATGTTCACCTACATGAAACAATATGTTGTAATGTGAGCTTTTTCAATATAACCTGTTTATTATTGCGCATACTGTTAAATAGTGTTGAGATCGGCAGGAGGTTGTTTTTTTTTCTCTTTTTCTCTTACTCTGTTTCATGTTGTCTCCAGGTTGTTCAGCGCTATTGTGAACAACTTGTGGTTATTGTGGGAAACACTGCTGTCTCTTTTGTTCTGTGGTTATGTGGGAACTTTGGGTGTATTTGTGTTTAGGGGTATGTTGGGGGGTGGGTGTCCCACCTCAGCTCTTCATGACCATTTGCATTTTTTTTCTTTTTTCTTTTTTTTTAATTTAAATGGTTAATGGCAATATAGATCCCAGGGTCAGGCACACCTCTCAGATTTATCAGTTGGAATATCAGAGGTATGGGTAATCCTGATGTGATGAAGAGATCGAAGGTTTTAACATATTTGAAATGTTTAAACTCTGATTTAGTATATTTACTAAATTAAAACTAAAATTTACTAGATCAACATAGGTTACATTGTCCCTGGGTAAGTCAAGTCTTCCACTCAAACTTTAATTAAAAAACTAGAGGAGTCGCCATTTTAATTAACAAAGTTCAGTTTTCATCCACTAATGTTATCGTTGATAGGAATGGCAGATACCTCATGGTTGCTGGTACCCTAATGCAAAAAAAGTTTTTGTTGGTACATGTATATGCCCCGAACTTCAATGATGTTGAATTTGTTAAGAGATTGCTGAGTAACATCCCCTTCTTGAATACACACCTGCTGATCCTCGGAGAGGATCTAAATTGTGTTTTTGACCCAATCTTGGATCGGTCTAATTGTTGTAATCTGACTCAATCTGCTATGTCTAAAACATTCCCTGATTTAAGAAACAGAATGGTCTTACTGATCCATGGAGATCTCGTAACCCCTCTATTAAAAAATTCTCTTTCTTCTCCCAGGTGCAGCATTCATATTCTAGGATTTATTACTTTTTTATTGACAGTATGCTTAATTCATGAGTAAATTCTTCTGACTATTTAGGTATTGTAATATCTGACCATTCCCCTTTATTATTAGATATTCAACTTTCTACCCATAAATGTAGCCCACCACTTCGGAGATTTAACTCTCTTCTTTTGGCAGACAAAGAATTTGGCAAACTCATTTCAAATTCTATTGATGAGTTCTTGTCTTTCAATCAAAATGACTCCTCTTCATTTTCATTGCTATGGGAGGCACTTATGTTACCTGAGAGGTCAAATTATTTCTTTCTCTACTCTTTCTAATAAAAAGATTAATGCTAGGCTTAATGTACTTACATCTCTGATTAATAACCTTGATCAAAGATATGCACTGAACCCTTCTCCAGAACTTCTTAAGCAGATGATTTGCAAGCATAATTCGATCTCATTTCAATTAAAAAGGCAGAGCGCTTGTTACTACACAGTTGTGGTTCATATTATGAAAATGGTGACAAGGCAAGTCGTTTACTGGCACATCAACTACGACGACATCCCATTTGATACATAGTATTAAAAACACTTGTGACACTATTACTACAGATCCCTAAATAAATGCTACTTTTAAATCATTTTCATTTCACCAAAAGGAACAAATTTCTTCAGAACCTTTCGAATCCTGTCATTGATACTAATACTGCCAGGCAATTGGACTCCGCACTCTCGCTTGAAGAAATATTGAATGCAATTAAAGCTATGCAATCTAACAAAGCCCCAGGCCCTGACAGGTTTTCGCTAGAATTTTTCAAAACATCTATTGTTTTGAAGACACTTTAAAATTGTAGCTGCATCTTCCTTGAGTCTTTTAAATAACAACCATTTATTTCCTCCATCAATTTCAGACTCAACATTTTCAGTGTGGTATGGCAAGGGTATTACACAATTGAGATATTTATATGTAGATGGTGTCTTTGATAGTTTTGCTGATTTGTCATCTTGCTATGACCTCCCTGTTACTCATCTGTTGCGCTATTTTCAAAATTGCAATTTTGTGGCTACAGTAAGTGTTTCCCTAATTTCCCCTCTTTACCTCCAGAACAGAGGTGGGAAACCATGCTTTCATTTGTTCCTCATCAAAGAGGAATCATTTGAAAGCTGTATGACATTATCTTTGCTTTCAGCAATCACTCAAATGCTAAACGTGTACATGGGAAAGGGAACTGGGAATGCAAATACATGAGGAGTCCTGGGAACAGGCCATAGAGAGGATATGATCTACCACCTCTTGCCTTTCATGCCTTCGGTGCCTGCTGCTCGAGGAAATGGGCCTTTCTGTGTGGAGTTTGCATGTTCTTCCCGTGTTCACCTGGGGTATCCTCCATAAAATATACCCCCACTAAAAACATGCAAGAAGATCACCACCTGACCAATGGTGACGAAGAGAGTTGGGTTCCTGGGCGCCGCTGTCGGTTGGCAGCCCACCACTCCTGGTCTGCTGCGGAGGAAGGACGGACCAAGGATGGGTTAGACACGGAGAAAATAATTTCACGGTAAGCATGGCGTGTGCATATAGTGTGCAACTAACTGTGTGATGTGATAATAAAAGTATGTTTCTTCCTCTTCTTCTTCTTCTTCTTCTTCTGCTCGTCTTGGACTTATTCAATTTAAGGTCTTATACAGGACACATTTCTCTAAGTCTAGACTATCTGAACTGTATCCAGAAGTGGAAGACAAATGTGATATATGCCATGGCTCTCCTTGTCACTTTAGCCACATGTTTTTTCTTTGTCCTGATCTGAAAGGTTTCTGGGTGGGTTATTTTACTATTTTGGGCTCTATTTTCGACTCCACCACCGGCGTGGCGCAGGGTGCACCTTTTCGACCATTTCGGTCCGCGCCGGCGGCATAAAAGTGGGCTGAAAGCTCGCCACCCCAGACCTAGTCAACTCTGTACGCCAGCGGCGCAAGTGGATTTTCGTAAACCGGCGGAGTCATGCGCTAACGTCACCAACACCTCACAGTCAGGTTTCCACAGTGTCTGGCATTTCACTGCGATCAATTATTAGCAACAGCCGCAATTCAATGCAACTACCTGAGTCAGCACATACAGTCAGACCTGAATTTATATATTTTGATCGGTATCTCATCTGACCACATCAAAAGCGCGTGCGTAATGCGTAATGGTCACTCAACCTGACTGAATGTACACAGGTGACACAGGGATGTCTGGTGATCTGTGACTCGAATTGCCTGGTGACAAACGTGTATGTCAATTTCCCCAGGTCAGCACATGACTCGTTCATCCTGGCGAATTCTAGCATCCCTACAGTCTTTCAGGGGGACACCCCTCTGGATGGGTGGCTACTAGGGGATAAGGCTATCATCGAACGCACACTGCGATCAATAATTAGCAACAGCGACGAGTCAATGCAACTGTCTGAGTCAGCACATACAGTCAGACCTATATTTTGATCAGCATCTCATCTGACGACATCGCAAGAGCGTTCGGCATGCGTAATGGTCACTCACCCAGACTGAATGTACACAGGTGAAACAGGGATGCGAACTAATCGGTTAACGTCGCTGTGCCAACCAGAAACAGCCGTGAAATCCTACAGAGCATATATACTGCATCTATCTCAGAGCACTCGAGAGACAGAGAGAGACAGACACATGGAAAAAACGTAAGTGATGATCGTTGTCCGCTATTACCCACGTCATTTCATTCCAGTTACAAATGTAATCATAGTAATGCTTAACGTTATCTACAAAGATGGAGTACATCATTGTTTTGAGGAGGCTGAGGAGTATGCCGAGGATTTACCATCTAAGGACCTCATATTTAGACATCAGAATCAGAATCAGAAATCCTTTATTTATCCCCGAGGGGAAATTATTTTTGTTGCAGTTCTCCTTACGAGAATAGAATTAGAATAAAATTAGAAAAGAAAGAAAAGAGAGAGAACTATATATATAAAAAGCAAATATAAAAACAAAATATTTATATTGAGAATATATATATAAACAAAATATAGAACAAAATATATAACAGAATATAAAACAGAATATATATATATATATATATACTGAGAAAAAATAAACAGTATATACAAACAAGTGTGCAAAGTAATACAAACGGATGTCAGGAGACATAAGTGACGTCAGTCTCCTCGAAACTTGCCATGCCCCTGGCCAGCGGCCAAGGTGAGGCGAGGAGCTGCTGCGATTGGTGAAGATTTGACTTGGCTGTGTCAAACCCACTCCACACCTTCTCCCCTCCCTCTTGCCGAGTTGCGCCGCTGGATGGGACTGAGATGAGAAGGAGGAGGAGATGCGCCGGTGGCGCAGCGCACGAAAATACCAAGGCGCAGGACCTGACTTTGCGCCGCGCCTGCGCCGCACTGGCGGCGGAGTCGAAAATAGAGCCTCTGTTCTTCTTGTAAATCTCCAACCATGCCCTATGATTGCTATATTTGGGATTTCTGACTCCTCACTTGCACTTAACCCTATACAAAAGGATATTATAACTTTCACATCCTTACTAGCAAGCCAAGCAATAGCCAAATTTTTTCCACAAATGGCAACCCTTTATTTCCTATTTCACTAGTTTAGAGGTGCTACCCAATTGAATGTGTGTCTGTTATTGTTGTACCTTTTATATTGCATAAATAAGCAGTAATATGTGTGTTGGTCATGATGAGCTGAGTGGCGGCGTGGGTGGGGGGTTGTTCATTGTTTATTACACGGTACTCTGCAATTTAATTGAATTATTTTTGTGTGTGAATATGTGACCGTGTAAGCTAAAGGTTTTGTCATGGCACTCACAGTTGTCCATGTTCATGTATTATTCACGTTGTGGGGACATAAATCTGTTTACACAGTCACAAAGGGACAAAATGTAGGTCCCATAATGTAAAACTTGAAGAATTTCTTAAGTTTTGTTTTGTGAAGTAGGATACCAGCTGAGGCTACACAGCGTCAACATCGTTTTCTAGTTATTTTTAATAGCAGTTGTTCCCATCAGCTTCTGTCTGTACACTATATACAAAAATAGAGTAATAATGCATGTGGAGCATTAACAACACAAGTAATGAGTTATTGTCTTGACTGAAAATGTAGAAAATCCAGTTTTTCTCAAATAGAGGAAATTGCCTGGAAAACAATGTGTAATTTCAAAGCCTGACAACCCTTACTCTATAAAAAGACTGCTGCTTTCCCTTCATGTATCCATGGTTACAGAGCTAATTGGCTAATTAACATCCAACAGAGTTTGTTGTTTAGGAGACCATCAAGTCCCCACCACCCCACATTTCTTCACAGCCCACACACACATTTGTTATGCCAAACAAATGGTGTTACCCAGAGCATTTTGCCTGAAAGTGATTTTCAAATTTCACAGGATGTGTTTCATAGCTCTCATTACTACTGGATATCACACACACTGGGTAAACATAGCATTATTAACTTACAACTCCTTTCTGTTGCACGTGTATACACACTTATTAAGTGCACAAACATTTACACTATAACCACCTGCAAATGATGGTGATGGCAACAAAGTGGTGAAGTGAACCCTATAGAGGTTGCAGCGTTCATTACACCCAAAATAAACCTGACAAAATGAATGTCATTCTGCCTTTTATTATTGTTAGAGCTTTGCCAAAAGTGTGGTTAAAAATGTAGAGACTGTCCTTCGGTTGGCTGTATATGAAAGGCTATTGGACCATTAAAATCATAAGAATTTAACATGAACATGAATGTGATCAGCTCAAGTTTTATGAAAATGTAATCACTGGTTACTGAGATATTTTCCATTAATGTTGACATATAGAGTAGAGGATGACACTATAGGAAAGCGCTTAGAAAGTGAATACTTAAAAGGATTTATCTAGAGAGGAGCATGAGTATCACTATCAAATGGCTCAGTGCCTCATAGAAGAAGGTCCTGGGTTTGAATTCCCCAGTGTTGTCTGCATGTTGTTCCTGTGGGTGGGCCAGATCAAAGGTCTGCCTCTATAGCTTTCTCCTGGCTGCTTCTGAGTGGCTCCCTGAACCCGAAAAAAGGTTTATCTTCAAATGAGCATACATGTTTTCATTACATATCATGAATATCTCTTGTAATAGGCAATTCAAAGATAAAAGAAAGCAACTCTGAAATCCAAAAAATTCTTCTAGACAGCGATTTCTTTTTTTCTGCAATAAAATGAAATAGTCAACTAAGACGTGTGGTTCCTGAATGCAACATGCACTTCGTGGTTGCATTATGACATGATGCCTCTGCCTTGTGTGTCTGTGTGTGTGACAAATAAAGGGATGTCTTTCTTTCTTTTCCCCTTTCAGTTTGTGTATTTTTAGTCCTCTGCTTGTTAAATCTGTTCTGTGTGTACTGGGGTCTGGGTTGTTCCTCGTCTTACCACACTTCACCTGCACCTGATCTCTGTTACAAATCAGCCTTCACAGCTGCAGCTTATCAACGCAACATATACTACGAGCAAAATTCTCGGTTCTCCTCACCAGTCTTTGCCAGATTGTTGTATTCACCGGCCTTGTAAACACATCACAGCCAACAGGGCTTCCTAGTGTTTAGTTCTTGGCTCAGTTCTGAATTGTGTCTCTGTTTGTCTGCCTGTCAGGATTGCCCAGTTGCAGTCCTCTCTCTGTTCTCCTACTAACTCACCTCCACTGTCTGCCCCCTCATTTCCAGATCTGCATAGATCATCTCCCCTGTCTACTTGAAACTATCCTCCACAATGAATCCTTCTTATTCATCACCACCTGAATCTGTGTTCTGTTTTGGGGGCCAGCTCTTATTTAGTCCCTAGCGTGACATGCATCATGGTGACTGTAAAGAAAAGAGAAGTAGATGCACTTTCCAAAAACAAAAAACATTATTTTTTTTGTTGAAGTAAAAGACAAGCCATGTGGCTAAGTTAGTTTCTGGGGATGTGCTTGCAATTATGAATGATGACCAATCTAGAGCAGCTCAAAACACATTAAACTGGATGAGTTGCAGGACCACATTCTGACAATGTCATGCAGGCAAGTTTTGTGGTGAGCGAGCTAATAGCTAAGAAGCTGAAACCTCATTCAAAAGGAGAATTTGTGAAGAAATGCCTTGTTGCTGCTGTGGAGCTGCTAGCACCAGACAAAGTAAAATTGGTTGGTAAAAAGGAAGTGTTGAACAATTCCTGGAGAAGAAGGGAAAATCTGTTATGTGACTCAGTGATAGCATGTCTGTGTGATTTGGCTTTCATGGTGGACATTACCACCTCTGAGCTGAACCTCAAGCCAACTTGAGGTCTCAACCAGTTCCTCAGCTCTCTGCTTTCAAATGTGAACTCATCTGAAATTAAAGCTGTGGCAAGTGCAGCTGGAAAGGAGTAACGCTGTGTCTGCTATGACATCAGAATATGCTGGTGAGTGTAAAAACTCCTCCAAGCACTTGGTGAGAGGTTTCAGGGCATGAAAAGTAGACTAAAGGAACTGAACATATTTGCTACACCATGCAACACAATGACTATGTTTACATGCAGTCAAGTAACCCTTTCATAACCGGAATATCAGCAATAACCCAGTTGCGCACGGCTATGTAAACACCAATAACCCTTTTGAAAAACCGGAATATGCTTTTATTCCGGTTTTTAAAAACCGAATATGACCTCTGGGTTACTCCTTTTCAAACCCAAATATTTGGTCATGTATACGCCTATCGGAATATCGCCATCGAACGGAACATTAATTTGTGTTCTGCGCATGTTCTATTCGCAAGGAATCTTGGCCTTTTGAGTGCAGGTAGCATAGCTATGGATGGCACAGCTCCAGCTCCATTTCCTATTTCTTCATGCTCTTGCCTTGCATTAATGAAGAAAGTGAGACAGAATAGTGTCAAGCACTGGTGGTGGTTCAGTAGCAGCACCAAAGCGCAAATGAAGGCGATTGCTACCGGCCACGGGCTGTTCATTATCCGCTGTGCTGCTGTTGTTGTTGTTTTCAGATACAGGAAGAAGAAGCTGAAATTACGCGCATTGCGTGATGACATTCTCCGTGCATCGACACGTCCGTGCGTTGTTGTTTTGATCAGGATATCCCAATTAATTACCCCTGTTTGCGCACGCATGTAAACAGGTTATTCTGAATGTTTCAGAAACCGGAATATTGACCATAACCCGAATATTGACTGCATGTAAACATAGTCAGTGATAAGCAAGATGACTGATTGGAATTGTGGTTCTGTATCTGCAATGTTAGAATACATTTGCATAAAATTGATCCTTTCTCAGTTTCTCTTGTATTCTTTTGAATCTCTGTATTCCAGCAGGCAGTGCTGGGCTGCAACATCATGTCCCATGAACAATGAACAGCAGTCTATCACTGTCCCAGCTTTTATGGACTTAAAAGCTGGGACAGTGATAGGCTGCTGTGTTGGAGTTGGGGGAGGGCATTGCTATTTTCTGGAGGAAGTATGCACCAGTGCAGATAAGTAAATACTGTATTTGTATAAGTAATTTGAAAATATTGTTTTAGTAGTGCTAATTTTCATGTAGCATATCCCTTTGGCCATATAACGCACACAGAAATCTGCAGTCGAAGTGAGAGATGGGTAGTGTACTAAAATGAAAAGTGTGGTGTGATTATCGGTTGTCTGTGATGACTGCACATATTTATACAGGCTTGATGGCTTTTATGTGTGTGTGTGTGTGTGTGTGTGTGTGTGTGTGTGTGTGTGTGTGTGTGTGTGTGTGTGTGTGTGTGTGTGAGATAAAGAGATAGAAAGTGGATGAAAAAAGCAGGGGAGGAACAAGGGCAGAGAGACAGAGTGCCAGAGAGATGAAAAAGACGAAGGGTGAGTGGCAAGCACAGAGATAATGGTTGGAAGCAAAGAAAAATAAGAAGGACAGCGAGAGAGAAGCTGGGGCGAGAGAGGGGCTGGGAGGGGGATTTGAATTACAGACACTGACGATCATATTGACAGAGAGAGAGTCTTAGAAAGCAGGAGAGAGTGGGAGAGATACAGAGACTTTAATTCTCTTAAAATTCTATTCTAAATGGGTTAGAATACACAAGTCCTCCAAAATAAATGAGGGAAAAGGTCAGTTGTCATTTGTCATTGTTGATGTGCCATCTCCTCTTCTGCAAGGCTGTCATCAGAATCGGCATTTAGCATTCAGTTAATTTTTTCAGTGGTACAGGAGCAGCATATAGTTCTCACAAGCCTAGAGCACAATCTCGCGGCTGTAGACGGTAATGTTTATTCCTTGGTTCATGTCATTCAGTATGAATTAATATTTAGAAACTTGTTAAATTATATATACTTTGATATATAAGTTGCACCTGACTATAAGTTGCAGGATCAGCCAAACTATGAAAAAAAGTGTGACTTATAGTCCGGAAAATGCGGTAATCAGCTCTGATCTGCTGCCTTTGTGGTTGGAGGTGGGTTAGGTTGATGTTGCATTCATGCAGTGTCAGCAGAAAGGGTAGAACAGGAAAACCTCAAGTCTTCTCCAACTTGGAAGTGTTTTGTAGTTACACTATTTAAACAGCTTAAATTGGCAGTGAAACCAGATACAAAGAATGTGTGCTTTTACATGTATATACATGCATGTTTTGATTCTATTTACATCAAACAACAAAATATTTTTTAATATTTTTTAGCGTTAACTTATTCTTGTTTTTAAAATGTTAATTATTAAATGAATTTGAATGAACTCAAATGAACATATGAATTAAATCAGCTGGCTCTGATGGCAGCTACACTCCCACCAAATCACTTGTGTTTTCCCTTAAGAAATTATGAAATGTCACAAATAAGAACATCTTTATGAGACTGAATAAGGAAAGGTAGAGAGTGTTGGCTGCACTATTCAGCTTCAAGCAAGGTGACCATCTTGTGGATGGGTCTCTCTAGGTAGACTGGCTGGCGGAGTCGCTTTCCTTGATCATCTAATGCTGGGTCAATGCTGTCGTTTAGTTTTGCATTTCTTTGTGTCTTGTGTCATTTTTGCTCTGTTGCAGGTTCAACAGGTACTCTTTCCTCCAGAATTCGTTGGCTAAGTGTTGCACTTTACATTTGCACTTTGGCTTTAACTTTGAAAATGTTCTACGGTTTAACGTGGCGAGCAAAAATTGATGTTACACGAAGATTGAAAAGAACTAGAAAAAACATTTTTCTGGATGAAAGAGTCAAGCAGATGATGGGGATATACCATCAGCTGCTCCGAGGCGTGTCTGTGACGAACAGACCTTCGTGCATGTAGAATGATTTAAAGGTGATTACAAAACGGAAAGGTGAAATCCAGCAATTTTGATTGGCTGTTAACTGTGATATAATGAGCGCATACCACAGCTACTATTCTAAAAAGCCTTATCACAGCATATCACTCTGCTTGTAAAATCCTGCACTGTGTGTCAATGAGTAATTAGGAATCAAATAGCAGAGTACCACGGACAGCTCCCGTATAATGACAGTCACAGGATCAGCACCTTGACAGCGACTATGACACTTAGGGCTCCATAGGGTGATCTGTC
This sequence comes from Chaetodon trifascialis, assembly GCF_039877785.1. NCBI lineage: Eukaryota > Metazoa > Chordata > Actinopteri > Chaetodontiformes > Chaetodontidae > Chaetodon > Chaetodon trifascialis. The sequence goes on from NC_092070.1 coordinate 3,008,354, forward strand.
ACTGTCTGATTGAACAGCCTCATGGAAATGATAGTTTACAATTCTTCACATTATTTACTAACGAAATTCGTTAAGGCAAGTAATTTGGTGCTTTTAAAGTCATGATATTCAGATGCCGCTGCTGCGTCTCCAGGTGCCTGCCGGATGTCACATATGATCAGCTTAATAAAGTCAGTGATCACTCAAGCTAAAACTATTAAAAAAAACCTCTCATTCATTGAGGTCTTGGGTGGGTTCTTCCGGACCACTCACTCATAGTTAACTGTGGGGGGGCCTCGCATATTTACGTTACGGGGCTGATTGTCAGAGAAGCAACAATGTATCCATGACAGCAAACTGTTACAGTAGGTAACAAAAAGTTGCTGCGGTGTTTTGACAACGTTAACAAATGGACTAAATTAGTTGAATTCACATGTTTAAGGTTAACTTTCACCTCCAGATAGGGTTAACAATGGTAGAGTTGATTGAGCAGTGACTTTCTCCCGAAAAAAAGGTGAGGAATAGACGACATGCAGAGCTAATGTATGGAGAGGTGGGATTATTTTTTTTCACAGGGGGGCTATTTTATTAGATAATATGTATTTCTGTTTAATTAAAAACTACATGAAAATTATTGTGTATTCCTCTTTCATATTGCCATTATTGGTAGTCGTTTTATACTCCTACTAACATATGTGATATCTAATAGCATAACTAATAGAGCAAAGAAACAAGGAAAGACAGATTAAATTTGGTGAATTAATAATAATAATATTGATAATTATATTGTCTCATGAATTAGCATCTCCATGAGAACAGTTTATGAAAGGCAATCCTTTGTAGTTGATCGCTTTTCCCCTCTTGTCCTCCTGAAGGAATTTAGAACCGTTCTACTCACAACAGTGTAATTAATAGAATGTTCACTAAGCCAAGGCCACAGCAAGTAGTTCACTCCACATTAAAGTGGAGGGTATTAGCACCCTGAACTCCACAAAGCCAGTGGCTCTTTGACTCTACCTCATGTGGACCCAACATTACACCAGATCTTTACCATCATTATGTCTAACTTGTTCTTTTCTAGCATTTCCAACATATGCCAGCTACTACTTTTGGGCTAATAAAGTTGTTAATCGTTCTTCCTCTTTCCTGACATAAAGCAGTTAGGGATTTAATCCCTGCCAAGGCTTCCATTTTTGTGCCAAGTATTCACCATATGAAAATGGGAAAGCTGGATTCAGATCCAAATTTTGAACAAAGGGGCACAGTTTACAAATAGTCCTGCAAAATGTGTGCACCTCTGTCATTTCAAGCTTTTAACATTCAATGTGCACTCATATACATACTGTATGTATGTGTGTGTGTGTGTGTGTGTGTGTGTGTGTGTGTGTGTGTGTGTGTGTGTGTGTGTGTGTGTGTGTGTTATGGCTGACTACTAGACTTCCAAGACATAGCAGTTACAATCTCTGGAGACACTTGTAAGCACCAGTGAATATTTTGGTTTCTTCAGGTTTCATCTGTCCTTCAATAAAACAATCCTGCCATTATCTATCTGCAGCCTTTATTCTTGTAGTGAAAGAAAGATGGGGAAAAAAGCTGGCATCAGTCAGCGTGTGTGTGTCTGGGAGAGGCTGCACAGAAAGCGGCCAAGCCAGAAGACTGATCAGCTGCCCGCTGCAGGGACAGCCAGTGGTAGGTGTGTCAAATAAGTCTGTTACCAACCTTGTCTCCGCTCACAGCTCCTGGCACCACACTGTGGCAAGGCTGTTTCTTATTTTAAGGGTATAATGACTGCATTCTCTCACACTTGGACATCTGAGTTTCACCCTTGTTCCAACCAGGCACAGCTTTTCATATATTCTATATCATATATTTTTTTAATTCTTTTAATTCTTCCCTGAAATCATTAAGACTAGCCTTGGTGGCTGGATTAGAGCTGGTGGGTGGGTGGTGGCTGCTGTATTTCTGGGTCTGCATAAGGCTTCTGATGCAGTCAATCACTCAGTACTTCTCTCCAAGTTGTATAAATTCAAACCTTCAGTTTTAGACTAATATGGATTCAGTTTTTCCTGAAAAGTGGTTCAGCTACTCATGTCTCACTCTGAATAATGAGAAAACCGTGACTGTATTTTTTTTGAACAAAAACAAAATGTTTTTTTCACATATTTCTGTAGATTTTGTTATTCTTTTCATTACTGCATACCATGTTGGTCTCAGGCAAACAAGACTTTTTAAAACCAATTAGGTTACTTAATAAACAAGCCCTGAGAGTCCAGGACAAGAAATCACGACACTACCACTGATTCTGATTCTGAGGGAACGAGCAGAGCTTCAAAGTCTGCTTCAAGTGGAGATTGCACCATCCATAAACACAGCTCTGGATTTGCACATTCTGCTTTATCTTTTGAAGCCATTAAAGAATGAAAGAAGCTAGAAGAAGCTACTTTTTTAGAAGTTAAAAAAACAGATTTTAAGCCACCAGTCCTGTCTCCATTGACTAGATATTTTGATGACCTGCTTTTGTAGCTTTGGATATATGAATGCTGATATTTGTATTCTGTTTGATGCCGATTTCCATGAAATGTGTAATTGTGTGTGTGGGGGGCGGCACGGTGGAGCAGCAGATAGTGCGAGTGCCTCACAGCAAAAAGGATGCCAGTTCGATCCCCAGGTTGGACGGGGCCTTTCTGTGTGAAGTTTGCATGTTCTTCCCATGCATGCGTGGGTTCTCTCCGGGTACTCCGGCTTCCTCCCACAGACCAAAAACATGCTCATTAGGTTAATTGGTGACTCTAAAAAAAAAATGCCCCTAGGTGTGAGTGTGAGTGTGAATGGTTGTTTGTCTTGTGTGTTGCCCTGCGATCGACTGGCGACTGGTCCAGGGTGTACCCCACCTCTTGCCCGTTGACAGCTGGGATAGGGGTCCTTGGTTGTCAGCTGCTGTGCAGTTCACAGTGCCTTTGGTACATTCATTCAACTGACTGATGCCATTTTGTTTAATGATAGCATTCAATGCAAGACAGTCTCTTAAGGTCAGTTTGAATCTTTTGAATATGTTGGCATTCGGTCAAAGTCTCCCTGTCGTTCATTCTTCGTAACCATCAACAAACCCCCAAAATACAATGCGAAGTTTTCTGATGAGTTTGCCAATCTACTGTCTGTTGTTTGTATTGATTTTGACTGTGTTGTATTAGTGGGTGACTTCAACATTCATGTTGATAATCTCAAAGATGGATGTGCTAAAGAACTTTTAAACATCCCGGATCATTTGGCCTAACTCAGCACGTAACACATTCAACACATAACAAAGGGCATATGTTAGATTTGGTTATCTCCAAAGGGCTTAATATCTCTGAGGTTGTGGTGACAGATGTTGCTCTTTCTGATCATTACTGTGTGTCATTTAAAATGGCAACACCTGCTATTCTTAACAAAAGTGGAACAGAGGTAATCAAAAAGCGTTATATTAATGATAACACCTGTTCAGTCTTCACTCAGTCTTTTACACCATCACCAACACTGCCCTCAGCTTCAACTGATGACCTTGTAAATAGTTTCAGTTCCAAAGTTATGACTATTATTGACTCCATCGCCCCAGTTAAGACCAAAGTTTTGTCAGGAAGGAAAAAGGCACCTTGGAGAAACACCACACTGTTCAAAGTCCAGAAAAGAGTCTGCAGACAGGCAGAGTGCAGGTGGCGAAAAACCAAACTCCAGGTTCATTATGAGATTTACAAAAACAGTCTCCATGCCTATAACCATGAACTAAAGAAGGCGAGGCAAGCATTCTCCTCAGAGATTATCAACAGGAACTGTAATAATGCCTGCACTTTGTTTTCTGTTGTGGATAGACTGACAAACCCCACAGCATCAGTCCCTCCTGAACTGCTATCCAACAAGTCATGCAATGATTTGTTGGATAGCTGATTTTGCAGCCTTTTTTACAGATAAAATTTCAAGGATAAGACAAACAGTGCACAGCTTCAGCTCAGACAAAATGATAAGTCCATCTGTGCCTTCTTGTTCTGCAGTTAATCTGGCACATTTTAACCTTCTAGATCAGGGGTCGGCAACCCGCGGCTCCGGAGCGGCATGCGGCTCTTTCATCCTTATGTTGCAGCTCTGTGTGGCTTGGGAAAATAAATTATAAGTGTCCAATTGAAGTGTATGTTATTTGTCTCAAAAACGTGTATCATGTCTTCTTATTAAGTCAAAGTTTTTAATTTCTTCCTTCAGACCTTGTGCAATTTCGGCGATCAGCATTCGCCTTCTTCAGAGACGTTGACAGCACTTAACGTGTCAGCAGGCAGATTTGACAGCCGGCATGCGCGGAAAGCCCAGCGACACCAAAACTGCACAATATCAGAACAAAGTATCTTATTTGTATTTGTTCGTTTGTTTAATTGTAGTTGTAAATTGTTAGATTATTGTGATCTTGAAATATTAAAATAAAGCTGGCTGACATAGCCGACAGAGCCGACAGAGATATATGGGTGTCTAAGTTTAAACGCCTGAGAGATGATCTTGAAGATGTTTCCCGTCAGAAGGCCACTCTTGCTCAGAATTACAAATGGAGTGATATTGAGAACCTTTCAAGACCGGACAAACTTGTATTTGAAACATGGAATGCCATCCCCGACACCTACAAAAACATGAAGAAATATGCATTCGGAGTCCTGTCGATCTTTGGATCCACATATTCATGTGAGCAGCTATTCTCCACCTTGAACTATGTTAAAAACAAACACCGCTCACAGTCCTGCATAAAGACTTCCTACAGCCCTGATTTGCAGACGCTGTGCGCAGAGGTTCAGGAGCAGAAGTCCCATTAACCAGGTAAAATAAATATTCAGGCAGTTATTTTGCAAATATTTATTTTCATTGTTCAGTGAAATAGTGCTCTTTTTTCCATTGTATTTTTAAATTCAGGTCAAGGCTCCGCTACACGCTCAAAGCCCAAAGGATGACGGCTCACGGCATTTTTGTTTGCTAGATGGATAATTTAAGTTCATCTTTTTAATTCATTTGAAAGAGACCTTCAACTCTGCGATTTCATAAGCAACACTATTTTACAAGTGTAAATATATATATATATATATATATATATATATATATATATATATATATATATATATATATATATATATATATATATATATATATATATATATATATATATATAGCGTAGCAAGCCTGCAGTGACACAGTCAGTTATGTTTTATTGTGTTATGCATTATTAGTTCTGTGATGTCCGACTGTCTGTGAATGTGTTCAATAAGGTTGGTTGAGAGAGCGGGGGTGTGGGTGTGTGCCGTGTGTGCCGTGTGTACGGTTGGAAATGCGGAGTTACGAGTCGGAAGGAGTTCGAGAAGTTATTACAGATTGTTGTTGTTGCAGATGCTGTTCTTTTGGCGTAGTTGTGGCCGACAACAACTGTTTCTTATTAAAGAAAGCTTTGTGACCAACGCTCTCGTTTTTGCATACGTCCGGGCGGATGCTACAATATATATATATATATATATATATATATATAGGCTAACATCCTCATTTCAGATGTCAAAAAGTGTTTGCGGCTCCCAGTGTTGTCTTTTCCGTGGAAACCGGGTCGAAATTGCTCTTTGAGTGTTAAAGGTTGCCGACCCCTGTTCTAGATCATACAAGGCTGACAGAAACTGTATCACAGTTAAAATCCACAACATGCTGCCTTGATACTCTGCCAACAAACTTTTTTAAAAATGTTTTTAATTGTATAGCTCCAGATGTGTTGCAGATAATAAATAATTCTCTTCAGTCTGGTCAGTTTCCCCAGGCCTTGAAAACTACAATAATAAAACCTCCACTAAAAAAGACTAATCTGGATGCTTCAGTAATAAATAACTACGGGCCAGTATCAAATCTTCCCTTTCTGGGAAAAATTATTGAAAGGGTTGTTTTTCAACAAACGCATGCTTTCATGATGCAGAACAATCTTTTTAATGCATTTCAGTCTGGATTTCGTCCACACCACGGCACTGAGACTGTACTTATCCAAGGTTTAAATGACATACATCTGAATAATGATGCTTCCAAAACCTCAGTCTTAGTATTATTAGATCTCAGTGCTGCCTTTGATACAGTTGATCATGACACACTTCTTGACAGACTGGAAAAGTGGGTCGGACTTACTGGGACTGTACTACACTGGTTCAAATCCTTTTTACAAGATAGAGACTACTTTGTGTCAATTGGTGAGCATGTGTCTGAACGAAAAAAAATTATGTGTGGGGTGCCACAGGGGACCACTTCTTTTCAATATCTACATGTTGACCCTAGCTCAGATTATGGAGCATCATAATATTTCTTATCATACTTACGCAGATGATACACAACTTTATATTTCTGTGTCATCACATGATTAAAGTCCTTTACTTTCACTGAGTGAGTGTATTCATCAAATCAATGAGTGGATGTGCCAGAATTTTCTTCAGCTTAATGCAGATAAGAGAGAAGTGATTGTATTTGGCTCCAAAAATGAAAGGTCAAAGATCAGTGCTCACCTTCACTGACAACAACAGATAAAGCCAGAAATCTTGGTGTAATTATTGATTCTGACCTGAATTTTATAAATCATTTAAACCTCATTACCAAATCAGCCTACTAACACCTGAAAAATATAACCAGAATTAAGGGATGTCTGTCCAAAGAAGACATGGAAAAACTCGTTCATGCATTCATTTTTCAGTTGCAATGGAGTCTTTACTGGCCTAAACAAAAAAAATGACCTCTCAGGTCATCAGGGACAGGTCTATTGTGTGTTCCCAGAATCAGAACCAAACAAAGTGAAGCAGCTTTCAGTTATTATGCTCCTCACCTGTGGAACATTCTCCCTGCACACCTGAGGTCTGCACCAACTGTCAGCTCATTTAAATCAGTGTTGAAAACATTATTATTTGCTAAAGCTTTTGTTTAAAGTAAATATATTTGCTCAATGATTTTAATCATTCTAAATGCTGAACTATTGTCTTTTACTTGCTTCTGTTTTTAATTTTCCTTTAAATGTATTTTATTTTATTTTTATTTTTGCTATTCTCTTCTAATTTCTTCCTTTCTTTCCCTCATTCTTTGAAATGTGTGATTTTAATGTATTTTTATGCTTCTGTAAAGCACTTTGAATTGCCTGGTGTATGAATTGTGCTATATAAATAAATTTGCCTTGCCTTGATGAAAACATCAAGTTTCTCCAAGATTACCAGATCTTTCAAAAGTGTAACCAAAACGTTTTCAAGCCGAAATATTTTCAAATCTTCATTTTTACACAGAACAGCCAAATGAATGGACGAGGGAGCAGAATAAGAGCCAGGTAGCAAAAGTCCAAATACCCAGGATATATCATAAAGCTTGTTTTTTGTGTGTGTTAGGTCCCAAGAGAACTAAAAACATCAAAATCCTCACTGTAACATTTTATGGAGATTCTCAACTCCACACCAGATGTCACCTATTTGTTTCTCACGCTCTTCAAAAATTCCTGTAATTATAGTTTGTAGTATTGTTTGCTTTTAAAAGAAGTGGAGAGAGGGCCGGACATTCGTAGAGTTTTATCTACATGGTCAGAAACATAGAGAATTGTTCTTTCGTAACAGCCTGACCTATATAGAGGTTATGAGGTTTTAAAGATGTTTGTAACTGTATGCTTTATGACTGGCTTACAAGCTGAGATGAACAAAAAATGCAGCTGGCCTACTGCTGTCACTGGAGTATAAAATGTTCCAATTTCAACAATATTGGTTTTTTTCCCACTCAGTTAGTCCTGTCCGATTTTCAACAGCACCATCATCACCTTCTGTCACTGACTCTGTTTCATCATATGAAACATCAGCAGAACAGCCAGCCCTCACTTTATCAGAGGTGTATGCCATTTGTACTGGCTCACAAATGCAACAGATTTTCTTTGATGCTTTGTGTGTTTGTGTATATAAAATATATCAAATACAGAATTTGTCTTGAAAGGGCAACCATGAAACACATACAACTGTCTTGTTACTTTCCATCATGAACAAAAAAATCTTTCTCCGTGGAGAGCTCAGTGTATTCACATAGCATTCACTTTGTTGAAAGTATGCCACAGGAATTAAGGCAGTCCTGAAGGCAAAAGGGGGTCTAACCCAGTACTAGCAAGGGATAACATAATAAAGTGGACTGAGTATACGTGACTGCAGTTTGTCATCGTAACTGACTTGACTGGGCAAATGCTCACATTCAATGGCATCTGGCACAGATGATTCCCGGTTTTCACTGTTCAGGGCAGATGGCAGACAGCGTGTGTGGCATCGTGTGGGTGAGCGGTTTGCTGATGTCAACGTTGTGGATCAAGTGGCCCAAGGTGGCAGTGGGGTTATGGCATGGGCAGGCGTATGTTATTCAATTCAATTCAATTCAATTCAATTTTATTTGTATAGCGCCAAATCACAACAGAAGTTGTCTCAGGACACTTTCCATATAGAGCTGGTACAGACCAAGCTCTTTTATCCACAAAGAAACCAACAATTCCCCCATGAGCAAGCACTTGGCGACAGTGGCGAGGAAAAACTTCCTTTTAACAGGCAGAAACCTCGAGCAGAACCAGACTCTGGGTGGGCGGCCATCTGCCTCGACCGGTTGGGTGAGAGAGGAAGAGCAAGAGAGAGAGAGTGAGACAGACAGACAGACAGACAGACAGAAAGAAAAGCAGTCAGAGAGAGAGAGAGAGAGAGAGAGAGAGAGACAGAGACAGAGAGACAGACATGCAGTCACAGTAACAGTGGCAGTGGATGTAATAACAGCAGTAGCAGTTGCAGTGGATGTCAGGCAGGGCCAAGGCAGGAGACGCAGCTGAAATCCACAATCCAGATTCAGCCACTGTCCATGGGAACCTGCAAGACGACAAAGCACAGAGACTCCGGGGAAGGAGCTAAGTTAGTAACACGCCGTGGTAGGACATGAGAGCGTGCGGATGGAGAGGGACAGAAGGACGGAGGAGCTCGGTGTATCTTTGGATGTCCCCCAACAGTCTAATCCTATAGCAGCATAACTAGGGGCTGGTCCAGGACAAGCCTGAGCCAGCCCTAACTATAAGCTTTATCAAAAAGGAAAGTTTTAAGCCTACTCTTAAATGTAGAGACAGTGTCTGCCTCCCGGACAAAGACTGGAAGATGGTTCCACAGGAGAGGAGCTTGATAGCTAAATGCTCTGACTCCTGTTCTGCTTTTTGAGACTTTAGGAACCATAAGTAGACCTGCATTCTGGGAACGCAGTGTTCGAGTAGGGCAATAAGGTACTATGAGCTCTTTAAGATAAGAAGGTGCCTGGCCACTTATGGCTTTGTAAGTAAGGAGGAGAATTTTAAACTCTATTCTAAACTTTACAGGGAGCCAGTGCAAAGTGGCGAGTATTGGAGAAATATGATCTCGCTTCCTGGTTTTTGTCAGAACACATGCTGCAGCGTTCTGGAGCAACTGGAGAATATTCAGCAGCGAATTTGGGCAGCCTGATAGTAAAGAATTGCAATAATCCAGCCTGGAAGTTACGAATGCATGGACTAGTTTTTCTGCATCATTTTGAGACAAAATATGCCTGATTTTTGCGATATTACGTAGGTGAAAAAAGGCAGTCCTTGAAATTTGTTTTACATGGGAGTGAAAGGACATGTCTTGGTCAAAGATAACTCCCAGATTCTTTACAGTGGTGCTGGAGGCCAGCGCAATGCCATCCATAACTGCTATGTCATCAGAAAGTGACCTTCTAAGATGTTTAGGGCCTACTACTATAACTTCAGTTTTGTCCGAGTTTAGCATCAGAAAATTGCAGGTCATCCAGGTCTTTATGTCATGAAGACATGCTTGTAGTCTAGTTAACTGACTGGTTTCTTCCGGTTTCATTGATAAATATAGCTGGGTATCATCTGCATAGCAATGAAAATTTATTGAGTGCTTCCTGATAATCTTACCTAAAGGAAGCATATATAAGGTGAATAGAATTGGTCCAAGCACAGAACCCTGCGGAACTCCATAGCTGACTTTAGTGAGCACAGAGGAGTCGTCATTAACGCGTACAAACTGAGAGCGATCTGACAAGTAGCGGTTTTATCACAGCTACTTTAAAGGACTGTGGTACGTAGCCTGTTGATAAAGAGAGATTGATCATGTCTAAAACTGAAGAGTCAATTAGAGGTAATACTTCTTTAAACAGCTTAGTCGGGATAGGATCTAAAATACAGGTAGATGATTTTGATGATGAAATTATTGAAATTAGTTGGTGAAGGTCAACAGGAGTAAAACAGTCTAAAACTGCGACAGACTGAGTAACAGTTTCTACGATTTCTGCGTTTGAAGACAAAACAGTACCTGTTAACGGCAGGAGTCGATGAATTCTGTCTCTAATAGTTAGAATTTTATCATTAAAGAAGCTCATGAAGTCATTACTGTTCAGAGCTAAAGGAATACATGGTTCACAAGAATTATGGCTCTCTGTCAGCCTGGCTACAGTGCTGAAGAGAAACCTGGGATTGTTCTTATTTTCCTCTATTAGTGCAGAGTAATAGGCTGCCCTGGCACTGCGGAGGGCTTTCCTGTATATTTTAAGACTGTCTTGCCAGGCGGACCGAAATTCTTCCAATTTGGTAGAACGCCATTTCCTTTCTATTTTCCGTGAAGTTTGCTTTAATTTGCGGGTTTGAGGAGTATACCATGGAGCTAACCTCCTCTGTTTAATTTTCTTCTTTTTTAGGGGAGCAACAGAGTCAAGTGTCATACGCAACGATCCTGTAGCACTATCAACCAGGAAGTCAATCTGGGAGGGACTAACGTTAGCATAAGACTCCTCTGTTGTATTGAGACATGGCATTGAATTAAATACTGATGGGATCATATCCTTAAATTTAGCTACAGCACTATCAGACAGGAGTCTGGTATAAGAATTTTTGCCTACTGGCTGGTAGTCTGGTAATATGAATTCGAAAGTTATTAAATGATGGTCTGATAAAAGAGGATTCTGTAAGGAGACTATTAAGTCTTCGATTTCAATGCCATATGTCAGAACAAGGTCGAGGGTGTGGTTAAAACAGTGAGTCGGTTCATGTACATTCTGGCGGAAGCCAACTGAGTCTAATACTGAGATAAACGCAGTGCTAAGGCTGTCATTATCAACGTCGACATGTACATTAAAGTCACCTACAATAATTACTTTATCTGCTTCAAGAACTAAGCTTGATAGAAACTCCGAGAACTCAGCTATAAATTCGGAGTAAGGACCAGGAGAGCGGTATACTACAACAAATAAAAGTGGCTGCACTGTTTTCCATTTCTCATGAGAAAGAGTGAGAACAAGGCTTTCAAATGAGTTGTAGTCGAGTTTAGGTTTAGGGTTGATCAAAAGGCTTGAGTCAAAAATGGCTGCAACTCCACCTCCTCTGCCGCTGCCTCGAGGAATGTGAGTATTAATATGGCTCGGAGGAGTAGCTTCATTTAGGCTCACATACTCTTCAGGACACAGCCAGGTTTCAGTCAGACAAAATAAATCAACATTATGGTCTGATATTAACTCATTTACTAGAACAGCTTTAGAGGACAAAGATCTGATGTTAAGGAGTCCACATTTAATTCTCCTATCTTGTTGTACTATTGCAGAGGTTGTTCTAATTTTAATTAGATTCTTATGTTTAACTCCTCTTCTCTGTACTTTTGGTTTACTTAGTTTACGTGGTCGGGGGGCAGACACAGTCTCTATGGAGTGTTGGGTGGGTAACTGCTCTAATGGAGGCACAGAGAAGCGTGTAGGACTGCAGCTCTGCCTCCTGGTCTCAACTCTGAGTTGTCAGGGGTTAGGTTCATAAATAAAATCGGTCAGATTTCTAGAGATGAGAGCTGCTCCCTCCAAAGTGGGATGGATGCCATCTCTCCTAATCAGACCAGGTCTTCCCCAGAAAGTCTGCCAATTATCAATGAAGCCCACACCGTTTGCTGGACACCACCTCGACAGCCAGCGATTGAACGATGACATGCGGCTAAACATATCATCACTGGTCAGATTTGGCAGGGGTCCAGAGAAAACTACGGAGTCCGACATCGTTTTAGCATATGTACACACCGATTCCACATTAATTTTAGTGACCTCCGATTGGCGTAACCGGGTGTCATTACCGCCGACGTGAATAACAATCTTACGGTATTTACGCTTATCCTTAGCCAGCAGTTTCAAATTTGATTCGACGTCGCCCGCTCTGGCCCCCGGCAGGCATTTGACTATGGTCGCTGGTGTCGCTAACTTCACATTTCTCAAAATGGAGCTGCCAATAATCAGAGTTGGTTTCTCAGCGGGTGTGTCGCCGAGTGGGGAGAACCTGTTAGAAACATGAAGCGGTTGGTAGTGACCCGTGGGCTTCAGCTTTGGACTATGCTTCCTTCGAATAGTCACCCAGCCTCCCTGGTTTCCCGGCTGCTCGGGAGCTGTCGAGGGACGGCTAGCCAGAGCTGCACTTGGTCGGTCCGCACCGACTACGGGGGCCTGGCTAACTATAGCTAATGGTTTTGTTTCCATGGTGCGGAGCCGAGCTTCCAATTCACTAAGCCTCGCCTCCAACTCACCAAATAAACTACATTTATTACACGTACCAGTATCACTAAAGGAGGCAGAGGAGTAGCTAAACATGTGACACACCAAGCAGGAGAGAGCTGGAGAGGGACAGAGAGAAGCCATCGCTAGCTGCTAGGCTAAGTTGGTATAGCTAGCAGAGCAGACAAGCGCGTAGACAAATAAAATTGACGGTCGCTAAATAAACAGACTTATGGGTGCTTGAGCAGAACTAATGTTACTCTAGAGTGCGGATAAAAGGCCGCTGTAACAAAACACAGAGCAAATTACACTCAGAGGAACAAGAGCGACAAACGCACACTACTCGTAAGGCAGCAACCAGAAACAGGAAGTGAGACGATACGCTTACCTCAGCACGTCAGCCTATAGACAAACAAAGAAGAACAGGTGCATTTTATTGATGGCATTTTTAATGCACAGAGATACCATGATGAGATCCTGAGGCCCATTGTTGTGCCATTCAACCACAACCATCACCTCATGTTGCAGTATGATAATGCACGGCCCCATGTTGCAAGGATCTGTACACAATTCCTGGAAGCTGAAAACATCACAGTTCTTGCATGGCCAGCATACTCACCGGACATGTTACCCATTGAGCATGTTTGGGATGCTCTGGATTGGCGTATACGACAGCGTGGTCCAGTTCCTGCCAATATCCAGTGACTTAGCACAGCCATTGAAGAGGAGTGGACCAACATTCCACAGGCCACAATCAACAACCTGATCAACTCTATGCGAAGGAGATGTGTTGCACTGCTTGAGGCAAATGGTGGTCACACCGGATATCGACTGGTTTTCTGACCCCCAACCCCCCCAATAAAGCAAAACTGCACATTTTAGAGTAGCCTTTTATTGTGGCCAGCCTAAGGCACACCTCTGCAATATTCACGCTATCTAATCCACATCTTGATATGCCACACCTGTGAGGTGGGATGGATTATCTCAGCAAAGGAGAAGTGTTCACTAACACAGATTTAGACAGATTTGTGAACAATATTTGAGAGAAATGGATCTTTTGTGTATATAGAAAATGTTTTAGATTTTTGAGTTCAGCTCATGAAAAATGGGAGCAAAAACAGTGTCGCAATTCTATTTTTGTTCACTGTATATTAAATATATCAGCTAAAGGCAAAAAAAAAGCCCCCAAAAAATCTACTGCAAAAATGACTGCACAACCTGTCTCCATGACTGTGTGTCTATCTATCTATCTATCTATCTATCTATCTATCTATCTATCTATCTATCTATCTATCTATCTATCTATTTATCTATCTATCTATCTATCTATCTATCTATCTATCTATCTATCTATCTATCTTATCCTAATATTTTATCATCTAGACTTTTTTCTGCCTCTTGTCTCTATTTCTTTTTTTCACTTGTGCATAATTTGCTTTTCATACATATTGTATGAGCATTGGTGGAGGGAGCCTGAGAACCAGAATTTCATTGCCAAGGACTGCTTCGCTGTAACTGTGCATTTGACTTGAAACTTGGTAGACTGTACTGAGGTTTTGACAGCTCTTTTAATGTGCCTCGAGACAGCTGCTGACGAGGAAAATGTGTGTTTTGAATAATACTGGAATGAAAAATGGCATAGCATCGCAGGACCCACTAAGGACATGCCAGACAAGGACCAGATCCTAATAATGTAGTTTTCATTAGGCAACAACTGATCCACAACTTTAAATAAGGTTATGATGCTAAACTTGAAAAATGTCCAGAAACACCCTCAGTGTGTTTGAGATATGAGCATGGAGAATCTGGTTCTGGCTGAATATTTGTTCTTTTGCAAAACACATTAGCCTATCCACTGCAGCTTCACGTTTTGAAAAAAGGAAAATAAAGGCAGTTTCATGCTGTGCCATTACTGAATTTAAACGTTCATGAGGTTATAGTCAGATTATACAGATATTTTCAAATCCTGCTGTAAATGTTGGTATCCATCCATCCATCCATCCATCCATTTTCTCCCGCTTCATCCGGCCGTGTCACGGGGGGAGCGGTCTGAGCAGGGACACCCAAACTTCCCTGAGGGAAGTCCTGGGATCCTGAGGCATTCCCAGGCCAGCCGAGTGATTCTGGCTGTGTCCCAATTCAGGGGCTGCATCCTGGAGGATGCATTTGAAGGCTGATTATGCCAGAGCGCTGCGCGATGGCTGTCCCAATTCGTCCAAATTCAAAGGGTCCTCCAAATGCAGCCGACAAATGCGTCCTCCTTTTCCCTGTTTTCGGAGGATGCATCGCTACTTTCCTTTGCAGCCTGCCATATCCCAAGATGCGTTGCGCACCGATTGTTTTTTTTAACAATAGCGACCAACAGCACCAGCAGCACCATTATTATTGTTATTGTCATTATTATATCGAACAATAATTTTGTCTGCTGACATAACAGAAAATATGCTTTACATGTCATTTTGTGAGCAAGGAGCAGATGGAGGAGTTTATTAAACTCCGTGGTCAAAACGACCACCTGTTTACAGGGGCCAAAAACACGGCCACACTCGGATGGAGGTAACTGTTGAAGCATAAATGAATAGCCCATTTGTTCTCTATACATACTGTATTTGTATGTGAAAGTTACATAAAGGAACCCAAATCCTGTGCAAAGACCAAAGTACAAATATAATCTTTGGATCACATCACATGAATGTTGTTTTTGGGTGGGGGTGGGAATTTTATGTCTGTCCTGATGTCACTTTTTGTGAATCTGTACATATCTGTGATAATGTGATCTTGTGTGTTTACCTTTTGTCATGCTTCACTCATGTTTAGAACAATCTTGCAAAAAATGGAATTGACAAAAAAATATCGACAGGTGCTGATTTTTTTTATGTTTTTTTTTATGTTTGATAACATTCTGTGTTGTTAGATTTAAATTGTTAATTAAAAATATTGTGTTCTAAATTGAATTCTTATAACCTCGTTACATTATCTATTCCATTTCTTATTTACAATATAAGTATACTTTTGAACTATGTTTCAGTGACAATTTCAGTTTATTTTTTCAGTGATATTTACAGATATTTACAGAGATACAATATGAATATTTCTATTTACAAATGGGCATTCTCAAAATGTACAACTATTTACAAAAGATCAGCAGAAATGACTATTTACAGAGATTTGCAGATTTACAGAGAACATATATACAGTTGAGGCAGGAGTCCCTGGTGGTGCTGCAAGATTATTGAAGCAAACAGTTTCCTGTTCCGATAACAGTGACCATCAGGACCGCTTGGAGGCTTGATCCTCACATGGCAGCCGTCGATTGCTCCAGCAGCTTTTCGAAAAGCTCTGTGTCTTGCCAGCCCTGCAAACCCCTGAGTTACTGCTGCCAGGTCTTCTGTGGTCTTGGGGAGGTAGATGACCCTGTGGCGAATGGCCACCACCTCCTCAGTAACTCGATGGACGATCCGGTGAACAGTGGAGCAAGGCATCCCAAACACCCTTGCCACCACAACTTGAGGATGTCCCACTTGCCAGCCAGAAGAGACTGACCAAGGTCTCTATTGTGGGACCCCATCCGTGTCGCCTTTCCTGGTGGAGAAGCTCCAGCAGCACCGCCAGGGACTCTCTGCTCAGCCTAAAATCTCATCTGGTGTCATGATCGTTGAAAAATAATAGCAGAACAGGAACACTGATGTTTATGCAGCAGTACATCACCCTTGCCTGGATGGAGAAAGGAGGGTAAGAACAGGAGGATTAAAAAGAGCAACTGAACTCTAGTGAATGTTAGAGCTTAGACCAATAATGCTTCATTTCTCCATCTGTTACACTTTGGCTCCTCAATATGGTTCTGATGTTTAATAACACAACATTTTAATAGGCTATTGAATTAAGTCAGGGTTATTTACAGGGTTCGTACACATTTAACTATTCAATTCAAGCACTTTTCAGATCTTGAAAACATAGCATTAAAATTACAGCATACAGAAGTATCAAGACTCATGGTTAAATGACATATATGTCAGTCCATAGTTTATATGGCAAGCGTTTGTCACTAAACGGTATCATTTATTAAAGGGTATATTAATTACCACAGACTATGGTAGCTATGTATGAACATTAATATGGGTTAAAATAGCCAGTGTTACCTCCCCACGGCGCTCTCCCAGCCGGAGATAAAAAAGCCGCCGGTGTCGCAAGACATCTGGCTCCATTGTCGTCTGTCTGTTATGTTTCCATCGTCTGTCGGTTATGTTTCTGTTGTGTCATCTGTCTTCGTACGTGTGTTTTTCCTGGGTTAGGAGGGAAGAAGTTATGACATCGTGACGTAATCAGGAAATGCTCCGAAGGCTAGACTGTCTCCTTTACCGATAGTTGATGCAGCCAACGAAGGAGCCTCCGAGGCCGTGGCACTGTCACTCCAGCGTGTCCTGGGTCTTCCCCTGGGGCCTCCTCCCAGTGGGACATGCCTGGAATACCTCCCTAGGGAGGCGTCCAGGGGGCATCCGATAAAGATGGCCAAGCCACCTCAGCCTGTTGGTATGCTAGGTAACTCCTCTAATACCCCACTAGCCAGGCCAGAATCTAGAGAGATGTCCTCCTGTGATGGCCTCTGTGGGGTCAGCTGAGAGGTTCTAAGCTGTAGCTCTCCCCTGCAGGTGCCTCTGTAGCTGTAGTCATTCACTCTCTCTGCTCTCACTTTGAGGTACCTTCTTTTGTTTTGTCAGTCAGTTAGTTGTTTTAATTTTTGCATCCATACGCACACCCATACATGCTCCTATTACTAAAGCCTTACACATAGAACTTATTCACTGACATCCACACACCATACTTTAATCTGTTATTACCTCTTTAATTGGCTATAATCTGATTTAATTTGGTTATTTTTGTTTGATATTTTTTGTCTTTAATGGCATCTCCCTTGTGTTGTGTCCACATTGGCCAGATTCTGACCCGACCCGCATCATCATCAATAATGACATGTTTTCTGTTGTCCCTACCTGTTCATATCACACCTCCTGAACGCCTTCTGTGTCAGAGAACTTTGGGGTTTTTTTATTTTTTCCTCTCTTCATGTTAAACTATTATTTCTGCCATGGTGGACCTCAATGACACAGTGTTGACAATTGTTGTAATACTTTCCCTTTTTCTTTTTTTTGCTGCTAAATATTGTGCCTGTTCTTGTTATGATTTTTAAATCAGTTTTTTGTAGGACCCCAGAGGCAGATAATCAGCACAAGAACAAAGGGAGCTGTTAAACACAAATGATTTATTTAACAATAACAAACAAATAACCCACAACTTACAAAACCCAACTAACAACCCACAATACAAGAAAGCACAAAAACAGCCCAAGAAAACAAAACATCAACTACACCGTGGCGAGCGGGTAGGAACAATATGCACTACTAAGGAAGAAAACCAAAATTAGGAAGCTACACTATGGTAAATTACAAATTAAGACAGCAAGATGACTCTGCCATGCTGCTTGAAACAGGAGAAGAATCAATGGAATAAGCCTCAGGCGCGTGTCTGCTCACAGCACCGCCAGGCCACACCTCCACTGCAGACATGGACAGAAAATTAAAACACAAACAACCACACAGAATGATAAGAGTTCTTTTGTTTTCTGATAGGATCACTTCAAATTCCTCCATTACTCCACTCTGCTTTTCCAGATACTTACAAAGCATGTTCGCCACATTAAAATATTGCGATGTTCTGTTGTACTGTTATTAGTTACAGATACTGATGCAACAATGACCCTGTGGTTACATTGTTTTTGATTGGATTGTGCTACAGACGTTTCCCAGCAGCTGACACATTGCTAAAGTCTTAAGGCATGTCTTTAGATGGTTGTCATGGAGCAACCAATTTATTAAATCACCACTTTGAAATGAGTTAGTTAAGAATTTAGGATGAAGTTGTTAACACAAACTTATTGACTTTTTTCTTAAAAATTAAACCTGTATCTCCTCTTATTTTTGTTGAATAACCCAACAAACACAATTTGTGCTTTCAAGTATATACATACTAATAATGCTGTAGTAACTCAAAGAAAATCACATATGCAGAATTATTAAACGTGATGGAATGCTGACTTTGTTGTGTGTGTGTGTGTGTGTGTGTGTGTGTGTGTGTGTGTGTGTGTGTGTGTGTGTGTGTGTGTGTGTGTTAGTTTCTGCTCAGGGATCATTAAAGTTTCATTTTGTCTTATAAGAAGAGGGGAAGAGAGGTCTGACAGCCATCTGCACGACACACACGCACACACAAACACACACACACACACACACACACACACACACACACACACACACACACACACGTTTTGTTTTTAATCACTTGTACATAGACTTACATTCATTTCCTGGAAATGAAAAGTATGGTTGATGAATCCATTTCCACTTCATAATGAAAAACTTTTTTTTTTACAGCATTTACTAGAAGTGCTCACCTCCACACTTTCCAGGGCCTCTTCTCCTACAGGTTTCTGGCAGGGTTCTGGCTGTGATGATCCAAGAAAGGAAGATTCTTCTTTTAATGGTCCTCTTTTTTCCATGAGGATCTTTATTCTGGTTTAACCTTTTTAACTTTTTAATTCTTTTTCTTCAATTATTTATCACTTATTATTGAAATATTTATTCTATTTAGTTATGTATGTATGTATGTATGTATGTATGTATGTATGTATGTATGTATGTATGTGTGTATATATATACGTATATATGTATGTGTGTATGGGTGCATGTGTATAGATAAACATTTTTATGCATTTATTATAGTTTTAATTTTCCTTTTCATTTATATATATTTTTATTATTTCTTATTAGATCACAATGTGATAAACACCAGGTCACACACACACACACACACACACACACACACACACACACACACACACACACACACACACACACACACACAGGTAGGAACTGTACGTCTTTACCATGTCAAGATTCTTCAGAATACGAATTCTAAGTTTATCTCACCTTCTCCCTTCCCTGCCGTGAACTGCTGACAGGTTAGGACAGCTATATATAGAAATATGTCATAGTGGCATGAACATCTTCATCTCCATAATTTGGAATGATGTCTGCATACATAGTGATACATTTAAACATAAAAAGAACGGAGGTGATATGCAGGCTGTAATGTGTTTAGGCGGGACAGATAGAACCACAGGTCAGGTAGGGGGCAGTACTATTCCACTGGACACAGTAATATTTACAAGAAGTTGAACATATCATTTATTGGACAAATGGATTTCCATCACCCACTTACTGCATAAACAGACGGAAAGCTCAAGCAAACATTCTGAAGATGTTGTTGTTGAATATCTATGAGTTTCCATTCCAGCTTTTCCGGTGTGATGCTTCATGATCCAAAAACAAATACTGGAAATATATCTTCTCTCTCTCTAACCCAGTTTCATCCTTTCTCAACCATTCACCCACTGTGTGCCTTCTTCCATATGAAAAGAGACATCTGTCAAGCCGTGAGGCATTCACATCAAACATTTCTCTATCAATAGACATACACACATACACGTACACAGAATTAAACAGGATTAAACAGAGCCTGGCTAAAAATTGCCCTGTCACTGTCTATAGAGTCACCACAGAGCCAGTCATTGCTGCCTCAGAATAAATTAAAAAAGTTATTTTGTCTTTTCCCATCCCACCATCCAACCTTCGATCTATGTTCTTTCATCCCCTTTTTTCAGAAAACATTTATCTATAACTGTATATTTTAAATCATCAACTCCTCCCATTATGGTGACAATAATAATTCTGTGGTTTAAAGAGTAAAAAACCTGTTACAAATGTGCTTTGAAAGTTGAGAACCAAAGTAAGTGTGGGTTTGTTAATCTTAATATACATATACAACTGATCTGCTGCCCCAGTGGATGAGGTTTGGGGCTTGCAGTCACAAGAACTACCTAGGTTAGGGAAAAGAATTGGTACTTTGGGTTTGGGATTGATTACATGTTCATCCTAACAACTTTATAAGATATCAGGGAAGCCAGATCAATAAATATTTTTAAAAGACGAAATGTTTCTCTTCACTTCAGCCTTGGCTAACTACTACTTCCTGATACAGGTCTGAAACCTTTGTGCTTTGTCTCACGTTTATGCAGTGCTGCACTTCCTTTAAAATGTTGTTACAGATTCTATGGTCTCATCACTATTTTTCAGTTGTTTGATTTTCCATTTTATATTGTGCATAGTCTTTATTTGCATGCTTATTTTATCCTATTTTTACTATTATTATCAAATCCATTTTACCCTTCATCATATTTCATTCCTGTTTGTCTCCATGTTAAGTACACTATTACACTATTGTACTATTGTATTCAGTGGATTTAATTTTCTATCTTATGTTCTTCTTATTCATTCACTTTATGTAAGACTCTTATGTATGTTAACCCCCACAGCACCACAACAGGGTGGTTCCTTATGGGGGCAGCTTCCAGCTTTGCACAACACAGATACCTGGGAGTTCACCTCCACAACAGACTGGACTGGAAGTGTAACCCTGAGGCTGTCTTCAGAGTAGACTGTATTTCTTTCCTCTTCTTGTCCTTTAATGTCCAAGATGTTGCAGATCTTTTACCAGTTTGTTTTTGCAAGTGCAGTTTTCTTTGCAGCCATCTGTTGGGCGAGTAGCATCAGAGCCAGGGACACTTAGAAACCTGATAAGCTAAGCTGATAAGGAGGCTAGCACTGTGTTGTGGACTGCTCTGGAGCTCTTGGAGTTGCTTGTTGAGAAGATGTTGCATAAACTGCTCAACATAACAGACAACACTTCACATCCCCTGCATGACCTACCAAAGAGACAGCAGTGTTTTCAGTTGGAGGCTTCTTCAATTCCACTGTCGTAAGGACTGCTAAAGAAATTTATTCCTACCCTCTGCAATTACACCATTCAACGACTTCCCCTTTGTACGGGGGGGCGACTTATCTTCTGAGGGACTTGCACATTGAAATTTATTTTCCTGAGTAAATTTGCACATTCAGCTTTAATTTACACTGTGAGAGCTTTATCTTATCTCAATTTTTTTTTAATCTTTTCAGTTCTGTTTTATTTTTTATGTAGTACAATAGTTACTATGCATGTGTATATATTTTTGGAACAGTGTTTTTCTTACCTAACTGTATGTATGTATGTATGTATGTATGTATGTATGTATTTATGTATGTATGTACGTACATTTATTTGTTCTGGGCTACGCTGAAATGGTAGACCTTTCATGCTTCTACTTACACAGTAAAGCCCTTCGTGAAGCCCTTGGTGCATGCAATTTCTTTGTTGTAATTCAGTTTGAGCTGTATGTCTTGTATGAAAGGTGCTATACAAACAAAGTTTATCATTAGGGCCACGGGGCAATCGCACTGAGCCCTGTGCTCCTACAGTACAGCTATGAAATCACCCCGAGCCCTATTGTTATCCTGCGTGTTTTTTCTTTTTGCTAGTGATACAGTGCTGTGCACTGAACACTCTTGTTCTTCTGCGTGTTTCTTATTATTATTATTACTATTATTAGTAGTAGTGATTCAGTGCAAAGCACTGAACACTCTTGTTCTTCTTTGTGTTTCTTCTTATTAATATTAGTGGGCAAGCTGAGAGCTTGCACACTTATGTTCTTCCCACTATTTATTAGGGCCATGGGGCAATTGCACTGAGGCCTATTGCCCCTACAGCTATGCCATTCCAACTTTAAAACGTAGACACAAGTCTTGCGTATTGGTGTATCATTCCATGTTTTGATAGGTCGTATAGTTTTTGATCAATCGCTGTTCAATGACCATGATCAATTTTGGAGAAATTTTGAGATTATATTGGAATTTTGAGATTATACTGGGGTGCGCCGAAAATGCATTTTAATGGTGTTTGAGATCTTCTTTAATGTGTTATTTCACATGCTAATGTTAGCATTAGCCACAATGCTAACATGCTAATGCTAACATGAGGTCCTATGAACTTGTTGGTGCATACAGGTTTGACTTGTGATATCAGATTGTTGTGCTAATATGCTAATGATTAGCATGCTAATGATTTGCAATGCTAACATCCTAACCTATGGTAAAATTATTCTTAAATGCATTCTAATGGTGTTTGAGATCATTTTAATGTCTTATTTGACATGCTAATGTTAGCTTAGCATTAGCCGCTGTTGGCATTGTCATAATGTACACACTCCAGCAGTAGCACCCGTGGCCCTTTCAAAATTTCCCCAGGGGAAATTGTCTAGTTTTTATTATTATTACTATTACTACAGTGATTATATGTTAGATGTTGTGTTTACAGGTTGTTAACTACTCCCAAGTAACCAGAAAAAGAAGAAGAAAAAAAATGTAGGTTTAAGGTAAGGGAAGTTTTGTGAAAACTACATCTCGTCTCAAATGCCATTAAATCACCATTCACCTGGGGATGCATGTTCCTCCATTACTAGTCTTTACATTGCCGTGTTTGCAGGGGCAAATCAGTAACTGAAGCAAGCAAACCTGGCAACACACTGTGAAACTCTTTCAAATGAATATTTTCAGTGATTTCGTCATTGTGCTTAAAAGTCGATGTAAATGTTTATGTTTATGAGTTCTTAGCTTTCCCAATAATAAAATGCGAGTAAATAATGTCAATACACAATGCACTCCTTAGTGAACATAATCTATCTATCTATCTATCTATCTATCTATCTATCTATCTATCTATCTATCTATCTATCTATCTAGACAGATAGATACATACATACATACATACATATATACATATAGTTACTACTCTGATTATTATGATTTTAAGATTTTTTTACTATTTTAATGTAAAATATGATTTACCATTAACAAAAAGTAGTGTCCTGTTGCAATAACGACCACACCTTTGATATGACAGTAAGACAGCATGAACAGATGAACAGACTTGTGTTGAATTTCCGAACTGTAATGAACCAAGGGTGATCCTTGTGCTGATGATCTTCCTGCTCAGTTTTGTCCATCCACCCAATCAACTATGTTTTCTGCCAAATGATAGGTGGCTGACTATCATCTCGCAGAAAACGTAGTTTCTTTCTTTCTTTCTTTCTTTCTTTCTTTCTTTCTTTCTTTCTTTCTTTCTTTCTTTCTTCCTTTCTTTCTTTCTTTCTTTCTTTCTTCTGTGACTATGGACCAACAACAGCCTGCAGTGTCTGGAGTCTTAAAGATTAGCTCTCTTTCCCTTCCTCCTTCTCTCCAGTGTAAATGTCTTCCTGTTCTTTATCCTTGCTAAGCTGCATGGAGCCACAAAATGGCTTTGGCTGAAGATATTTGGTCACATTTGTTTGATGTCTCTTGAGTGTTTGTGTGTGTAGCCAGCAGTGAAGTCTGGCCTGCACTCACTAGATCCAGGCTGGCTTGTGCTTAGTCCTGTATTTCTCATCCTCCGGCAGGCATCCACCATGCATCATCTTCTCTTTTGCACCATCTAACACCTTCATAGTACACATGCTACTCAGACATCGCTTTGTAGTTGACAGGTTAAATTATCCACACCCACTTCAGTGCTAGACATGATAAATGGGACCAAATCAATTTACTGATGCATCAATACTGGAAATAAATACCTCCCAAGCAAGCTCTGATTGTGGGAGGAGGCTTTAAGATGGGGGCGCTGTAGTGGGAGGTGTTCTTTCTGCATGTACATTGAGCACATACCTGTAAACATTGGGATTTGAAAGTGTAAAAAAGTATGCCTGTCTTGGCCCCACTGTGCACAGCAGACAAGTACTTGCCCAAATACATGTGATATTTTAACTGGTCCAAAAGCACAGCACACAACAACATGGCCCAAAACATGTTTTGCAGGAAGAGTGTCAATGTGATATTACTGTTCATGCTTTATCTTGAGCTGTACTCCAGTTATGTTATACTCAGGGGTTGCAGAAGTAACATCCATTGACCATGATGCTTGGTGTTATTTTAACAATGAATAACTACTCACTATTGCAAGTTATTTCTCAAAAGTTTCTCAAGTATTCAGGCAAATAACAACAGGTAAATTATTTTAAATGTTTATTCTTGTGCTGTGAATGTCTGCAGCTTCCTTTTGTAGAATCATTCCCAGTATCCCTGTTTGTTCCCTGGTTTAGGGATGGTAGAATCAACACTGCTACTTTGTCAGGTCACTAGATGCACTAGTTTAGATGCAATTTCATGCAGACATTCCTGTGTGGTGTTCTACTGCATATTAAATGGGTTTTCAGCGAATGCTTGCAAATACAGAAGCAGGGCTTGTGAAAACATTTGCAACATTTACTGCCTGGTTTGATTAGTGGTAACATTATTATTAAGGCCCAGGCCACCATGCATCGAGGTTGTCAGCTTGGAGCTGATACTGTACAACCTACATAAACTGACTGCCTATGGGTTCTGACTAGCTGACTTAACAAAATCTTTATCCAAAATGTTATTTCTTATCTTGTTGTTTGGGGTTATTTTGTATATTGTATGTAATTTTCTTTTCTTTGAGGACTTTTCTGTGCTGATGCACTAAATCAATGTATTCTTTGGGTGAAAGTTCCAAGATGGAATATTTGTTCATATTTGGCCTGTAAGACCTCATTGAGACCTCTTCCCAGCTGGGTCGCATATTGCTTTCATTGCTTACCAACACAATCTATTGTTTTTTGTGTTTAACTTTAGTTTTAATAAATACATTTGTTTCCTTGAGTCAGTTTGTGAATATGTACATGGCAGACTGAAAAAAATCTGGATTCCAAAACTACTCCAATTTGCCTCTCATGTATTTCTATTTCCTAAATAACATCATGGACCCACACCAGACTCAAATTTGAGCTGTTCCATCCTCAGGCAAAACCATGATGCCTCCATCAGTTTGATGGACCAGTTCTGTATTACAGAAAGAAAAAAAAAAAAAAAAAAAAAAAAGGTCCCTTGATACCATCACCTTGTAAGAATCCACCTTCCACCAGCAAAACAAACAGGACATACGGGCCTACTTGAAATCTACAGACACACAAGTGTACCATACATAGCCAGGTCCCATCCATGGAACACAAAAGGTATATTTCAGTCACAGCTGTTACATTTTCAGAGAATCTGTTCCAGGCCAGAGGACACAAACCAGGCTCCTGCCTTTTGAACCTGTTGTGAACAGAAATATTCCTGTTCCTTACTAAAAATCAAAGAGGAGGTCTTTGAAGTGTCAGCCAACTCTTCACACAGCCCCCACAACTGTAAATCAGATGATCCCTCTAGTGTACATAAACTTTCATTTGAGTACTTTTGTATCAAAATCCATCAATTTTCTCTATTTGATTACTTATATAGAACTTTGGGGTTGTTACATCTGACCGATTGTCAGGTGACCAGCTAATCCTGCCCATGATATAAACTTGTACTTGACTGTTAGCTCACGTTAGCTAGCACAGAAATTTCATCTGTATGTGGAGATGCATAGTAGGTGCATGTCTCACATTTCCAACGAATGTGGTAAATCTAATTTATCAATTTAACCCTTATCATCTTCTTCTTGGTCGAACAACACAGGCAAGGGAAGTGTGTGTGGAGGTCAACAGTTCTCTGCAGCTCAATATCTCCCTGCAGTTTCATATTGCAATGTAAGCCATGCCGCTTTTAAGCGATCCAATGTTCAAGATTTGATTTAAATTTTTCTTTTGACTACTCCGGTTATGGCAGCCACCTAAGAGGACGCATCACACACTGCTCTGTGTTAGCTACTACAGTTTCTACTAAAAATACTCAATTTTGCAACAAAGCTTCATCACACAGTGTTAGTCTGGATACTGTAATGCCGAAGGTTGGCAAGTTAAGCAAAGAGAAAATTTAAGCGTCACAGCAGCTGAAGTTAACTGACTACCAAATTTGCAGTGAAACACAGAAAGCTAATGACGATATGGTGGAACAAGGGGGCAACAGAGTTTTCAACAAGATTTGATGGAATTATGGCAGCGATAAATTCTATGAGGAAGGAGATAAGCGACTGCTCTGAACAAGTGGAGCTACGCATATCCAGTGCCGAAGATGAGGTAACTAACCTGCAAGCTTAAGTAAACAGGCTGGAGTCAAAAACAAGACTCTGTAAGAGAAACTTCTGGACTTGGAAACCAGATCTCTTTTGAACAACCTGAGACTTGTGGGACTACCAGAGAGAGGGTCAGGATACATGCTCTTTTTTGGAGAAATGGATTCCAGAACTACTGGATACTGCAACTCTACGAGCCCCAGTGGTAATTGAAAGGGCACACTGAATCAGACCGATGAGGAACAATAAGGCGCCGCCAAGAACACTAATAATGCAGTTCCTAAACTACAAGGACAAGATGACAGTAATGACTGCTGCACGGGCTAAAAAGGAGATCTGGTACAAGGACCAACAAGTCAGGTTTTACTCAGACTTGGCTACAGGAATACATCAACTGAGGAAACAGTTCGACCCTGTTTTTGTGTTTCTGCCTGCATTTTCTCTTTCACTCCCCTTCTCAGCAGTTAGAGTGTGGCAGGAGCTGAGCTGAGTTTCTCCGGTTGCATCGCTGAGACACACCTGAGCCACATCAGCTCTCATCAGCGTACGGCTTCTTAAGTCGGCTCCTCACTGTCAGAGGTAAGAGAGAATCCACATGCAGAGACACCAGCCAGAGACAGATATATGGCAGTAACAGCAAGTTTACTGGGTTCTTTAGGCAGGGCAAAATACTGTTCGTAGCAAGGGTCAAAACCGAGGGGCAGGTTGATCAGGCAGAAGTACAGAGTCAGCAGGCAAAAACAAGAGTCAGGCAACAGACACAGGTCAAAAATCCAAAAGGGCAGAACAGAAGAATAGGAGGGATACGAAGCCGGCATGAGCACAAACAACAATATGGCAGAGAACAAAGGGACACTGACTGGTATAAATACTGAGGAGCAAATGAGCAGATGAGAAACAGGTGTGTGGTGGCAGAGCAGGCTGGTCACAGATTGGCTGACAGTCAATACAGGGGGAGTGCAGGAGGGTGTGGGCAGAGCACTGGCGGGAAAAGCTGGCAGGGCTGAGTGGAGGATGAGCAGAGGGGTGTGAGCAGGAGGGTGGGGCTAAGAGGCTCCACCAGAGTCCATGACACTCACTCTCTTCGTCGCCAGATGATTTCTTCATCCAGCCGCTTCGTGTCTCTCCGAGCACGATCTCTAGTCTCTAGCAAACGTATACAAGTTAATATTTCTGTAGATATCCGTAGTATTCTCCCTGTTGCAGGTGATTTTTTGTTATTACTTACTCTAGCCGAGTTTTCTCCCGTTCGAGGTGATTTTCTGTTGTAACTTTGTTTAGTGCATTTTTCCCCACATGGAGATTTCTGTTCTCTCGTTTTTCTTTAGCCTAGGAGTTTTTGCCCTTGTGTAGATTTTTGTTGGATCATTTGTTACTTTGAGTTTTGGACATTAAATTCTGTTCTGCTTGTCTCTGCATACTGGGTCCTGGCCTCTCTTTGTCTCTCGAGCCTTAACAGTAGTTTTCTGTTTAAAAAAAAATAAAATAAAATAATAATAATAATAATAATAATAATAATAATAATAATAATAATAGTAAATTAACAATGTGCCTGTTATTTTAAGTATTTTGACAATAATGACAAATTACATTTATTTTTCATATTTTTACAGAAAAAATACATACAATTTTATGTAAAATGACAGTAATTATTTGTAATTAAACATGTAGTTTGTTATATAACAGCTTATGTCCATACTAAAATTTTAACATTTTTCTCTGTAATTTTAAGATAAATCTTATTATTTTTATATTTAGGTGTAATTTTACATTAAAACTCTGTAATTAAATATGTACCTTGTTATATAAAGGTTTATGACCATACTTATATTTTTAATATATAGACATACACATACATACATACATACATACATACATACATACATACAATGCCGATCATAAGTATTCACCCCCTTGGATGTTTTCCCCTTTTATTGCATTCATAAATCAATCACGGTCAAAACAATTTGGCTTTTTTAACACAAAAATTTATTGGAAAAAACTCTTTAATGTCAAAGTGAAAACAGACTTCTACAAAGTAATGTCAATGAAATAAAAATATATAAAGAAATATGATTGTTTGCATAATTATTCACCCCCTTTTTAATTTAATGGTCTAATTCAATAGAGGTCCATCAAATTGTTGCCAATAGTCTCACAATTAGTGAAATGAAGATCACCTGTGTGATCTGAGTGGTGTGGGTGTGTTTCAAGTGATTGAGGTATAAAACACCTGTGTCTGAAGGGTCCAGAGACTGGTTGATCAGTATTCCTGACTACCACTACACCATGAAGACAGAAGAACACTCCAAGCAACTCAGGCAAAGGCTTATTGAGAATTGCAATTCATGGATGGATACAAAAAAATTTCCAAGGCATTGAACATCCCCCGGAGTTCAGTGAAATCAATCATCAAGAAATGGAAGGAATATGGCACTTGTGTGAATCTGCCTCGATCAGGCCGCCCTTGTAAACTGAGTGACCGTGCAAGTAGGAGACTAGTGAGAGTGCCACCAAGACCCCTACGACTACTCTGAAGGAGTTACAAGCTTCAGCTGCTGAGATGGGAGAGACTGTGCATATAGCAACTGCTGCTTTGCTGCTCTATTAAAAGGAAACCTTAGGTGCACCTCATTTTATTTAGATACTAGAGAGGATTTTCTAACCAAACCCCAAGACATAGCAAATCATTTAAATAATTATTTTATAACAAAGATTGATAATTTAAAAAGTACAGTTCAGCACAAGAATAATGCCTTGGGAGCATTATTAATAAATCAAATTATGGAGGCTAAAGTGTGTAAATTTGAATTAATAACTGTTCGTGTTGCAAAAGTTGAACTAATGTTAATGACCTACAAGAATAAACCTCCTGGAGTTGATGAGCTTGAGGGAAGATTGCTTAAGCCCATAGCTTCAATTATTGCCCCTATGGTAACACATATTATCATCCATCCATTATCTATACCGCCTATCCCTTTCGGGGTTGCGGGGGGCTGGAGCCTATCCCAGCTACAATGGGCGAGAGGCGGGGTGAACCGGTTGCCAGCCGATTGCAGGGCCACATGTAAGGACAAACAAACATTCACACTCACACTCACACCTACGGACAATTTAGAGTCATCAATTAACCTAATGAGCATGTTTTTGGTCTGTGGGAGGAAGCCGGAGTACCCGGAGAGAACCCACGCATGCACGGGAGGAACATGCAAACTTCACACAGAAAGGCCCCACCGGCAACCTTCTTGCTGTGAGGCACGCGCACTACCTGCTGCGCCACCGTGCAGCCCACATATTATCAATCAAAGCATAAAGGAAAATAAATGTCCACAAGCTTGGAAAATTTCTAAAATTGTGCCAATACCAAAAAACAAATGGTTGCAGTTTTCAGAATCAAATAGTAGGCCTATAAGTTTATTACCTCTTTTAAGCAAAATAATGGAGAGATATGTGTATGAGCAGATCGTCTTATTTTTCAAACAATAACTTGTTTACAAATTTTCAGCATGCATATAGGGAAAAATACTCAACTGCCACTGCCCTTGAGCAAATGGGAGATGATTGGTATAAGGCAATAGAACAGAGGAAAATCATTGTACAGTATTGAACAGTATTTTTAGATTTTTCCATAATTTATTGTTGGAAAAATTAAAATATTGTAGATTCTCTCATTCTGCGTTATTGTGGATTAAAAGTTATTTGCATGACAGACATCAAACAGTATATTTTAATGAAAGTTACTCAGACATTAAACAAGTTAAGTACGGAGTGCCCCAAGGAAGTTGCCTTGGACCGCTTTTGTACTCAATTTTCACAAATGATTTTCCATTAGTATTAAAAACAGCCCAAATAGCAATGTATGCTGATGACTCAACTATTTATTTAGCTGAATCGACAATTGAAAACTTAAATAAAAATTTAAATGAAGAGATGAAGACAGTGGTGGAGTGAATTGATAGTAATCGACTTATTTTGAACGTATCAAAAACTACTTGTATGGTAATTGGATCAAACTATTCAATACGATCAAATCCAAAGCTTGATCTTAGTATCAAAAATATGTCAATGAAACAAGTAGATGAAATAAAACTATTAGGAGTAATAATAGATTAGATAATAGAACACATTGACATGGAACAAACAGATACAGAAAATTGTTTTGAAAATGGGTAATGCCATATCAATGATTAAAAGGTGCTCAAAATTTATAATACAAACTATTGTTAAACAAGTGATTCAAGCTTTGGTTTTATCAAATTTAGATTATTGTTCGATTATTTGGTCCAATACTTTGCAAGGAAATATAAAAAAACTGCAAATAGTTCAGAATAGGGCAGCACGTGTTGCTTTAGCGTGTAGTTTTAGGACAAATGTGAATAAAATGCATGAAAAACTCTTGGTTGGATGTAAATAACAGATTAAAATACATGTTGATGGTTTTTATGAGAAGCGTTATCACAGCCAAAAGACCTATGATCTGTTATGAAAAGTTGTCTTTTAGTGCAGGAATACATAATTATGCAACAAGGCATGCGGCTAGAGGTTGTTTTGCGTTACCTAGGTTTAACACAGCTGGGCAACGAACAGTAATGTTCAGAGCAATGAGAGAATGGAACTCACTCCCAGACTATATCAGTCAACAGAAAAATATGATAAATTTTAAAATGAAACTAAAAGATTACTACCGAACAAAAAACTTAATTAACTACAAGTTCTAAAAGTGTATCATTGTCTTTTGGTTGTAATGACATTTCTAGAAACTGACAGATCTATATGGAGGGGCTTTAATGTATTGTGTTGTGTGTATACCCGTGCTTGTATAGATCTATGAAGTGATGAAATCGAGGTAAAAATGAACTGGTATGGGAGTGTGTGTTGTTATGTGTATGTATTGTATTGTATAGTGTGTGTGTGTGTTGTAATGTGTATTTCCTCTATATTTTGTTACTGTGACATTGATGTTTTGTATTGTCACATGATATTGAGTTGACCCCAGGAAGAATAGTCTGTGAAACCTATAGAATAGTGTTGCCAAAGCTAATGGGGATCTAAATAAACAAACAAACAAACATTCCAGTTTCAGTTTCATTGCTTGCTCAAATGTTCCTTGAGGTGCGCAACAAGATCTCTCAGATCTATGCATTGCTTCTTACAATAAACATAATCACATACAAATGGCCTTTGTGTGGCGATGTTGTGGGAACGATAGACATGAGCTTTTAAGGCAGTGTACTTGGTGAATTTTAGTTTACAGTCTTGTTTGCCTCATGTCTATGCAGCATCTGATGATCAACATAGCTTTTAATACTTTTCAGGGAGATACCACTTTTTTTTTTTTTACAATACTCCACAGAGCACGAAAGGACCAGAACAAAAGAGCTCTGTAAATAATAACATAACCAGGTAATAACTGCACTCTGAATTCTGAACTCTGTAAGTAAAACCACTACAGACCCATTGTGCACACATTCACAAACAGCCTCAACCTGAGCTCCTGTTTGTGAGATGTGACATACCAAAGGCTGTAGTCAGACCAAGACTTTCTTGGTCTCTTGGTAGACGTGTTCTGAAGAGTGGCCCACATATCTGTAGTAACGGCACCTGTAGCTGGGGGGGGCACATGTCATTTCAAGTAGGGAAATACAGCAAGAAACTTAGCACAACAAGAAATGCAGTGATGTTGATAGATTTTCAGTGACTACGTTTACATGCAGTCAATAACCCTTTCATAACCGGAATATTAGCAATAAACCGGTTGCGCACAGAAATGTAAACACCAATAACCCTTTTGAAAAACCGGAATAAGCTCATATTCCGGTTTTTAAAAACCGGAATATGACCCCTGGGTTACTCCTTTTATAACCCTAATATTTGGTCATGTATACGCCTATTGGGATATCCCCATCGATAGGAACATTAATTTGTGTTTTGCACATGTTCTATTTGCAGGAATCTTGGTTTTTTGAGTACAGGAACTACTTGTTGTAAGCATGGCGAAACGCAAGATAACACCACACTTTTGGAGCGAGGAGGAAACAAATCACTTCATAAGTGTGGTGAAAGACATGAACATCATGTGTTTTGTTGATGGGTGATAGTACCGGGATAGCGAGATCTATAAGAAGGTGAGCGAAAAGTTACGTGAAGCAGGGTTTGTACGATATCCCAACTGATTATAATTACCATGTATGCAGGAATAACCCTGTTTGCTCACGCATGTAAACGGGTTATTTCAAATGTTTCAGAAACTGGAATATGGACCTTAACCCGACTATTGCATGCAAACGTAGTCACTTGTAGTGAGTCCCCAGGACCCACAGTGGTCATTTGAGTGGGTCCGACAGATTGTAGCACAGAATTAATGTTTGATAATCAGGGTACAATTTTGGATCTGACAACTTTTTGAAACAAAACTTTCCATTCAGAATCTTGTTCGCATCAATTTCGGCGTTTCACGCTTGACATCCACACAAACCAGTAGCCTACACTTTTACAGCTAGCGAGCTATTGTTTTGTTTCCGGTTTACAACCGGATCCTGTAGTTTTATATGTGTGTGTGTGTGTGTGTGTGTGTGTGTGTGAGTGACGGGGGGGGGGGGGGGGGGGGGGGATGCTTATGTAATTGAATATATCAGCCTACAAATAAAACTAAATCATTCATTTATTTTCTTTATCATTAATTATTATCAATGATAACTGTGCGTTAGTTTGAATGGATACGGCACACAATTATCAGCGCTAGTCAGTTGGTCAACTAGTAATGCATTACCTGGATTATTACCTGGATTATTTTACATCTGCTTGCCTTTTTTTTTTTTTTTTTTTTTTTTTTGGAGCGAATCTGAGTTGTGGAATTTAAACGGAGAACAAAAAGCTGGAGTACGGACACAGTGTACAAGTCAGATGGATCTGGTTGGTCAGCTAACAGTGAACTTCATGGTTATGACTGTTATCCTGGAGATATCCGGTTATAAAACATTTCCCTGTTATTTTCTGTAAATTAATAACCTAATGCAATGTTTGTGTTCATTCCCTAACTCAGAATGATGATGTTTTCAAACTGTTAGACTATCTAACTGTTAAGTAAATTAGCTAATGTTACAGGTAACAACATTAGCTAGCTTGTTGTCATGAATCATGCCGTTAATATCTTGAATGTGGTTTAGACGGAGGTTTACGTGTTTACAGGCAGCCAGTCTTTGTCATATCATTAACTTTTT
The DNA here is from genome assembly GCF_039877785.1 of Chaetodon trifascialis. Lineage (NCBI taxonomy): Eukaryota > Metazoa > Chordata > Actinopteri > Chaetodontiformes > Chaetodontidae > Chaetodon > Chaetodon trifascialis. The sequence goes on from NC_092070.1 coordinate 3,042,145, forward strand.
ATTTATTTTCTTATTTTTATTTAACCTTTATTTAACCAGATAAGTCATTAAGAACACATTCTTATTTACAATGGCGGCCTGGCAAAAGGCAAGAGCCCTTTGAGGAGAAGGGGACAGGGACTAGAGGGGTGTCAAAAGATAAAAGAAACAGCAACACATACAACATACATTACATAAAAGACAATAGCATAAAACACTACCAAGGGCAAGTGGCTAACAAATAGCAGCATCAGGTAGTACAGCAACAACAAATATTGTGAGTAGAACGAGTATTATAGGCAGCAGATGTGGTTTGTAACAACTGACACAAATAAGGAGGAGACTGACCAAGGAGAGTTTTATATATAAGCATAAACCAGTGAATATTACGCCGGGTGTGTAGCGATGGCCAGTTTACAGAGGAGTAAAGAGTGCACTGGTGTGTTTTGAATGGTGCATTTGTAGCAAACCGGATAGCAGAGTGATAGAGAACATCTACTTTCTGAAGCAATCCCTTGCGAGCTGACCTGTAAATGACGTAACCATAATCTAACATGGGGAGGATGGCCATTTGAACAAGAGTTAACTTTGCAGAGGCAGTGAAAGTGGAATGCATTCTGTATAAAAAACCTAACTTAGATTTGACCCTAGACTGTAACCTGCTAATGTGATGTGAGAAAGACAACGTGCTGTCAAGCCAAATACCCAGATATTTGTATTCAGTGATTTGGTCTAAAACAGTTTCATCAGGAGTAGTAATAGTAATATTTAGTGGTGGAAGAGGCATCAAACCCTTTCTACTGAACCACATGACCTTAGTCTTAGTAGTGTTCAGCAGGAGGTTTAAAGAAGAAAAAGCCTGTTGAACCTTATGAAAGCTATCCTGAAGTGATGCTAGCACTGCATTAAGGACCAACTGTATAAAGAACCGTATCGTATGCATAAAGATGGATTGATGAGTCTCCAGCCACGCAAACAATATCATTTATATAAATGGAAAATAGTGTAGGGCCTAGGATGGAGCCCTGGGGGACACCCTTTGTAACTGGAAGGGACTGCAAAAGAAGAAGTGGTAGCTCCTGGTAGCTAAAAGTTAGCAGGTCGGGCTGGTAGCTGAAGGCTAGCAGGCAGAGCTGACAGGTGGAGGTTAGCAAGCAGAGCTGAAAGCTGGATGAACACAGACAGGGCTGGTAGCTGGAGGCTAGCGGACAGAGTTTACAGACAGAGGCTAGCAGGCAGGTAGCAGGCTGGCAGGGCTGGTAGCTGGAGACTAGCAGGCAGGGCTTGTAGCTAGGGGCTAGCAGGCAGGGTTACCAGCTGGAGGCTAGCAGGCAGGGGTGACAGATGGAGGCTAGCAGGCACGGCTGACAGCTGGAGGCTAGTAAGCAGGGCTGGTAGCTGAAAGCTAGCAGGCAGAGTTGCTCTATTCACTGTTTGTGTTAACCTGACGTGAGCTCGGCCGCGTTCAAACCGTCTGTTACACAACAAGCAGCGCGAACATTATGTTACTAACATTGATTGTTGATGAGTTAACCTAGCCTCACCTGCCCCCATCACCCTCTGTGACTCCACTATTGACACTAGTGCTGGGCGGTATGACCAAAAATGTATATCACGGTATTTTTCAGAATTATAACGGTTTCACGGTATATGACAGTATTTTTCTTTACAGTGATGTGAGAAAGACAACGTGCTGTCAAGCCAAATACCCAGATATTTGTATTCAGTGATTTGGTCTAAAACAGTTTCATCAGGAGTAGTAATAGTAATATTTAGTGGTGGAAGAGGCATCAAACCCTTTCTACTGAACCACATGACCTTAGTCTTAGTAGTGTTCAGCAGGAGGTTTAAAGAAGAAAAAGCCTGTTGAACCTTATGAAAGCTATCCTGAAGTGATGCTAGCACTGCATTAAGGACCAACTGTATAAAGAACCGTATCGTATGCATAAAGATGGATTGATGAGTCTCTAGCCACGCAAACAATATCATTTATATAAATGGAAAATAGTGTAGGGCCTAGGATGGAGCCCTGGGGGACACCCTTTGTAACTGGAAGGGACTGCAAAAGAAGATATTCTGACTTTACACATTGTACCCTATCCGTGAGGTTGTCAGAAAACCATGCCAGTGAATGACAAGAGACCCCACTGTTAGCCAGGTGAAAGGCCTCGAGGAAGTAGGATGAGAGGCTACAGGTGGATTTGGGGGAGAGGTCACACTAGAGGAGTATAAATGTATAAATGCATAAATGTAACTAGACTTTATGAAATGTTGGTTAAAAATGTTGGCCATACACTCTATCAGAAACTATGATATCACCCACTTTGAGCGACAAGGGCAGGTGGGTTGATGGATTATTTTTAAGATCTCTCACTGTTTTCCAGAAGCTCTTTGGATCAGAGCCACAAAGTTTAAATTGTTCTTCAAAGTAACAAACTTTGGCCTTTCGAACAGCTTGTGTAGCCTTGTTCCTAATTTTCCTAAATGCCACCCAGTCAGCGGGGGATCTAGACAGGCGTGCCTTACGCCAGGCAATGTTTTTCTGTTGCAGGAGCTCTACAAGTTCACGGTCAAATCAGGGACTGAGTCAATTTTTATTCTCATTTTCTTGACAGGGGCATGCTTGTTAACTATAGCACTAAACAAGCCACAAAACAAATTCCATGCGTCATTTACTGAGGGGATTAGGCTGACTCTAAACCATTCAACCCTTGCCAAGTCATGCAAGAAGGCTTGAGTGTTTCAGTTTTTTAGGATTCGTTTATAACTGATCTGAACATGCTGCTTAATAGAAGAGTTTGTTCGGACACAAGCAATAAAACAGTGGTCACTCATATCATTGCAAAAAACACCAGACTGGTAAATGTGAGGGGAATTTGTTAAAATAACATCAGTGTGGCCTTTTCTACATTTTTGGGGTCATACCTTGTCAGAAAAGATATGATTTGATGAAGATTTAAGGAATCAAATTGCTGTAGCACTTTGTCAGTTGGTTTAAGCAAGTCCCAGTTAAGATCACCCAATAAAACAAACTGTGATCTGGTAAAAGGAGCTAGGACACTGCTTAAGGCCATTAGGGTACATGCTAGTGCAGATGGAGGGCGATAACAACCAGCAACTGAAAAAGAATAGCTATTGGAAAGTTTAATATTAAGAACTAATAAATCAAACTGTTTTGGAATAGATTTTGCTAGGGCAACAGAACACTGCAGATATTCTTTGGTAAAAATTGCCACACTCCCACCCTTTGAAGACCTATCCTGTCTAAACAGGTTGTAACCTGGTAGGATTAAGTCAGTGTAGGAATGGACATTTCAACCATGTCTCAGTTATGACTAGAACATCAGGATTGGAGCTATTTACCCATACTTTCAGTTGATCCATTTTTGGTAATAGACTTCTTGCATTGATGTGCAGATAGCCTAGGTTTTTGCGGGCACAGAAATCATCAAAACCAAGATCATTTGTAGTTGAAACTGTGATGGGGAGAGCAACAGGACTAGAGTGGACATGTACATTACCCGAAATGAAAAGCAGAAGGACAATCAGTGCACAGCAGAGAATGGTGAGAACATTATATTGTCTGTTTTTAACAACAGGTTTTACAGCATTAGATGGTAACACAAGCAGTTTGATAATCAGCCTTAAGATGTGACATGATAATAATGCTGGCGAAAGAAAATGCAAGTTAGAATATGGACCAAAGGTCCTTGTAGTGAACAGGGTATCAATGTGTCTATGTGGATGGAAATAAATAATTTTTGTTCACTGATGAAAAGTATCAACACTGACATAAGATTCACTGACGTGCTTGTGTTGAAGAAGACAGGAAAAGCACAATGAAGGAAAACGGAAGATTGAGCATAGCCATGGTAAAACCAGAGAAAAGGATATAGCCAACTCACATACCAAAAGCTGGGCAGATTCACGGGCAGATTCACAGTCGCTGACCAGAAAAAGTTAGCCGTGTTACAAGAGAATCTTGTGGATCTTGTGGTAGCTCCTGGTAGCTAAAAGTTAGCAGGTCGGGCTGGTAGCTGAAGACTAGCAGGCAGAGCTGACAGGTGGAGGTTAGCAAGCAGAGCTGAAAGCTGGATGAACACAGACAGGGCTGGTAGCTGGAGGCT